>NC_139571.1:30593185-31193185 GCF_965112155.1 Podarcis liolepis
AGAGAAAGATGCAGCTGCAATCAGGGGCGTAGGAAGGGGGCGGTGGGGGCAGTCTGCCCCGGGTGCCCTTATGGAGGGGGGCGACATTCAGCATGCCGCCTGCCTGCAACTCCCAAGCCTACCCTGAGCCGTCGGGGTAAGGGAGGAGCTGTGCCACTTTGCCGGCAGCATTCCCCCTTTCCCCCTTCATTTTGACAATTTGGGGGAGGCTTGGAAGCCACGGGCTGGTGGCGTACCGAATGTCCGCCATGGGCGGCTCACTCCACCCCTGGCTGCAGGGTATGCACGCCGCTCCAGACACCTAAGAGGCTATCCCGCGTGTGGGAGGGCACCCTCTGTGCCATGTGTCCCTCGGGAGTGCACCACATCCCCCTTGGGAGCGTGCCCACCCTGGTCAGAACCGGCATATGTTCCACCACTGGCTGCAATGCCTTGGAATTTTCTCCTATGCTGAAATCATTGCTGGTCCTTGTCTTGCTTCTTGGAGAGCAGTTGGTTCAGCAAGGGTGGATATGACCTTCAGCCTGTCTGAGCCTCCATACAAACGAGCTGTAATGGCTACTTCTCCGGCCGTATCTTCGGAACCCCATCCAGGCTCTCCTCCGATGGTTATTAACATCCTAAGCCTTTGAATGAGACTTCAGGCATGCTCTTCATTGCACAGAATACTCAGACAGCAGCAAAGGAGCCAGATATATGTGCGACATTGCTACTTTATTTCTAACTACACAAGACAGAAAAGAATATGCGTCTGCTCTCTGTGAGAGACAGAAAACAACAGGACACAGAAACAGGAAACCAGTAACTTCAACATCTGTCTCCCATGAGACTTCCAACAGTCTGGAATGTCAACAGAGTCTTGTAACTCCAAGAACTGCACAGAGGCATAACAGAAACCTAACACAGCCACTATACCACGTAGGCAAGACATCAAACAAAGTGCATCTGAGCAGGCTGTTAAGTCTGCAGTTGTGCAGATTTGGGAGAAATCTCATGGGAGTCAGTGGAGTGTACTTCATTGAAGCCAGTGAAATCTGAAACCAATCCAACTGGGAAAATTTCTTTCTTCAGAGCAATTAACTTTATGTATATGCAGATTTAATCAACTAAAACCCGTACAGTTCAAGCAGCTAAACATCTTATCAGGTGACACTCCCCCCCCCCATCTCATCAACATTACACAGAATTGCAACTCAGCCAAGGGATAACAGGGACTTCCTCCACCACCCGCATCCTCTTGATCTCTAATATGTTTACGTGACCGATGCCAAGGAACATCCAGTGAAGAAAGCCTAAATGAAAAAATTAACAGCTTGAGCCCCACCCTGTTGGACTTCTATTGCAATTTTGCAAAGTGGGGTTGTGTTATTCCTGCTTTGGCTTGAAGTAGCCTCAGCAAAAATGGCTCCTCTTGAATTGCACGTTCTCAAATATCCCCAGCCCGATAATGAATCTGGGAGTCTCTCTGTAGACTAATGGGGTTTTAGAATAAAAGTGTAGCCGTTTCAGTGGGAAATGGTTCATGAATTGCAAATCAATTCGAGGAAGTAGCAACGCAGCTCTTCTGCCTCTTAGCCTATGGCTGTGTATGTTATTATTTCAGTGATGCGGTGAGGAAATCAGAGTTACAATGCCCAGTAGTCAACTCCTCCACAAGCCAAACCTGCGTCCCATTATAGGCCATGAACAGGACTTGCAAACTCTTTCCTCATGATGCTAATAAAAACCAGGCTCCCAATTTCAATCTATTGCTTTTGAGATCAAATTGTCTCCCTGAGACATTTCCAGTTTGGGGTTTTGACTGCAAGAGTGTCCAAAGATATATCAGCAGATACATGTTATGGTTGACTCTCGCTGCGGTTCGAGAAACCCCTCTTGTGGAAATCTTTTAAGCTTCAGAAGTTTTCATCTCTACCCTATCATATTCGCTTATTAGCAGGGCCCCAGTTCATCACCTCCACAAATTCTGATAGCTGAGGAGGCAAACTTGTTTTCTGAGTTAAAAGTAAAGGTACACTTCACTCATACACTACGGAAAGGTTGTTTTGTTTTGACTTTAAAAAGCTATAGTGGTCAGTTTCAGCAACATCTTAATACCAACCAGAGGACTCTATTGTTCTTTTCTGTTAATACAGAGCTAATTGCATTCCATGCCTCCCGTGTGTGTGTGTGTGTGTGTGTGTGTCTGCCCTGTGTTTGACCTGGCTCCTTGACAACTCCTTGACAAGTCACCAGCATCTCTAGATTGGGATAGGAAGCACCTCCTTCTGAAACCATGAAGAATGGCTGCCAGTCAATACTGAGCTAGATGCACAATTGTCTGACAGCTTCCTGGGTTCCTACGTACTCAAGGACCACAGTGTCGTTCAGCCATATTCTGAATACTAAACAAAAGCCATGTTGTTGTTTCTGTTGTGGAACATCCATCCAAAAAGATCACGCACACAGCCATCCTCCTTCACGGTTCACCACCCACTTAGTCTTCCTTGGCCTTGAAGCCTTTTATAAAGTCTATTACACTGAAGGAATCTAGAGCCGCCTGCAATCCTAACTTCATTTACTTGGAACTAAATCACACTGAATTCAATAGGGATTACATCTGAATATATATGCTTACTATTTCAGACTAAAGCTGCAATCCTATACACACTATCCCAGCAGTAAACTCCACTGAAGACAGTGAGGCTTAGTTCTGAATAAACACCAGATTGTGCTATAATGAATTGATATGATGTTCAATATACAGTGGGCTTTCTGAGGAGAAATGAAACTTCCATTGAATATTGGTCCCTATTTCCAAAGTCCCAAACTGACTTGGCATAATTTCCAGTACTTTTGTGCTTATATATGCCAGCAACTCAAATTACTATTGTGATGGATATAATTCATCTCATGGATAGCCTCCTCATCCTACATTTCAGTCAAGAGCTGACTTGTATTTTAGGTACACTTGATTTGCCTCACCACAAAAACCACAGTTTCCATTTCATTTTGCATAACACTTCACCTTAAATTATATAACAAAACATACCTCAATTTATTTCCCTTTGGCCATCGTTAGTTCATAAATTGTGACCACCGAGGCCCATGCTAAATTTGCTTAAGTCAGACAAATGTATTTTAAAGTCCTTCCACATAGATTTGGTGTTATGTTTGAGTTATATTTACCATATAACTTGGTTTGTGAATTCAATTACTTTCAAGGAAGAATGCTAACTTTGTTTTAAATGGATGTAACTTTGGAATTCAAATGAGAGATGTCTGTCAAAATAACGCATAGTCATAAAGTCTCACTGGATTTTGGTTGCGGTCATGTAATCAAACATCTAATTTTAAAGGAAGGTTATCCAAATGTTACCTTTGCTTAAACTGCTGTTAAAGTATGACGTTCTAAATCCCACTTCTTTATGCGATAAGGATTGCAACATTCAACATCTTTGAGGTCAGAGTTAACCTTTCAACCATTTCTCCAAAGCATCACGGTGATGATAAGACTGGTCCTCAGCTGCATTAATAAATCATTTCCTCCTTTCTTATCTGGTTTCCCAAATGTAAAACCAGTGAGATTCAGCTTCTTATGGCGGACATATATCATTTCTCTTACATTGTAGGCATATTTGTAGCTCTGTTCACCAACAAGTCCTGGTTCCCTATGGGACTTGTAAGCCAGCCAAGTGTGAATACATGATGAACCACTTGACCCACATACACACAAGCACAGCTGCTGCTTTTCAATATTTTCCTGAACATGTGAATCACAACAGCCACAGCTCCATGCATAACATGGAAGAACTGGCTTCACATAATCTAATTCATGGTGCTGTGGGTAACAGAGGTTTTTTATCTCAAGATTTTAGATCAGGCATAGGCAAATTCAGCCCTCCAGATGTTTTGGGACTACAACTCCCATCATCCCTGACCACTGGTCCTGTTAGCCTGCTTTAGATCCTTGTATTGCTCTTTAATTAAATCCCTACAATCTGTGGTTTGCGATGGAGAGCAAGCACACCCAAGTATTTGAGTGCCATTTTACAAAGAGAAAATCCACCAGTAGACAAAAGTCTGTTCTTTATGCGTTTAGGAGAGAGAATCATAGAGTTGGGAGGGACCGTGAGAGGCATCTTAGTCCAACCCTCTGCAATGCAGGAATCTTTTGCCCAACATGGGGCTTGAACCCATGACCAAGAGTCTCATGTGCTACCAACTGAACTGTCCCAGCTGTAGGCAGGGCTGTAGCTCAGTGCTGAAGCATTTGATTTGCATGGAGAAGATTCCATGTTCAAGACCCGGCATCTACAGGTAGTGTGGGAGACAATTCTTTCTGAAATCCTAGAGAGCCACTGCTACTCAGTGTAGGCAATGGTGAGCTAGATCGACCAATGGCCTGACTTCCTGTGTCACTAGAAGTGTTCTCTCTCTCTCTCTCTCTCTCTCTCTCTCTCTCTCTCTCTCTCTCTCTCCATGATGCAGTTGGAGAACCAAGAAGACACACAGCAATATGAAATTCTAAAATTATACCTAGAATGGCATTTTGCCCAGAGTTGCATTGTCCATATTCAGGGAACACACCTGTTACTGAAAGTTCAAGGCAATTCAAATGTTTCCTTCCTAAACTAGCATTTTGGTCATATAGTTCTTGTAGATTTGCCATATACATCAGTGTAATATTTCAGATGCCAGACCTCCTCATATACATTGGCTTCTCTTTTAAATTCCTGGCACTCACAGAGGATGCTGTGTATTCTGTATGCTCCTACAATGACCTCTATGTACATCATTTAAAAGATTCTGTTTTATTTGGACGACGGTTGTTGCCTAAGCATGTAACATTATTTTTCTTGAATTTGAGAAAAATTCATCTTGCTGAGATGGAAATAAACCAGTCTCTCCTGGGTTCATCCAAGCAACTCTTTAGCATCTTCACATTTACACTTTACTTGGTCTCATGCCTTATACTGTACTTCTGCATTCTTATAGCATGTTTTTCAGACATATATGGTGATTTAAATCTTCCTATATACATAAAAATGTAAGGCTGTCCTCTTTCAGGCCCCACTGCACAATTTATAGTGCCACATCACAATCCCAGAGTACAGTGAGAACTCTTCAGGTTACAGACTCCGCTAACCCAGAAGTAGTACCTCAGGTTAAGAACTTTGCTTCAGGATGAGAACAGAAATTGTGCTCCGGTGGTGTGGCAGCAGTGGCAGGCCCCATTAGCTAAAGTGGTGCTTCAGGTTAAGAAAGAGTTTCAGGTTAAGAATGGACCTCTGGAATGAATTAAGTACTTAACCCGAGGTACCACTGTACTGTTTATGAGATCAGGTACCATTCAGAATGACTGCTCCCCAGGTTCCAACCATGGAGTAAGGGCACTAGTTAAACCAGTTGAGGCTTGTAGTATAGAAATACCCTCCCTCAGCAGGTTGTTGCAAAGATAATGGATTATAATATGTTTTGTACATTTAGATGCAACAAAGAATTGATAGAAACACAATGCTGATCTAGCCGGGGGAGGGAGGAATCCCACTTTGTAATTGCCTTAACATTCACCTTACATTCGGCAGTATTTCAAGAAAGATCCTCATCTTTGCTAATGTTTCAATATCTCAGCCAAAAGCAATATATTATGCTACGGATAAAACTTTCTCTCTTTTGTGTTGATTGGATTCAGCTCTCTCCTAATGTATCTTACCTGAAACCCTCCAGGACATAATTAGATATATATCTCAAGAGTTTAATGTTCTTTAATAAATTATTCTAAATTTAAAAAGTGATTTGTACCGCTTTGTAAGATTGTTGGACCAATATTTGTTCATTAGTCAAGAAACAAATCTCCGGGGTAATTTAAACCAATTGGCTCTTCTCAGTAGAAATCTACATCAAACAAGTGCAGATAATAAAAGCAATCACGTTGGACTCTGCAAATTGTCACACTATCTTGTTACACGGAAAAAGAAAAACAAGTTTCATATATATTAGAAAAAGGCCATTATAATCTCTACAACAAAGAGATTTTTTTAAAAAATAAAACAGCTTGTTGAACACGTGTGCTTTCTGCAATACCCCAAAGCAGATAGCTATGACAGATGTTCAGGACAATCTATAGAATGTTTACTGAGAAGTTCGACCTGAGTTCAATGGGATATGCTCATAAGAAACTGTTTCTAAGATTACATACTTATTATTATTTGCAAAGCAGCTAGATTCACTACTAGCTGCTATAGAATAATTAAATATATAGCCCTGCCATACAATCTAAGAATTGACAAGACACATTAGGAGAAAATGAAGGCGAATCAATCAGAAAAAGCCAAAAAGTCAAGAGGAAGCTCTACAGATGTGCAGTTGTGCAAGCGAGAAGTTAATCCTGTTTAATTAAAGGATTTATTGCCTGCTTTTTGGGAGCTACACATCACAAAGTGGCTCGCAGCACACGCACACATACATATATATAAACCGCTAAATCATAAAAATATATCAAAGCGGTTTACAACATTAAAAGACAAAAACCAAACAGTATAAGTGTAGTAAGTTAAACACAATTTAAAATCAAAGACGTTAAAAACAAGCATCAATAAACCACTCTGGAACTCTTAATTGCCTGCATAGGCCTGGTGGAACAGACAAGTTTTCATCAGGTGTTTAACATCAGACACCATTCAATTCAAAATACAATAAAATAAAAAATATTAAAAAATATTTGAACCCCAGTTTCCCAGTTCCTAGTCTGACACCCTTAACAACCACACAAGCAGAAGTCCTTGCACAGGGTTTCCACTGATGGGGCTCGTTACGTAAATCCCACCCACAGGGTTGCATTCAACGAAGTTTTAATCAGAGTACTCCCACCAAAATTAAATTTACACTGAATAAAACCCATACGAAACAACTGTCTCCAATTACAGCTGCAGGAATCTTTGACAACATGCTAGCAGCAGAAACACCATTATCCTTGCCCATCAAAAGCCGGGGAATTTTTGTCGTTGTTGTTTTCTATCTAGCACTGAAAAGAGGTCATCCAAGGTGCCTCACTGGGTAGAGCATTCCACAGGCAGGGCCACAATTGAAAAGGAAGTAATACTTCTTATTGCCTAAGAAATACAAGTGGTGTTTCTGCTCTGTGCAATAGAAACACCTGATTCATGTGTAGGTTGTCACCTGCTATGACAGGGGTGGGGAATCTCGGGCCTGGAGGCTGAACGCAGCCTTTGGGATTTTAAATAGGCAATGCCCCCTTGCCAGCCTTGACCTCTGTGAGTGCTTTTACCTGTCAGGCTTAATAATAATAATAATAATAATAATAATAATAATTTATTTATTTATTTATTTATACCCCGCCCATCTGGCTGGGCTTCCCCAGCCACTCTGGGCAGCTTCCAAAAGAATATTTAAATACTGTGATACATCAAACATTAAAAGCTTCCCTAAACAGGGCTGCCTTCAGATGTCTTCTAAAAGTCTGGTAGTTGTTGTTCTCTTTGACATCTGGTGGGAGGGTGTTCCACAGGTAATCCGATCCCTCCCACGATGGGCAACCAAGAATTAGATAAATAAGAAGAGTTTCATGCTTCATATATCTTGTTTATCTCCTTTTAGTCTAAGTGATTTTATAAAAAAAATTACGTAAATGAATTCTAATACAGTGGTACCTCGGGTTACATACGCTTCAGGTTACACACTCCACTAACCCAGAAATAGTGCTTTAGGTTAAGAACTTTGCTTCAGGATGAGAACAAAAATCGTGTGGCGGTGGAGGGAGGCCCCATTAGCTAAAGTGGTGCTTCGAGTTAAGAACAGTTTCAGGTTAAGAACGGACCTCCGGAACGAATTAAGTACTTAACCTGAGGTACCGCTGTATAATCCATAGAATATTGGGGTGGGGGAATCTGATAGTAGGAATGAAATCCAGAAATACTACTCCCTTTGTTTAAATGCTCTCCATTGCCTTGTATTCAATGAGCGCTTGCACTGGGTTGACGTGCTTTTTCTGGGAGGCATGCTTGATTTTGGTCTGTGTTTCATCCTGTTTCTCTCACTTGATGAGTGGTTTCTTCTCTGGGGCTTTCATTTTCCAGGACACGGCTGGCAGGTTCAAAGAAGCCATCCCTTGAGACTTCTGGTATTTTGTGGGTGCCACGTAGGATGCCTTCACTGTTTGCACCACAGCATTCATCAGGTTCTTTGCAGCTTTAATCAGCGACATGGCACTGTCCACCCCAGACACAACGAGTTCTCCTCCCAGGTTTTGAACTTCTGCCTTCACTTTGCGGCAGATGTTTAGCTGGTGGCAGTATAAAGCAATACGTTGCAGATAGGCTAGCAAATCCTGTTTGCAAGTAGAATCTGGGCAAGAGAAGAGTTCTTACCAAGTCTCTTATTCAATATTCACAGAGAGAAATGGTGCCTTTCACTTCAGTAATGGTGTTGCTCTGAGTAAAGACCCACCCCCTCCGTCTCTCCTATTATGCGTCATCCCTATGTTGGCTGATCTGTGCTTTCTGTCTCTGAGTTCTCTGCTCTCCTACTTTCAATGCCCACCAGGTTCTGGGAGAGCGGAGGTATCTGGAATGCTTTCCAAAGACACTGAATCTGTCGGCTGTCTCTCCCCTGGTGCTTCTTCTTCTTCCTGCTCCTCTCCCAATATTTCCCAGCTTCTCCCCTCTGCAGCCTCTGAGCCGTGACCTTCCGTAAACCCCTATTGTAAATCTATACTGTCTCTCGCTCCTCTGCCCAGTCCCAGACATTACCCTAACTAGAATGTGGTTTTGAACTGTGATAATCCCTCTTGACCAGCTATAGGAGATAAGGATGAGCTGGTGCAGAAATATCTGAATTCTGCATAGATAAAATATAGTCTACCACACAAAGGTAAGAGCCACATCCCTTGATCCACCCATCTTGACCTCTGGCCCCAACAACCCTTGCAGCGACCCCTGCAAGTCTGACCATGAGGATTTAAAAAGAGGGTTCACTTTTTATCTGAAGAAGTGTGCATGCACACAAAAGCTCGTACCAATAACAAACTTAGTTGGTCTCTAGGGTGCTACTGGAAGGATTTTTTTATTTTATTTTGGTTCTCACAACTGTTTTTCTCATACCTTTCACAGCAGCCTTTGCCCAAGATGCTAGTCTTAATTTCATGTCGATATGTTTTGTTTTCCTTGACTATTTTAAAAAATTATTTTAAAATGTGACTATTTTAAATATATATATATATATTTGCCTTTGTGATTATGACCAGCTTTAAGGATGTGAATTACAAAAATGAATCTATTTCAGTCGCCAACATCCATCTGTCATGCTGTTTCAAGGTGTACGTGACAGTCCAGAGGATCATCACAGGACGTCCACTTCTAAGAGAGGAGCAATTATAACAACTATAATTACCATTTTCCTGGTATTATCATTATTATAACAAAACTGGGAGGTGTAACTGACAAGCTGCCAAAAGAAGATGTACAATTAGACGTGAAATATCTATGGAACCTGCAGCAAGTTGCCACATCACAGAGGGTAATGTAAGGACAATGCTGATTGAGACAAGCTCATATTTGAGGTTACTTTGATCAGCGATCGCCAAATAAATGACTTGAGGAAAACTAATGAAAACGCAAAAATAAGTAGGGCTGTCAAACAATTAAAGAATTATTAAATCACTTGCCTTTTAACCAGATCAATTTATTTTATATAAATAATTTTGCATATTATCTTTGCAGTGACTTTGAGATACTGAAGACAGAAGGAAATAATCCATCACTTGAAGTCACCATTCGCACAATTAGAAGAAAAGTCTATGCCCCCCCCCATTTCCTATTAAAGTAATGAGGCTTAAGAAGGAAAAAAACATGCTCCCTTAACACACAGCCTCCCTGATTAAAATTGGCTCCCATTTATAAATTAGCTGAAGCTTGCACCAATTAAGCTACCAATTTCTCACAGGAGAGTTCTGGTCAGTGGTCACACAGTTAAAATATGGAGTTAGCTCTTTATTACCAAAAACATGACCACCACAGACTTGGTTGAGTGTCATGCCTAATGAGCAGAGCAGCTCATTCCCAGTGGTCTTCTTCCATGAAAATCAGTTGACAAGACTGAAAGTTCTCGCCTCTGCATCAGGGCTTTCCCCTGGCAATTGGAGACTGTGCCTGCATGCCACCAACCTCTTCTCTGCCCTTTTTATGCCTCTTCTGGTTCTGGGAGACAAGGGGGGGGGAGAGCTTGTCACAGCAGCAGGAAGAGACATCCGTAGCTTTTCACCAGCCTGACTCATCTCTGCCTCTTGGCCTCTCTCTTCTCCTGCTTCAGCTTCTGCCTGTGATTCTGGACTGCTCTCTGCCACAGACTCTCCCTGCTCACTAAGCCCTGTTACCCCTTCAGCTTTCAACACCTCCTTTTCCCAGTCTTCTCCCTCTTCTCCTTCTGCCCCATCATCATCGTCCCACCACCCTCCCCGGGCCCTGAGCCTTCTTCCCTTGGGGTTTCCACAGCTGGTTCTTCCCATCATTCCTCTGCATCCAACCAGTCCATGACAAATTAAACCCTTTAAAATCCAAAGTCTTAAAACACAGTATTGTCAGATGGAGCATGTGGAAGGGACAACAGCTGTTTCAGTAATTCTCAAATGTTACTTAAATATACAATATATGGAATCAAATACTAATGATGGGCAAGATCAACTCCATTGAATTCTAAACAAAAAGAAGGGGGGATGTGTTTTCCAGTTGTAGACAACTGTGCCTATTCCAGATATCCCATTTTAAAAAAAAATGCTTTATTGAACTTAGAAAAAAAATAACACAAAATCAAAATTATCCATATCCCATGTGATCTTACATGGGTTAGGATGGGCATATAATTAAGCCAAGTGATCATATGCACCTGTTTGGATACTGGCTACTGAAGTAAAGTGAAGCTACCCAATTCTCACTTCTCAAACCAATATATGAAGCCAAACACAGCTGTCTTTGACGTTTGCATTTTTCTGAATTTTGCGGTGCAGTTCTCGAATCAGACCATGTGTAGGAAAATGCACATTTTAGGGGAAAGTGTGCATGAAAATGCATGCATTTAGTAAAAATAACATACCAAAATGCTTTGTATTAGAGGAAATCACTTGCAAAATGTTCATACAAGTCAAAGCTGCATTCAAAAATATGTATATTAGGAAAAATTTGCACAAAAATGCTGACTCCTTGTTTCTGGTTTCCCTGAGTATTTTTTAGCTTGTGGAACAAATTGCAAGAGACTTGTATTTATTTTGCTGTTGTAGTTGCTGTTTAGATTGTACAAAATTCAAGAAAATACATTTTTTTAAAAATGCAGAATGCTGAAGAATCATGGAGAACTGAATTTAAGACTGGAAAATATGAGAAACTGAAATTGGGAAGTTTGTATTCCCCTAACTATGGAGTACTAACAACATAAGACATGTATTGCCTGTGGGGATCATGTATAGAAAGAAAACAAAGCAATTCATAATAGAAATATTTTGGCAACAAAATCACTATAGAACAAGAATTCAGATCAGTAAAACATGTAGCAAGCTATGTCTCTGAAAGTGCAGACATATTTCTTTTAGGGACCTTGTAAGTGGTATATAGTTGATGGATTACTGGTCAACATGTCTGTCTCAAGGAATCTTCACCAGAAGCCAAATTCCACACAAAACCTCAGCAACCAACATCAAAAGCCAAATGTCATATAATGCATCAAAGATACATACATATTAAATTTCATGTGCTGATATGTATCAGCACCCGCTCTGCAGTGTCCTGACACAATTTATTGGCGAGTAACCAAACAACATTTCTGTGATTTCATTCTTTATGTAAACCTTTTTTAAAAAAAAACTGTTTGAGAGCCCCAAGAGCACAGCTTCTTCAAGCCACGACAGCAAAGAAAAGGCAGCTAGCATCCAAAGCCAATAAGCCACAATCCCTGCTCCATGCCTCTCTGTAAAGCAAGTTTTAGGGGTGGAGCAGGAATGCCGACTTGACAGTGTTTCTGGCAAGCTCTCGGCATTTTAGCACTTTTGCAAAGGCATCTGGTAAACAAACAATAAGCCGTCAACGGCTGTGAGATGTAAAGCGCTGGGAGTGCAAAGGAGGCAGAATCCCACTTGAGT
This sequence comes from Podarcis liolepis, assembly GCF_965112155.1. Taxonomy (NCBI): domain Eukaryota; kingdom Metazoa; phylum Chordata; class Lepidosauria; order Squamata; family Lacertidae; genus Podarcis; species Podarcis liolepis. The sequence continues at coordinate 30,605,313 of NC_139571.1, forward strand.
GATGCCTCCGAAGATTGTCCAAATATAACTCTCCGCAGTTGAAGTCTAATGTAAGCAAGAGCATTAGAGAACATTTGCTTTTGTAGTTGGGGGACCCACATTTGGAGTCACTGTAGTGTTATCACTCAGCTGTTTTGGATTACAATAAAATGGAGCAGTACCCGGTGCCAGGCCCAGCTAACAGGTGGGGCATATTTATTATTCCTTCCTTAAAAGAGAAATCCTGTTTGGAATGGGAATGCAAACTTCACTCAAGCCTTTCACCCACAGTGACTTAAATAGTTTGATTTGGAAATGAGCCCCTCTCGAGTGTTTATAAAGATCTACATGGAAAAAGAACAGCTCTGTCATGGCGAATTATCAGTTTAGGCAGGTCTACAATGTTAAGCTGATGAATCAGGCAAGTTTCGTGGTTTCAAAAGCTAGTGCTGTGTTAAAAAAAAATTGCATGCATTTCCCCAAAACCATTCACTAGCAATTAACGAGAGACAAAACTGCATTTTAGCATCATCAAAGTGTGGTTTTGGCATGCTTAACTTAACTTTTTGAGGTGGTTGAGGTGTGTTTGTGAATGTCCTTCTCTTCATTCTACAAATAATCTCACCGATGGTTAAGGATCCCCCCCCCCCCCATGACACAAATTAAATAGGGTGATCCCACCTGGTTGCCATTTTAGGGTGTTCTATGGCCCATTAGTTCCTGTCTGGGCTTTTGGACATATCCCTACTCCTGGACTCATTTATCGAGTTACTCTGAATTTGATCCCACCCACCCATAGCTTAGACTAAGGATCCAACCCAATGCCCCTTTTCCACCCAAACTTGTGACAGTTGCTATGAGGAAGGACAAAAACGCCCAGCAGGCCAAATTCACCTGCTGGCAAATTCCTCCCTGGCCCTATATATGGCACCCAATTAATTCCACAGCCATACACATGCACTGTCTGCTTAGCTCCAGGCAGAGCCAACAACATACAGGGTGAGAAAGGCCAATTCCTGCTGTGCCACATGCCCACAGTGCAGGAAACTTTTATTCTGTGGCAGCAGACCTAATGGAAGACTGGCTGCAACAGGTCCGCCACCAGAACAGTTCTCCCCCCACAAAGGCCATGATTACCCTGTTTGAATTTTACAGTTTTGGTGGGCAATCCCGCCATCCCCTGTGACCAGCTGAGGCCGACAGTGATGTCAACTGACCATGTGGGCAAGACTTTCTCTACACAGACCCGGTTCCCCCACATCTGTGCCGGGCCACAATTGCCACCTGCAAATGAGAAGCAGTCTTTAGCAGTGCTGGCAGAATGTTATTATAAGGCCTGATTTACATAGTCAGGAAAGTACAAATCACCGCCTTCCTATAAGTGCACCTGAGGAACACAAACAATAAAGTGCCAAATATTGATTACAGTCAACTATCAAATATTGATAAAATGCATAGTTATAACTGATTGTATGGAGATAGATATTGTATCTGCAATGAAGAATTTGCAGAGGGTTTAGGGAGGCAACTCTGTTTCGGTTCTCCCCTGAAACAGTACAATTTGATCCAAGAATCTAATCTTTCTCCAGCTTCATTGTGATTCAATACTTGGCACAAAATAAGAAAAATAGAGCCAAACCAGTTTGGGGTCTTTGCAATTTCGGGAGGGAAATGATTATTTATTCAGATGAAAAGTTCTTTTCTCCAAAAACTCTATGATTTGATAAAAAGAATAACCATACCTAGTAATAATTCAGGACTGCTCTAATTCAGCCTCAATAACCTAAACCTGTCAGTCTTTAGCATTTGGTACTTGGCTCTCCGTTCTTCCAACAATAATGTCATTAAGAATTACGCTAGGAATGTGATTAGGTACATTGCTATCCTCCTTTGAGGAACAACTTGACCTTTTTACTTAAGTAATAGGTCTTCAAATCAGAACAACATGCTCAAAGTTTAAACAAAAGCTGGATCTCATCCAGGGTTATCTTCCAGTTGTCTCAGCATTGCATCTTTTTCTTGGAAACCCAATTCTGTGAAGAATATAATGAATACTTTCACACCATGAAAGATGGGATTGGGTATGGCACGGAACAGAGGCTCCCAAGGCTGATTTCTTACTGCTAATTCTATTAACATGGGGCATGATGACTGAGTAGCAGATGGACAACAAAAAAGGGGGAGCTGTGTCCCTCCAGATGGACCACAACTCCCATCATTCCCAACCATTGGCCATGCTTGTCTGGGGCTGATTGGAATTGAAGTTCAACAACAGCTAGAAGGTCATAAGTTTTTCACTAGGTAAAGGTAAAGGGACCCCTGACCATTAGGTCCAGTCGTGGCCGACTCTGGGGTTGCGGCACTCATCTCGCTTTATTGGCCGAGGGAGCCAGCGTAGTTTCTGGGTCATGTGGCCAGCATGACTAAGCCACTTCTGGCGAACCAGAGCAGTGCACGGAACAAACACAACTCTTGTTCTTCACTTGGTTTACTGTACAGTGGTACCTCGGGTTAAGAACTTAATTTGTTCCGGAGGTCCATTCTTAACCTGAAACTGTTCTTAACCTGAGGTACCACTTTAGCTAATCAGGCCTCCTCCTGCCGCCACACCACCGCCATGCAATTTCTGTTCGCATCCTGAAGCAAAGTTCTTAACCCGAGGTACTATTTCTGGGTTAGCGGAGTCTGTAACCTGAAGCATCTGTAACCTGAAGCGTCTGTAACCCGAGGCACCACTGTATGTCCCTTTGCTCTACACAGCCCACCCTGAACTGCCTGCCTCCAAGAAGCTCAGACCATCTCTCATATGATTTCAAGCAGTTTCCCATCCAGGGAACCTAGGGAGCTAGGCCTGCCTGATCAGCTGTAGCTGCATCAAACTACAGTGGGACCTGCAGTGTACGGTGTTTCCACCAGCCCATCATATCCTTTTCCAGGATATCCCATTCCATTCCACCTTAGTGGCATAGCATGGGCAGGGGTGGGCACAGGGGTGGTTGCCCTGGACGCCAAATTGTTAGAGGCACAAAAGTTCAATACTTGGTGCTGCCTCAGTACAGCTCTTCACTTCCTTTGTTGGGCTTTGTTGAAAACAGCTTCTCCATGTGAACCAGGAAGTGGCCTCTCCAGACAACTGAACAACTCTTCTTTTCTTATCTCTGAGGCTGTGATCGACCATCTCTCTACTCCCTTCCTCTGAGATGGATGTGTGTCAACCTTCCAAGTTCTGATGGATATCTCCTTCAGACCACAGAAGAGAGACACCCATTATCAGGAGACGACCACGTACGCATTGATGGAACATCACATTGATCAACCAGAAGAACTGACTAACTGATTAACATCTGCATGATAAAGGAATGATTGTCCAGCAGCCATGATAATATCTAAAATTATCATTTATTTAATCGTTTTATGTTATTATTATTTTGCTTCAGACATCTTTTTGAATTCATCTGTTCAGAAGTACGGTGACAGGAGATCATACCCTTTAAAAAATACACTGTGATATAAATTTCTCTCCAACCATGTTGTTCCAGGTATGGGAAACCTGTGGGCCCTCAGATGCTATTAAATTCCAAGTCCCATGAGCCCCAGAGAGCTTGGCCAATGGGTCAGGGATGAGGGGAGCTGCAGGTTCCCCATCCCTGCTGTATTCTGAGATCAGTTGACCACACACTTGAATGGGTATTACATCTGCCATGACTTCATCTGTTTGGCCAGTCACTGCCCATTCCTTAGTTTACAATATTCCTTAAATAATAATAATAATAATAACCCAACCCTTTTAAGGAACACCAAAACGCTTGGATAATACAGTAGAGAGCTTTGTGAGTGTTTCATACACCATCAAATTCAAATCTTATTGCCTTCCTTTGTTTGTTTTTATAGTATTCTACTATTTCAGAAATACTCATAAATTGTCCTATGTTATTGCGCCAGGAATGAGCCACCCCCCCTTTTTTTTTTAAAAAAAAAGCCCTGTGGCTTCTTCCAACCACAAAACAGAAAAAGACACTTCCCAAAACACACAAACAAGATATAGGATTTTCTTTTTAGGAACACCTCTGATTTTTATGAGATTAGAGGGTAGCACAGAATGGTTTGGAGGGGAAAGAGAGGCCATTTATCATAGGAAAGTGGACTGAAAATATTGGGGGGGGGGAATCATAATGGTGACGCCACATGTCCTTCCTGATTTATCACTAACATAATATGCTGCTTTTACTTTTGAATTTAAGATTTAAAGATCTTAAACACAGGCTAGCCTAGCTTGCTCTGAATGCACACTGATCAATGAGACTTACTCCTAAGACTGCAACTCCATGCAGATTTAATTTTGAGTTTTCTTCTTTGGCGATCACTCGTAGCGGAGTAAGATTGTCTTCCATAAACACAGTTTTAACAATGAGTCTGTAAGTGACTGTGGAGGCCAATTCTGGACCCACACATCCTTCCACAGTGGGGACATTGGTTCCCAGGCAGGAGTTGATCATGGTGTGGATTTGCCAAGCATGCCTTCCTCTTAGCACATTTCTCCCTTGTGTCCCGAGTTCAAGTGTTTTCAAAGCCCATGACACTTTTGGTAAAGTCTGTTCTCCAATTCAAGCACTCGCAGGCAAGTGTTTCCTAATTGTTGGTGTTTATACTACATTTTTTTAGATTTGCCTTGAGACAGTCTTTAAACCTCTTTTGTTGACCACCAGCATTACACCTTCCATTTTTAAGCTCGGAATAGAGTAATTGCTTTGGAAGACGATAATCAGGCATCCACACAATATGACCAGTCCAACAAAGTTGATGTTGAAGAATCATTGCTTCGACAATGGTGATCTTTGCTTCTTCCAGTACACTGATATTAGTTCGCCTCTCTTCCCCAGTACACTGATATTAGTTCGCCTCTATTTAAATTTTTTCAGAGTCACCATTGATGGAATCTTTCGAGGAGTTGGAGCTGGCGTTTATAAGTGGCCCATGTTTCACAAGCGTACAGTAAGGTGAGTAAGCCCCAGTCAAAGCTGTGAGACCTACAGCTAATTCACATGGCTTGGTGCAGAAGCAAATCCCAGCTGAGTTCAATTATGCTTACTTCCAAGTAAGCATGCTGGCTGGGGCTGATTAGAGTTATGCTCAAAAACACATGGAGAGCACTGGGTTGTGGAAGGTTGATCTAAGTAGTAGTAGCATCAAGCACAGCTTTACATCTCTGTTTCAAAAGTACTTTTGAAATTCGTGTTATCTGGAGGGCTGGTTCAGGCATGAACATTCATCACTTGATGGCTGCTTCATCATCAAGTGATGACTTGCCTATGGCGAACAAAGAACTTTTATATCACCCACTGCCATCTTAAGCCCTTTGTTTCCAACAGAGTTTATCTTTAATAGAGTTAATTCAGTTCAGTTTATGAAATGTATAGTAATCAAGGGCAGAGCAGTCAGGCACATTCATAATACGGACAGTCCTGAGGAGAAGGAGACGAAGACAAAATGAACAAACAAACATGGGACATCAACAGCTTTGGGCTTCACATATAAAATTCCATTTAAATGAGGTTCTGTTTAAATGAGAGTTCAGAAATTAGAATGTTTTGGCCTTTGAATGCCTTGGCAGTGCTCATCAACCCTCTTCTCAATGCTCAGTTTGTTTGCCTCCTGTTGACCTCAGTTATTTAAATCATCTCTGTGTGTCTAAAATTATAAAACATGATCGCCGTGACATACGGTTCAGTGGGAGCCACATGTCTGCAGTTCAAGGCCTCTTTGTTGTTAAAACTTTCAGCACATGCATTTTCTGAATCAGAGAGAGCAAAAAAGCAGTATAAAACCGCAGAACCTACACAAACCTATTCTGAGTTTCCACAAGGACCTTTAATTCAATATTACATATAAAGAAATGGCTAGGCTCATACAGTCTCAGAACTGCAGAACAAAAACCCTGCTAAATTTCCCCACTTTCTCATCAAACCATAAAGCAGCTTAGTGAAAATAAGCGTTTCCATAAGACTGGTTGTCAATATACACACACATACATATATAATATACATCTACATGGAGTCTTGTAGCTAATGCGCTGCCCTTTGGCGCAGAATCAAAATAAACTTTGCAGCAGTTTTGCCTGCTGTGCTTGATTTTCTCCAGTGCTGAAAATACCATATTTGTATTCTTTTTCACTCAGTTGTGGTCTGAGCTTCCTTTGCCCAATTAAATCAAACATTCAGCGATTCAAGAATTCTAGAACACATTGAAGCCTGACTTGTGGTGGCTTAGATTACACCGTTTTAATTATCCATATTGGTTCATCTAGCATGGAAAACAACAGTATTGGAGAAGAACAATCAAATGTGAAACCCAAGGTAGAATTGAAACCCAAGAGGTGAGAGGGGGTTGTACAGTCCTAAATTGGTAAAAGAAGAAGTTGTGTGTGCAATCTGTTTATGAAAAATATGGGCACAAGGGTTTTATTTCATTTGTCAAAGGAGGTTTCATTACCCAAAGGAGCGCTTCTCCTCTTTCTTCTTTGACTAAGGCTGTGTGCACACTAAAATACACGCTATGTAATTTTTCTCAGTCTGGAAACATTTTGGCTTGTCCTCAACATGCTGCTTTCGATCTAGATTGATTCTAGAACCTTCTGTCCACAAGAGAGGGGTTGGGTAATTAATTGGGTTAGCCATATCTTTTCCTCCCTGCAAACACTCCAGGTGAATGAAGAAGTAAGTTGCAATTGCCATATTGATGTACGCCCATGCACAACATCTCTGGACAAGAGTGGATACCCATTCCCTGGGCTGTGTACATCTGTCTAGAAAAGGAGACACTGCAAGGTAATGCAAAACCATTCGGGAATGAGCTTATATTTTCAGAATGAAAACAGCAGATGACACTTAATCCATATAACTGATGGTGTGGAGATCTGCTAGAGGGTCTGGATCCCCTTGCTACTCATCTGAGGAGACCTCAGGTTTGTGATCTGGGAAGAGTTGAACTCTGATACAGGCATAATCTGCTGGCTCACTGAAGTAATTAACGTAACTATTAATAATGATTTCCAAACATTCCATTTGCAGCCCTGAACTCAAGGCGAGTTATATCTTACCCTTTTCTATCCATCAAATTCCCTTTGTTGCATTGTCCATCCTGCGAGGTATTTATGTTTTTTCACCCTGGGGTTCAGAGATATAGCTTGGTGTTTGCAACTGTTAGGCTGTAAGGATATTGATTTCTTTAAAATAAGCAATAAGATGCTTTCAAACGGCCATGGCGAAGCACTTTCTCCTTAGGGTCAAATCCCTATGGCCACTTACAGAGCTCTAAAAGCTTTTAGACGGCTGAGAAATTGGCAGCTTTTTCCATGGACTATTCCACCATTTTCAACTAATGGCATACAAGGTTTTGGATTCCTCTCTCCTCTCAGTACTCACATAATGGCGCTTTTCTTTACCTCACTAGACCTTCTCTTTCTCGGCCTTCCATTAAAAACGAACAAATTTATAATTTTCATTTAGATATATCCCATAAATTTGACTTTAAAAGGTGGTGCAAAACAGATCTAAAAATGCTGGTCCATGCATTGGGGTGGGGGGTGAGGATATGTTGATTGCAATTCCAAATTTACTTACCTGGAAGAAGACTTCATTGGACACAGTCAGACCTAATTCAGAGTAAACATGCACAGAATTCTCTGCTAGCATTCAACTTTAACACACCCTCCATATGTCCCTATTTATATATATATTTTAATCATTTTTTAAAAATATAATGAATTTATATTAAATTCAGAAATTTTAAGAAAGCAACATTAATGCATATTTACCTTAACAGTTGGACTCCCCACCCTTACCTCTATGATGTTTTTATTCCCACCTTGTTTCTGCTGCATTATGTAGCATATTTATATCTCGTATTCATTTCCTCTATTACAATTGCTGTCATTTCCCTTCTGCTGCTGAAATTTTGATGCATATTCCTTTTTCATCTCTTCATTGGATAAACAAAACCCATTCAAAAGAAGAGAGGATAAATTCACCTGAAATTTTCAAGGAGGGCACACTATTTACTTTATGAATAACAAAAAAATAAACGTTGTGGCTGAGGGTTCACTATGTTTCACTCACTTTTATAGAAAATGTCCCATGCCAGTAGCTATGGCACACAGCTCTCTCCACAGTTTCCTGCTGGATTCATTTCCTGGAATGCCTTTGGCATGATGCCACATCACATCAGATCACTCCCAAGGCATTCTAGGAAGTATAGTCGTGTGGGAAGTGGCACAAGACTCTCACCACAGTTTCCCACTAGCTGCACTTCTCAAAAGGCCTTCAGAATGTCACATCCCATCTAAGGTGCTCCAGGAAGCACAGCCAGTGGGAAGCTGGGGAGAGAGACTTACAGCAAGTTAAGTACAGTCATACCTCGGGTTAAATTTGCTTCAAGTTGAGCACGTTCGAGTTGTGCTCTGTGGCAACCCGGAAGTACCGGAAAGGGTTACTTCCAGGTTTCGATGCTTGCGCATGCGCAGACGCACAAAATGACGTCACGCGCATGCGCAGAAGCGGCAAAAAGTGACGCGCACGTAGACGTGCCATCGCTAGATACATTTACCTCTAGATGTGAACGGGGCTCCGGAACGGATCCCGTTCGTATCTAGAGGCACCACTATACCGTATAAGATGAGGTATTTATACTATAGAAAAATGATAAAAATTGGGGGTCTTCTTATACACAGATAGTGCAGAGGGGGGAGGGGCGATTGGTGTCAGCAGGAGATTATCAGCAGTGATTGGGCTGGTGATTGGTGTCTGAGGCAAGGACTGCCGTGGATCGGCTCCTACGGTGACTATTGGGTGGGCAAATGGCGGCTGCTGGTGGTGAGAGGGCAGGCGATTGGTGTCATCGGCGAGGCATGTGATTGTCGGCGATCCCTCCCCCCCAAAGCTTTAGAATTCTGGGCAACCCCCCCCCCCCCAAGGCTGAACAACTCTGGGCAATCTCCCCCCATTTCCTTAATTTTGAGTCCCCCAAAATAGGGGTTGTCTTTATACATGGGGGTGTGTTATACACGGAAAACTATGGTAAGTGGCAATGCCTTGCTCAAAAATGCCAGAGAAATGTATTCCTCCTTTTAGGAAAGCAACATAAACTTGCCTCCCCTCTCCATTTTCACAGAAGTTCTTTCTTTTTTCTCCTGAAATCTGGGAGGGGTGAATTTCTGGCCCGGAATGGCTTAGCTGCTGAACAAATCGGCTCCTGCACGCCGCAAGCCTGGAAGTATGTGTTCCACTTTGCGAATGTTTTTCAGGAGCCGAACGTCCAACGTGGCTTCCGCTTGAGTGCAGGAAGCTCCTGCAGCCAATCAGAAGCCGCGCCTTGGTTTCCAAACGGTTTTGGGAGTCGAACGGACTAAGAACGGATTAAGTCTGAGAACCAAGGCACCGCTGTATCTCTCTCCATATTGTGTCACTGTGAGATATCATGGTCACAACCACACCACACATTCAAAGCAAATTTAAAGTACATAGCTTCCCCTAAAGAATGCTGGGAACTGTAGTTCGTTAAGGATGCTGTAAATCAAACCTCTGTGAGAGGAAAACTGTAGTTCTCAGGATTCTTTGTGAGGAAGCCATGTTTTCAATGTCTTTTAAATACCTGATGTGGCTGTGACTCATAAGGACATACAGAAGAATCCTACAGTTTTGTTATATCCCTTTAAACTGGCATTCTGTATAGATTTGGAGACGTTTAAATTCTGTTTCCTTCACCTCCCCTAGAAGTCATGAGCAAAATGTGTGCCTGAGTGGCACATAATTGTCTATTGCCTTGTTTTGTACATATCTTCTGAACTAGAAAGGAGATGCTTAGTATTGTGCAACTTTCTCTAACACTGGAGTACTCTTATGATACAAACATCCCATGCTGAAATCTCTCACCGTGTACCCAGGAAACATTTTGGTCCAGGAGATGCCAGGACTATTAGTTAGCTTGTTTGTCCTAGAAGGCAAGCGGCCACAGAGTAAGTTTGTCCACTGTGACCACAGGTTCAGTTCAGATTTTTACTTGTGAGTAACTCAGCTATGTGTCATATCCTTCTGTTTAATTTGAAACATAAGAATATGAACCAGCCACAGTTAAGCATTTTATGGACCATTTTACAGCATGGATAGCTTCAACTCTCCTATTTCTGGAGTTTACAGGGGACCTGTAAACATAGCTGGACCAACGAGGGAGCAAGCACTGAGGCATTGGAAACCAAGCTGGGAACAGTATATGAAAAGTGGGCATAGATGAGGGTTGTTGGAAAATTCAGGTGAAAAAGGAACTGGAAGCAGAACTGATATTCACATATTCATTCCATGTCTGGAAGGGAAATCAATCCAGTGAGTGCCATCAGTATTTTAGCCCACAAACAGTATGTAATTGGTAACATTCCCCTCCCTCGTTCGCAATGAAATGAATGCAATGGAATGACATGATGACATTTATATGATTTACACCAGTGCATTTTTCCCCCTTTAAAAATGTTTAGGGATACTCTCATTTTGACTCAAGAAAATCACTATTTTATCATTCAGATTGGGGAAAATAAATACAGTAAATGGACAAAAGTACAAAGATTTACAAAATGTTTAGGGATATGCATACCACTGCGTACCCCGGGGGGGGGGGGAGCACTGATTTACACAGTTAATGAGATAAATTATGAAAGTTACATAATTTCACCACAGCGGAACTAATAACATAGTTTTGGGTGGAAGATGAACTGCAGTGGAACAGAAACCACGCTGCTTGCAGTAAATGCAAGGCAGAATAGAAAGTGATACCTTCTTACATCTTTAGTCTACATCCCATTATTTTCCGTGGTAGTTTTAAGCACATAAGTCACTTTTCTACTGAAAACTGTTCTTAACTTTATTTTATTTTAACAATTTGTATACCACTCAATCATAGTGTCTCTAAGCAGGGTGAAGGAGACGAAATACAAGAAGGCTAAAAATTAGTCATTTTAGCTGGACTGTGCTGAGTGACCTGGGAAAACAAGCCTTTCAACTCACAATATACTTCCAATCATTCAAAGGATATATTGAGCACAAAAGGCATTGGACACTGTAGACATTACTTGCCACATTAATCTGTCTTTATGGATCAAATGCTACAGCTATGAGGACCAAGGCATACAAGAAGGGAAAATATAACACAGAGATATGGTTCACTGCCTTGTTTTATAAGCACAAGTTGGTAGAGGTTGGCGGGGAGCAGAGAAGGGAAGAGGAAGAACAAAAGGCAAATATGTACAGTGCCATATCTACACACACACAAAAATCAGCCAGCGGGATATAAAATTCCTCCATGGTATGTGACTAGGGTGAGGCCAGAATCAATATTGACATTAAAAAGGAACTGAATTAGCAGTCCACAGAAATGTATTTTAATCAGTTTTGGTACTGACAAATGGCACAGAGAGTCTACGAAACACATTGTTGGTACTATGTAAGTTCTCTCCTTCCTGCCTTAAAATTGCAGCCCCTTTCCTAGAAGGTTATACATGGCACACACAGAAACATTAGACGATTTCCCCTTCTCAGTCCTCCTTCTGCCCACAATGAGTGAAAGGCTTTATACAAATTTAATTAATAAGAATAATAAGCAAGCACAATTTGTGATTTGTGCTTGCACAACACAATTACTGATAACAGAGCATGTATGTTAAAACATCAGCCTTGGGTTCCATTGTCCCGGCTTTGTGGAGGCTGAGCCAACATGAACCTTAACTCTGGTCTTAAACCAGCAGAGTTCTTAAATCATTAAATATACCTATACATTCACTCCAGCAATAATTACCAGGTGGAGTTTATCCTACTGTATTTACCTGCTACTGTAAACACTATCCTGTCACTGTAATGCGCGATGTTGTCTCCTTGGAAATTCAAAGCAGACCTTCCCCATTCTGGCAGCTTATGACAGAATCTGCTCTTCTCTGTGTCGGCACTGCAGTTTATCCAAGTGAAGCAAACTGAACATAACTGGAATGTAAGGAAGAGTAGGGAACCTTTGGCCCTCCAGAAGTTGCTGAACTAAAACTCCCATCAGCCCTAGCAAGTATGCCCATTGGCCAGGGGTGATTGGAGTTCACCAACATCTGGAGAAACCAAGGTTCCCCACACCTGATGTAGAAGAAGAAGAGAAGAAGAGTTTGGATTTGATATCCCGCTTTATCACTACCCAAAGGAGTCTCAGAGAGGCTAACATTCTCCTTTCCCTTCCTCCCCCGCAACAAACACTCTGTGAGGTGAGTGGGGCTGAGAGACTTCAAAGAAGTGTGACTGGCCCAAGGTCACCCAGCAGCTGCATGTGGAGGAGCGGAGACGTGAACCTGGTTCACCAGATTAGGAGTCTACCACTCTTAACCACTACACCACACTGTAGGGTATAAGTTTTTACTCTAATACAGCCTTTGCCAACCTAGTGTCAAACTTCATTTGTTTCAGACTGCAACTCCCATCAGCCTGAGTTTGCATGGTTGTGCTGACATGGTCAAAGGGAATTTTCATCCAAAACCTCTAAAGGACACCAGGTTGGTGAAGATGGCTCTAATACAACCAGGGGGATATGTGAGAAAACTTTCTATGTGGAACACCTTTGCAGAAGCATTATGCCAGATTCCACTATGTCAAAAGTGTAGTGCCTATTTTTATTTTTACAGTTCCAAAGGGAGAGTTAAAGCTGAAAGCCACTATTTTTTCCCAGTTAAAAATTATTATGCATACATACATACATAAATTTATTTGTATGCTGCCTATCCATAGTTAAAGGGACGTGGGTGGCGCTGTGGGTTAAACCACAGAGCCTAGGACTTGCCGATCAGAAGGTCGGCGGTTTGAATCCCCGTGACAGGGTGAGCTCCCGTCGCTCGGTCCCTGCTCCTGCCAACCTAGCAGTTCAAAAGCACATCAAAGTGCAAGTACATAAATAGGTACTGCTCCGGTGGGAAGGTAAACAGCGTTTCCGTGCGCTGCTCTGGTTCGCCAGAAGTGGCTTAGTCATGCTGGCCACATGAGCCGGAAGCTGTATGCCGGCTCCCTCGGCCAATAAAGCGAGATGAGCGCTGCAACCCCAGAGTCGGCCATGACTGGACCTAATGGTCAGGGGTCCCTTTACCTTACATCCATAGTTGAAACCATGCTCAAGGCAGCTTACAACATTAAAAAAAATAACTAAAAACAAAGCAAAACTAGTCATTTACAATAAATAAAACATCAAAATGTACACAACCAAATTAAGCCATTTCCACATAAATAATAAGATCTAAAATAAAGATACAAAAAAATATCAAAAACAGCAACAATTCCCCTCTCAACGAAAACCCCTAAACAATGTCCCAACTGAAGAGTCTGTTCAGCAGCCTCATGCAGCCTTTTGTAGCTGGAGTCAGTCTGAGCCCTGCCTTTCCAGGCCACGTGGGAAAAGACCTGCAAGTCAGGGAGCAGGTCTTTCCGGACTCACAACCAAAATGACAAAAGTTATTTTCTCTGTTTTCATAAATTTCCCCAAGAGAATGTGTGTTGCCATTTAAACAAAACAGCTGAATGAAACAGGCGCAGTATACTGTGTGACTGAAGTGGGGAGGCCAGGCATAAAATATACAATCTGTAATTGGTTGATCTTATCACATGTCCAGGTCGCTTTCCAAATTCTCATGATCAAAGTAGGGGAAGCAAAGTAAGACGGACGACTTGAGCTCCTTGCCTAAATGGAAAGAAACAACATATACTCCTCAAAGCAATCCTACGCTCACTGAGCTCAACTTACTTAGGAGCTGTGCGTAAGATTGCACTGTCAATTTCAGCAATTCCACACAATTAAAATTGCAGCACTGTAAGCATGTGAAAAAGAAAACAATAAGCAAGAGGTTGTCAGTCGGTGTTTCTAAAATGTTACTTCCCTCAAGGCTTTGAACACCTTTCTTGAAGCTTTGATATTTTTTCTCTTCCATTGCTGCCTCTAAGCTCCTGTTAACATTGATTCATTCGCATGAATATTTCATAAGAAGCAATAAAGCTTTTCCAAGCCTCACCAGAAATGGATATTTGCTTTTTTCTATTTCTTAAAGAACATCCATTATTTCTGAACTTGGGTGATCTATTGAACAGCTTTTAAATTACATCTCTCACTCTCTCGCTTCATGTTTGTTCGATCTCCCGCGCCCTTCGTTCTTTGAGAAAGTTTAGAAGCCTTTAGTAACGGTTCGAGCAGAACAGGTTTGCTCACAAAACTTAATTCTATTCCTGTTTAAACTCTGAGTAACTCCTGTGATAGAGGTGGTGATAATCTGTCTAACTCTATTGTTTTGCTCATTGCCCGAGTTAAAAATGCCCCAGATGTTCAAACAAATATACATGCCAAGCTTCATAGCTCGGGGGGGGGGGGGAGATCTTATCACATATGCCACAAATGTTTAAGTAGTAAGTCAACATAAATACATTCCTTGTTTTCTCAAACTTGCTTTTCACAGCTTCTGGCCCCTTCTGTAGCAGAGTGCAAACAGAAAACCTATTTGCTTGCTGTAGCTTATCATAATATACTCATTCATGGGAGAAACCATTTATAACAACTGTTGAAAGTACATGAAATAGCCTTTTATTATTGAATGCATCCATGGGGATACATGCCTCTCGCTACCAAAAATATCCGTTGGGCAGAGCTATGTGTTGACGGCAGCGGTATAGGTGCCTTCGACTTACCAATGAACTCTTGGTAAGGAATCTTCTATCAACTTGAATGGGGAGGGAGGAGAGTAACCAAGGAAGGCAAACACAATTTCCTGCTCCTGTTTTTTTGGTAGGATGAAGAGGGGAACGGCAAAAAATGGAAATGTGCATGTCTCAAGGATCAGAGAAAGAGGACAAATAACTGCTTCATATATGGCAGTTAACCTTTATCGTACCTTTTTAGCCACGCTAACATGATAGTTTAAAACATGGCATTCACTTTATACAGAAATCCTATCATTGCCCCTGTATTTGAGATAGCATCTATATGTAAACATTGTGAATTATCTCAAGTTTATGACAGGCAGGGAAATTATCTTGTAGAATTATGGAACAATTCCCCAGCCTGTCACCTCCATGCCACGGCGTAATTAAACAGCCCGTGGCCACGCCCCTCCGGCAGCAGCTTGGTTGGGGTTGTCCCCAGGACCATTGATGCAGCCGGCAGTGATGTAAGAAGGAAGGCAAGTACCTCGCTTTACACTGGAAGGCTGTTGAGGCTCAGCTGATTGGCTGCAACTCTGTAACCAGGTAAAAGGTGAATGGTCTTCTTTCAATGGCAAACTCAGGCACTGAGTGCTGAGGGAATAGCCCCAATCAAGCCACTAGAAATTGAGAGGGAGATATTGGCATGACCAGTAAATCTGAAGTTTGCAAAAAGGCCAAACAAATCTTAAACAGAGAAAAAATAAAAATTGAAGGCGGCAAGTCTCCCAGAAAAAGAGAAAGAAAACACAGATCAATAAGAGGTGTAGCCACCGAATGTAGAACGACAGCTGAAAAAGAAAAGCATAACTTGGATATGACAGAGAAGACGACCCTGTCTGGAGTGAACAGTTGGATGGAATCCTGCAAAACAGCACTCCTTTTAGGAAGAAGGATACATTGCAATATTTTGGTCCAGGTTCCACTGTTACCTGCACATAAGGCCCATTTGTTTGTAGCTATCTTGCTTTTAACAGCTGCTTATAATATTAGAAACCCCTTTACTATTAATGCTTCAGCACTTTTTTCAAGCAAATAGCTGGGTGCAGCTTCCATCAGTAATTGTTCTTTCCACTGCGCTCTCTCTCTCTCTCTCTCTCTCTCTCTCTCTCGCTCTCTCTCTCTCTCTCTCTCACACACACACACACACACACACTTACTTTCTGCAGTGACCTTAGATTTATCCACAACCATGGTAAAAACCCATCCACTTTGCATCCTAACTTCTTATTTGACCATCCAAGTATGGGGTGGGGGCTAAAAATAAGACAATGGCAGCACCACAGCTGTAACATGCATGCTATATCAGGTCATAAGCTATTGTTTGAAGAAGACCAATGGTAAATAAAGAGATTCCATAGATCACAGTGTTGGGTCATTGTTAAACATTGAACTGTTTCCTGGGTAGCTTTAAGCAGGTTCTGGGCAGTGTCAAGAGGCCCTGTTTATTTTTTAAAACATTTGCTTTCGTGAACGTATGAAAAAGGTGAAGATGTTAGTGTTTCTCTCTTTTCATCCAAAATGGAAATGTATAGTACTTAGGGCCTTGAGTCAGTGTTGCTGATTTATACCAGGTATCTTTAAGACCAAAGGTTGACTGAGGTTGGTGTAGTTAAGGCCCACCGATTATCTAACTGGGGATTTGGCTCAATAAAACACATTGCACTCAATTTTTTCCTATCCAAGTGTGATTAAGGAATGAGTCAACCATGCCAGGACTTGGATTGTGGTTCTATGGAATCTCAGTATTTTGACTGTGATGGGAGACCACTAAGCTGGTCTTTCTTCCTAATGGCTTCTTAAATTTCATTTTATTAAAAATGTGGCTTATGCACTCTAGTAAACAATTCTGTGCTAGAAGGAAGAATTCTAGCACAGCCCATGTTGCTGTAGTTATCACTGATGACACTTTATAGCGAGTAGAGAGGGCAGGAGTGCGGTACAAACTGTAGCTCTTAAGCCCCAGAGAAAACACATAATCAGTAAATGTTCCCCTTCAAGCAACTTTATACTAGCATATAAGTCTCCAAAAATAGGGAGATGTATAAGACAGATGTTGATAGTAGGCTTCTGGGACCAACAATTCTGAACATAGGCTTCATTTTGCTAACATGTCAGCTTCGTTAAGAAGAGAGGAAATACTGATGCAATTTATATAGGGATAACAACTAGGATAGATGGGTACTGGGAATGAAGATTGGGAAATCTTGCACAATGCAAATTCTTGTTATTGAAAACAGTGATTTGCAGCCTAATAATTTACGATGCATAATAGGCACATGGTCTTACGCCTTCTGAGATATCGTTCTATTATTGTCAACTGTATTAATCGCAAGTGCTATGTTTTAATATTTAGGGCTGATGCAACAGTTCATAGAATCATCAAATTGTAGAGATGGAAGGGACCCCAAGGGTCATCGAGTCCAACCCCCTGCAATGCAGGAAACTCAGTTGAAGCATCCATGACAGATGGCCACCCAACCTCCAAGGAATAATAAATAATAAATAATTTTTTATTTATACCCCGCCCTTCCCAGTTCAGAAAACTGGGCTCAGGGTGGCTAACAACAAATTTAAAACACTTAATTGATGCAACAAAAAACAGCATAAAATACAGTATAAAACGTGAATAACAATAAATTCAGAATTCAAAAATCAATTTAGGGGGGAAATCCATCCAATAAACATTAGATGATCACCAGGGCTAGCTGGCTAAATTAGTCCTATTTGGGCCAGCGAGGAGACCAGGGGAGAGTTAGCTGTGGGATCCCAGAGTGGGTAATCTTCATAAAAAGGGGAGGGGAGGGGAGGGGAAGGAAGGGGAATAAAAGATCAGTTCAAATTGAAAGCCAGGCGGAATAGCTCTGTCTTACAGGGCCCTGCGGAAGGAAGTTAAATCCTGGAAGGAGAGTCCACAACCACCTGAGGGAGACCATTCCACTGTCAAACTGCTCTTACTGTCAGAAAGTTTTTCCTGATGTTTAGTCGGAATCTCCTTTCTTGTAACTTTTGTGAAGTACAAAATATGAAGTACAAAATAACAGCCTCAGTAAAACCAATTTTTTGTTAATGGTGACAGGCTAGAAATTAACAATAACAGTAAGTCTAGAGATGCTACAACATTCAGATATATTGCTGCCTTTACTAGACCCCCCAAAGGAAGACATTCAAAAGGATCTCTTGACCAAGAAACAGCCTCATAAGGAGATAAATTATCCATCCTCCAACCATTTGATAGACTGTACAGTAGAAAAACACATAAAATGCTGCTTCCAGCTCTAATTGGGATCATCTTAATAGATGGTCCTGGTTGTGGGCAGGCTCTCAACCTGGTTCCCCCCACACTGGCGTGGGTGGAGCTATCGCCCTCACACCGGGGTGGCACCACAATCACCCAGGGCTATTGCCCAATCATGTCAAAGGGTGAAAAAAGTGGGGGAAAGTATAAAAGTGGCAGCGCGATGTGTGCCTGGCTCCTGCTTTGCGCTGCCGAACACCCGCCCACCCTCCCTTTAATTTAGATCATTTGGCCTTGCTGTGGACCTTGGTTGGTTGCCCAGCTTGAGTCTGGGGCTGGGTAGGAATTTTTTCCATTTGGCAAATTGGCACGGGCCACTTGGTTTTTGCCTACCGCTTAGTAATCGTCACAACTTTGTACGGTTAGGCGGTTAGGCATTGGCTTATGGTGAATGGGGGAGGGGAGGTCGGCCATCGTCTACCCTTCCAGTTTCCAGTTTTCCCTTTTTGAGCACCTCTTCTTGAACGCCTACAACAATCTTATTTCTAAGAGTAGCCAGCCATATGTATCTAGGAAGCCCACAGTGAGGCATTAGACAAACATTTATTTCCTTCAGGACAATAGCTGCAGGCACTTAATGTCTCGTCGAGCGGCTTCTCTCGATGCTTTGCACAAATTTGCTTGAAATGTGCACAAAGCCACATACCCCTTTGGGGCCAGGTAGAAACTGGACACTTGACTAGATGTGGGTCCTGGATCTGACCCAGCAGGGCTCATCTTCTGCTTTCATTCCAGACTAAAATGCCCAGTGTAAAACTTCCCCTAAAAAAACAAAAAAACAAGAAGCATATGGTAGCTTTTTAACATAGCCAGAGACAGTCTTTGCTGTCATCACATCAATCTTTTCCATCATCGGTAAACACCAAGTCCCCCCCAAACACACATAAAATTCATCTCATATTGCAGATAGGCTTCCTGTGCACATATCCTTTTCCAAACCAAACATGCAATTATGGTTGCAGAACTTTAAATATTGCTGCTTTCATCTCCTCGCGCAAGCGATTGAGGGAGAGTGTTCTGACAGAAGCATGCAAAGGCTGGATGCTATTCAAAGAGGCCCTCTTATTGATTTTATCTCATCCCCATTAAGATAGAATAAGGGGGAGCAGGGAAACCTGAGGTAACCACTGGATTTTTTAGCAGCTCCCTTCCTTAGCCTCACGTCCAACAAGCAGCTGTGGCAAAGCAACCTTCCGTTAGCAAGTTATGGCTTAAAATTGACATACGTTCAGGCAATTTCTTGAGAATCCAGATGAAGAAGCTCTGAAAACCATCATAAGAAACTGATTGAGCCCTAGTCCTAAAGTAGGGTTGGAGAACCACTGGCCTTCTAGATCAGGGTTTCCCAAACTTGGGTCTCCCTAGCTGCTTTTGGACTGCAACTCCCATTATCCCTAGCTAGCAGGACCAGCGATCAGGGATGATGGGAACTGTAGTCCAAAAAGAGCTTGGGAAACCCTGCTCTAGATGGTGCTGAACTACAACTTCCATTATTTCCAGCAAGTATGGCCAATACTCACCATGAAGTTGTTACGGCAGGCATAGGCAAACTCGGCCCTCCAGATGTTTTGAGACTACAATTCCCATCATCTCTGACCACTGGTCCTTCTAGCTAGGGTTGATGGGAGTTGTAGTCCCAAAACATCTGGAGGACTGAGTTTGCCTATGCCTGTGTTACAGTAAGTGCCACACTCTGTAGCAACAAAAAAGAGGTGCCGGTACTGCATACATTTGAGTAGCCCCTGAAAAAGAAAAGGTTGTAGTTCAGCAAAATCTGGAGAGTCAAAAATTCCTCCCACCAGCCATAAAGGAAAGCTTTATTTAGGGTCCCCTGCAGCATCTCTATTCAACAACTTTCTCAAGACCACAATACCTCAAGGACCGCCTCTTTCCATATAAACCTCCCCAGACTCTGAGATCATCTTCTGAGGCCCTTCCTCATCTGCCTCCTCCTCGAGAGGTCTGGAGGGTGGCAATATGAGAACGGGGTCTTCTCTGCAGTGGCTCCCCATCTGTGGAATGCTCTCCCTACAGACGTTCACCTGGTGCCTTCATTATACCACCCCCATCATTCTGCCCAGACACTGAGGTCCAGCACTGAGAGCCTTCTGACAGTTCCCTCACTGCGAGAAGCAAAGCTACAGGGAACCAGGCAGAGGGCCTTCTCGGTAGTGGCGCCCACCCTGTGGAACACCCTCCCATCAGATGTCAAAGAGATAAACAACTACCTGACATTTAGAAGACATCTGAAGGCAGCCCTGTTCAGGGAAGTTTTTAATGTGTGACATTTTAATGTATTTTTAGTCTTTGTTGGAGGCCACCCAGAGTGGCTGGGGAGGCCCGGCCAGATGGGCGGGGTACAAATGGTAGATGATGATTATGATTATGATTATTATTATTATTCACCTTTAGGCACCAGGCAAAAATGTTCCTTTTTAACCAGGACTTTGGTTTATTTGATTGACCTCCTATGCCCTTTTAAAATGTGGGTTTTTTGGGGGGAGTGGGGGTGATCGAGTTGTATTTATGCTGATTGTGTATTTTGTGGTTTTGTGTTTTGATTTTGTTCTGTGAGCTGCCCTGAGACCTCCGGGTATAGGGCGGTATATTTATTAAATAAATTAAATAAATAAATAAATAAATAGGTATTAAAATATTCCAGAAGAAAGATCAACATCAGGAATGGGCAGATCAGCTTCTCTCTAGTCCCTGTAAGTTTCATGTATGCATTCATAAGTCCGTTCCACCCACTTTTGACATTAATTACATTGCACAATTAAGCCTGTAAATGTCTAGAGCCTCCTCTCAAGGACACTGCCTGCCCCTGCTCCCTGTGACCCTTTCCCTTCTCCAAAAGCATACCTTGCAAAAGGTAAAGAGTAAGAAAGCCCTCTCAGGGGTGTTGAGATTGAGATAGCTTCCAATAGGTGCTAGAATGCCAAAGCTATATAATCTGGAACGCCTGAGCTAATAACTGCAGAGATTTGTACTTTGAATTCCCCAGTCCCAAAATTCAGCAGAGTCTCTAGATAAAGAGCTGAAATGTTGGGAAGAACTCAAGCATCCACTTTCACCCCCTTCCCCCCGCCTTACAGGTATGGAACATGCATTTCTGTCAGGAACAGTTTATTCTGCCTGTTTGTGAGTCACCAGAGAGAGGGAGAGAAAATATGTGTGGAGTCATGGTTACTCTTAGTTCTTAGCATCAGATTTGTCATCAGTCAATCAGCCCCTCAACATTTTTTAAATAATAAGTTTTGTTTAGTCATGGATGAGGCTCAAAATGTTCAGTGATTCATTCTGAACAATTATCCCAAAGATCAAATGCATAAGATGGCCTAAAAACCACAGTGTTCCCTGGCACATTTCAGACTGTGTGGCATTAAGGACACATGTGTAAAGTGTGTTACACTTTAAGGTTTTTTTTGGGGGGGGGGTTATTTTTAAAATAGTTGTGTCAACTTTAACCTTTCTAACCAACACAAAATCTGTTCTTTCTCATAACTTTGCTCTCTTGGTGAATCAGACAGGGATGCTTCTATGGTGTGAGGGCGACCTTTGTTAGTGGTTCCCAAAAGGCCCAAATGTGTGGCTCTTACCCAGTGCTTTTTCTGGGGGTACTTGAGGGTATGCAGTCCCGGCACCATTTTTTTCTAGAAGAAAAGCATTGCTTCTGCCCACCAGAGGCCATGCATTCAATATTGTGGGCCTGACTTTGTGGAACTCCTTCCCGGCTGAGATTCACTCCCCACTGACTGAACTTCAAGCAGCTGACACAGACTGCAAGCATTTTAAGCAAGCTGCGCTATGCCTATTTATTGAGCTCAATATTTTTTTAACCTGTGTTTTTAGCTTGTTTGAAACACCATTTTTTTATTGATTATTTTACTGATAGCTGTGTAACCCACTTTGTGATACTCTACAGTGAACATCACTCTATAAAAATTGGCAATAAATATATACCACATTGGCCCGAATATTGGCTTTTGTACGATATCGCTGCTGAAACATGCATACAGTAAAACGGAACAGGTGTGAGTGCCTGTGGAATTTTAAGGGAGCAGCTCATATTTGGGTATTGTCTTTTTCTCTCTCTCCCCTCCCCCATAAATTGGGCCAATACGGTACTTTAAAAAGGGGGGGGTTGGCCCTCCATTGAGCTTTTTTCTTAAAACAAACAAACCTAAAATGAAGTTAACGCAAGTTTGGAGGGAAAAACAGATGAAAGGACTTAGAGGGAGACTGTAATGCTGTACACTTTCTGGCCAGACTGAGTACTGTTTCTTTCCAGACAACAGCTAGAGATCAAGGCTTGCGCTCCTGGTTTTCAGCAGAACTGAGGGGTTTGTGCTTCTGCCATTGCTACTGCTACTGATCTTACAGAAGTGTTGCAAAATTGCAGCAGTCAGATATCTGGCACAAAGACAGACCAACATCCTTTGATCGAATACTTTTCAGAAAGAGAGAATTATATTTCTGCTCTATGCTGGGGTGATGCAGCAGCAACAAAAATAAAAAATGGGAAGGGGTTGGGGGGAACCCATTGTTTTGGAGATTTCATTCCCCTCCCCAAAATGAAAGAAAAAGATTGTCCCCTGCTACGTCATATGCACTTCTTTTCAACACACAACACCAAGCCTTTCCCCCTTTCCATTTAACTTTGAGAGAGGAAACATCTTGGCAGAATATGTTCATACTGGATGCCGCAAGACATTCTTTATCATTCCTATGAAAAATGCTTCTCCATGGCAGCCACAGATTGTTTGATTTGGCCGTCGACTTTACCCACATAAACCAGCCCACAGGGGAATTTCAACATGCGCGCAACACTGCTCACAGTGAATATAATAAAAATCTGCAGCACAGAAGACTTTGCCAGATAGAGGATGATAAAGGAACATCTGTTTTGTTAGATGTTGCTGCATGGAGCACCTTGAAACTGGAATTTCAAATATACAGTGGTGCCCCGCAAGACGTATGCCTCGCAAGACGGAAAACTCGCTAGACGAAAGAGTTTTCCATTTTGGAGGTGCTTCGCAAAACGAATCTCCTATGGGCTTGCTTCGCAAGATGAAAATGTCTTGCGAGTTCCTGCGGGGTTTTTTCCCCTCCCCCCTTTTTCTAAGCCGCTAAGCCGCTTATCAGCTGATCCGATAAGCCGCTAAGCCGCTAAAAGCCCCTAATAGCGCTAATAGCGCTAATCCGCTAATCCATCAATGCGCTTGCTTCGCAAGACGAAAAAACCGCTAGACGAAGAGAATCACAGAACGGATTCTTTTTGTCTTGCGAGGCACCACTGTACTCCAGCCTTGATGAATGAGACAAAGAGGAAATGCTTTGCAATGAAGATACAGGGAGAAATGCTAGGGACTTGGGTAGCCAAGAGGAATGGCACCATTTAGCATTCACATATGCACGGTTGAAATGTGAGCTAACATTTGTACATGTTCATGTGGGATGGGTGGGAGGGGAAGGGGAAGACCCATCCGCCCCTTGATAAATCATGTGATGATGCACCAAAGATGTTGGCTGTTTACTCTCAGTGGTTGTACAGACATTCTTTTAATCTTCTGATAATGAGACGGTGGTTTGCCACCAAGGCTGTTTCCAACCACAGAAGTGTTCCTGGAGGTTATTTGAGAACGCAATTGGGCAGTCGCCCAAGGATACCCATGTGTTTTGGCAGGTCTCGCCATTTCTCCGTGATGACTTGGGAGGACGAGACATTAGAAGTGTGGCCAAAAAACAAGCACACAGAGACATGTGCTAGTGGTTCACCATGTAGCTGCAAAGTGAGATGCGTGCTTCTTTCAAATATTGATTTGTCAACCCATCTGCAAAGAAATTCCCCTGGTCTTACCAAAGCTTTCTCCTCCTCCTCTTTCTTCTCTCAGTTACATTGCATATTTTCCCAAAGTGTGACAGTGAATGCTATATTAGGTTCAATATTAAAGATCCACAAGTGGATCTCCTAATATCTTTTACTGGAAAACAGTTGGGGGGTGGGAGCTTTGATGTGGGACTGTGGTAGAGGGATCTATCTGTGTTCTCCATCCCCCGTGTGAATTCCCTGACCCAGTCCAATCCTGGCCTCTTTTAGCATGCAAAAATGTGGCCTGGAGATCAAATCTCCTGACCTTCTGTATCTCATAGTCTTGCCTTGAATTCCATGTTGTCAGAATAACTCCTTAATTTTGCCCTGAATTTACTGTTTCAGGATTACACTGAATTCCACGTGAGAAGAAGGGGACGACGACGACCTTCTCACCATTAATAACATTATAGCTTTCATCAGACCCCAGCTGTCTTTTTGTTATAACTTGTTCAGTTGCATATGCCCCAAGTCTTTTATTTCAGAACAGCTCTTCTTCATCTCAGTATCTCTTATTTTAATTTTTGAAACTCTATTGCCATTATTCCAAAGATTCCAGAGTGGACAGGTGAAATCAGGGTTCCTGTAGCTTTAATAGGTGTGGAGCAGCCTCTGAAAATCTATATTCTACCCAGATGTTAAAGATGCAGAAGGACTGTCCTCTTTTTCACCCAACTACCCTACTTATACGATATTGGGCTTGCTATGGTAGCAGCAGCAAGGAATTCTGCATTCCACTTGCAAGAGCATGAATAATATCATGTTGAAGAGTCAAAAGCTACCTGATACCAGAGCCACAGGTTAGGCGGTTACACTAAACTATTTTGAACAGATTGGCTTACTTGTTTTTAATGTTAATTAATTTATAGTTTAAGATTTTCAAGACTGGAGTACAATAATTGACAGCTCAAAAAACAACAACAACACACAACCAAATGCTTTTGGCAGAAAATGAACTTGAAACCAAGAAATTGTGCAGACTGTTTACAACCATGTCATGAAGACTTAACATTGGCACAAGGAGCAGTCTTAATTAAAATTTACTTACTAATTAGTGGTTTTGAGAAACAGCAGGTTGGAGCCAGAGGTTTGCTTCTGTATGTAAGAAGTGTCTTCTGCTTACAGAAAGAGTTTTTTAAAAAATAAAATAAAATATTTTGCACTACAAGAAAAGTGAAACTAAGTCCAGGGGTGTTCTTTTACTTGAACAAGAATTTATTTTGCCTCTGACTGAAGCATGAGAACTAACTTATTATAGCACTGCACAACTCCTGTTGTTGTCTCATCAACAAAGCAGCGTCTTCTGTTTCCTGCACTTTAAGCTCTAACTTTTCCAACTCCCAATTAAGCCACTTAGTTCAGTGATCTTGAACTGGAGACACACATGAACCAACCTAGATTAGGGTCCATCCATCTAGAGGCCCAGCTTGGCTCTGAGCAGTGAAAGGTCTTATAGTTTTCACATGCTGCAGATGACTAGACTTTTGACCTCTCCCCAGTATGGCTGTAGGAAATGCAGTGCATCCAAAACCCAGAGCAAATATTTTGATGAATGTGCTTATTCAGTGCTTCCAATGCAATATTTTCAGGAACTATCAGCTGGTACCCAATGTACATAAATCAGTAGGCCAGATTGTCACTGGAAGCTGGAATCCAATAAAAAACAATCACTGTAGTGTAGCCCTTCTCCATTGACAATTCATAGTCTTACTTCTACCTGACAAATCAGAGGTAGATGAGCTATTTTCTCTTGACGGTCAGTTGTTATATTAATACAGCAGGCACTCACGTGTAACAAAACATTTGCAGACAGATTGTATACATACAGTAATGGGAAAATCCATGAATCTTTGTACCTTACTTGTTTCATTGTTGAGGCCTCAGCCCTGCTCTTAATATCAGATTCCAATGTTAATACAGTGGTACCTCAGTTTTCGAACGTCTCAAAAGTCGAACGTTTTGGTTTCGGAATGCCAAAAACCTGGAAGTAACTGCTTTGGTTTTTGAATGGTTTTTGGAAGTGGAACATGCCATGCAGCTTCCGTTTTGAGTTTTCCATAAGTAAATGCTTCCGGAAATGCATGCTTCGGTTTTGAACGCTTTGGAAGTCGAACAGTCTTCCGGAACGGATTACGTTCGAAAACCGAGGTACCACTGTACCTAACTGAACACGCCACAAATTGAGCCATGGCTCTGCCTCATCACTAGTCCAGTGTAGAGATGAGGTGCAGAGTTCACTAGAAGTGAACGGCTGACAGAGTTCACTAGAAGAAGAGCGGCTGACAGAGTGGTGCAGAGCTAACAACTTGCTCATAAATACAAGGAAGACAAAGGAGCTTGTGGTGGACTTCAGGAGACAGAAGAGCAACGTCCAGCCACTTTTGATTGAGGGGGTCTGTGTGGAGAGGGTAACAACGTTCAGATTTTTGGGCATTGAATTACAAGAGGATCTGTCCTGGAGTGTCAACACAAGGGGGCTTGTGAAGAAGGCGCAGCAGAGACTGTACTTTTTGAGAATACTAAGGAAAAACCATCTTCCGCAGAAACTGTTGCTTGCCTTCTATCACTGTGCCATTGAGAGCGTGCTCACTTATGGCTTATGTGTGTGGTACGGAAGCTGTACTACCCAGGACAGGATGGGGTTGCGCAGGGTTGTTAAGGCAGCAGAGAGCATTGTTGGCTGCCCACTCTCCACCTTAGAGCAGATTTATGCCACAAGGTGCCATAGGAAGGCACTGGACATAGTAAAAGATCCATCGCATCCTGGTCACTGTCTCTTCGAGCTCTTGCCGTCGGGACGGAGATACAAGTCGATGAAGACAAGAATGAGCCGTCTTAAGAACAGCTTCTTCAACAGAGCGATCTCGGCCCTGAATGGGAAGCCCGGACTTTGAAAGTCATCTAATCTCCCTTGCTGTATTATACTGTATTGTTTAATTAGTGTTTTTATGGAGCAGTCAAGTAATTTCGTTGTCCCCAAAGGGGGCAATGACAATAAAGATATTATTATTATTATTATTATTATTATTATTATTATTATTATTATTATTAACTTATGTAGCAATGGGGGCAGAAGAAAAACTCAAATCAAATGTTATCCAACAAAACAGTTACAGAAGGTGAACATTTCACCAATTGTGAACATTACAGTAATTGCAGATCACCAAGACCTCAAAACACTTTATGTATGTTACTGTGTGTGCATGAATAACTGGAGTATGTACTTCATTTGTCATAGGTTGTGGCAACACAACATCAAATGGCTTTAGGAGTTCATAGCCTAAACAGAGGACTTCTCAGCGCCTTCATGGTCCTTGCTCCGTAATGCAAAAAAGAAAAGAAAAATGCAGGTCATTTGTGGGACACTGCAGTAAAAGGAGAGTTGAGCACTCATGCTAAACTCAATTCCTAAGTGCGGCCAAAGTTCTGCAGCTATGCTGAATATTTGTCCTGAGATCATCATTATAGTAAACAGAGTGTAAAAGCTGAACAAAGGGCATCATTCCTTTCCTATTCAATAGGCAATTAATCCTTGCCAGTGAATGTGTTCTATCTCTCATAACCATCACTGTTCACTACCCTGGAAATTTTATGTTTACTTTTTTCTTTTTTTTTTAAGCATGACAATTATAAATCAGCTACTTCCAAGAGCTGGGGCAAATTAGAGGGAATTCACAGCTTCATGGCTGAATGCAAAAAGGTCTTTGCGGCATCACCTTCTGAATCATTATTTCAGAGCTGGACTATGCAGACAGCAGGTCATGTGGCACCACTGTTTCTGTATTATACATCAGACAGTAGGGGGAGTCATGTATTCAAAGCCCATCTCCCCCTCCTCAATCCTTGCAAAGGGTAAATTAGGTGGGTTGTTTAGATATGCATAGGGAAATGGTTTGGAGGCTGAAATGACACAGTTCACAGACCGTGTGCAAACTGCAGTCATATGACCTGCTGTGTATATAGACTAGCTCCGAGAATTTCGAACCGGTGAGAATATTATGGGAATGCATTAGCTGGCACATGTTATATCCCTCCCACACCATAAGCCTTTTGCACAAATGAGATCAGATGCAATTATCAACACAACATCGCTGAGTGTTCAGTATTTCTCAGGTGGAAACAAGGTAATTTGTACTTGTTTATCTAAAAGCTGCTCCTCGTGATAGGGAAATATTTGGTAATGACAAGATGCTTGACAACTGAAGTGCCCTGCTAAAAGATCTGAATCGTTTGGTTGCATCCAGCACTGTTACTACTCAGAATATTTCCACTGACATTAATAGACGTGAATAACTTAGGTCCATTACTTTCAGTGGGTTTGCACTGAGTAAAACTTAGCTATAACTTATTATCTTCAAAACATGCATCTGCTACCTCCTAGAAAGATTTCATGTTTAGCTTCATAAAGATGTAGATGTTTGCTTTTATCACACTCGGTTATGGCTGTGATCCAAAGGCCTACCAGAGATAGCGAGAAATAGCAGGGCTTCTGATCCACCATTTCAATAGCAGCCAAGGAAGGTCATTTGGACCTCTGATGGGCTCAGCTGCTAACTGCCCTTAATCCTCTAGACTGGACTTGCAAGCTTCCAGATCAATTTGTCTTGGACCTCTCATCCTGGCATTCACCAGTCATGGCCAAACTTGGCCCTCCAGCTGTTTTGGGATTACAATTCCCATCATCCTTGACCACTGGTCCTGTTAGCTAGGGATGATGGGAGTTGTAGTCCAAAAACAGCTGGAGGGCCAGGTTTGGTCATCACTGATTGGTCCTTCGGTCTTCACAGATACATTGACCCCTATCCCTGTAGGCAGTTCTTGCAGCTAGTTTCCAACTTTGTGGTCTCTTGCCTAAGCTGAAAGCTAAGCAACCCCTGTTACTATTTAATCAAGCTTCTTATTTGATTGAAATAAAAAGCATACTTGTGATACGAGATGAGAGAGAGATGTGATTCAGTTTGAAATAAAGGTGAACCTACCTAATCCAAGCTTTCTGAAATATTAGCAATTCGAATCGGTGATCCTTTGAAATTCACGCTCCTCTGAATTTTTTCCAATGCAGTTCTCCTATACAGAAAAGGCAAATTTTGCATATAAATGCACATATTAATGAAAATAATATTTTAAATGCATTATATAAGGGGAAAATAAGCAAAAATGCATTAAATGGGCACATTTAGCAGCTGTTAAATAAATAAACAAAGAAATAAATGCTAACTAATGTGGAAACATGGAGAACTGAGAATAGGAAAAAAATGAGAAACCAAAATGGACATATTCAGCCATTCCCTATCTGTAATCCATTATTTGGAAACCCTGGTAATGGGAACCCCAGATAGAATCACCTGGCTATTTGTCTCTCAGAGGTTCCAAACTTGGGCAGTAGTAACCTGCAAGTCTCAGGTTTTTGCTTTTCTGTTATTATTAATATTAATAAATTGCTCCCTGTGGGTCATCTCAAAGTCATTCCACAATAAAACAGATAAGAAATAACTGCAAAAAAATAAAAAACAGGGTTTTTTTTAATAAAAAATACATATATAAAGCCAAGGCCAACTAAAACTCGGAGTTTTAATTGGTTTTCAATGACACCGTGTCTGTGTTAACCTTCGGTCCATTTCAGAATCTCTTGAGTTGTGCAGAAAATGAGAACTTGCCAGAAAAGAGTGAAATGCAGAAGTATTCTCAGTTGCCCTTCTTGACTAAAATAATCGGAAGATTCTGGAGAGAGAGAACTGGTCATGACAACTGAAACCTGCACAGAGCTCCTCCAATAATAAGGCACACTGATCAGTTTAATATGGCAAAACCTCTCTTTTATATGTCAAGGAGGAAGAAAACAGACACAGATAACTAGACGCAAATGCATAAGAAATCGTTCCCGTGGCAATGCAAAGGTTAGGCCACACACCACTTCCTTCTCTTTTGAAAGTACAATTAGAGAAATAAATTAAGAATACAGCAACCCACATCTGACTACGATTTGACTCACAAATTATTACCTTTGCTGACTTGTCATTATACTTGGAGAAATGTCAGGTGAAGAGGCCAAATGGGCCTAATGCTGTTTCAGTTCAGGGTTTAAAAGCAACATAAAATGTCAAAGTATGATGGGGAAATCCTGGGCTTTTTGCTACAAGTCCCTTGGTTTGAGGCTTAGTGGTATCAAGATATGCCAAGCACAAAAGGTCTTCACATATTTAGGCAGTGCTTCATCCATTCGAACTTGTGGTTACATAATTAATTTTTCTTATTATGCTTCTGTTTATTCTCAGTTTCTCTAATTTTCTCCAGAAACTTCAGTCCCTCTTCTTTCTCCTCCTCTATTTTAATGTGAATTGTCATCTTCTTGGGGCAGGGAATTCTCTTTTTTGACTTAAGGCATTGTGTAAAATGCCATGTAAGAAAAAGAAAATGACAAAAAATATTTCACCCTAAGCAGAAATAACTTGTGTTTGCATTTACGGCAAGAAATGTCCAGCCATCACTCATACAGGTGTATGAATAAGAATAAATACATAAATACATAACCATGGATTATAGTGGGCAAAGAAATGCCTGTACAATATATTTATATAACAATTTGTCACATGATTCAGCACAACAATTAGGGAGGGTGTAGAGTGGTACCTTGGGTTACAGACGCTTTAGGTTACAGACGCGTCAGGTTACAGACTCCACTAACTCAGAAATAGCACCTCTGGTTAAGAACTTTGCTTCAGGGTGAGAACAGAAATCGTGCTCCGGTGGTGGGACAGCAGTAGGAGGCCCCATTAGCTAAAGTGGTGCTTCAGGTTAAGAACAGTTTCAGGTTAAGAATGAACCTCCAGAATGAATTAAGTTCTTAACCTGAGGTACCACTGTAATATATTTATTTTTGAGTCATATCACATATCACATTTGTAGGTGTATACCCAAGCTGTTTTAAAAGGTGCATCTTAAAAAAGTGTGAGTGTCACACACAAACTTGCAATCACAGATCCTCCAAGTCTCGATATTTCCCAGGGACACCCCTGATTTAGAGAACATATCCTGGTTTCTGATTTGATCCTGGAATATCCCACTTTTCCTTAGGATGTCCCTATTTTCATTGGAGAGATGTTGGAGGGTATGGAGTTATTCAACCCCCAAGCCGTCTGAAGGTAATCCTGTATAGAGGAGTTGTTTAATGTTTAATGTTGGAAGCTGCCCAGAGTGGCTGGGGCAACCCAGTAAGATGTGTGGGGTATAAATAGTAAAATTATCATTATGTAATGGGACGTCCCTATTTTCACTGGAGAAATGTTAGAGGGCATGCAATCACTTTGATTGAACAAGTAATTATTTGTGATTGACTGCAGTTTCCTGTTGTCAGCGCACTCATTTGGCAGACCTGGGCTTCTGTTTAATGTGTGAAATTGTGCTTCAACTGGGTGCTGCATTGCTTCAACATGGAGAGAAGGAACACACAAAGAGAAAACCTTTGCAAAGCCCTCCCTCTCACTCACTCCATTCCCAATGGTCAGTGGCGTAGAGATTTTCCACTGTCCGACCTTGTCTAAGTCCCAATCTCTTTATTTATTTTGCATTCATCACAGCAGACAAGTCTTGGAAAGCTCTTATGATATGATCATTTTTCATTGTTTGCAATAATAAACGGCAAAATATTAATCTGGTCATAAGATAAATATTTTTGAAGGGTCTCAGCTGAGCTGCTAAAAGGACCTCCACGTGTAATGAAAATGTTCTTGAACAGCGCCATGTGTTCGGTTTTAACTGCCTTGTCTGCTCGACCCGAAACCTGGGACATTTTGTGTAAGCGGCCCCCTCCCCGTTTTTCCTGATGACAATCATCAGATGTAACCAAGGCCGCTAGGGAGGGACACGTGCTAACCTTCTCTAAACACAGGGAGTTTAATTCCATATTACATTTGTTTAACCTCTGGCATTCAATGACACACTCGTTTGGCTGAGCAAAGCATGGAATCTTCAAAGATAGCTTTATGACTTGGATCTTCTGCTCACGTGAATTGGCCCTTCTTTGGGCTAACAGTGACCTTCATGTGGCATGTCTGGATTTTGCCACACCAGAGCAAAATGTGGATTTGCACCGGCCTCCCTCCTCATTAATGCTGAGGAATACACATGACTTCCTCCCCATCCCAGTGTTGTCCAGGGCCATCCTGGGATAGTGTCTACTTTTTGCTCCAGTGAGGACAGGCCTAAAGACACCTGAAACTAGTGTTGTGCACAAACGGCCTCTCAAAATTTCCCACTTTTATTTTTTGGGCAGAGAAACTGAGGGTGGGGAGAAGGAATAATTTCATCCAACTTCTCCAGGGAGGTGATAAATTCTCCAGCAGTTTCTTAGGGGTGGGGTTTACCATTAGCAGTGGCAGTAGAACAGCTTCTTTCTTTTCCACAAAGGTCCCAACTGTGCTTGTAGTCTGGCCACCATTTTGCAACTTCCACAATGCCTCTGACCTAGAGTCATTCCAGGGCATTCAGGTGTGGTGTGGGGAGAGGAATGACCTGTAAAAATGGATTAGGAATATTTGGAGATACATCTGCGAAGTTGTCATCTTTTTCATGGAGGCTTGAGAAAAAGAAAAGCATGTTGGAATTTTATTTATATACAGCAGGACCTTGGGTTACAAACACTTCGGGTTACAGGCTCCGCTCAGATTAAGAACTTTACCTCAGGATGAGAACAGAAATCGCACGGCGGCAGCAGGAGGCCCCATTAGCTAAAGTGGTACCTCAGCTTAAGAATGGTTTCAGGTTAAGAACGGATCTCCAGAACAAATTAAGTTCTTAACTCGAGGTACAACTGTATTTTCAAGCATGATGCCTCTTAAGAGATTCTAGCTCAGCTTTACCTAGCATCTCATTGTGAGAAACCATTATTCTTTTCACTCTCCAGGAAATGTTCAAGAAGCCAAAGGAAGGCAACCTATTGCAACCAGATGCCACACCCACTGACTAGGCTCTTGCATCATTGATACATAAACTCACCAAACAGGCTTTTGACATTATTCACGATGCATTTCTGAAGGTATCATAATTTTATTTTATTTTATTTAAATAATAATAATCTAGAAGTATAAAATGGTTCCAGAAGCACTGCCAATGGCAGGAATGGCAGAAACCAGGAACCGGCAATCTCTGAGAGCTGCTCTCCTCCCCCACCCCCAATTATTTTTATTAAATTATTACAAATCAAACAAAATTAATTTAATACAATTTCTTAAAATCAGATTTCATGTTCCTGTTGCAAGCATATGTTGATCATTTCCTCCCATAGCCGCATCATCTCTTATTTAATATCCAGTTATCATTCTTCACTTGCTGTTAGTCCATCTGAGAGCTGCTCTCTTTTCCAGTGGGCAGGCAGTTCCATGATCACCAGTAGGGAAGCGGGGTTTATTGCTTCAATTCTAAAAACAGAAACTTCTTTTTCAAACCAAGACAAAACCTCTTGGCAGTTGTCACCTCAACACCGTTCACAAATCGAAGTTTTTCAGCGAGTGCCACGCTTGGCTCTGTGTGGATGCTCTGGCCCACCAAGAAAATCATCTTGCTGGCATACTGGCATGGTGCTGGCACTCTGATTAGGCCAGGCCAGTTGTAGTACAGGTGGCACATCTTATACGTAAGATACTGCATGTGGTCTGGCTTGAATCTATCATAAACCACATTGTAGTATGTGGGATTGACAGTGCCCTGGTGAGCAAGTTGGCTACCTAAGAAGAAGTCGTACCTGTCAGGGGTTCAGGAGCAGAGGCGAGGGCAAGGGAGGAAACAGAGAGCGAGGGGGAGGAGTCCGAAGAAAAGATGAGTGACGACGACGACCCGAGATCTCTGAGTCTGTCCAGTGAATCAGAAGATTCACAGAAAGGAGCGCCAGTGGCCAGAGCAAGGGGGGAGCTTAGGGGGACACCCCAGGAAGAAGGGTCCAGAGAGGGTTCAGAGGGCAGCAGTTGGAAATCGGGGCCAGCGTCACCAACAGAGCGCAGTGGGAAGGAAAGGCGCCAGGTATCGAGTTCTGGCAGCTCGCAGCAGGGGGGAGGGCATGAGTCAGGAGTGGCCACACCTCCATCGGAGAGCGAAGAAACGGTCAAGCGGAAAGTGGAAGGTTGGGCGCGCGCGCCAAGTTCAAATGCACAGGAAGGCGGCGCAGTAAGCAGCCCGGAAAGGGAGCCAGGTCCTAAAGCCCAACGCAAGGAGACAGGAGGGTCCGGGGGGTCAGCGTCAGAAGAGTCCAGGAAGGAAGAGACCACGGGGGGCAGAGGGACCCAGAGAAGAACGGTCAGGCGGAAAAGGTGGAGTAAGGCTAGGATATTAAGTTGGTGTACAAGGGGCGGAGACTCAGACGGAGCTTCGCCGGTCTAGCTTATAAGACGTAGAGCTGCACGCAGCAGCTTGGAAATGGAAACTGTAACTCAATAAAGACTTTTATAAAGTGAACGCTGGCTAGCGTGATCCTCTGTGAGCTAGGATCTGGGAGCAGCTCTGACAGTACCATTCAGGTCGAGTAGCCTCTGTGTCAATAACTGTCCCAATGGGAGGGTTTTGCAGGTTTCTGTTGGTCTTGAAGAAAGAATGAAGGGATTTCTTCCTGACCACAACCACCTATAGTTTGGCTCTTCTGCAGCCACCATTGTACTCATCGGGGGCACTTAGTATCTGTGGGACTTCAAAGTTCACCACCATCTTCAGCTGTCCATCTCCAGTGCTGTCACGGTACGCTATTATGTGTGGAGGGAGCTGCCCATTACATGCTTGCAATTTACTTACAGAATCTTTCATGCAGACCTTTAAACAAACTGTGATGTTTGATCCTGAATTTTGCAGTGTGCAACGAGAATACCACCTAGTCAGTTGGAAATTAGAGCTGGCCACAAACCCAATGGTCAAAGCATCTTTGTTGACACCAGTGCCGACCACCATGACAGATTTCAGTGGTATCTCAACTGCCCACAGTGCCCCTCCAAGCTTAAACTATTAAAGCCTGGCACCTGCTTCCCAACACTTCTGCCCACCTTATGGAGGCGGCACAATGCTCTGACAGGGTCCAAGAGCCCTCCTTCCCAAAGCCCACCTGGCTTTGGGAAGGAGGAAGCAGGCCTGGTGCTTCTTCGCCAAAGCCTGGGAAGCTTCTGCCCAGCTTAGGCAATGGAGAAGAAAGCAATAGGAAGGTAAAGGGAAATGACTGGTGTGCATCACTGAACACTTGCAGTGAAAAGAGCAACTCAGACTGCAAAACAAATGAGCAACAGAAAATATGAAATGCTGGGATAATGCAAAGTATTATCAAACAGCTCCTTCCAGAATTTATATGAAACACAGATGCATTCTGCATTTCCTCTGGGTATTTCCACTCCTGTGTTAAGCACTGGGCTTAATCCAACCTGCCTCCCCTTTGTACCTGTTGCAATCAAACCACAAAGCAGCAGGAAAAGCCTATTAGGCAGCTTCAAACAGTAGTCAGGGAGGACTTATCAGCTTCTGTGTAATGATAGTCTGGCAGTATCGTATTCCAAACTTCTCAATGAACCATGACACCAAAACATAAACAAGGTCGAACAATCGGTTTAAACTCTTTGCGCAGTGATGCAGCAATGCATCCTTGCCTGAAATGGCTGGTATCCATATTCTAGCTTAGGGATTGCCAACACGGTGCTCATGGGCTCCAGGTTGGTGGCTCCTGCAAATTTTGTGGAGAGGTGAAAGAATAGGATTTTTTTAAAAAAAAACACCACAGCAACTGTGCAAACTTCCTTCACCTAGAAGCTGCCCAGAGTGACTAGGGAAACCCAGCCAGATGAGAGGTGTATAAATTGTTGTTGTTGTTAAATAGGATGTCCCTATTTTCATTGGAGAAATGTGGGAGGGTGTGCCATCTTGATTTGAATCAAGTGTGCAGGAGCTTTCCCCAATTCCCCAAGTAACATGCATTGGCAATGGTTACATGTAACCCCAAGCAGGAGGTTCCCTTGTTGTTTCAAACACAAGGTAACAGGGGGCAGTAGACAGGCATATGCTACCCTGCAGCCTGATTCTTAATATGCAGTTAACTTTACATCTGCACAGGCCACAATCTCCCTGGAAGCAATGTAGGAAGTTTCTTCTTCCCTCGAGGCAGAACATTCTGCTAAGAGGAACCACCGAGTTAAAGCTACGGCTGTCAGGAGGCATGGCCACAATATTTTCCATCTGCCTCATCTGTAAGCAACTGTCCTTAAAACAAAAAAGGAAACAAACAGATTTATAGAGGACTAATAAAAACGATTGCATTATGCATTCTCTCACTCCATCTTGAATCAGCAGTTCCAGAAGGTCCTCTGGGAGGAGAGTAAATAACAGCATACTCACAATGTTCCTTTTTCTCTCTCCCTGAGCTTGGCAAAACCAATGCATATAAACACAAATTAGAAGAGAAGTAGAAAACAAATCTAATGCATGGTAGCCAGGCAAACTCTGGTGTGGAATGATAGCCTGAAGTGTGACAGCAACAGATGCACATTTAGACATCTGTGGTGAGGATCATCTGCATACTTATCACCCTGTTACGTGCTTGTGCAAATGTACAAATGCAGAGAACATGATACAAACGCCACTAAACACATCTACTTGAAATGCATTATTTTTCTGTTTGTTTTTGGTGCAGTGGGTGCTTTTGCTGATGAGACTGAATTAAGTATCTCATGATACATGGTGCCTGTGAACACGGAAGAAAAATGCACCCACTTTAAGCCTGTGAATCAATGTGAAGAGGCTGAATAATCTGCTTCAACAACAATTAGACTTGGAATCAACAGGTACCTCTCAGCAATACGTTGTTCAGTGTCTCCCAAGATATTATAACTCAGACCTGCACACCTTGTGGCGGACCAAACTGACCAAACAGGTTCCTAGAGTCCTCCTGCCTCCTTCCCAAAGCCTAATTAGTGCTTTCCCAGCTTTGGGAAGGAAATGGGATATAGACCCTGTCAGCAGGTGACTGTAATCTGTTGAGAACTACCTGGACAAGAGCTTTCCCCACAGTACTCAGAAGGGAAATTCCATGGTAGTTGTTACAGTAAGATCTTTAGATATCTAAAGAACATTATCACTTCCTTCCCTTTTGCAGACCAAATATGCTCAATACTTTAAACTGTCCCTGATTGCAGACGGGTGAATCTGTCCGTTCTGCTTTCCCCCAGTTTCTTATTTTTCCAAACTTAAGTTCAGTCTTCCACATGAATTTGAGATTTCCTTTTTTAAAGCCCTCATTAAAAACCACCAGCATCTTAAATTTCTCCTGATATACACATTTGTATGCCATTTTGTATAATATAGACTCCCCCCCAAAGCTGTTTTATTGAAAATAATGCACCTTGTATGTTATTTTCACTAGTATTGACATTTTTAATTGACATTTTACTCCAGAATATGAATTTTTGTACACATCACTTGACTTTAGAACTCTACTGCAAAATTCAGAAAAGTGTGAATTTCAATGGATGGCTGTGTTTCAGTTCTTGCATTGTTTTAAAAAGTTTGAGTTAGTTCAGTTCACCTTTAGATGTGAACTGAATTGAATTTCTCCTCTCTCCATATTTCTTATCAACGTAAATCATAACTGACAGTGTGCTGCCTTTGGATTCTCTGAAAATCTAAGACATAGACATCTTAAGATACCACAATTATGATCCTGGAAAACACCTACATAACTGTGACCTCAACAAACAACAACTACTTATTTATAATCCAAGACACAACAAGCCTGCAGTTAAATACCATCCTTCTCATTGTTAAGATGCTCAGAGCACTATTAAATTGAGATGCTAGCTAGAGGCTTGCATTAGTGTTTAGATTAGAAGGGGGGAATAATAAGCGTCAGGATAATTACTGCCTATAATAATAGAAGTGGAACCTGAATCTTAATCGCTATGGCATGACTTCACTGACAAAGCATCCACACAAGCCCACAATCAGCAAAATAAAGACATTAATTAGTTATTGGCCCACTACAGTTAATCTTGTGGTTCTTTTGAAAAATGATTGGATTTTAAAATTCCAGGAGTGTCTTGGCTGATGCAAGTCAGCAATGCTTCAGTGAGAGCCTTTTGTTTTATATTTACCAAAGATCTTGGCTCTGTTTAATTAAGAAAAGCAAAGAAGTGAGAAGGGAATCATACTGGGATTCAAGATGCCATCTGTTTGTAAAATAGCTGAGAGTAGAGTTGTTTTCCCGGTTTAGAACTGCATTTGTGAACTGTCAAATATATATACAGAGAGAGAGAGAGAGTTCTACTCATTCAACGCATTCTGTTTAAAGCTGGTTCATGCACACTGTAAATTAATTCATGTGGTTTTAAACCGATCAGAAGGATGGCATCCACTGTTAACCACTATTACGGAGTCTACAGTAAAGTGAAACAAACATTATTTTGGTGGTGAAGTTTTACAACTGGGATATTTGTCAATGGAAGGAAATGCTCAAAAATGAAAATATGATAGATTTTAGCATCTACCCTATCTGCCTGCGGACTGTCTTGCCAGAGTGGTGCATGCTCTGGTTATCTCCCTCTTGCAATGCGCTTTATGTGGGGCTACCTTTGAAGGTGACCTGGAAACTACAACTAATCCAGAATGCGGTAGCTAGACTGCTGACTGGGAGCGGCCGCTGCGACCACATAACACCGGTCTTGAAAGACCTACAGTGGCTCCCAGTATGTTTCTGAGCACAATTCAAAGTGTTGGTGCTGACCTTTAAAGCCCTAACGGCCTCAAAGGCCCGTAGACCTGAAGGAGCATATCTACCCCCATCGTTCTGCCTGGACACTGAGGTCCAGCGCCAAAGGCCTTCTGGCGGTTCCCTCAATGCGAGAAGCCAAGTTACAGGGAACCAGGCAGAGGGCCTTCGCGGTAGTGGCACCTGCCCTGTGGAATGCCCTCCCACCAGATGTCAAAGAGAAAAACAACTACCAGACTTTTAGAAGACATCTGAAGGCAGCCCTGTTTAGGGAAGCTTTCAATGTTTAACAGACTATTTTATTTTAATATTCTGTTGGAATCCGCCCAGAGTGGCTGAGGAAACCCAGCCAGATGGGTGGGGTATAAATAATAAATAATACATTATTATTATTATTATTATTATTATTATTATTATTATTATTAGGTATGCTAATCTGACTAGGAAGTGAATAAGCAGTCAAAAGGTTGAGTGGGAATAGACTGTCAGAAGGCCAAAAATACCTGTTATATCAGATAATCTGAATTATTATTATTATTATTATTAATCAATCACCTTCTACACAATCATCTCAAAGTAATGTATAATAAAATATGATAAATGTTAGACATGTTTATAACCGAATTAATACAAATACATAATAAATATTCATGGAAATACAAAATAAGCACCTATTTGTCCTGCTGGGAAAGTCTATCAGAACAAAACTGTCTTCAGTTGTTTATGGAAACTGCGGCTAATGGGTGCCTGTTGTGTATTGGCAGGAATGCTGTTCCAAAGAATAGGGGCAACCACATGAAAAGCCCTGCTCCAAGTGACTGCAGAGTGGGTTTCTCAGATCAGCTGTGGCCATAAATCCCTCATTGTGCATCAGCGCCAAACTAAACTGGATAGCTGAGGTTTGTGTGGTCTTAGGCCTAAGCAACGCATTCACTGCACAATCAGAAACTTTATTGGACTAAGGGAGCAATCCTAAGTATGGGAAGCCGGCATAATTTCCCCCAGTTTAAGTTAAGGAACCATAAGGTATGTCAGATCCAAATTCTGTTCAAGAGCAGAGCTAAAGCAGACTGAGATACCCTAAGCCAGCAGAGAGAAAACAATAGCGTTTGACACCACCCTAAGTTCCACAAGACGCGGGTGGCGCTGTGGGTTAAACCACAGAGCCTAGGACTTGCCGATCAGAAGGTTGGCGGTTCGAATCCCCACAACGGGGTGAGCTCCCATTGCCTGGTCCCTGCTCCTGCCAAACCAGCAGTTCGAAAGCACGTCAAAGTGCAAGTAGATAAATAGGTACCATTGTGACAGGAAGGTAAACTGCATTTCCGTGCACTGCTCTGGTTCGTCAGAAGCGGCTTAGTCATGCTGGCCACATGCCCCGGAAGCTGTATGCCGGCTCCCTCGGCCAATAAAGCGAGATGAGTGCCACAACCCCAGAGTCGGCCACGACTGGACCTAATGGTCAGGGGTCCCTTTACCTTAAGTTCCACAAGGCTGCCAGGTCAACATAATCAAGCTGAACTGAGTTAGGATCCAGCATAAGCCCACCCACCAGTCCTCCCCCCACAACATATTGAGCAATATTCATATTGAGCAACTCCGACAAGCTCTGTACTATCACACAAGTGGATGATAACAAAAGCAGCAGAGGGATCAGGTGTTTCAGCCCAATTTACAGCATCTCAGAACGTGACTGGAAGTATTTAAAGAGGCACATTAAAGTGTTGGTACAGACACAGAAGTATCATTAAAATTTCTCAAATGCCACAGGATCAAAGGCCTTGTGGATGACTGCAAGTGATTTATTAGGCAGCAGAGGTATTTTAATCAATGTACTCCATTGGGAAGCTAGAGAAACTGCAATCCTATCATGGGAGGAGAGAAGAGTTTCCTAACTTATCTGCAAACTTTGCTGGGGGCCTATCAGTGTCAAACTCTCTACCTCTTTTCTTCTGCTCTGTTTGCTGCTCCTTCTGGCCTGGAGAAAGAAGCCACAACCACCCACCTATGTTTAACAGATACTGTAGTCGTCCGAAGTCCACAGAACTGAGGCAATGGAAACTTCGCCATTGCAAAGGCACTGGGTTGCATCTGGCTGGTCATTCAACCATGGCAGTTCCATTCCCAATTGCAGTCCGATGGATCGGCACTTCAGCTTAATGTAGTCATTTAGGTAATGATGAGTGCAAGAGGAAAATAAGGTCTCCAAGTAGTTTGTTCCATAGAAAGGTGGCAGACATACTCTTGCCATTCAAAGTGCTGCTTTGAAATAGGGACTAGAAGTGAGCCATTTGCCTTTTATGTCTTTTCCTCTGTCTTTAAGTACTCAAAGGTCCCTTTCTGGTAAGTAGTTAGGGTGCCCCCCCCAAAAAAAGAGAGGAAACACACCATCAAAGCAGAGACCAAAAGTGGACACTGATCCACATAAAATGCATAGCTGCAAATTTAGAAAGAATGACTCTAATTGAAATAGGAATGCTCTACATATCATCACAGTGGGGAGGACTGCTGTGGTGGCTGCATTTACCTGTTCACTACTGGGAACAGGTGTGCAGCCAATGCAGGGTTTAACTCTATCCTCCCACTCATCAGCTGTCATCATGAGTGATATGAGTTGATGGACAGGTGGGTGTAGTTTAAGGAAAATTACCTGGCGAGCCAAATTGTACCCCCTGGCCCACCAGCCAGAAGTTTCCTGCTAAGTTATACTTAGGGTAGACACACTGAAATTAAAGGTTCTAAGTTAGTTATATCCATTGATTTCAATAGGTCAGTGCTGAGTAGAGCCAATAATAGATACAACCATGTTGTTGTTTCCATCTGTTTCAAGAGACAATGGAGTGCACCTCTTGGGTGAAGTCTAACTGCTGCACTAGCAGCACTAAAGTGGTCTCTCCAGGGTACAAGCCTAGGAAGCATGTATGGAGGTCCTAGGAGCACCAGGTGACAAGGCCCTTCTCTTGGCCTTGCTGATGTGGTCCAAAGGAAAGCAGAGCAATATGCTTGGCACCAGCTTGACTCCACTCTGGATTTGTTGAGGGTTTACTCCTTAGCCCTTTCTTCACCCAAAGATATGTTGCAAGGCAGCAGAGGTTTAGGATCAGAGTTTTCCTTCTAGTTGGGCTTCCTTCCCAGGTAGACAACCATCTGCCCCTCACTTGCCTTTATAGCATGTGCAGAAACAACTTTCTTGACCGTTGGATCCACTACTGGTCTCGTCTACTCAATCTACCTGTCTTCACATGCAGGGGAAGTTCCTAACTCACCAGGGGTTTGAGACCCATCAGCTACTTTCACCTGGTTTTGCCATCCAGTCAAAGTCATTCCTGGGGTGTGGCCTCTGTCACATGCTGACAGCTTCCAGGAACCACAAGTGAGAGCTGAGTGCAGGGTGGGGACCAAAGGTGGACAAATATGTCCCCCACCAGAGGTACTACCCCTTCCCTAACACTCCATGCAACCATAAGCTTATTGTTATCACAATAGCTGTGCGAAACATTTCCGGGATACAATTAACCGGTGAGATTTGTGCAAGCAATTTGCCAGGCATGTGTAGGCACAGTCAAAATCACCTGAGATGGCAAGCTATAGCTTGTAAAATGGAGTATTAGGTAGACCTCAGATTTTAATCAGTGCCTACACCACTACCAGCTTCAAACATCAAAAGAAACACAGCAAACTGAGAGGCCCACAAGCCCACAGGAGGCCAGCCTGTGCCACTGGAAGTACAGGCAATGGTAGTTTGTGGCATAGAAAAACAGGTGCGAAAGAGCCTTAAAGCTGGTTATAACAATGAGCCAGACCTACACTCCTGCCAGCCTGGTGTTGCTCCTACTCACTGGTTCAGTAAACTAGAAGAAAACCACACCAGAAATGTTCAACTTGAATTAGTGGAACATTGGGCAAAAGGGTTTGCCACCATTCAAACAACTCATTACATAGTCCAACAGCCATTGGCCTGAACATGCTCAGCCTTGTCTGATCTCAGAAGCTAAGCAAGTTTGGGCATGGTTGGTCTATGGTCAAACTGTTCCCATGCTTCAGGGATGAAGAACTTTTTTTGGCTTGAGGACCACACTCCCTTCTGTGTGGTCCACATGCCAGTGGAGGATGGGGCCAGAGTCAAAAGTGAGCAGAACAATAGGTGTATATTTTAGGTTAGTTTCTTCACACGCATCACTGTCTATCCTCCATCCAGAGAAACAAGAGTTTTAAGGCACATTTCAGCAAGGCAAAAACATTCAAGGAAGGTGAGAAACAAGATTGGTGAGGGGTATGCCTTGGGGAGACGGGCCATACTGTTGAATATAAGGATAGCAAAAACACAGCTAAGAAGCTCAAATCATATATATGACTGAAACCCTTCTTTGGAAATTAACCCAGCATCCAGACCTTAACATTTAAAAACTTTACTTGCAGAAACTTATAGTTATAGATGAATTAAAATATGATATTTACAGTCACATGCTTCTCTAAGCATAGGCCTACAGTCTCTTATTCTAACTTCCAAACAACTATATTTTTCTCTTTCCAGAGCTCAGTACTTTCAGTCTTCTGTATCTCAGTAAGGCCATGCCTTGCAGCTCCTTTAACCTTCTCCTGAAGCTTTGTTCTTTCTTTCAAGCAGAGAAGCACTCCAAACACTCTATTTAACTTAGCAGTGTTCACAGTGGATTCAAAAACACAGTCATCTTGCTTCATGTAAAAATGGAGCCTATCCTTCACTAGATATCCCCATGTGACCAAACGTTAGCCAATCACATGAGAACTACTAGAGAATTCTCTATAATTCCAGTTACCAACCAATCAAATTTCAACACATAGTAATGTATGCCAGCGTTTACAATTTCAGTGAATTAAATTACTATACTTAACAGTAGCTGGGTATGAGCCTGAGCTGTATCTCAAGGGATAGGTAGAGAGCTCTGGAGAGATATACTTGCCCCCAAATCTGAAGTCCGTCCCCCCCCCACCATATTGTATCAGTTCTGAAAGGTGTGAGACTGTATGCTTCAAAACACAAACATACACACATCAAATTAGTCCATGAGGAGAAGGCATGGTGGCATCTAGTTCTCTATAATCAGGGTGATGATTGAATGTTCCACCCCACACACAGATCTTGAAGATTCTCCCCCTCACGGTCTGGCACAACACCTTCTAGAAACAGCCTGAACAAATGATGAAACTATCTATCACTCCCGAAAAGCTCTTAGTGGAGGACTAATACTGAATAGAAGTTTTTTGAGTGCAGAAAAAGAATGAAAATATATCACTGCTTAACCAGTAAAATGTGTTCTGCAGAACACTCAGTTGCAATCCAATACCAATGGGACTGTAAATGCTTTGCCTTGAAGTGAAGCACTCTGGCATGAAATAAAATTGCTATTATGGAAGAGTTATTTCATTGCATGACAATTGAAACGCATGTTGTGGAAGCATTTACATATGTTCTTTTGGATGCTACAATTCGCTTCACTTTGATAGAACACAGATAACATTTTTTGCAATCTTAAAAATTGCTTTTCACTTATTTTTTAATACTCCCCAAGAAAATTGAAAGTACACTCTCCACCCGAGAACATTTTTCCTACCAATACGTTCCCCTCCAGAGACAGAGTGTCGCCATTTGAGAATCACGCATCGTCCTAGTTCTCCCAAACATGGGATGAAGTGGTAAATTTGCTTCTGTCTGGATTCCTAAGAGCCAGTGTTTCTGCCTCACAATTATATACCCTGAACAGAGGAATTAGCATGTCGGGGAGACAGCAAAATTAGACATGGTGGTAACTACTGACTTCAGTCATTTTAAAGGAGGATTAAACTAGTTCATGGTCAGTCAACAGGGGACAGGACAGGAAGTTCTGTTGTGACAGGGACACTAGAGCTTTGGATCTAGCCCATTACTTTTTATAAGTGTTAAAGGTACAGTATGAAAAGAAGAAGAAGAAGAAGAAGAAGAAGAAGAAGAAGAAGAAGAAGAAGAAGAAGAAGAAGAAGAAGAAGAAGAAGAAGAAGAAATGGCTATATCCATTCTGCTATTCACACTTTACTTCAGGTGGTCAGAGAAGAATACTCAACTCCTTCAGTCATGTCATTCACACACACACACACACACACACAAAAAAAAACACCATTTTGCTAGTGCCATCATAACTTGTTAACATTTGTATCATGCTCTTTTTACATTTAACCTGTGCTCAGTGCTCACTGATCCCCAGTGAGCTTATCAATCTAGCAAGACCAGGAACCTACAATT
Source organism: Podarcis liolepis (assembly GCF_965112155.1). NCBI lineage: Eukaryota > Metazoa > Chordata > Lepidosauria > Squamata > Lacertidae > Podarcis > Podarcis liolepis. Next base: position 30,650,187 of record NC_139571.1, read on the forward strand.
CTCAGGCTAAATACTCTAGCCAAAGCACTCCATTTCCAATCCTGGTACAGTACCATTGCACAAACATTCAAAGTTGCCTCCGCCTAGCTTCCAATTATGGTAATATATTTCAAAACTGAAACAGTCGTCTTCTCTAATTATTCATCTGGCCAGAATAAATTGTTCACAATAATGTTTGTGGAAAAACAGAAAAGGTCAGGATATCTTAAAAATCAAATCCCTGTCATTAAACAACTGTGCGCACATTGTTTTGCCGAGTAGCTGTTCTGTTCTGTTTACCTCGATCTGGGCGTAAGTTCTGGCCAATCCAAAGCACACGGGCCAATTTAAATCAATGGGGAGACCTCCATTGACTTCACTTGAATATTGAACCAGAGCCTTAGGCATCTGGAGCTGGAAGAAGCCATCCGTCTTGCTTGCCAGTTCTGACAAAATCCATTTGAGTAAAGCACTTTTCATCCAAAGGGATAGCACATATCTGATAGAGAGGGGCGGGGAAGTGGGTGGGGGGACTGTGTGTTTCCATTTAAACTGTATTGCTTAGGTCGTCTCTCTTGATTTACGTCGCAGAGCAGGATGCCAAGTTGGCATTCACATTATTGGAATGGAGAAAGCATTCAGTTGCAAGTTCCGAAAGAATTAGAAACAGACTGCTCTTCAAAAAAATATTTGGGAATTTGAAAAACCCAAAGACGTCACTGACCGAACATTTGATCTCCTTTTCTCTTACTTATTTAACACCAGTTTTAACATTTTGTTTGATGACAATAACTCTGGCATTATTATTTTTTGTCCTGCAGTGGCATGTGGGAACTTGAGACTGGCTCACAAGAAGAAACGGGTGGAATATTAAAATACATGTTCCAGGAGATCAATGCCATTTATTTTTATTTGCTGAGGGCCTTTAACGGAGAAATTCACCGTCCAGGGTTGGGACCTAGCTTAGTAAGCTGCTGAGGACTGTGTGTGCAGTCAGGCCTCAGAGACCTTTTCAGTGTGCAGAAAGAAATAGATGTGTTCAACAACAGTGCACCATATTGGCCATGCCTAATATGAATACCAGAAGTCCTGACTGGCTATACCAAAGAAGAATGCTAAGAGACTGAGCTTGTTTTATCAACTTCAGGTTTCAGCAACTGCCTTTGTGGATTCCAAGCTAACCATAGCTTCCAAGACCATATTGGGGTATGGCCATCCCCCACTCCAACAAGGCCTGGGCTTAGTTTTCCTTTAACAACAAATTATAATACTCACAAAAGAAAGGAATTGTGGTGCTATTTTGCTTTCAAGATTAAAGCAGGTGAGGAAAGTAGGTTTCATACAGTGCTGAGCTTAGTTTTAAGCAGAAAACAAACAACAAAAAATGGCATACTAATCCCAACCTATATTTGCTGCTTGGATTTCAAATGTAAAAACTGGAAAGAATGAACATGGAAAAATTTGCTCTCACGAGGATGCAAAAACTTCCTGCTTTAGCTCGAGCCAGAAATAGTCTGAGGACAGAGTCACTCACAACAACTTTTGCGTCTTCTGAGCAAAATTCACTGAAAATATCTGGTTCATGTTCTGGGCACCAATTCAGAGAGAAAGAAGAAAGTCATGGGCTTGTTTGGTTTGTTTTTTTTTAAAAAAAGGATCCAAACTGAATTCCTCACACACACCCTCCCGAAAAAAAATTCTACAGGAATGTATGCTATTTAGGATTGCTAGTTCAAATTTAAACCTCAAAACTATATAAAAAAAACTCATGGGTTGCCAGCCTTGAAGAACTATAAAAATCTCATGAATTGCCAGCCTTGAAATTTTCAGGACACAAAGCAGTATACCGCACTCTTGAAACATTCTGGCAACACAGCAATCCAACTTGGACACCTTTTCCTTTTCCAACATGTGACTGTAAATCAAACACAGTTCTTTTCAAACACTGAAACTGATCTTCCAATAAAACATGTAGTCAAATCTATCCTGGAGGTATTGAAAAGATCTAGGGCACACTGACACCTCTTGCCATTGCTGACCAACCAAGTCAAAGGCAGTCTACCAACCTTATATGGCAGCCCAAAGGAGACTAAACAGCCCTCTTCTTTTTTTGCTGGTGCATGAGATTTCTGAGGACTGCACTGGATAATATTGCAAAAGTTATATCTGTGCTGGTAGAAGTGTGGTGCTGGAACTTCCCCTAGTGGGAGCCATTGCTTGATGTTGCAGTCATCACGTAATGAACCAGCCCACTTTCTGGAATTACATTTTCTTGTCTAAAACAGTTTCAGTCCTCTGATCTGAGGGGAAAGAGGCAGATTTAACTTTGGGCAGGGAGAAAAGTTGGGCAAATACTTTTGAGTATTAGAACCGTCTGGCAAGCAGCAGCCTTCTGGGCCTTCAGACATGACCTGTGGCTTTGGGAAGGTTTCCTTCTACTTTGGGAGTTAAGTTGTTCCTGCATTGGGTTTTCCACCTGCTCTAACAGTATATTAGTGGACAAATACCAGAAGTCTTCGGCAATCTTTCTGCACAACAAAATGATCTTGAAAATTCATCCGGAGACTTCTAAATAGGGCTGAATGAAAATGGCCTCCGATGCTATTTGCACATAGCAAAATTGGGGAGGGGTTTCATGGGGGAGGGACATAAGAAGGAATTTCTCCAGCAGATTTCCTCAAAAATTATCTTTGGAGGAATTTCAGCTCAGTGTTGAGTGGAACTCTGTTGTTGATATTGGTGGATGGAGGAAGTGTTGGGGCTAAAAGAGATGGGCTGGAAGGCACAGTAGCCATGCCCATTTCTACTTCAATCATATTAAAATAATATTAAATGATATAACAACTAGATATCATTTAACTTCTGCCCAATGTTTAGGATTGCTGAAATTGGGAAGGCAATTCCACTGAACATGGAACAAAACATGGAACTCCAGGGAACAAAAGAAGTTCTCCAACACTTCAAGGGCAGCATGAAAGGCCATAAAATTACTTTTAGAAATTTCAGCACATATCTACTACCTACTTTGGGGTGAAGTGTACAAATCTAATTTCTATAGGTAAGTGAAGGAGAAGAAAAATTGGAGTTCAGAAAAGCTTTCCTTATGCCACTATCCTAGATTAGGGGTAGAGAACCTGTGGCCCTACAGATGTGTCTGGAATCAGAACTCAAATCATTGGCCACAACCATTGGCCATGCTGGCTGGGGCCAATGGGAGTTGGGGTCCAGGAATATCTGGAGACCCCCAGGTTCTCCACCCCAGTCCAAAGCAGATATGGGCTTGCAGGAGCTAAATCTGAACTCTCAAAATGCTGGAGGAACGGATACAGGTCCAAATGTTGTACTGCGTTAACCATCTTTGTGGAACTCTGCACTTGTGAAGTCCCAGCAGATGAACTGCCACTGACATAGGAATGATATCATAAAAACTCCTTTGCTAAGTGTGATTCAAATTCTAGATCACATTGGACAGCTGAACTTTGGCATCTGAGTGACAGCTGGCATGAGGTCTCTGCATAAATAGGGGTGGCTAATTCTAACCATAAACACATGCCGGCTGCATTGCATGAATGAACAAGCGTTAAACAAGAATTTTTCTTTTCCATCACAAAAGCCAAAGCTAGCTCCACCTTCTTACCAAAGAGGGGAGTTTATGTTTCCTTGGCTAAGATGCATTTGTGTGGTAGTAAAAAGACTACCATCGTCAGAAGGATGGTTGGCAGCCTTTCTCTCTCAGTTTGTACTCCGTTCAGCTATGTCTACTGCTAGGGAGAGTTTGATGGCTGAGAGTAACCCATGCTGGAAACGTATTCAGCAAATAGCAGGAATCTAATGAGCGTGATGGCATTAGCTGCTGTGAAACAGTGCGAGACAGCACGTTTCCTTCCATAGCATCAGCAGGAGAACTGCAAAATCTCCAAGGGTGAGCAGCAGCACAATTGATCTACCACGTCCCCATACTTTGAGCTTCTGCAGCCAATGAGGTTAAGCATTACCCAGCTTGATTACTATAATGTGCTAAGTATGGAGCAATCCTTGGATACAGGTTGAAGAATGCAGTGGGCCGGGGATGCAACTGTCTAGCTGTTGGCTAGGATTAATTGCAGAGAGCACATTATTGCTGTATCAAAGGTGCTCATCCGACAAGGTTCCTGCCAAACTGCATTGGCCTTTAGAACTCTGAAAGATCCAAGGCGCAAAGGAGCTCAGAGAATGCTCTCTTCCACGTGAAGATTCACTTGTGCTGCCATCATCCAAGAAGGAACAGAAATTATATGACATGAGATAAGCCTTTAATATCCCACATGGAGAAAAGTAAATTTAGATATTCCAGGTCCTCTATGGAACCTGTTGCCCGGACTTTCTGAAAAGAACACAGGAGTGATAAATTCATGCCTTTGGTGGTGAAAAAGAAATTGAGACTAAATTCAATTTGTACTAAATTGTGTAGTTTGATGGATGCATTCTGCGTCTTATTTATATGCTATCACGCTTTGGATACAATTATACTGATAGTTGGATAATTTTTAAAGTTGTTATTATTGTGAGATGCTTTGTCAAAGGAAGAATGGATACAAAAACATATGGAATACGCAGAAATAGTGAAACTTACTGGAAGAATAAAAAATCAAGATAACAAACTTTTTATAAAAGAATGGAAATGGTTTATTGAATATTTACAGATAAATTGCAAACAGATAGAAACATTGGGAGGATTATTGTGATAACTTGCAGTTTCATAAGAGTATGTAGTCAAAGTAGATAATTAAATGAGCAAATTTAATGAATTTGGATATACAGAAGATATTAAAAAATAAATTTAAGGAACCACAGAAAGAGGGGGAAGGAAGTCAAACCTTGAAATGTTAAAATGATTGTAAAATTAATGAAATGTATAAATTTGAAAAGTATAAATAAAAACTTTGCTTTGAGCTCAACAACAACCTAGAACCCAGACTGTGTTCTAGGAAATCCCTTAGCTGTTGTGTGGACATCCCATATTTGTTGCATGAGACTTTACCCTCTGTGATAGTAGCAATCTGTGGGGAACAAGCTACTGTTGGACTACAACTCCCATCATCATTAGCTAGCAGGATCAGTGGCCAGGGATGATGGGAACTGTAGTCTAAAAACAGCTGGAGACCCAAGTTTGGGAAATCATGGTCTACAGTGACTGACAGAGGCTCCTCGGGGTTTCAGGTTGGAGTCTCTCCCAGCTGTACCTGGAAATACTGGGGATTGAACCTGGAACATCTTGCATGCAAAGCAGATCCTTTACCACTAAGCTATGACCCTGCCCCCTGTTTTTTAAGTGAGAAATGCACACATGGAGGCAATAATAATAATAATAATTTATATCCCGCCTGCCCTGGCCAGAGCCAGGCTCAGGGCAGCTAACACCAGGAAAAATTACAATAAAAACATAATGGAGGGGGGACCAATTTAAAATACAGGTTAAAAATACAGTTTAAAATGCAGCCTCATTTTAATAGAAGCCCATAGATCAAACCCATAAGGGGAGGGAAACATAAGAGTCAGACTGAGTCCAAACCAAAGGCCAGGCGGAGCAGCTCTGTCTTACAGGCCCTGTGGAAAGATGTCAAGTCCCGCAGGGCCCTAGTCTCTTGTGACAGAGCGTTCCACCAAGTTGGGGCCAGTACTGAAAAGGCCCTGGCCCTAAGTGAGACCAATCTAACCACCTTGCGACTTGGGACTTCCAAAGTGTTGTCATTTGTGGACCTTAAGGTCCTCTGCGGGGCATACCAGGAGAAGCAGTCCTGTAGGTGCGTGGGTCCTAGGCCGCATTTAAAGGATAGGCCTCTAGGCCTAAGATCGAGTGAAAGTAGCCTTCAGACCCAGTATCTTCTGGGGGTCCACTGAGAGCTCTGAATTATTTGGAGATGGGTCCTGAAGATCATATGGAAGTTCCATGGAATCTAAAGCCATGTTGGGCTCAGTATGTGCTGGGCAGTTAGTGGCGGTGGCAGGCGATCAAATACCACCCATGCTTTCCAATGGCCCACCCTGCTGTCCCAAGTGCAATCGCACGAAAACAAAAAATGTGCACTGAACATCAAATAACAAGAATGTTGTAAAGCGTTTGAGCCAAAACTGCACTAGATATTATCAGGAAACGCTACAGCTACAGTCCCAGCTCCCATTTGGGTTGAATGTCACACACATCATTGCTTCTTTTCATGCCCTCATTCTTTCATCTGTTCTTCCTCACATACACATCAGTTCTCTATGGCATGTGTGCCACAGCACAGCAACACAATGAAGGCTTAGGTTGGCCATGTAAAAATGCAATTCATAGAGAAAGCAGAGGGCTGGTGGGGGCGGGTGGTGGACAAGAAAGCCCAACATTTCTTGGCAAGTCCTGCCTCGGGTTGCCTAGAAACTTGCTTTGAAAACAAACACTGTATTTGTTTCTTTTTAAGCCGACAATGTAAAGTGAACCATACAGAAATGGCTATGAGACACGTCCCTTGGCCACTCACCAGGGTGAAATATTCCTTCTTGTGAAGCTGGAAATATTAATGCCAGGTGTTCCAAGTGCTGAAATACGAGAAAGTTAGCAAAGCATTTCATTTTTCTGCAGAGATAATAAAGGATAGTTCCCCATATTTCCTTGAAGCACCTTGAAGCTCCTCTTTCACACTATACACATCCACACTGTATATTTAAAGCACTATTATACCACCATAACAGTCATGGCTTCCCTCAAAGAATGCTGGGATCTGTAGTTTGTTAATAATTTTTAGCTCTTTGGTTTACTAAGAGTTGCTAAGAACCTCCTTTTCCACTCCTAGTGATACAATTCTCAGAGGTGTTTAACTGTCAGTCCCTTTTCCCAGGGAACTCTGGGAATTGTAGCTCCGTGAGGTGAGCGGGGGTCTCCTTAACAACCCTCAGCAAACCAAATATCTTGTCATGTCAGGCTCTAATTTGGAAATACAAAAAAAGCCACAGCTAAAAGGTTATAGAGCGATACAGTTTACTAATACCGAATATTGCAATATCATAGTTAACAATCACCCACAAGGATTCATGATCAAAATTTCTACACATCCAAACATGGAAGGTTATTTATTTATTTTGCAAAACTTTCAGGCTAATTTCCCCCAGTGTTTAACAACAAATTAAAATGAGTCAGGTCACTTAAGATAAAGAATAGAAGGTATTCCCAATGAGAGAAACTTTGACTGGTTGCAGACATAGGATCCTCGCTGGTAACTTTTAGTAAATTCTTATTTTTGTTATTTTATTTCTTACCCTGTGTTTAAAATTTTATACTTGTATGCTTTTATCATTGCAAGTTGCTTTGAGACATTCAACAGGTGGAATGAACAATAAGTGTGATCCACTCATTTCAATAACCATTTTAAATAACCATGTTTGCCATTATACACAATGCATCTTGGCAATGATACTACAGAGCTGGAAAATATATCCAAAAAGAGGCAACTAAAATGACTAGGAGAAAGGTGAATTTGTTTGCATAATGACGTGTGTGTGTTATGGCGTATCCAGATTATTCGGCAAAATATATCACAAAAGGTTACGGTGCTCTCCCTGTTCTGGTTGAAGGTATTCTACTGAGTTTTCCATTGATGCAAAATAAACACATAAAAATTAAACTCTCAGCTATAGAATCATAGAATTGTTGAGTTGGAAGGAACCCGGACTTCATCTAGTCCAGCCCTCTGCACTGCACAGCCTAAATTGAGATTTATGACTTAATCCATGCGTGCACATAGAAATTACCCCAAAGATTTAGGGTTGCCATGTGTTGAAGAGCAAAAAAGAGGCTTCTGCTTTTAACTATGCATCGCTGTGACAACTCTACCCATGAAAAGGAGGACATGTCCTGGAAAAAGAGGACACATGGCAACCCATTCCTCCAGTGCAAATATCTGACCCCTGTACAGACACATAAATGCAGAGAGAATGTATTTGGAGGAGAGGGAAAGGGCTTTGGCAGTGGTTGCCTCTATTGCAGAAGTGAGGAAACTGACATTCTTTTGTGGGGAACCTTCCGGGGGGTGGGGCATTCAAATGGTAGGTGGAGTCAGAAGCAAGCATAGGTGCAGCAATAGATGTGGTTCTTCCTTTGTGCAGCAGGCAACTTTGAAGCCATGCAAAATCCCATGGTTTCTATGCAGACAGACATTTCTCTCTATCCAGGCAACCAGAAGGTATTGTCACAGTTCAAGGACCCATTCCAGCCAGGAAAAAGTACTTTGGGAAGACACAGATCAGGGCTGGTGACAGATGGTTGCTCTGGGACAGCCCAACATTCCCCACCTCTGCTCTACTCTAATCTAAGTGCATTAATGTCAGTATCTGAAATGATGCTACATAAGTCAGGGGCAGAGCATGCCTTTGCAACGTTGCTCTACCACCTGATACTCACTTTCCAAACAAATATAATATTTGTACAGAGTTCTGACAGTGCAATCCTATACACGTCTACTCAGAAGCCCAGCTGAGTTACAAGTATGTATAGGATTGCAGCCTAAATTACTTAGGTGCTTTGGATACCAAGAGCTCATATAAAAGATGGTTTCCTAGGAAATAGCAGGCCTTGTAAACAGCAGACCAAATTTACTCAACGGAGCTGTTATCCATTTCTTTTAGGAAAAGCTGACCCTGTGTTGGACGGATACCAGAAGTTGCATCCAGACTAATCAATAAACTCTAGCCTGTTGTTTGTTGCAACATCTTCCTTGGAAACTACTTGGCAAAATTAAGTCAGTATGTTCAATTAAAAAGGAAAAGAAGAAGCCAACCAGTGCTGCCAATATCCTGGATATCAACCACTTGTAATTTACTACACTTAAAATCTTAAAAAACTTAAAAAAACACACCATAACTTTTAACTTACTTGTGTTCCACAAAGGACTATGCAGTTTTCAGATCCAATCTTGCAACAGTTCAGAGCAGTAAGTGGATAACTTCTTTAATTTGACAGTTTTAATCTGAGAACTGCTATCAGTGTTACAAAGCAATAATTTTTCTACAAAAAGAAATGCTGTAACGAAGAAGTAATGGGACAGAGGTAGCCAACTTTTTTAACAATTATGGCATGAGACAAGTTCAAAAACATGAAGAGCTGTACTTCGCTGATAAAGGACAAGTTTTGCATGCAGAGGGACCCAGATTCAGTTACTGACATCACTAAATGAGGGGCTGATTTATTTCAGAGTGTGAGCTTGCAGACTGGACCTGTGGGGGTTTTTTTTCTGTTTAAAGCACAGTGTGTCTCTGTTGTTTTGTTTTTTTTAAAAAAAAATGTTTTATTCAATTTTCAAACATAGAATAGAAAGTCACATACCAAACACATAAAATCCCTTCACCAAAGAAATAACAAACAAGAAAACATACAATTACACCAACAAACAATATAAAAAAGGAAAAAAAACACAACTGTCTATAACACTTTTTTTGTGTAACTAACTGGACTTCCTCACATCTCCCTACCCTGCATTCTCTGTGATAAAAATAACAGCAATTTATTACCTTGTTTCATTTCTTATTTTATACCTCTCAAATGTTATATTTCTAAACTTCAAGTATTTTTTGTCGATTAGTTGTAACTTAGATTAAGGATAATATTACTTTAAGTTTCGATCTTTTCTTACATATCACTTAATGTTTTTAAACCCACTGTATTTCACACCATTTTTATTTCCTGGACAGCAGCTTATTTCTTGGAATTCAGAAGGAAACCTCCAATTCTCTCTCCCCAACCCAGAAGTGATAGTGTCCAAATGTGGACAATTACAATTAAATTTGCCTCTCCGTGAAACATGGGTCCCTTTTTTTAAAAAAATCCCAGAACGATAACTCCAATCCTCAATCCTCCATCACTGTCATGTTGGCTTGCCAAAAACCCTCAATCGACACCCAGCTACCAATCAGGTACATTAGACATTTTCAATCACTATTCTAGTGTAACTCTTGATTTTGTGGGAAATGTATTGTTATGATTTGTTTTAATATTAAATAAATGTGTTTATTTAAAAAAATAATCATAGAAATATTTTTTGGTTCAGTTTTAAACTGAATTTTAAAAAGAACTCAGTATTCTCAGATAAAGCCAACATAGTTGCAAAATCATTCAAACAGATCGTAGGAAAGGGAAAACAACAACACCACTATTACTAAATTCCAGTTTACAGACCCCCTGTTGGCTCTGGCCCCCTATGTGTGTTCCCTCCCTTTAGTTGGCCCTCCTTATTGCCAGAAAAGCTGGTGAAAAATCTTTTTCATCGAATAAAAGCTTCCAGCGCTGCCCCTGGAACATCCAGCTCTGTGATGGGTGCCCTAAGAATTCTCATCACCCTTAAAAAGGCCTGTAATTCCCAGGATTCTTTGGGGCAAGTCGTGATCATTAAAGGGGTATAAGAGTGTTTCTACATACAAGGTGTGGCTGTGACTACAGTCTCTCTCTCTTTCACCAGCAGCTGAGCTAGCACTCTAAGAATACATACTGGAATTCCTAAAACAACAACAACAACTCCTGAGATTTAGACAGTTTGAAAAACAGAGTCAAAGCCATCAGCCGAAACCATCCCTCCTCTGCATTGACATATATTGTGAAACCTTGATCCTTGACTTAAGATACCAAAAAAGAATCAGATTAAATTCAATGAGACCTTAGTGAAGCAATAAGCATTCTTAGATAGTTTCTCAACTACATTATTTATTCCACTTACCATGGACTGAACATGTTCAATGGGTACCGCTTCCGAGAAACTAATATGCTAAAGCTTCTTTTAGAAAACCACACAGTCATAAACAAATCGAAAAAGATGTAGGGCAAAAGACTCAGGTCTGAAGTGAAGCTATGCTGGGAAAAGAAAAAGAAGATCAAAACTTGCTGCAAGTGTTTATTCAAATCATTTTTTAAGCTGTTAGCATGGACGTGGGTTACTTCTGAGCATGACTAATTAAAGCGAGTTTTCTGATAAAGCAAGAACAGAGCCAGGGAGATAATGCTGGCTGTTAAGAGTACTGACTGAGGGACATGAAGTGTCAGAAGGAAACCCCTGAAGAGAAATCTGATTGGCAACTGTCACAACCAAATTCTGGACTAGATGGGCTTTTGGCCTGAACCGAAATGCTTTGCTCAGGTTCTTATACTCTGGTATCCTTAAAGCAGGGCTGAAGAACACGTGGACCTCCAGATATTGCTCCCATAATCCATGGCCATTGGCCAAGCTGGCTGGAGCTGATGGAAGTTGGAGTCCCACAACATCAGTAGGGCCACAGATTCCCCACCCCTGCCCTAAAGCAACATCAGGGGAAAACACTCTCCAAAGTACATGATGAGGAGCTTGGTTCCACAGCTCAAGTGAGTGGAAAGAGTGGAAATAAGACATCCTATGTCACCAGCCACTTACAATGTTTTTTTAAATAATGCTGGCCTGTTGAATAGGAAACCCTACATCTGTAAGGTTTCAACTCATCTTGCATGTCTTGTACCCAGTGGAGCAGCATAAGGATACTGGAACTGAAGTTTAAGGTTTATGGTCAGATGGAAACTCCAGTTAAAAGCGATTGGTTAGATGCTAATGGTTCCACTGACACATCTCCTAAAAAATGTAGGCGGGAGGAGGAAGGGAATGGATAGTCAAAACTAGATCAATGCCAGGCACACTTGGATGGCTATCTTCTGGAAACAATGAGAGCCCAATAAAAGCCAGCTGGACAGTTTATAAGGAATCCTCAAATCCCCTAACAGGAATCAAGTTTAGCTTAAACAAGTATCAATTTCCAAGCAATAATTCTCCGATTAGATAAATACATGGAAAATAGGCCTATAAGCACCTAGTAGCCATAGTAGCCAAGTGAAACACTCCCGTGGTCAAGGTTGTATGATATACCGCCAACTACAACACACCAGTGAGAGAAACTGCAAGGTGATTGTGTCATTTGCCCCACAAATGTTATCCAGTACAATAATTTGAAAATTGATCAGTCTTGTCATCAATATTCTTCTTGCCCCGAGCTCCAGTAGTAACATTTGCAGACTTTGCAATAATATGTGCTAGCTTGTCCAAGAAGCAGAATGGATTAATACTCAGTCCTTAGATGAGCTATTTGTTGTTTTCACTATAGGATTGTAGGCAGTGCTTTTTTTCTAGAGGTACCAGAACTTACCATGAGTGTCTCTCTTGTTCTCTTATAATGGCAATGGCACCCACCTGAGGTTCTGGAACTGAGTTCCGATGAGTTCCAGCTGAAAAAAGCCCTGCTTATATGTCACCTGAGGGATGGTCTCAACAGGAAAGGCTTGCCTTATCAGTTAAGAAAAAAAAATCAGCTGTGGCCTTCTTGTCTTTAACTCTCTCTCTACCACACTCCACAAAGTTTTTCTGCTGTCTGAAAAGATCCTAATTTCCTTTTGCTGACAGCAACCTTCCCCCAGTACCTGTGCAAATCTCCCAAATTTAATCCCTCTTCAAATTTCTCTTCTCAGCCTGTTGCTCCACAACCTTCTCCAGAAGGTTTAATATTTCAGATCCTCAGAGAGGCATTCCATTTATTTATTTATTTTTTTAAAAAACAACCTTTCACTCCAGGTTTCTTTTCATATAATTGATTTAAGAAGGAAGTGTCAGTTTCTAATTTGGGTTATTTGTAGGAACCTCAGCTTCCAGTCAGCTTGACTTCCACCCCCGCCCCACACTGCCCCAAAGTAACTCTAGTCATTAAATTTACGGAATAAATGGAGCTTGTCTGTGCAATTTGTAAACCCATCCCAACCATGAAAGTTAGCCTCTGTACTGCCCCTCCTGCTTTGTTAGCATTCATTTTATATCTTTTCATTACCAGAGGGAAAAAGCTAGATTTACTGTGGCATCATGAAGAAAACTGACCCTGGTCTGACTTCAGTGTTTACTTGGAGGCCTGCCACCTGTGATTTGGGTGGCTATTCCAAATTAATATGTCAACGTCAGCTGTCATCCCCTCTCCAGATTCTGGTTATGTTGTGTGCCTCTCCCTTCCCTGCCCATTCTTTTGCTCCCAGTTTCCCTTCCTTGGCTTCTTTTCTTCTCTGGATTCCTTCCTTCAGTTCATTCTTTCCCCCTTCCTTTCCTACATCCCTGTGCTTCTCTTGTCCTGATGCTTCTTGAAGACCTTTCCTCCATCTTATTCTCATCTGCCTGCTTAGCTCCTTTATTCAGGCAATGGTAACCGCGGCCACTGGCATGTTTTGGTCGTAGTCAGGGACCTGGGCAAAGAAATCCTCTCCCAGGATCTCTGCAATCACTGCAACAAAATCCTTTATGGACGATTGCCATGTAGGTTGTGAAAATATCTAAATGAGGTCTGGCACTTCTAGACGAAACGTGTGTGCAATCCTATCGTTGCCATGCAAATATTTGCATGCAATTAACCAGCCACTGCCTGGTCCTCCTCTTCCATTGATTTCAATGTGGCACTTGTGCAGGGACTGCCTGCAAGACCCATTGTAAACAAACAGAGTTTGCCCTTCAGCTGCGCCTGGCAGATTGTTCCAGTTGTTTCTCTCTTTCCTTCTCTCCCCCCTCCCTGCCTTACTCCATTTGGTCATTTCAGCAGCAGCTGCAAACATTAGCTGAGGTCAACAGTTAAGTACAGCATGCAATATTTTACATGACTTGCTCTTATAAATAACTGAAGAATTCACTCCCTCTGTCTAATACTAAGTGGAGCAGGGACAAAGAGAGAAAATCCACCAAAGAAGCCATAACATGGTATAACAATGCTTTGAAAATCCATTTGGAGAGAGTTCTAGTGGACTTTTCCTTCCTTTCTCAAAAGCGTTGCTATCACTCAAGAGTATTGGGCAGCAGCCCAGAGATTACCAAAGAGACACCAGCTTGTTCCAATCAAAAACACACACAAGCAGCGCAAAAGACAATCTCATACCTCTTGCACACTCTCGGGTTGGCTGGCGATCAAATGCTGTGATTAGGAGCTTTTTAGGTGCGAGCCTGTTGCCAACAGAGCGACACCCTCAACACAAATGGCAATTCTGACGCTTTAGGTGCATGCGGCCTGAAGTATGTGTATTGTTGACTACTCCCACAAACGATACTCACAAGACTGATAAAATTCAATCGCCTTGGCAAAAAGACAAAAAAAGGGGGAAGGGGGACACTTGGTCATGTGCCAAAAATAAACTGGCTCTCGTGTATTGAAATTATGCAGTTCACTGGGGGAGGGGGGAGGAATCTAGGATACACACCCAAAAGATATTTATCAGGGCCAAGCTGGATGTGTCAAAGGAGATACATGACTGTATCTCCATCTCTTTAACTTTTTAGTGGCATCCCAGTAGTGATGTATGGAAGTGAGAGCTGGACCATAAAGAAGGCTGATCGTCAAAGAATTGATGCTTTTGAATTATGGTGCTGGAGGAGACTCTTGAGCGTCCCATGGACTGCAAGAAGATCAAATGTATCCATTCTTAAGGAAATCAGCCCTGAGTGCTCACTGGAAGGACAGATCCTGAAGCTGAGGCTCCAATACTTTGGCCACCTCATGAGAAGAGAAGACTCTCTGGAAAAGACCCTGGTGTTGGGAAAGATGGAGGGCACAAGGAGAAGGGGATGACAGAGGACGAGATGGTTGGACAGTGTTCTCGAAGCAACCAACATGAGTTTGACTAAATTGCAGGAGGCAGTGGAAGACAGAAGTGCCTGGCGTGCTCTAGTCCATGGGGTCACGAAGAGTCAGACACGACTAAATAACTAAACAACAACAACAGTAGAGGTTGCTCCATTAGGGCATGTGGGATGCTGCCCCACCAGCAGAGGGCAGGGATGAGAGCCAGAAGCAGCCGGTGCCAAAGCCCAAAGAGGGTGGAGTTTGTGGCATTGCACAGCTCATTCATTCTCTCCTACCGTGTAGTAATTGTGTCTCATTTCTGCCGAGAAAGGTGGTTCAGAGACAGGGCCGGATTTAGGTTTGATGAGGCCCTAAGCTACTGAAGGTTATGGGGCCCTTTATATGTCCAGCTGTCCTTTGTCAACAACAAATTGTCACTGTTTTTTGTGTTGGATATATGGTAATTTATGGACCTAATAGGTATCTAAAGCCATTTGCACATGCATAATATAGGGACCCTATATATAGAAACGAGCAAACCAGTGATATTTTAGGGAGCAGGCTAGCAGGCGGGGCCCATTACTTACACCATAGGAGCCTACACAACACAAAACACTATTGCTGTATGTAGGTTTTATTTTATTTATCTTTTATTTTGTAAATGTACATACAGATTTTTTTCCTTTAAATTTTTTGGAGCCCCCCCAAGAGAGTGGGACCCTAAGCTGTAGCTTGTTTAGCTTATACATAAATCTGGCACTAGCCCTAGGCCACAGCTTCTCCCTCCCCACTGCTGCAATGTGTTCTATAATGCTTCTTTTGAATACAGTTGCTTCTGAAACAGCACAGTGTGTAGGGGCATAGCATTGGGAGGGCCAGGGGAGAAGTAGCCCCAGGCACATGATTTTGAGGAGATGCCAGGGATCCTCGCCCTGCCCACCGCCGGGGGTCTATGGGCCCTGGAGCCCAGCCCGGCCTTGCAGCTGTGGCCCCGGCTTCCTCGTTGAATGGCCCCCTGGCCAGCATTGGGGGTGGATGCACCCACCAAGGGCTGTGTTGGCTGGCTGGGCTCCTCCCTGCAAGGGCAGGCAGGCAGACAGGCAGACAGGCAGGCACAGCACAGTCCTGTGAATATCCTCTATGCCCTGTGGCCAACTGGCGATGGTGAGATTTTGGCTGGCATGGCAGGTTTCGTTCACCCTCCATGCAACATTTCCAGCATTATATCTTCATTATCAATCTGTATTAGAAAGAGTCTTCCTGTAAAATAAGCATATACCAGAAATGTGTCACAATGTTCCGAGGCAAGTTCTGCCACACCTCCAGAAAACACATGGGATTGTGGAAGTCTGTTGAAATATGCCTCGTGGCATAGTTGGTCACCTGGGGCAACCAATTCTACGAATAACAATTCTATGCATATGCAGAGGGCAGGACAACTTCCCGAACCCTCTGCATTCAATCTGATCTCTAGGTTTCGGAATTCCAAATTGTCTTGCTTCCAAGGTGGAAACTGACTCACTAAGAATTCTCTGTTGCTTTGTTTTATATTTCCTAGTTTTCTAGAGAGAGCTGTGCAGGTGCACTCAGGGCCGTCTTACCCACAGGCACTAGTGGTGCGGGGCACCTGGGCACCTGGCTCTCAGGGGTGCCAGGCTGAGAGTCCGGGGCCCAAGAGTTGGAGTCCGGGGAAGAGCCCACCCATCGGTCGGAGCACCATGGTGGGCTCTTCTACTGTGGCGTGAGTTTGGGGAGTGACCGAGCCAGTGAGACACTGAGGTGGCCGGCCAGCTCTGCCCTCCTGCATGCCTGGGACTGGGCAACCTGGGGGGGGGGGGGGCGCCAGGCGAATCTTTGCACCTCGGCGCCACATATGCTTAGGACAGCCCTGGGTGCACTGCTTAGTTCATACATGCATTTTCCTCATAGCTTTACATGTGTGCACAGATAAAACAATGGGGACAATCTGAATGGGATTGTATGTGTGACTGCATCGACACATTCTTTTGTACACTGTTTTACCATTTTGAAGAAGTGCATGTGTGGATCAATGAAACGCTTGCACACAAAAAAGAATCTTGCTGCTATTCCACATTCCACCTTCAGAGGTTACGATGTTTTAACAGGTTAAAAGACAGGGACATTGGTCACATAAATGGAAGCAGCAGGGAATGAAACAGAAGAGCCAATTCAGATGATTTCATGCTTCAGTTCAGTTCAGTTTTGAGCAATTAATTTCCTTGTGAAAATGGGAATTTAGTAGGCAAGGAACATAGGACAGGCAAGAGGGAATACCAAACTTGTCATAGTGTAAACAGGCTTCCTATACAACGTAGACACACCATATGTGTAAGGTCTATGTGCTTTGTCCTCAATGCAGACCACCGAGGTACACAAAAAATGTAAATCCATCTAGGTTTGCATGAAGTCATTTGCCTGTAAACAAAGCAGCGTTAGAGGCATCAACACAGTTAACTTGTAACCTATATTGAAAGAAGAGAGGGATGTTTGAGTTATTATCATTTAAACCAGGGGTCACCAACCTTTTGGGACATGTGGGCATATTCACAATCTGTAGAAACTGTTGTGGGCACCACACACAAAAACACACAACCTTCCCCGCTGTATCCTCCCTGAAGCCCTCTCTCTCACATACATACATACACTGTAATGGACTTCAAATAAGCTGTCCATTTACTGTAGCAGAAGGCTTTCTTTCAAGCCTAATTTCAGCTCAGAGAGGAACAGGGAATGAGGGTAGTTGCAGACACCAGGAATGGCCTTTGTATATGTGCCCACATATGACAATGCATGGTTTAAGCATAGCAAGGGAATAGGCTGATATGTTAATAGCTTATTCTTTAAAGATCAAAACTTTTCTTTGAAAGTCAATGGCTTTGCCTTACAAATAGCAGCAAACAAAGTTATGAACAAGTAGGGAAGGGAAGAAATTCGATTCAGTTTGCATTTAAAGGCAAATCTACCCAACTCACACTTTCTAAAACAATACATAGACCGAAACAGTCATCATCCGAAATTCGCTCTTCTCTAAATTTCACAATGAAGTTCTTCAGCCAAGTAATATGCATATTCTAGGGCAAAGTGTGCATATTGTGCATATTCTAGGGCAAAGTGAAAATATTGTGTGTGGCGGGGGAGAATGTGTTATATTTGGGGAAAGTGCTCGGCAAAACTGTATGCAAAAATGAGTATATGGGGAGAAATTTGCACTAAAACGCCAGTGAATTTTCATGATGCTCTTAAAAATAAATCACAAACTGTTGTGAAAATGTGGAGAACTTGAGATTGGAAAAATGAGAAACTGGAAGAAGATGAAACAAACATATTCCTTCCCTACCTGGTAGGACAAGTTTAATACTCTTTGGTTGCATTCATGTGTAGTGTTTTACAACATTCCACACAATCTTAGGGCCAAGTCCCATGCCAACCAATGTTAGCTCATTCATGCTGCTTTTTCCAACACCTGTTGAATTTCTCTACTCTGGCCTGTTGCTAGAAGCATAAGAACAGGGCTGGGGAATAGGTGGCAACCTCATCTTCCATTAAGAAGAGTAATCCTTTATTATTTTTAGCAAGGCACCAATGTATGAGAAGTATGCCCAGATTCTTGGGAGTTCTTGGCAGCTCTTCGCTATTGGGATGATGGATAAGTCTTAGATGCTGCAAGAGCATTTTACTTACTCAACTGGTTCGCCCTGCTGGAAAAGGATTTCTTCACTTTCTAGAAATAGCCAAAGCCTGCCCTTTTGTTGTGTAATAATAATTAACTAGCAAAATGGATCTGCAGCAAACCCTGACTCATTCAGCTAACTACACCGGAAGAACTCTCCCTCAAATGAAATGTGGCTTTGCACGCTTCACTGAAAGACCCACTTTGTAAAAGGTGACTGATGGCAGATAGAGATGACAACAAACAAATGATGGGGTAGTCACTCTAAAATGTAACTTGCTAACCAGGTCTGGCTCCAGAGGGTGGCAAGGTTGTGAATCTGCAACGACCCAAGGCCAGCAGAAGATTCATTACCCCAACAATGCTACTGTTCCCATGTTGCAGCAAATATTCAAGGAGATCAGATGCAGCCTCAGAAAAGCCTCGGTTTGCATGTCCCATCTCTTCCAGTTTAGGAGATCCCACTGAGGCTACTGTGCCCAAAGGCTCCCCAAATCCTGCACTGTATCCAACAATGTGGAGAAGTGGTCATTAAAAAATAATAATCAAGCTCCTGGGTAAGCTGAATTAACTGTTAACATTTGTGGAAGCAAGGGCACCAACTTGCCCCTGCAATTGAGGGGGCCAGGGCTGCACGACATCAGCATGGAACATGTGCGTGGCATGGGGCATGCTCAAAGGGCATCAGCACACCCTGGGGGCATGCTTGTGCCATATGTACACACCGCATGGTATGCTGACATTACATGCACATGTCCCATGGCTTGCACGCAGGATGCAAACACACCTTGTGGCATGTGTGCACAGCTGCCTGAGAATTTAGAGGGGGCTGGAACCTTCCTTGATTTTTTGGGAGGGGGACTGCGCCCCCCCCCCCGATGACACACCTTGTGGAAGACTGATGAGGTCCCAAGTAAAACAAATTCTGGACAAAGCAGTGCACCTTGCAGTCGGTGCCAAATTTAAATAGTGCTAATGCAAGCTGTGCTTGCAAATGAAGGATCAGGGGCACACTCTATGGCTCCTCTTTGTTCCTTTACAGATGGGGCTAAGCTGCAGTGTGCCCGACGTCACATGATGTCAAGTGAGAGACAAGTGGGCGTGGCCTAGGCAAAATGGCCAAACTAGGCCCATGGGCTGGAGGTAGCCATGCTTTGCAAAATGACTGAGCACCACAGAAGATAACGTCTTTGAACCCTTTGAAGTAGCCCACAATGTGCTTTGAACACTTCTATGTCATCCAATGTGTATGTCCAAAGGCATGTTCAAATGTGACTCAGAGACTATATGGCTTAGAGAATATTAATTTGCTGCTGGGAGAGAATCTTGGTGTTTTGCCTAAAAGAAAGCTGAAGTGCATACAATTTCATCCCCACACGCCCAAGGTTAAGATTTTCCAGAACTCAGGTGAAAGCCAAAAGATTTTTTGCCAGATTGTCAGAAACATGCAGGTAATTAAATTGCTGGATTATTACATGGGAAGAAGAAGAAGGAGAAATGTTGGATTGTAGCCTAATCATGAACCTAAGCAGGTTTCCTTAGATGTTAAGTTCTAATACTCTCAGTGGGGGTTACTGCCACATCAAAACACACAGGATTCCAGCCTCTGTTATAAGCCATGTGTTGTGTAACATTTTGAACTGCAAAGTCCTCCCTCGCAAGGATGCAGTGGGAAACCTCACAGCACTAAGGGTGTTTTCATTTAACATGAGAAGCTAAACCCTTTCACCATCCAAGATGAAAGTAAGTAGGTGGAAGATGCGAGTGAAAACAAAACAAAACGCAAGCCTTGCAGAAGTACGGAACATCTTGGAAAGCAAAACTCAAAGGGGGTGGGGCACCCTGAAAGCAGCCCACTAAGGACTGAGCATGCTCAGTAGGCATGGGATGCTGGCCTGTCTGTTGGGAGAGGAAATGGAATGTGCTCTTAGAATCATAGAAGAGTTGGAAGGGACACCAAATCTAGCCCAACCCCCTGTGATGCGATGCTGGTCCAAAATAACAACACTTTACATTGAAACTATTTTCACGAAAGGCGGTTAAGAAATATTTTAAACAAATTCATCCCTCTTAAAAAAAAAAATTGTGAAAATGTGATAAGTGGCTACTTTCCCCCTTCTTTGTTCCATGTGATTTCCTCAGTGACCTTGCCTTAAAACTAGAGCATTGCAAGTCCCTGGGGAGGCGTTCTCACAGCAGATGCCACAGTTTCACTGTTGCTGGTGTGAAGAGGTTTGTGGTGTCTACTTGGAAAAATGTGCGTGTCGAACACACAGCTGTGCGAGAAAGGTTGCCAAATGGCATTGCTACCTTTATCCACACAGGGAACAGCAAATATCCTCCTAAGGTAGTCTAAACGTGGCCTTTGTACTGCGTCTCAGAACACAAAGGTCACATGGGATTTACTTATTTCAATGATATGTCAAACTAATCTGGTTGACTGTAGCTAATGCTTTTTTTAATATTTAGTCAACCCTTGTTCTGTTTGAGCGTTGGCAAAAGGCAATTTCCCTGTGACAGAGGTGAGACCAAGAGGAGAGGGAAGGTGGATGTAACAAGCAAAATGTTATAGGGAACTGGTCACTCGCCAAAAATGTGTCAACTCTGCAAGCCTGAAGGGAAATTGCTTTTAGTTCTTGGCTGCCATGTTGCAGCCCACTGAACTTTTGGCGAGGTCTTACAGACAGGCATTCCTATGGAGTGGGAACTGGGGCGTAATTCAGTCAGGGATGTGAAGCAGTGACAAGTGTGGCCCAGGAAGCATTCCGGGAGCCAGATAAAAACCCCTGGAGGGCCAATTTTTCCTCCCAGGCCTAAGGTTCCCCACTCCTATTATAAAGCTCATTGGAGTCACGTATTATATAAGTTGGCAGTGGCGACATTTGCCAAGCCTGCCGTATGTCAAATCCAAAGTACAAGATTTAGTGATACTCCAGTGTGTGTACATAAGTACAGAAACAGCACCCTGGGACCTGGTGTGCTTGCCACTAGGAACTGAGCCGGTAAGCAGGCAGCATATGAGCGTGGGAGAAGTAGGTAAGAGAAGAAGAAGAAGAAGAAGAGTTTGGATTTGATATCCCGCCTTACACTCCCCTTCAGGAGTCTCAAAGCGGCTAACATTCTCCTTTCCCTTCCTCCCCCACAACAAACACTCTGTGAGGTGAGTGGGGCTGAGAGACTTCAGAGAAGTGTGACTGGCCCAAGGTCACCCAGCAGCTGCATGTGGAGGAGCGGAGACACGAACCCGGTTACCCAGATTACGTGACTACCGCTCTTAACCACTACACCACACTTGGTGCCACAAGCCAGGCACACAGCCCCTTGGGTTAGACACTTGGTGTACAACCAATTACGTGGCACAATTCGACCACACTATTAAACAAGTTGTTACTGGGCAGAGGAGTGCAAAACTTCAAATCAGCTTCAAAAAAGGCACAATTGAAGCAGGGGTTGCCATTTTTATTGTTATTTTGCTCTGATCCTATACTTTGCCTTATACATTACACAATAATTTATTACACAATAAAGTACTTCTACTTCTATTATTTCTATTATTTCTATTATTTCTATTTCTGTTCTCCAACATTTCTCCAATGAAAATAATGATTTCCATTATTATTATTATTATTATTATTATTATTATTACCCACCCAGCGTAGGTCTCTTGGATTGGATGGAAGTGTCCTTCATCCAGTTCTCCTGGCGAAACCAGCTGGCCATTGCCAAATGTATGATGTAAGCCTCATTCCATCATCCCGTCAGCTCCAGTGTTGGAAGTGTTGGTGCGCACCTCAAATCTGCTCAGGAGTGTTGCGGGGGAAACTCAGAACAGTCTTGGAGAGGAGAGAGGGAGAGAGAGGAAGTTCCACTGCACAGGCAGATGTCCTTGTACTTAACAGGACAGTAGCATGTACAATTGTGGAGGCACATCAAGGGGGTTAAAGGTGGGTTTTAAGGAGGGGTAGAGATGCGGGTGGCACTGTGGTCTAAATCATTGAGCCTTTTGGGCTTGCCAGTTGGAAGGTCGGTGGTTCAAATCCCCACAACGGAGTGAGATCCCTTGCTTTGTCCCAGCTCCTGCCAACCTAGCAGTTCGAAAGGACACCAGTGCAAGTAGATAAATAGGTACCGCTGCGGCTGGAATATAAACGCCGTTTCCGTGCACTGCTCTGGTTCGCCAGAAGCGGCTTAGTCATGCTGGCCACATGACCCAGAAAGCTGTCTGCAGACAAACACTGGCTCCCTTGGCCTGAAGCAAGATGTGCACCGCAACCCCATAGTTGCCTTTGACGGGACTTAATTGTCCAGGGGTCCTTTACCTTTAGTTTACCTTTACCTTAAGGAGGGGTGCTAAGGAAGAGGGAGTTTTTAATTGCAACTTGAAGAAGAAATTCAGCAGATGAAGCCCCTCTTGTCACTATGTCTCCATATTGGGTAAAGGTTCAGCTGCTGGATTTCTATATATCATATTGATGCTAAAGGCACAGAGACAGACCTTGTAAGGAAGAAGAAGAAGAAACACACACACACACATACCTACCTAAGGCTCAGTTGGCCTTCAGTTGGACCTCTTCTTGAACATCCTCTGCCTTGTGGAATTCTCTACCTGCAGAGTTTCGGCCCTGCCTTCTTTCAGACATCTCTTGAAAACTGCACCTTTTAGACAGGCCTTCACAATATGAATGTCTCTTTATAACCAGTGTCTACTGAAGTTTTAGATCACATTGTATAGATATTTATAGATCAATGGTATTGCATTTGTAAGCCACCTTGACATATTTTATGATAGTGCGTCTCATAAATATTCCAATAAAGAAATAAAATTACCAGCTAAGTGTTATAGCAGGTTATTAGTCAATGGTACTAGGTTTTGTCATTTGTCCCCGTCCCTCAGCTGGAATCTTCAGTGCGAGCTTTTCTCTGTCGGCTTCCTTGTGTGATGCTACGTGCCTGGCTAGGTGAGGTTAAATAAAGCCCACTGTGGCGATGACTCAAGAGCTTGCAAACCATCTCTGGAACTTTAATATTTTAATTACTCCTTTTGCTTTAAGCCAACTTCCATAAGCATGGCATGCTGACAGGCAAGGGGGATTGTTTTATGAGCCTCCACTTGTTACAGTAGGCTTCAGACTCAGGACATCAGCCATCAGCACAATTGTCACTGAAGTGAAATCCCCACTCCTGACGTACTGGAAGGTAGCTGAGTAAGTCATGACTGCACCCTTTTGATTCCTGCTATGCAAAAGGCATACAAGAAGAAGAAAAGACAACAACACACAAACCGCAAGGTTTAAAAGTAGTGGCGATTGGGAATGGCTCGAAAATCTGGCCTCTTGGCATTTCAAAACAAGCCTGCTTTGAAAGGACAATATGCACCAGATTAATTGCATAGGTGTCACAAACCATTTGTCATTTGCATAGCACAGTTGAAAGCCCATTACAATTAACGGCTTTATGATAAGATAGCAAATTAAAACCACACATTTTGAGCCAAGCGTTTGGTTGTACATCAGTACACCCAAAGTGACTGGGTCAACCCAGTCAGATGAGCAGTGAATGAATGAATGAATGAATGAATATCATCATCATCAGCATGCATTCCCCAGCATCCCTAAAAGTAAGCTCTCATTTTCTCAAGAAGCCCCTGCCTGATAGTTGAACTTCTCATACATTACATGACATATATGAGTCAGTTTCAGCATTAGAACAATATGTTATACCCTGAATAGACAGTCAATTAGCAGGGGTGATTTGTGTGTTCTTTAAGTTTGGGCCATTGCCATGCCATTCTGTCTGCTGCTAATAAATCATTTCCAGATCCTCATGCTGCAAATATCCAGACAGCGCTACTAAATTATCTAAGGGTATGCTATACCCTGTGATTTCCTCTACACACTGCAGAGCCAATACTACATAATATACGAGGACAGTTCCAAAACACAAGCAACACATTAGCTCTTGTGCCACTGCACTGCCAGCGCTCATCTCAGGAAAATCTATATACACCTCACCTACAGAGCAACCTTAACCTCCAGATCTGTGCCAGAGGTGCCTCTACTCCACAGACCACAGTTACATCCACAGAAAGCTCCATGAGGGTAGCACTAGTAGAGGATCCTGAAACGCCCCTAAAACAAACAACAGATGTGGTGATAAACTGTTTCTTTACACCACCGCTTTCTGAGTGGGCATGGAGTGGGGTGTCACCAGACTGAATTATCCATCTTCCTGAAAAAATGGCTTCTGTAAATCTGGGAATGTCCCTGGAAAATAGGGGCACTTGAAGGGTCTGGAAGCCATCTTAGTTTCTGATTTGAGCCCGGAATGTCCCGCTTTTCCTTAGGACGTCCCTATTTTGATCGCAGGAAAGTTGCAGGGTATGGAGTTATGCGTCCCACAGAGCCAAGGAGATAAGTAACTATACAACCTTTAGAAGACACCTGAAGGCAGCCTCGTACAGGGAAGTTTCTTAATGTTTAATGTTCTATTTTGTTTTATTATATGTTGGTAGCTGCCCTGTGGATGAGGCAACCCAGTCTGATGGATGGCGTATAAATGTTGTTGCTGTTGTTTTGTTGTTATATAAAGGTAAGGGACCCCTGACAGTTAAGTCCAGTTACAATGACTCTGGGGTTGTGGTGCTCATCTTGCTTTACAGGCTGAGGGAGCCGGCGTTTGTCCGCAGACAGTTTTTCCAGGTCATGTGGCCAGCATGACTAAGCCACTTCTGGTGAAACCAGAGCAGCGCATGGAAACGCCATTTACCTTCCCGCCGGAGCGGTACCTATTTATCTACTTGCATTTTTGGCAGGCTTTCAAACTGCTAGGTTGGCAGAAGCTGGGACCAAGCAATGGGAGCTCACCCCGTTGCGGGGATTCGAACCACTGACCTTTTGATCAGCAAGCCCAAGAGGCTCAGTGGTTTAGACCACAGCACCACCCGCGTCCCTTGTTGTTATATAGGAGGTCCCTATTTTCATTGGATAAATGTCTTCTGAAGTCTAACATCGGCTGGTGGGCCCCCCTGTTGGCATCTCTATTTTCCTGGATTGACTCAACGGGTCTACTTCCAGATGGCTGGACAGAGGCAATAGTTATTCCAATCTATAAAAAAGGACCTACGCCAGACCCGGCGAGCTATAGACCAATCAGCCTTCTGCCCATACCCAGCAAACTATATGCCAAACATCTTTATATTAAGCTAACCAGCTGGCTGGAAACTGAAGCTATTTTAGCGGAAGAGCAGGCGGGTTTTAGGCAAGGCAGATCCACCATAGACCATTGCTTCAGCCTAGCCCACCTAATTGACAAATATGCCAAAAAATCCCGTGGGGTGCTATACGCAGCCTTTATCGATCTAAAGGCTGCCTTCGATTCAATTCCACGTGCAAGACTCTGGGACAAATTGAGCGCATCAAGTATAGACAAAAGACTATTATTTTTGATCAGCTGTTTATATAAAGACACGGTGTTGTATGTAAGAACTTCGTTAAATGGCCATCTTATAGGACCAGTTCCTGTCAGCAAGGGGGTCAAGCAAGGTTGCATCCTGGCCCCAGTTCTATTCAACTTTTACATCAATGATATGGTTAACTGCTTGTCATCTCCGGACTTCCATGCCCCCAAACTGGCTGACAAATCAATATCCGTGCTTTTGTATGCTGATGATGCGATACTTCTATCTCGAACAAGAATAGGCTTAAATAGGCTCATAGGTGAATTTTCAGCATACTGTAGGAGAGAGCAACTGGTAATAAACTATCAGAAAACCAAAATCATGGTTTTTGGAAGGAAATGCAGACAGTATAGCTGGAGGATGGATAACCAGACAATCGAACAGGTTAAAGCCTTTAAATATCTGGGTATTGTCTTCCAGTCGACCGGGTCCTGGGATGTCCATCAAAAATATGCCAAAGAAAAAGCAGCTCAAAGCATTAAGATGCTGTCGAGCTTCTTTTACACGAAGGGGGGCAGATATATCCCAGCAGCCTTTGAAGTCTTTCAGGCAAAACCTCTGGCGCAGTTACTGTATGGGGCACAAATATGGACGGGGAACCACTGCTCAAGTCTTGAAACTGTTCAGTCTAAATTCCTAAGGCAAATATTCGGTGTCCCCTCCTGTGTCCCAAACGCAGCTTTACGACTCGAGGCCTGCCTTCCATCTGTAGAAACTCAGACCTGGCAAAGAACACTCAACTATTGGCTTCGCCTTAATCTAAATCCACCCGGTCTACTGCCTCTAGTAATGCAAGACCCCCATAAAAGCACGTGGTTCAAAACTGTGCATCAAAAACTCCTTACATGCGGTCTGCATTCGCAATCCCTACTATCAATGGGCCTTAGTAAAGCAAAGAGCCTAATAGGCCAGCGCCTGAAAGACATTGAACGGCAAAACAACCTGACTATTCTAAAGAAAATGTGTCCATGGTATACTTACTTTCCCCCTGCCCACTTTGACTTCCCAGCTTCATATCTGTCTAAATTAACCATCCCAAAATACAGACGCGCCTTTACATTGGCTAGATGGGATGTTCTTCCCTCTGCCGTACTCGAAGGTCGTTACCAAAAGACTCCATTTGAAAAACGACTCTGCCCATGCAGAGATGGCAACACGGAAACAGTGTCCCACGTCCTCCTATCCTGCCCCCTTTATAAAGACCTAAGGAATGAGATTATCACTCCACTCATTCTCTCCAACCCCGGCCGTCCACAAGACATTATACTGTTCTTTCTCTTATCTGATACGGACAGTCAGACAACAGAGAAGGTCGCAAGGTACATCGAGAGAGCTGTGAAATTGAGGGCCACCATCTGAGTGACAGACGTGTTCATCTGACGGACCTCCTTTTGTTTGTTTTTATCCCCTCTTTATGTTTATTTTATTTTATTTTTAATTCTTGTATAGCTGTGGCCTGTTGGCTTTGCTAATAAAGTTCTGATTGATTGGATAAATGTTGGAAGGTATGAGCTTTGCAGAGCCAGAAATACTATCAGGCAGAGTGAGGTGGCAGTCTCGGCTTGCCAGTGCTGGAGTGTGCAGAGCAGCAGCAAGGTTTTGGACAAAACACATTGTAGATGTTATACTATCAAAAAGAGTTATAGACAAATGCATTGAGACCAAGGCTATCAGTGGCTGCTAACCATGGTGGCTTGGCAGCATTCCAGTATCAGAGGTAGTACACCTCTGAATACTAGCGGCTGGTAATTGCAGGTGGGGAAAGTACTTTTGTGCTCAGGTTCTGCTTGAGAGTTTCCCATAGGCATCTGGTGGGCAACCAAGATGATCAAGGGTCTGGAAACCAAGCCTTATGAGGAACGGTTGAAGGAGCTGGGTATGTTTAGCCTGGAAAAGATGAGACTAGGAAATACGACAGCCATCTTCAAGTATCTCAAGGGTTGTTGCATGGCAAATGGAACAAGCTTGTTTTCTCTTGCTCTGGAGGGTATGACTTGAACCAATGGCTTCAAGTTACAAGAAATGAAATTCTGACTAAACATCAGGAAAATGTTTAGCCTGGAGGAGAAGAAGAGACTGAAAGGAGATATGATAGCCCTCTTCAAATACGTCAAGGGCTGTCACATGGAAGAGGGGACAAGCTTGTCTTCTCCTGCTCTGGAGGGTGGAACTCGGCCCAATGGCTTCAAGTTACAAGGAAGGAGATTCCAACTAAACACCAGGAAGAACTTTCTGACAGTAAGAGCTGTTTGACAGTAGAACGGTCTCCAACAGGAGGTTGTGGGCTCTGCTTCCTTGGAGGTTTTAAACAGAGGTTGGATGGCCATCAGTCATGGATGCTTTAGCTGAGATTCCTGCATTGCAGAGGCTGGCCTAAATGGCCATTGGGTCCCTTCCAACTCTATGGTTCTATAATCCTATGTGAGAACAGGATGCTGTTCTAGACGGACCATTGGTCAGATTCAGCAGGGCTTTGTGTTCTCATGTTATGCTAGTGTTGAAGCAACATTCAACTGTCTCATTGGCTTTTGTACATAGAATACATGCACTCAGATATTTACTTTCTGAATCACGCCCTAGATGAAAACTTTTGAGCTTACCATCAGGCATTTTACATTTCACAAACTGGACTTTACCCCTATAAAGCAAGTTATTTTGTACGATCATCTGACAAACGAGTAGCTTTTCACCTGGTGTGTATAGTAAAGTCACAAACCTACAGCCACTAAAGCAATAAAGAAAGAGGCCTTGCGGCTGTTTCCCCAACATTTAGATACACAGCAGCGCTCTACGATCATTCTATAACAGGCTAGAATTGGCTAGGAATCAGCCTGAATTGACCCAGGAAAATGTTTGCTGCTAAAGGAGTGCCACCAAGAATACGAGAAGTGAGGGACGGTCAATGCAACCCTTGCAAGGACACATTTGAAAGCAGAGATACAAATTTATTTGCCAGCAATCAAGAAGTCCTGCTTATTTGTCCCATTTTTATTACTTTAAGCTGACATTTTAATACTTTCTGTTTCTGGGAAATGTTCAGCGCAATAGATATAAATGTTTTTTCCAGGTAATGTTGCATTGCCGTTGCTCTCTATGGTGATAGGAAAGAACTGACATTTGGCACCAGTCCTAAATACCTACATGGCCAATCCTATGTGTGTTTAAAATCAGAAATAAATTCTGCTGAGTTCAATGGGGCAAGTGTGCCTAGGATCAGAGTCATCCCATTCTTTTGATTTCAGTGGACCATAAAACCTATTCATAGCATGCCCAAAGTCCATCTTGGGGGCCTAATCCGGGCCCCTGGCCAGTTTTATCTGGCCCCTGTAGCAGTTTATTTATTGGGGTCAAATCTGTAAAAAAGCTCAACAACTTTGGGGTAAAATCATAAAAAAGGTCAGCCCTCACACATGTTCACTTCATCAAATCTGGCCCTCTTTGAAGTCATGTGCATTAAAGCCACTCTCCTTCCAGCAGACTTCTCTTTACTGCTTCTTTGCAAGAACATCAGCTTCCATGCTTCTTTCTGTCACATACATTCACACAGAAACATTAGCACTCCTCTCACTGTGTTTAGAGAGAGTTACCCAGCACTGTCTCTTCTTCAGTGTTCATTGAGATGCAGCCATTACAGTCAAGTCGCTCATACACAAGACCAAAATGGAGAATGTAATAAGATACCTCCCATGTGACCAGAGTTAACCAATCACACGGCGGTTACTGGGGAACATTCCAGAATTAAACACACAGGAATGCATTTAAGCATTCCCGATTTCAGTAAATTAAATTACTGTACTTAGCATAGCACAACCAATCAGCTTCCTCCTTTGTCTCAGTGTTGCTCGTGCAGAACTCAGCAGAGAGGAGGATGGGGACAAATCTAGACTGAGTTGGCTCTCCTGTCATTGGCTCTGATTCCACCTAGTGTTGCTCTCCCTGCCATCTGCTCTACCAGACCCAGTGGGCACCAGCCGCCATTGAATATAAACATATAAAGCTGCCAAACATGAGGAGGAGGTTGCATTTCTTGAGAAAAAGTGGTGGAAATTAAGCTTTACCTCTCTCCCTTGCCAAAAAACCCAGTTCCTTCCACTACCAGCAGTAACTCAGATCCATCTGCTTTTTTTCTTTTCCTCTTGGTCCTTTCTGATGAGTCAGAGACTTGGCTGTTCTCAGAGAAAATAACTGCTCCATTGACACCAGAGGAGGGTCAACAAGGCTAATACAATCTGACCTGCTTGTTGACAATGTGCCTATAAACCACTTGTTTGTTTTGGAGCCGCTCTCGCATTTGGCAAGTTTGCTTTAAAAGTATACACGAAATCCAAATATTTAGCCCGGTGGGAAGGTAACATATGGGAGGAATATATTGGAGGGGACAGGCAGCTTGAGAGAGACAACTTCAAGACAGATTGCGAGTGTATGTGTGTGTTTTATTTCTCCTTCGGAGAAAATTTCAACTGAAGAGAGACAGAGACAGAGAGAGAGAGATGACAGACTGATTGCTCAGACTGCTTTCTGTGAGTTATGACTCCGTCCTTGGGCAAGGCATGAGATGCTAATGGATGTGCTGAGGTTTCCTTGCCTAGGAAGCAAGTGTGACTGTGATTGACTCCTCCCTATGTGGAAGCTCCATGATCCTTGTTGCAGATAAGTGTTTCGATCAAGCAGCAACCTTGAGAAGACCGCTGGCAAATCTGCAGGAAACAGCAGCGCGAGCAAACTGCTGCACGTTTAGGCCAATTGCACGAGGTCCACTGCAGCTGTGGGGAGGCCCTGTCCCAATATATATTTTTGAGTTGGCGCCTGTGCTTCTACCTATCAATGTATCTTGTAAAATATTAAGGGGTTTTGTGCAGTGGCAGCAAAATGTCTCTGCCTTGACTGACTCTACTGCCTAGTTGTCACAGTTGGGCTGGGCAGTCAATTTATTACCTAAAACCTTAATCAAAACTCAAGACATAACTGATAACAGAGGCAAGCAGTATCAGAATATAGTCACACAGAACATTAGGCCAAATACTTTCTTATTTAGAGGAAACGAAACTTTGCAAGGGCTCTTAGACCAATTGCATGCTTTGGCCCAGTGATTAGTATCTCAATAACCAGATTGCGCTAAATAAAGCTGGGTTTTTTGTTGTTTTTTAAAGTGTACTCCCAGAAAGCCTGCTGCACAAACAGTAGGGTTTCTAACAACTCAAACATGAGCAAAGCTGCCAAGCCAAAGAGGATCATGTGAGCTCATTCTGATTTTTGCCCGTCTTGGAGGAACAGAACTGAGAGGTATAATGACCTCCAAATATTAGATAGCTCCCATTATTAAATAAAGGCGGGTCTCACCGCTCTGCTGTGATTCTGTTGTGAGCTGTGCATACTCACACTTATGCACTGGTGGGGTGTGTGCAGAGGCACAGGGTCCTTGGGTTTATGCCAGCAGTTCGGTAATTCACATCACAGGTTCCAGTTTGATTGAAGAACAAGGGCCTGGTTCAAGAATGACATCTTTTAAAATGGCTCCAAATGGGAAGAAACAAAAATCAGTGTGTGTCCGCAACACACACAAAGAGAGAATTTTTGATATTGTAATTAAGTCTTAAAACAGTTTAAATCCAGGTTTAGTGGACCTGTCAGTCTCCAAATGTTGCTAAACTACAACTCCTATCATCCCATGCTGATGAGGCATGCAACCATATCTGGAGAGTGATAGGCCCCTTCCCTAATTGAAGGACTAGGCTGAAATGACAATGGACTATATTTAAATGCATTAAGTCACATTATTTGACTTTGCTACCCTTTCATCCCATGGGTAAGACACCGTCCATGCTCCTCCTCAGCGCAGCTACTTCACTGCAGCTGGCATTTGTGGGGTCCCTACTGGGGTGTGGGCACTCAGCAGATGTCCCCAAAGGCCAGCTCTTTGAAGTCAGACCCACCTACATTTCTCCCTTCCCTTTCTTTTAAATGGAATGTAAGCTCTTCATGGCAGGTACTTTCTCCCCTTGTCATTTCTGTAAAGCACCATGTAATGTGGTCCACACTCATATACTCAGAAATCCCACAAGGATCTCAAATGTGTCTGTGTATATAAAATCACTGCACTCTCCATGGCCTTCTTAAACATCCTGCTCCTCGTAAGGTGGGCAGGATATCAGAGGCGCCATCTTCTCAAGAGGATTGAGGGCCCCTGATGTGAGGTCCTGATGTCACGAGCAACGTCGTGAGAAACCAGGGGGTGGAGCCAGGCACTCTCTGAACATTGAAGGGGCCCAGCCCCTTAAAAAAACACATTGAGGGGCTGAAAGTGCCTCAGCCCCAGGAGCCGGTGCCTATGCAGGATATAAAGCCTCCTCAGAAACGAGCTACTTCACGTCACATTTGAGTTAAGAGCTGTCGTTTTCAACTTTCTCCCGCAGCCTTTGGCCTGAGTTTTGATTTTGCAATGTGAAATCTAAGCATTGTGAAATTCTTACAGTTCATTTAAGAAAAGGGGGAAAAAACACCTATTATCTTAGTTCTAGCCATTATAAAAATGGAACCAGGAAGGAATGCTCTAGTGCTTCTGCCAAGTGAAAGTAGAACCATGCTAACGAAAGCTGACCATTTAATACAGTGACTCATGGTGATTAAGCCTCCAGAATGTTCCATGGGAAGCGAATAAAGGAAGCATTGTGTTGTTTAGGATAAGCATCAAGAACATGAAACCAGGACAGGTCAGATGCAGCAGGAACTCAGGAATGGATGCATGTTTAGAGAGGTCTGTCTGCAGACTTCCTTGTAAAGCACGGGCTTAGCAAACAACAAATTGTTTTTAAAACTGGTTGGTCTTCATACAGAATCCTGTATGTGAAACAAAGAGGAAAAATCAGGGCGGGGCAGCAGAAGACATTTTCGTTCAGAAGCAGAGCCTGGTTGGATCACGGATGAAGGAAACATGAGCTCAATAGCCAACCATTCTTACTGGTCCAACTTTAAGGTATATTGGCTCTTCAGACCCCAGAACCTACTGGAACATGGTTTTATGAGTGAACTGAATCAATAAAATAATCGTCAGTTGATGCTTCTAGTGGCAGATGAGAATGCCTCATTCTTGACTACCCTCCTCTGCTGACCACAGAATAGATGGTTCTGAAACTGAGTCACTATACGCTCACTTTGACTTTTAATCTTATCTGTGGCTACCTGTAGTGATTCAGCTATCAATAACCCTACCTAAAGGCCAAATATGGTGTGACATTAAGTGCACCTTTGCATTTAACTTTCACTTTAAAAAAAGAAGAAGAATGCAAATGGCAACTGGTGGAGGGGAGGAATGATAATTAAGAGGATAAAAGCAAATGGAGAGAGAAGATTTAACTCCTTTTTACCCTGCATCTGGAACAGGGACCCCCATTCCTCCACACCAGGCTCTCAATCTGGATCAGGGCCCCCATGCTGGCTATTTCTACAAGAAAAATTACACATTGAAGGGTATGCAGCAGGATTAATGTGTAGTTTGTCCCTGATGTTTATACAATTGTCATTTTGCTTTGCTAGTCATTTTACACTGGTCTACAGCTGTGCACTTATTCCATTGGGCAGGACTTGAGATGGCGATTTTTACTATTTTGATTTATTACCCACCCTTAAAATAAGATATTTAAAACAGTTTAAAACAAGTTAATTAGGCACTATAATGGCCAGATGTCCATTTCTCAGCCAGGCAGAAGTGGCGAGTCACTCGCTGCAAGTGTGTCAGAGGTTTCTTCCTATACGGAGAGAGCACAACCATGATATGCTCATTACAGATTCTTCATCTATCTTACAAATAATACAAAAGACAAATCAGGCTTGTGTTTCCATTTGGCCTGTTTTGGACCTCCCTTGTCATTTAATAAATGACAGCAAGCAAACCAGACCCCCTTTTTGATAAGCAAAATGTGCCAAGATAACTTGCACTACAAATAAATGTTGTATATGATAAAGCATCTCAGCAGAAAAGGCCTCTTGCCTCTGTGGTCTAAGGCCTTCCTAGGCAGACATCCTCCTTATTTCCAGAGGGCTTTGGAAGAGACCGCTGCCAAGCAACAAAGCCCAAGGAGATCTTATGTGCAGACAGCTGAGCCACAATGTTTGGGCAAGCTGTGTTTCAGTAACACTTTCAATTTCCTAGTGAAGCAATCATTTAATAAAGGCAAGCTTTAAAAAGGAAAGCAGGCTGTTGCACAATAGGCAGAGGATGTTACACTAGCAGTTACACATGTGGAGACAAAAAGCAGTCCAAAAGGAATCAGCTGACCAAATTCTTTGGCCCACCGAGCAGGAGCAGAAACCAAAATAAACAGGCCCCGCTCTACTCGCAGCAGTAACAGCTTCCCATTAGTTTTGTAACAAACCCATTCCAGCCAATCCTGCAAACATCCGTCCCTCTAATCTTATTTTGCTAGTTCCACCAGGAAGCTTCTGGGATGTGGCTTCAGGGCAACACTTTCCCTTGTGGCAATAATTGGCCCTGATCCGATACTAACACATAGGTTTCCCATTGCTCTTAACATTTTTATATAAGTCTGGATCCCAACGTTCCACCTGCTGTCCCAACATTCTGTCACATTCTGGTGTGACTTAAGAAACAGAACCCATGACAGAGCTGTGCAGGTAAGATGAAAAGAAAAGGGGGGGAACCACTCCTGAATGATACCAAGGGTCCATTAACTAGTTACAGTGGTACCTTGGTTCTCAAACTTAATCCATTCCAGGAGTCTGTTCAACTCCTGAAACCGTTCAAAAACCAAGACACAGCTTCTGATTGGCTGCAGGAGCTTCCTGCAATCGATCAGAAGCTGTGGAAGCCGCATTAGGAGCTTGGCTTCCGAAAAACATTCACAAACCATGACACTCACTTCCGGGTTTGTGGCGTTCAGGAGCCAATTTGTTCAGGACCTAAGCCATTCATCTACCAATGTACCATTTTACTGGTAACTGATTACAGTAGAAAACATCAGCGGGAAAGCACTGAGGACTTGGAGCAGAAGTCCAATAGGTGAAAGCACAATTTCTGCAGATAAATAACAGTATATTGCCATTTTGGCATCTCAGTGCTTTCCAACTACGGCAGCTCCTGTAAATGAGAAAACGTTTCTATTTTTATCTTGCTTCGGTAAATTTAAGAAGCCTTTGACACCAACCCTGTAGTCCCCACACCCTAGCAGAAGCAAGCCTGGGTACAAATCCGGAAGAGAGAGCCATCCTGAAGCCTCCCTCTGCTACATAGCAATGAAGTGCTCATATCTAGAGCTGCAGGGACAGAGCCACATTTTGTAGTGGTCCTCCAATTGTAACAACAAGCAAACAACAACAGTCTCCACATCCCCCCAAATGTACTTGGCTGCTTCTACGATCATTCTGTATTCTAGAAACAGTAACCCTAGCATGATTCAATTCAAGATTATAAAATATGCCCAAATTTATAAAATCCAGCTCAAGAACAGCCTTACATCTTCCCAACTGGTGTCCAGAACACACCATGTCTGTGTAGTTTCTATATTCTCATAAATACATTGTTTTTGAGATTATTCTTTCCCCACTATCTGGAGTGGTCTCTTCCGCTACATTTGCCTCCTACCCTTAATCTTTGATTATGGTTGACAGCAGTACTTGATTGCTATTGGGATCACAATGTGTTGGGGAAAGAGGGTTGTGTTTCACCTCCATCTCTGCTGATATAAACAATATCTTTCTCCTCACTTTGTTTTTCCGTGTTGTCAATTCCTTGTCTGAAACAGAGGCCCAAATCCTCAGCTGGGGTTAACTGAGTGATTTCCGCTGCTTTCAGTGGAGTCCTGCCAATTTATACCAAGACTGCTGCAGTCCTAAAAACCACTCATTTCATAGTAGGCCGACTGACGTCAAAGAGATCACTCCAGGATAATTTGAGGGAAAGATGTTTCTCCCTTGATTTAAGGAGTTTAGCTAAAGCAAGGATCTGGTCCCTGGATATGGGCGCCTTTGGGAAAGGATATAGTTTTCTTAATCTGTTGATTCATTATCTTCCACACTGTGATCTCATTTTTAAAATAATAATAATAATAATAATTCCTTAATAACTGCTGTATCATTGCTAAAGGTGAAATGAAGATTAAAAGAGAGCGTTGCTGGATCTACTCAGCAGGATGACATCTGGAATAAGAGGAGAGACCCAAAAAAAAAGGCATTTTACCAAAACCTAGCTGTCATTCCCTTGCCAAAACCTGAATGATATTATCTCTTTATCTCTGCAGAATAAAGGGTGTGTTTGTTTTGTCTCAGGATGGAACTCATGTACAGCTTTCCTGACAATAACAAAGCATTATCATTCTGTGCAGTTGCTGAAGGCCAGGTCCATACACCCAAGCAAAACAAGAGCTCCTGATAGGTTGGCCAGAGGTAGGAGTAACAAGCTACATCTGCTGACATTCCCTCTTCTACACAACTCCCAAAGGTACAGGAGTCCTGACATCTTCTTCTCCTGGCCACCTAATGGCAACCCAACAGAAGGTCTTGCTGGATCAGACCAAAGGCCAAATTCTAGTCCAGAATTCTGTTCTCAGTGGCCAATCCAATGCCTATGGGAAGCTTGCAAGCAAGGCTTGAGTACAGCAGCACACTTCACAGTGATTCTCAGCCACTGGTGTTCGGTGCTGGGCCTGGGGGTTAACCCAAGCAACGCAGTCCAGGTCCGGTCCCAAATGCAAGGATTCCACAAGGAGTCAGTCCAACAGGGCCTAGGCAGGTCACAAAGGTAGGAAACCAGGCTAGGTCAGGCACAGGGTCTCAGGCAGGTTCCAGCAAGCTGCAATATTGCTCCTGCAATATTATCTTTGTTGGGGTAGCAGCTGGTCCTGATCCCCCGGTGACTCACTTCCCTGTTTTGCCTGAAGGCAAGCACTCGTCCTGCGAGTACTCAGGTCTCTCCTTCTCTCAGATCTGAGTCTCTGCAGCTCGGGAGATGTCGGTGGGTTACTAGACCCAGGGGCCGCCTCAGCCTCTCCTGACCCAACTGGTAGTGGAGCAGCTGTACTTGATTGCCCAGTTGAAGGCAATGAGGTAATCCCCGCATCTGGAGCCAGGGCAGACTCAGGCCCCTGACTCGGCCCAGCTGTTGCTTGTTGCAGGGGAACCTGTGCAGACTGGGACTACAAACTCAGTTCAGATACCACCTGAGGCAGACGATCCGGTGCAGACTGAGACTTCTCCAGTTCCAAGTCTGAGCATGCTGCCTCCACCAGTAGAGGTAGAACTCAGCCATTGCAGTTAATAACTGCTAACTGGAGCTCCTCCCCCCTCCCTGCCACTAGGGAAGTGAGGAGAGGAGGTGGCGGCAGGACCCTGGCCATAGAGGGGAGAGAGGTGGAAACTTCCTGTTTCACCTTTTAATAGGTAGGGAAGTGGTTAAACATTTAATTCCCTCCTCCCCCAGCCAGTGGCGTAGCGTGGGGGGTGCAGGGGGGGCCGGCCGCACCGGCCGCAACATCTGGGGGTTAGGGTTAGGGGGCGCAAATCCACGGGTTAGGGGGCGCAAATTACTTGCCTTGCCCCGGGTGCTCACAACCCATGCTACGCCACTGCCCCCAGCCTGAAACTGAAGAATCCAGCAATGGTTACATTGTGCTGGGAACTAGCATCATGCAGGAACTAGGAAGCAGGAGTATCCTGACTGATTGATTGGCAGCAGATACGTCTGTGTTTCCTGCTTAGTGCAGCCACCACCTGCTCAAAACAGATGTGGAGAAGACCCAGTAGATATGACTGGCTTGGAAATCTTGGGTCCAGTAGTCCCCTGTTTGAGTAAAGCCACTGGCTTGCAGATCAGAAATAATCTAGTGAAGGAATGTTATGAGTTCTCTGTCCCATCGTAGGATCCAACTGACTCTTGGAGAACGTGTAGCAATACACACATAAGTGTGCACTTCTGAAGATCAGATGTGTTCATGGAATTCAAAACATCTGGTTGACATTACTGTACTAGCCTTATTGGAATAATTATTTAATTAGTCTTCTTTTCACTTTCTCCCTCCTCTCTCCTGTTTTCTTCACGATCCTCTTCCCTGGCTGTGAAAATACACATGCAACAGTAGCCAGAAACCATCCTTCATCACATGAGCTCTGTATGTAAAAAAACAAAATCTCAATACTGTCGAAAGAAACGCAAGAGATCTTTATGGGTTTTATAGCTGAGATTCATCAGTATCATTCCTGTACCTTTCTCTGTCTTTAATTAGCCATCCTCGCTTTATAAACAAACCAACTGGGAATAAACCTTTGCTGCATTTTACAAGTGTTCATCAGCAAAACATCCTGACAGCTGTTGTGCAGGTTCCTACCTCTCAGATCAATTCTAGTTCTTGATTTGGGGTCAGCTCTTGTTTCATCAGCCAAGTTCAGAGTTCCAGCAAGAATCCTTGACTCCTGCCAATTTCTCCTTCATGTTCTACTCTAAAGACCTTTCAGAGAATGCAGCGATTCTCTTCTTTGGCTGATCTGTCATCAGACCAACTGGGACAAAGACTCAGCCTGAGTGCTTTTCTAAAATGGGGGGGGGGGGGGAGAGAGAGAGAGATAATCAAGTTTTGAAACCCTGCACCTAAGTCCTAATACATATACACCCAGTATGTGGGGTGGGGGGGGGGGTTAGTGACCCTTTCTCCAGACATGCTAGTTTCCCAAGGTTGTTGTTTTACACAGGAAAGGATTCAAATATGTAAAATTGAATATGCAGTCAGTCAGATGTGCCACTGCAGGAAAGCTGTGTGATTCCACTGCAGGTGTCTAACAACTCTGATTTTTGGTCTATTACCCAGAATGTTAAGCCCGTTGAAAACAACAACAACAACAACAACAACCTGACAGATGTTCAATTAAGGGAAGGACAATAGGTCTTCACAAAGAGTCCTTGGGAAACCTACCACTTATAGAGAGTAAATTATTTTTATTTATTTTTAATAACATTTTATTCAAAATTAAAACAAAACATATTATCGAGAAATATATCATCCTTATCCCCCCCCCATTTCTCCTCCCTCCCCTCCCTCCCCCCACAGAACCCACCCATCCCCACCCCCCGACTTCCCTCAGTTCCAGTCTTTGATTTCTCTAAAAATGCTGTTTTCTGCATGTTACACAGTTGTATAGATCCTCAAACTATTTAGCTGATTTTTATCAATAAAAAGTTTGTGAATGTTTATTCAAAACCAGCCAAGGAGTTCAGTTCGCTTTGTTGCATCTTCAAATACTTTGTAAAGGGTTCCCATTCATCTTTAAAGTCACAGTTATCCTTGTCCCGTAGCTTGTATGTCAGTTTTGCCAGTTCTGCATAGTCCATCAATTTTTCTTGCCATGATTCTTTAGTTGGGGTTTCTTCAGTCTTCCATCCTTGTACTATTAAAACTCTTGCAGCCATTGTCGCTTACATGAAGATGTTTTTCAGCTTTTTTGGCAGATCTTTCCCTACAATCCCTAATAAAAATGCTTCAGGTTTTTTAACAAATGTTAAATGGAACATTTTCTTCAATTCGTTGTATATCATTTCCCCAAAAAATTTAATTACCTTACAATCCCACCACATATGATAAAATGTCCCCTCCTTTTCCTTACACTTCCAACATATATTTGAACTAGTTTTGTACATTTTCCCTAACTGCACTGGTGTTGTGTACCATCTGTACATCATCTTCATGTAATATAGAGAGTAAATTAAAACACAAACAGATAATGTTATGCAAGCCAATCTTGCAAGTCTAAGTGTGAAACATCTCACTGCAATCCATCACTATAAAATGTACAAAATACAGCAGACACCAGTTGTATTTGTACACGAGTACTTTCCCTTATAGTTCAGTGTTGGTGCAGATCTCTTCAAGATTTTTAACAAAAGCCCTGCAGCTGGGAAATCAATGGTGGAATGAAATTCAAATCCAGGGATGAGACTCTGGAGAGGAGTCTTACTTCCAGCTAATAACTGGTGTCCATTCAAAGCATCTTAAGTAATTCATATGGACATCAGATAATTTGGACATCAACTAACTTTCACAGGGGTAACATCTGTCCTTACTGCATATCTCAGTTCCTCTGCTCTGTGAACAAAGTAATAATCAGATGCACAGTTCCCTCATAATTTAAGTCCCCAGCTGGGCATTCGCAAATGAAAAAAATGGAGGAAGGATCTTTAGAGGAAAAATTCAACAGTCATTATACCTCAATTCCTTTGTTATCACTTTTCCTTCTTTCCTCCCATCCTTACTTTCCTTCCCTTTTACCTCAACCGATCAACCACCAAACCTGCCTTATAAATATCCCTCAGGATTCTCTCCCTTACCAAATTAATGATTTATTGGCTAATAAAAAAATACATTATCCAGATTCTTCTCAGAGGCTATAACCATTTCCATTAGCAATCTGAGAACCCATCAAGGTGTATTGAGTGTTTTACCTTGAAAGGCACTCAAATCATTAAAAAAAAAAGAAATAGAAAAATTAATAAATGAAGAAGAGCTTTCATGGGCAAAATTCTCCTTCAACCTCTGTTTGATGCTTCTGATGAGTAAAGTCCATTCTTCTTGAGAGGCAAACTTCTTTGCACAATGAGATTAAATGATGAATAACACAGAGTGCTGTGTGATACAATATATATGGAGTGAGACAATTCCTGTAGATAGTGATAGGCAGATTAACCCTATCCTGGTCTCTAGAATGATTTGCCTGGCAATTCAACTACTGCACCTGCAGCTCTGCCAACGAGGGTAAAAGTTAGTGACTCTATTGGTGCAGCAGTTTTGGGAAAAACTGGACTTTCTGTGCACAGTCTTGGAACAAACAGTTTCAGAGAATCAGAATCTATGGGCATTATAAACATTGAGTTTAGTTAGTGCAGAAAACCACAATATTTAATTTGGATTGATCTGAATTAACCTTTGATATTAGCCTTCTGTATTACCTTAATTTGAAACCGTATTTTTCAAAAACTAGAAAGATGTGCAAGTCACATTGAACAAGTTTATTAAAAGGGGAGGGAAGTACAAATTATAAAAATAAAAATAAAATTATATTCAGTTTATTGAAGGGTAAGGAATGAGCTTTTCCTCTGCCTTCAGTGTTTCCATATTTCTTATTTTTCATTCATTTCATTCAGCCTTTATTGGTATAATTTAGGCAATAAAATCATAAAAGAGACAGAGAGAAAACCACCCATAAAACATTGGTAATCCAGACAACACATAAATGTATAAAAGGGCTCAGTAGCCACCATTAAGTAAAATCAAGTAGTTTTAAATTTGATCTTAAAAATCTTGGCTAAGTACCCTGAAACAATCTCAGTAGTTTTGGGTATATAATTATTGTACAGTTATCATGTCCAGATAAAAGGCACATTTGATGGGGAAGTTCTCTTGTGCAAGTCCCATTGAAATGAATGGGGGTTGCATAGCAGCACTGTATGCAGCTCCTGTTCATTTGAGTTGGGAGTGGATGCTGGTTTTTGCGTGTCAAGGCCCCCAAGAAGAAATAAATTCACACATACACAGATTTTGGTTTAAGGTTAATGGGCAAAATTTAGGCCACAACTTTATTGATTACAGGAAATGTGAGCAGTATTGGCTTAGGCCTTGGCAATAAACTCTGACTCCTGCCTACCTTGCAGGGAGATAGGAAGGGTAAATCACCAATGAGGGAGCCATGTCAGTGGAACCGACCTGCAGCTCTCCTCAGTGTTCCCAGAGGCCTGGCATAGCCCTAGAGCCTCAAGCGGACTTCGGACAGGATCCAGGCCCTGGATTCCTTTAACGGAATACCCTTGAACATAGAGGGGCAGGCAATGGCTGACCTCCCCTCCCCACCCCACATCAATAAGCCAATGCCTAACTGCCAAACCTTACAAGTTGTGACGATTGCTAAGAGGTAGGCGAAAACCAAGTGGCCAGTGCCAATCTGCCAAGTGGGGAAAAATCCTACCCATCCCCTGTCCCAAGACAGGCAACCAACCAAAGTCCAGAGGGACCTAAAATGAAAGGGAGGGTGGGCAGCTGTTCAGCAGCACAAAGCAGGTCCTCAGCACACATTGCACTGCCACTTTTATAACCCCCACAACCACCCCACTCAATCGTGATTGGCCAAAAGAGGCCTGGGGTGATCGTGGTACCACCCTGGCGTAAAGGGCATCACTCCCCCCATGCCAGGGAAGGAGGGACTGTGTTGTGGGCCCGCCCGCAACCAGGACCATCCTTTAAGATGATCCAATTTCAACAGGATTTGCATTTAAGAACTTCCTGTGGCTTTAAGACATAAAAAACCCCAGTCCCAACATCATACATATGTTACCTTATCAAAGGATTCATACTGCATCAGAAAGATTCTTGCATCATGGATAACAATAGTTAAAGCGAGGGGAAACAAGGCAAAACTCGTCTGGTTTCAGGTTTCCATACAAACTCTAAAAATTCAGAACGCTCAGTGATTTCATCGGGAGTAACTTGCAGGATAATTGGACCCTGACTTGCTCTGAGAGGTTTGCCAAAGTTCATGATCCTGAGCTTAAATTCTGAGCCACTCAGAGACAAATTGTGGTTTTAGGTGAAATTAAGCCAAACTCAGTGGTTTAGACCCCAAAACAGACAAGCTGGGTTTTGCTTTGATTTTCTTTTCTTTTGCTTTTGCATTTAGAAAGCGGAACTGAAACCACACAAATGCTTCATATGTAATCATAGCTTGAAATGAGACACAGAATGTTTTTAACCTTTAGTTTTCCTAACTTCAAGATCTTGCCCAAAACTGGATGCTTTAGTTGATTCTCTTGCATTACCAGGGTTTCGATGAGAAGACCCTCAAGAGTGGCTTTCAATTCTACAATGCTATGATTCCATGAACCCATGTCTGATGTCACCAGAACCATACTTAGACCCTTATTATTATAGCCCAGGCATCCCCAAACTCAGCCCTCCAGATGTTTTGGGACTACAATTCCCATCATCCCTGACCACCGGTCCTGTTAGCTAGGGATGATGGGAGTTGTAGTCCCAAAACACCTGGAGGGCCAAGTTTGGGGATGCCTGTTATAGCCTAAAGGATGATTTCCTAGGGGCATACAGCAAGATTCAGTTTGGACCCTAATTCAGAAATGGCCTACCTCAATCTGGGACAATTCAGCTTGGGTTCAGCCTGCCCAATTCAGCTTGGGTTCCATCAAAGCTTGCTTCATCTCCTCCCCTCAAAAAGTCCATTTATTATGAGGAAATCAAATAACAAATTGCTATAACTTCCCCCCTTTTCACAGAAGTGGATGAAATTTGAAGGCAGAGTAGCTAAATTCTGCCAATAGGTCCAGGGACATTTTTGCTGAGAACACACACACACTGCAGCTTTTTATGTTATGGGGCAATTGGATAAAATTCATGTGCAAGGTTGTCCCTTCAGAGGATCTTGTCAAATTTCAGGAATAAAGCTGTTGTGATTTTCCTGCAAAGGCAGCCATTACAGTTTTAAGGTGAGGTTTTTTTAAAAAAAGGAATCACTTAATCTTCACTAGGGTTTGTGAGCAATTTGCCTTAGAATCCCAGACCTGAGGGAGGTAGTCTTGGATATGAAACCTGACAAGTTGTCATCCTCCTTATCTCCATCTGAAACTAGGCTGAAGTGTGAGCTTGCACTTAATCCTCTATTCTTTCCTTTACTCCCTTCCCTTCTGCTGTTGTTTCTCCTCTATTAAAATTTAGATTGTAAAGAACCACATAAGCCCACTGATGATTAAATGGTGATGTTGATGGTTAGAATCAGCATGGTAACATTATCTTGTCAAATGGTCCTCAATGGGCTGATTCTGCCTGTAGATCAGTTGATCACTGTACATTTTATGACTGGCAACTGAACATGTGAGCCAACTCTGTTGAGAAGCGTGGTGTTTAAGATTATGAGTAAGACTGCATGTGTGTGTCATCTCGGCCATTATCTCTGTGGTGTCATATTCACAAATGCATGTCAATGTGATGCTGTAGCCATCAAGAATTCAGCATGCTTCAGACGCCCACCCTCTGTAATGTTTATGCCGAAAAAGGCCTACACAGTTTAAATTTTCTTAAGATTAGCCTGTCATTTTAATGATAATCTTATACGGTTGTTGAGGTGTTTAATGTTTTGTTGTATTTGTATATATGGTTGCACACTGCCTTGATATTTTGCATACCAGGGGTATTAAAATACTTAAATAAATAAAATGTGAGAACAAGGCTGAAAGTCTCATTAGATTGGAAAGAATGCACATAACCTATGGGATGTTGAAAGCCAAACAGCTGTGGAGCCAGAGGCAACAGATTCAGTTTCTAGGATAGGAATAAAAGCCTCCCTCATAATGTTGCTGTAATAAGGCAAGAGAATAAGCACAGATGGACAAGGCTGATGACCTACAATGTCTCCCCAAGGGAGGGAGGCCTCAATGTAAACAACAGCACAAATCAGCTGAATTGTTGCATGTGCAACCACCAAGAGGAAGGTCTCTGAAACATCAGGACTGTTTTGTTGTTGTGCATGCTCGCATTCTCACAGGATTATTCCTGCTTAAAAGGATTTTAATTCTTATTAGTAGATAGGTAGCCGTGTTGGTCTGCCATAGTCAAAATAAAAAAAAATTCCTTCCAGTAGCACCTTAAAGACCAACTAAGTTAGTTCTTGGTATGAGCTTTCGTGTGCATGCACACTTCTTCAGATACACTGGTATCTGAAGAAGTGTGCATGCACACGAAAGCTCATACCAAGAACTAACTTAGTTGGTCTTTAAGGTGCTACTGGAAGGAATTTTTTTTTATTTTAATTCTTATTATTACACAAAGAGACTCAGCCAAGAGTACAGCCTTCTCTAATGTCATATGCAAGATACAGTGGACAATTTCAAACATCTTAATACGAAGGACTGCTCCTAGAAACATCTTAAGAAGAATGCATTTATCAACAGTTGGCACATTAGGATCAAATGAGGAAATCAGTCTCCAGTCATACACTTACCTGGGAATAAGCCCCTTTGAATCCAGTGGGGCTAACTTATGAATATCCATGCACAGAATCGCACTGTATGTTGCTTGAGATCCCTCCCACAGCATTTTAATAAATCAATATAAAGGCATTTGTTTCTCTGGTTCTGTTTCGTTT
Source organism: Podarcis liolepis (assembly GCF_965112155.1). NCBI lineage: Eukaryota > Metazoa > Chordata > Lepidosauria > Squamata > Lacertidae > Podarcis > Podarcis liolepis. Next base: position 30,695,057 of record NC_139571.1, read on the forward strand.
TTTAAAAATTGGAATACACTCCTGGGCCATAGAAGCTTTTCATCTGATTCTCCTTTGCAAATTGCTTAATTTAGACAGTGTTGCTTCTGCAGCATGGGATTCAAATCAGAAAGCACTGAGGCAGCCCAGAAAAGAGCTCTTTGCCTGCTTTGTCCTCACAACTGCAAGTGTGCCGCAGGACAGCTATTCCACAGATTGTTTGGAAGAACAGGGCAGGGAAAGGTTCACCCCTTGAGAGATCTTCTGTATTTGGGCTTTCAGTGCCTTCATCTACCTGGTATGCAGTTGTGCTGCACACTACTCCTTTTGGCAAACAGCCTGATAACATTTTTGAAATTCAGCTGAAAGTCTAATGAGAACATGATGTAATGGAGAGAGTCACTGACGCTATTGTTTCCCAAAAGTCCATTTCTCTTTCTCTCTCCTTCCTTGTAGATTCCAACAACATAGCAAATTTTTGTCTTTCAAAAGAAATTCATGGGGAGGGGGATCCAGGAATAAGTAAACATGCTGGGTAGTCATCATTTCTCCTGAAATTTATAGGCACATCTTGGACCGCTATGCAGAAGAGATTCTTTCTTTGCTTTTTTCCAAGGGATTTATGGTTGCTTACAATCCCTTTATTCTGAACCAAATATTTCCTATCAGTTTCAATGCATCCTACTTTGCTATAAACAGTATGAGTCTGGAACTGGAACCAACCAAGTTTTGGGTTTGGTTCCACACCATCCCAAACTCTTGAGTCGTGAGAGACTTCGGGGTTCAGTTTCCTTGGAATGAAGGTCAGTGAAGGCCAGTGCTATCTTTCTAGAAAAAGAGGTGCTGGAACTCACCATGAACGCCTCCCTTGTTCTCTTATAATGGCAATGGAACCCACCTGAGAGGTGCTGGAACTGAGTTCCAGTGAGTTCTGGCTGAAGAAAAGCCCTGGTGAAGTGTCTTTAGGATATATGGTTTTATTTACACATATATGCAACCTGATGGAGGAGCTCACTGCATTAACACCTCATTAGTTTCAGCTTTGGATCCAGCACAGAGCAAGCATGACTCTGTGTCTTCAGCTTCCAGTCTGCTTCCAGCTCAGTCACAACTCTATTGCAATGGTGGGAGGTCCACCCATTTGTGGACAAGCCAACTTCTTCATTGGTGCTTAACTACCCAGCCAAAGTCCTTACCTTAATATAGGAACTGGGTTGGCAAGGTTACTCTTATGCATTCTACATACACCCCACAGATACAGGATCCCAAGAATTGGAAGGAACTCAGGGAACTTTTTAGACTCACCCCCCAAATTCATAACAGTATTTAATTCCACTTATAACTTACAGCACATCAACATTCGTTACAGTGTTATGTCAAAGAACTAGGATAAGCCCCCATGGTAACGCCAAAACATTATGCCTAACCAGAGCAGTTTAGTGGTTAGAATACTGGGACTTGGCTAAGGAGGTCTGGTTTCAAATTTCCTGCTGAGCCTTGGGGAAATCAGTCTCTCATTTACCTAATTTAACTAGAGTCGTTGCTGAGGCTCAGATGAGATATGCCATTTAGATGTGGGTTATGCCATTCACACCCAGATGGGCAGTATGTTGGATTCTTTGCAAGATAACAAAAGGACATCCAAATCTTATAAGATATGGTTGAGAAAGCTGGGTATGTTTCACTTGGAGAAGATTAAAGGGAGGCATGGTAGCTGCCTTCAGATATCTGCAAGGCTTCACAAAGAAGATGGAGCAGATCTGTGTTTTGTTGTTGTTGTTGTTGTTCCGAAAGGAAGTTCGAGACTCAGTGGGTGGAAATGGCACAGAAGCAAATTTCAGCTAAACAGAACAGAAACATCCTAAAGATAAGAACCGCTGGTAAGTGAAACAGACTGTCTTGGGAGATGATGGGCTCTTCTCCAGTGAAAGTATTTAAAAGCAGGGAGTGCTATAGTTGCCAGATTCCTGAACCGAACAGGGGTCTATGCTAAATGACCTCAAAGACCCCTCCCAACTCTGAAATTCTATGGATGCGCATGTCTGCATGTATGTTAATCTGGAGACAATCTAGGCATAGAGTTCCTTGTCCAGCAAAAGAGTCTGCACGTGGAACCATTTACATATGCAGATATTTCCTGCTGGATCAGGATGAAGAAGGAGAGGGTCCCCAAATGCTAATTCCGAATGGCTGATATTATGCAGCGTATGTGCCAAGGGATGTTGCATTGCAGTTCGTCAAGAAAAAATAAAATAAATCAAGGCTGGCAAGATAAATCAAATGAAAAAGAAGTGCTCAGTTGGTCCAAGTTTTAAATTCAAGACAGAAATTGTCAACATGGTTTGCTTTTTTAGTGAAATGCTGATACAGACATTATTGGTGATATGCATTGATAGGCACGAGAGCTGAAATGATTCGCTCTTCATATTATTATTTTGTCCTCTCTGCAGAATTTGGTGCTGTTTTTATCCCCCCAGATGTCTCCAGAGGCTTCACTCTGTATTTGTGAATCTGTGTGTTTGACATCCCATCATATTTCATTTCAGTATTTGTGTTTGATATTTGATGGTTAAGGTACAATGACATTTAGTGTTTTACCGCAATTGTTAGTTGAAACACAATGGTATTTAGAGGCTGACAACACTTTATAGCTAACATGCAATGGGTTCAAATCTTACTTCAGTCATGAAACTCACTAGATGACATTGGAACACCCTCCCTTAGCTTTACCTTCCTCACCAGATTGTTGTGAAGATAACATGGATGGGGAAAACCTTGAGGTCCTGGCTGAAAAGGTAGGATAGGAGTATATAGATAAACAAATAGCATGCATCCATTTGACAATGAACAGGTTATACCATTCCTTGTTTAACAAGAAAATCATTACTATAGGAAGTTGGCAAGCTAGATGATATAGATAGATAGATAGATAGATAGATAGATAGATAGATAGATAGATAGATGATAGATAGATGATAGATAGATGATAGATAGATAGATAGATAGATAGATAGATAGATAGATAGATAGATATAGATGATATAAATAGACAGATAAATAGATAGATGATAGATAGATGATAGATAGATAGATAGATAGATGATAGATAGATAGATAGATAGATAGATAGATAGATAGATAGATAGATAGATGAAGGACTCAATTTTTGAGAGAAAACATTCAAAATGCAAAGCTGAGTGTTAAATTCAAAATGCTCCATTCCAAATGTGAATGGCAAACATGGGCATTTTGCTCTGCTTCAAACAGTCACAAATATTTATTTCAATACTAGTAAGTAAAATTCTTGCCTAGCTTCCAGATAGACTGTTCCATTTCAAACGTTCAGTTTCAAAAGAAGAAGAAAGTTATTCTTTCTCAAAACATTGGGGATGTGATCCAGCAGCTGAGTTCCATAAGAACAGCTGGGGCTTCCCTATTTTTGACTAAGGAATGGTTAACACCACTGGCTCTTTTCCTTCCATAATTAGTGATGGGACCCAGCTGCACATGTGGCTCCCTGAGTATTAGCCAAGGCGTTTCCTCCTTCCAGTGAAGATATGTATTATAGAAAAAGATTTGATCATATCACTTGGCAGATCAGAGCCCATGTCAATTACATATGTACTATTTTGTAAACCAAAAGGAACAAAAGACCTATGGAGAAATGCTATGGAACTGGGGTCTGCCACAGTTCTGTTGATTTGTGACAGAAAGAAAAAGTTATGCATCTGCTGTTTTTTGTATTAATAAAGAACAACTGAATAATTGAACAAGAGCCACTAACTTTTAATTTCCCAAGGGAAATCTGCCACACTGTTATATAGGTTCCAAGCCCAGATGTATGGCAAAGAGTTCAGGAAATTAAAAAATATAATGTGAAATTGCTGGAAATATGGAGAATTATTAGAGGGGTTTTTTCACATTTGATGAAATTAAAAAGTACAAGATGCAAGCAGGGAGACATAATTCATCGTCCTTCATATTGAACACAAGGAAGAAAAGCTTTGCTGAGGTAGAAGTGTTGCTGTTGATTTACCCCAATTTATTTACAAAATTCAAAGTATCATACAACAAGCAAAAACCATGGAAACATTTTTAATGTAATTTTCAGATAAAAACATTTCAACTTTTAAACCAAGTAAACAAAACCATTTGCTCCAGTCCAACTAAGATCTAGGTGTATGTGGAAATAGTTATCTGCATCTGTGGTTGGATGAGGAACTGGGCATGAAAACAGACATATAGCCCCTTTCTCAATGGTTTGGGGTGCATGTACACCCCAATTTAGTGGGGATTTGATGCCACCAAAATGTGCGTATTTTCTCCGTTCTTCACATGACATCGTCCATGTAAGCTCTAACCTTTCCCCAATAATGAGTATTTTCTTGACCCACAAATTAAGAAAGCCAGCGTAGTGATTAGAGTGTCAGACTGGGACCTGGGAGAACAGGGTTGAAATCCCCACCCAACCACTGAAGTTCACTGAGCAACCTTGGGCCAGTCATTGCCTCTCAGCCTAACCTACATCATAGGGTTGCTGCGGGGATTAATTGAGAAGGGGAAGAAACATATACACAACCTTCATCCCCTGGGAGAAAAAGGTGGGTTATCAATGCAGCCAACCAACCAACCAATATCAAATAAGCCTTTAAAGGAAGGGACTCCAACATACCATCCCAAACTACCTGAATGAGCGCGCACTGAAGTACACAGGGAGGGGTTTCTTCCTGTGTGTGGTAGCATTCCCAGTAGGTGTTGTCATCTGCAGAGGATGTTTATATGATGCTATCTTTATGGGAAGGAAGGAAGGAAGGAAGGAAGGAAGGAAGGAAGGAAGGAAGGAAGGAAGGACTTTGGTTGAATGCTGCCATAACTTAAACCACTGTTAGTGCCCAGAGTTTTCCAGAGTTTTCTCTGCAAATACAAACGTTAGCGCTGTGTGGAAGAGTTACTGTGCTGAAGCTAATAACTTGGCAGAGGGCATTCTCGGTAGTGGCACCCGCCCTGTGGAATGCCCTCCCATCAGATGTCAAGGGAATAAACAACTATCTGACTTTAAGAAAACATCTGAAGGCAGCCCTGTTTAGGGAAGTTTTTAAAGTTTGATGTTTTATCGTGTTTTTAATATTCTGTTGGGGGGCACCCCCAGTGGCTGGGGAAACCCAGCCAGATGAGCAGAATATAAATACATTTATTATTATTATTATTATTATTATTATTATTATTATTTTAAGGTATGCAAGAGAGATCACTGGGAACCCCATGTACTTCACCTTAAGTTCAATGATGGAAGAAAGATTGGATAGTTCTGGTGTTCTGAAAAAACGCTGGTGCTTATCTGCCCAAAACGACACCATTCACACACAAAGGAGGAATCATCTGGCTCAGGGAAGTTCCAAGATTTGCAGAAATCCTAAATAAATAAATAAATAAATAAAATAAAATAAAATAAAATAACCACCCTTTAGACAAAAATAAAATAAAGCCCTAACTGAGGTGTGGACCCAAAGAGCCCAAGGAGATCTGAGCATGTTCCGTAGCCCCGTAATACTGACTGGTTGTTGGGAAGATGATAGGAAACCTGAGGGAAGGGTTATGAAATGAAGTTTTGTGGAGAACAGAATGGCTGGCTGGTTGAAATAGTGAGCAGGTACACTCTGCTCTGCATGGTTTTGGGCAGATCTTGCCTCTCAGATTCTCAAACCTTTATTGGCATATGTACAAGATTCCAGTAGGGTTCAATAGGTGGGAGGAACCAAGATCTTGCTTGTAAATGGATTAAAATAATTAAATAGATGGAAATGTACTCTTTGGAAAACACACACAAAGGATATGTTTGAACAACTGATACACTGAACTCCTTCTACAGATGAGGCTTTGCTATGCCCATGAGAGCACATGCTATTTTATTTTTATTTGATCAGGAAGAAAGGTTAAACAATTGTGGGGGTTTTTGCATTCTAAAACTGCCCAATGAGAGCTCCCCACCACCACTGCTTCTGACATTTCTATTCCATCTTAGTTATCCATGATGATAAATTTGGAAGGTTTGTTTTGCTTCAGATTCTAATCTAGGAAAACACAAAGCACACAAACGTTGGCTGGAAGACAAAAAAAAAAGTCATTTGGTTGACTTTTTCACAAGTCCTTCATTTTTTAACGCCCCTGCACTTCCTGGTCTTAAAGGAGTAGAAATGAGCTAAGTGTGGAAGACCACAAGAAAAGCCACTGTGAATATTTCTAGCCTGCTTGAATCAGGGCAGCCCTCTGCATCTCATTAAATGGCTTGGCTTGGGGATATTTCTAGCTCAAAGACTACTAGTTGCCGTTTAGACAAACATTCAAAGCAAAGAGCCCTTCAGAATGTTTTTGCTGTAACAGCGCTGAGAGCTAATTCACAGAAGCTCAAATATCACTTCACAATGAAGTGGCCATCTATGATCAAGAAACACAGTCACACTTTGAAATTCACACTTCTCCCAATTTTTGTAGTTCAGTTCCCCAGCCACATAACATGCACAAAGATGCATACACAAGGGTAAAGTGTGCATTAAATGTTGCCCCTTTCTAAACAAAATTCTTTAAAATTGTTTATTGATATGTGGTTTTTCTACCGAGGGCCTTCTCGGTAGTGACACCCTCCCTGTGGAACGCCCTCCCTTCGGATATCAAGGAGATAAAGAACTGCACAACTTTTAGAAGATATCTGAAGGCAGCCCTATATAGGGAAGTTTTCAATGTTCAATTTTTTTATGTTTTTATATATGCATGTAACCAAGCCAGATGAGCGGGGTATGAATGTTGTTGTGGCTGTTGTTGTTGTAAACCTACCAAAGAACAAAATTAAAATAAACAAAAATGGGATTAAAGGGTTTTCCTAGTATGGTGGCGAGCTTGTCTGCAGGGTCCCCTCGGTGTGATGGTGGTGGAAATGGTTTGTGGAGGCAGGGACAAAAAAATGGGGGGTTGAGGATGGTCAGTTGGGTGGGGGGAATGAGCAATGTCCCTATCTTCACCTGTTGAATGTTGGAGGGTATGAATTACGGGTGAAAGTGTAGGATATTAAGAAACCCCTATAACTTGGTTTTCCACTGGGGCATGCTCTCATTTCACACCCGTTGGAAGCAGTAGCTGGCAGGGACCCACTTCCTGTACAAATTGAGAGGATGCAAAAAAACCAAAGGAAGATTGCATCTCAATTTTATTCAAGGCCTGCCAAGCATGGAAAAATGGAATTAATGTATGGGATGCCAAAAATCAGGAGAGGGGCCAGACCTGGCCTCCATGTTGCCAGCTGGCCATCTCCGCTACAATGCAAGGTGCATAGGAAATGTATTATTTCAACAGATTACTCAAGAAATCCCAACACATTAAAGGCTGTACAACTGTTTTCCAAGGGTCTATTTGCTGCCAGATATAGCTACATGAATCAAAATAAGTGATTCTGCTACCTTCGATTCAGAAAGGCCTGCTCTGGACTCATCCTACATTTGAACGTGATAATTTAAGGCTCAGAAAATTGAAAGTATTTTTGCTGTAGCTAAATTGGCAGAAAACATTCTCCTGGAGAAAGGGTTATGCTTGGAACAAAGTGGAACTTTGATTGCCGAATGAACATATTTTCTGTTTGTCTTAAAGTTTCATTACCAACAGGTTAATAGTGGCCGGTGCCCATCGAGACTTGTGGGGTGGAATGCCAATGATGGACGAGACCAACTAATTCTGGTTTTTTTCCTTATTATCCTCCCTGCTGAGTTCTACATGGCCAACACTGCGGCTAAGGAGGAGGAAGATGTCAGGCAGTGACACTCCCTGGGCAGGTGGTAAGAAAAAAAGAAGGCAGGAAGGTGAGGGCAGGATGAAGTTGGTGGGGCATTGCTCCATTATCCCCCATGGACCAAACTCTGCTGCATGAGGTTCATCTTAACTGGCACCACCCTCTTGGCATCGCTACAATCCTGCATAATAAGGCCAACCTGAGTTTAAGATTTCGGTGACCCTACAACTCACATTTCACATAACCATTTAAAAAACACTTATTAGTAAAGCACAAGTTCATTCTCCTTATCCAAGCAGTTACCATTTCAGGGCAGTTTCCTGTCGCCCAGTGAGCCTGATGCTACATTTATATGTTTGGAAATAAACCCGACTATCTTCAGTGGCCTAGACAGGATTAGACAGATCTCAAATCGTTGGACCTGAATTTAGCAAAAGTAGTCAAAAGAACAGATACCCCCCACATGCCCCAAAACAATATTCTCATAATCATTTTACAATCCTGGTGAGAATATATGTAGGGCACTTCATCACCCCTGCTCGCTAAAGACAGATTGTTGTCTTCACGCAACTTCCCCTATCCAATGCTCCTATATACAATATAGTAAAGGTAAAGCTAAAGGGACCCCTGACCATTAGGTCCAGTCATCACCGACTCTGGGGTTGCGGCGCTCATCTCGCTTTATTGGCCGAGGGAGCCGGTGTCACAGCTTCTGGGTCATGTGGCCAGCATGACTAAGCTTCTTTTGGCGAACCAGAGCAGTGCACGGAAACGCCATTTACCTTCCTGCCAGAGCAGTACCTATTTATCTACTTGAACTTTGACATGCTTTTGAACTGCTAGGTTGGCAGGAGCAGAGACCAAGCAACGGGAGCTCACCCCATCATGGGGATTCGAACCACGACCTTCTGATCAGCAAGTCCTAGGCTCTGTGGTTTAACCCACAGGGCCACCCACATAACTGGCTTGCCAATGTGACACAGGGTGCATTGGTACACTTGAGGTCTCGCCCTTATGCTTTCAGAGCCACTGAAGCAAACCCTCCACTACCCATTTGGTCAAGGAAGGTGGTGAAACATTTCCCCCTTGAAAAGTACATAGGGCTGAAAGAGGAAGTTAATAGACTGGGGCTCTTTCCCATTTCCTCTTTCAGCTCGATGCGCTTTTCAAAGCTGAGGAAAATTCTACTGAGGCTTTTTTTTTTTTTACCCATATCCCTTGAAACCACCAAGTGTGCATGTATTTCCTCTCTCTCTCTCTCTCTCTCTCTCTCTCTCTCTCTCTCTCTCTCGGGGAGAGGCTGGCACAGAGAACAGGGGAGAGAAGTGAGCAGAAATGGAGGTGCCCATGGCATTTGCTCAAAAATCCAAACGAGCCAATCCAAATTTGGCAACCTCTCCAACATTTCTATTGAGACAGGGGACTCTGTTAAAAGGCTGGAGCCTGAACCTGTGGGCCAGATTGCCTTCCTGGGCCACTGGTTGCCTACCCCCCACCTTATGATTTTGCTGTCAAGTATTTGCTTTCTATAAGGGACGCAGGTGGCGCTGTGGGTTAAACCACAGAGCCTAGGACTTGCCGATCAGAAGGTCAGCAGTTCGAATCCCTGCGACGGGGTGAGCTCCCGTTGCTCGGTCCCAGCTCCTGCCAACCTAGCAGTTCAAAAGCACAAAGTGCAAGTAGATAAATAGGTACCACTCCGGTGGGAAGGTAAACGGTGTTTCCGTGTGCTGCTCTGGTTCGCCAGAAGCGGCTTAGTCATGCTGGCCACGTGACCCGGAAGCTGTACGCCAGCTCCCTTGGCCAATAAAGCGAGATGAGCACCGCAACCCCAGAGTCGGTCATGACTGGACCTAATGGTCAGGGGTCCCTTTACCTTTACCTATTTGCTTTCTATATAGTAATTGCTGTAAAGAGAAAAGAACCAGCCCATGGGATTGCCTTTTGAAACCACGCCATTTTGTGTGTGTAGGTTTTCATGTTGTAAACAAAGTGAACCTTTCTTGAATGTGCCACGCTGTTTATAGCACTCCTTTGTGCATGTTTGCCTTCATGTTCAGAGTTATTCTAGTTCCTTATCCCATACATCGCCATCAGGTATTTCCCATTGTGTGGGCGATTTAGGGAGGATTATAATGTTACTGCCAGTAATACACCATGAAGAAATCTATAGAAATTAGATTCCCTGCTATCTTTTGGGCATGGTTCAGAGTAATGAAATACCTGTTGTTCTCGTCCTTTAGCTTCTGTGGCAAAAGACAAGCAGGAAAGAGGAAAGAAAACGATAGGCTTTACCTCACCGGGAAGTCTTCCTGTTTGGGAAAGAAAAAGAATTTGTTCGAAAGCAAAAATAAAAGAAGCTTCATAGATTGGAATTTTTAAAGCTCCATCAATAATATCAGCTTGTGCACTTTCCATGAGTCTACAGCATGATTGTATGTTTTGTTTGGGCAGCCTGTGAACCTCAGTTTTCCTACATAGAGTTTGATGACAAAAGTGTGGTAATAAATGAGGAGAAAATGCCCAAAGGGATGTCTCATTGATCATGATCAGCACCTTGAAGGGGGGGCCCTCCACGGCATGGGGGGCCCCTTCTTCTTCTAGCAGGCAGGTGCAGCAGACAACTGGTCTAGCTTTCAAACACTGCTACTTGCAGCAGAGATTTTAGTTCACCCAAAATGCCTCTGGGGCCCTGGCATAGCACCACTATCTCCAGAGTGTGAGGGAATTGTTGTTGTTGTTGTTGTTGTTTATATAAATAATTTTTATTAACCGACCAATCAAATCAAATCACATCACATAAATTCCAAATTACAAAGCCGAATTTTAAATTTTTGTTGGGGGTACCCATATTTCAAGTTCCGAAGGGGATCCAATCATCTTCTTGCTGCTGTGTTAATGTCCACAAATCTGTCCAAATAATGTTCATAATTCTATCCAATCCTATCTTGCTGTTTCCCACATCTCATCTTGTTATTTTCATATATTTTCCTTACTCTTTGTGACCTCTTCTGATAATCTCCATAAGCAGGTAAAAACCAATTGTAATCCTGTGTGAATTTTTCCATTCGTCCAAGAACCATATCGAGATGGTTTCCATATATCATCGCTTCCATAAATAAAAGCACTCTTTCCATCATTAATCTTCACAAATCTGTCGCCTTCTTTAGTCCTCTGAGGAGGTTCGCCCACAGTATGAAAACAAGTCCATTCCTCCTCCCGAGTCGTAAATCTTTCAACAGAACTTGCCAAAATGGCGATGCTGTTTTTTACTGCGTCATCCCAAAATCTCTTGTAGTTTCCTCGATCTCCTTAAAACATGCATTTTTATTCATTTCACACAGTCTTAAATCATCCAGCTTAGGTCATTTAAGCGACATTTCTGACTTGTGGGGGGGGATTATTGGTTAATCACATAGAAGAAAGAAAGAAAAAGTTTTCCCCCCATCCAGTCCCACTGCTGACATACCGAGCCTTGATGTGTCTTCTCATGATATATTCCTGTTGATCCGACCCGCTGCTCTTCTTTCACAGAGGTCCCTTCAATTAGCAGTCTTTACTCCCCATTCTTCACTTGAAATATGTGCATTTGCTTCTTCCTAATTGTTTATTATCAAGTTGCTGCAGCTAGTGGCGCGATCAGAGACAGCTTCCAGGAGAGCCGAAATCCACACAAGGGCTTTCTGCCTAGTGCCCCCCTCACCCCCTGGAATTGTTGTTGTTGTTGTTGTTGTTGTTGTTATACCCCGCCCATCTGGCTTGGTTTCCCCAGCCACTCTGCACAGCTTACAGAAAATATAAAACATAATAAAACATCAAACATTAAAAACTTCAGATGTCTTCTAAAAGTTGTACAGTGGTACCTCGGGTTACATAAGCTTCAGGTTACATATGCTTCAGGTTACACACTCCGCTAACCCAGAAATAGTGCTTCAGGTTAAGAACTTTGCTTCAGGATAAGAATAGAAATTGGGCTCCGGCGGAGCAGCGGCAGCAGCAGGAGGCCCCATTAGCTAAAGTGGTGCTTCAGGTTAAGAACAGTTTCAGGTTAAGAACAGACCTCCAGAACGAATTAAGTACTTAACCCGAGGTACCACTGTATATAGTTCTTTATCTCCTTGACATCTGATGGGAGGGTGTTCTTACTGGGGTGGGGGGGCACCACTACCGAGAAGGCCCTCTGCCTGGTTCCCTGTAAGTTCACTTCTCGCAGTGAGGGAATCAGCAGAAGACCCTCAGAGGAGGACCTCAGTGTCTGGGCTAAGCGATGGGGGTGGGGACGTTCCTTCAGGTATACTGGGCAGAGGCAGTTTAGGGCTTTAAAGGCCAGCACCAACACTTTAAATTGTACTCAGAAATGCACTGGGAGCCAGTGAAGATCCTTTAAGACCAGTGTTATATGGTCTCGGCAGCCACTCCCAGTCACCAGTCTAACTGCTGAAGTTGTAGTTTCCAAGTCACCTTCAAAGGTAGCCCCACATAGACTGCATTGCAGTAGTCCAAGTGAGAGATAACCAGGGCACGTACCACTCTGGTGAGACAGTCTGCAGGCAAGTAGATGGTAGATGCCCTGTATAAAAGCCTCAAATATTTTCTTCTTCTGGGCAGTACCTTTGGGTCTTGATCTGGAGATGCTGACCAGAGGTGCAGCAGTAATAAAAAGTGCCTATCTCTCGGCTGCCTTGCTTCAATTATTCCTTTGGTGGTTTTGTTTTGTTCCTTGGTTGTGTTTTTATTTAACTTTCCTGCCTAGGTATGAACTGGTGTAGGCAATCTCCTTGAAACTAATAAAACAAAATGACCCAAAACATGAAAGCATCTGTGCTTAGGATTGTTGCGGCTGGTGCTGGCTTGAAGGTCTCTATATGCATCAGTAGTAGTGCACCAACCACTCTGTCCTTTGCCAAATTGGTGGGGATTGGAAGATTATCATGTTGTGGGACCACAATGCTAGACATTTTAGAGGGCCTCAGGCAGCCCTGGGACTGTTCCACTGAACACAGTGGGATTTGCTTCAGAATAAACATGGCACAGAATTGCCCTGCTAGTGTGGAAAGGACCAGAATCAGTATTTTCCTCTCCTTTGTGGATTAAAATAAAATCATTGTTGACTGTGAATGTTCACTCATACACAAACGGTCCAAACCCTGAAGAATCTTTCTGGGGCTAATTGTTTGAGAAGAGCAGATGGCCAGTTCAATTTGAGACGAGTCCAGAACACAGAATTTTGTAGAGAATATGAAGAAGCAAAAGGAAACACTATTTCCAAGCCACAAAAGGGCTTGTGTTTGGGGATAGATTTACACAAGAGTTGATTCACCGAAGGATAAAAGTTTAAAAATACCTCAGAACCAAAAGTGAGTCAGAAGAACATAATGTTCATGCAACTTTGATGCCCATTTAGGCGCATAATATTTCTGCCCAGATCGCTGTGCCATCTTGCCGTAATGAGAAAGAGCTGCTCTCCAGAAAGAAATCCTTGTGTAAACAGTGGGAAATCCAGCATTGCCTAAATGCCTAAATGCCTCCCAGTGTCTGGGAGCCAAACCATTTCTTGCCATGTATGTGTGTGTGTGTGTGTGTGCATACACACACGCACACACACACACACAACCTTAGAAGAAAGAATGACTTCTGAAATGGTACTTCAAGCAGAGATGTATGCAAATATAGAGGCAATATACAGGATGGAACCACACATTATTCTGTTTGCATCCCTCCTTTTGAAGCGCAATATGAGGTACCAGTGGCATAGCATGGGGGTGCAGGGGGGCGGCCGCACCGGGCGCAACATCTGGGGGTTAGGGTTAGGGGGCGCAAATCCACGGGTTAGGGGGCGCAAATCCACGGGTTAGGGGGCGCAAATTACTTGCCTTGCCCCAGGTGCTGACAACCCACGCTACGCCACTGTGAGGTACATAGCTCTCCCCATTTCCATTTTTTTTCTTTATGAAGCAAACATCCCAACAAAGGGTATTACAAAAGTGAATCAGATGCTTGACAGCTTTAATTCATTTTAACAGTAGGTTTTCTTTCCGCAGATCACATGTTTGCATTCCAGTGCCCGCTTTTGCAGATGATACGCTTAACTAGCAGATCAAAACTCAAGGCCTTGCGTAGCCGGCATTCCCACAGAGAATGTACTAGATTGTCAACAAGACAACCCTCTCACCACAAAGAAACTGACCTATAACGTGCCCCGGAAACTCCGTACTACTTGGGAAAGCGATGTGCAGTGAGCAGGAAACACCTGCTTCTGTTACAAAGAATTTCCCATTCTCCCTATTATGTTTGTTGGAAACCTTGGCTTATATAATCCCACTGTATTTTTTTCCCCACCTTTAACTCCCATCAAACACAACTCATTTCCTAGCCGTGTTCCTGGTTTATTAACACTGTCATTAAGTCACTTTGCACATCGTGCTCTGCAGCGAGAATAATGCTTTAAAAAATAACAATTCCTAGATTGTAAGGGTTTTTTTAATCTCATAGTTTCTTATACGGCACTTTTCTGGTGCACATTGCCTTGTGGAGAGTTTGCGCCCTAAAAAGTAGGCTATAAATATATTAAATAAATACAGGTAAGGATCTCCTTCCCACGACACAAATAAATTGTCTGATAAAACTATCCTTGGACCATAGAATCTCAGATTGCAGGGGCGCTCCCCTCGGGGTGGTAGCGGGGCAGGGGGGGAGTGGCCCATGGCGCACAATTTTGAGGGGGCACAAACCAGGCACACACACACCCCATGCAGGGATCCCCATTCCGCCCTGCCTGCTGCCAGGGGTCTCTGGGCTTGGTCTCACCACTGCGTTCCTTGGCTCCTTTGCTGAATGGCTCTCCAGAAAGCGCTTCCTTGCTCCTCCCTCAGATGCTTAGCAGGCACAGATGGAGGGAGGCAAGCAAGAGGCTACCCAAGCTTGGCCTGGCCCAGTGCTCCTCTTCACAGGCATTGGGGAGAGTCACCTACTGAGGGTTGTGTGGGTCGGCTGGGCTCCCCCCTGTGCAGACAGACAGGTGCTGCTTGCTTTGGATGACAAGGGCGCAGTGGGTTCCATTCACCCCTTGTGCTACCTAAATACCTAAATACAGATAGTCATTTACCCCTGCTAGATTCAAAGTGCTGCCATTTGCCTTTATTGCAGGGCAGATTTGAGGGTAAACCATACGCGGAACGGGTCTGCCTTGGCAGCTTAATGGAGGTAGGAACTGTCTCTCATGCCTTGTTATGCTGCCGTTTCTATGGGGATATACGCTCAGTATGTATTACCCCTGCAATGCAAAAATCTTCAAGTGAATCCAAACTTCAATGTCTAAAATCCCTGGTAGAGGACAAGGATCCCGAGATGACATGAAGGGTAGCCAAATTCTGTGTGATTTCCATAAAACTTAGGGAGCAAGCTGTGCTATCATAATGATTAAGGGTTTAAATGATAATTTTAGGTAATATGTTAGTGACTAAGTTTTAATTTATAATTTTTTAAACTGTTGCTATATCTGTATTGTCCCTATTATGTTGTTGTTTAGTCGTTTGGTCGTGTCCGACTCTTTGTGACCCCATGGACCAGAGCACGCCAGGCACTCCTGTCTTCCACTGCCTCCCACAGTTTGGTCAAACTCATGCTGGTAGCTTCGAGGACACTATCCAACCATCTCGTCCTCTGTCGTCCCCTTCTCCTTGTGCCCTCCATCTTTCCCAACATCAGGGTCTTTTCCAGGGAGTCTTCTCTTCTCACGAGGTGGCCGAAGTATTGGAGCCTCAGCTTCATGATCTGTCCTTCCAGTGAGCACTCAGGGCTGATTTCCTTCAGAATGGATAGGTTTGATCTTCTTGCAGTCCATGGGACTCTCAAGAGTCTCCTCTAGCACCATAATTCAAAAGCATCAATTCTTCGGTGATCAGCCTTCTTTATGGTCCAGCTCTCACTTCAATACATCACTACTGGGAAAACCATGGCTTTAACTATATGGACCTTTGTTGGCAAGGTGATGTCTCTGCTTTTTAAGATGCTGTCTAGGTTTGTCACTGCCTTTCTCCCAAGAAGCAGGCGTCTTTTAATTTCGTGACTGCTGTCACCATCTGCAGTGATCATGGAGCCCAAGAAAGTAAAATCTCTCACTGCTTCCATTTCTTCCCCTTCTATTTGCCAGGAGATGATGAGCCCAGTGGCCATGATCTTTGGGGTTTTTTGATGTTGAGCTTCAGACCATATTTTGCACTCTCCTCTTTCACCCTCATTAAAAGGTTCTGTCCCTATTCTACCTAATTGCAAATTCAAATGTATCCCTATCGTGTTTTATGACTTCCTTGATATTGTATGTGGGCTGGAACTGGTCTGTGACAGAAATAATAAAATTCATTCATTCACCCCTTGTGCCCCGGACCCACGTGGTGCATGCCTGTGCGCACCCCTGCCCCCCCAAACAACACTGCACCACTGGCTCCCCCACATATATGTGCTTTAATTGATATGTGGGTACCTAGGGAGGCTGCAAAGTACAGACAACAGATGAGATGATTGTAGAATGGAAGAAAGGGCACATATCCATGGCACCTGGCCACCTCAAAAGGAAGGTAAGGAAGGTAACAAAAACCCTGCAAAAAGCAAAAAATTCTCTGCCTGCCTTTGGCTAATTTTTGAATGTCATTTCTTTTCTCATTAATTGATAGGAAATGGTCAAGAAAAGAGCAGAGGTTTTCAGCGCATTATTCAGTCTACAGTGGAGTACAATCTACTTGGCTGTGACACAAAACAGGGCCTTTGTAGTGGGGTCACCTTGGATGGTGGTCCTGTCTTTGATGTGTGTGTTTTTTAAGGTGGGTAGCAAAGGCATTATTTTATTTTATTTTTTGTGGCTGATCTTAGCATGATTAAAAAAAACCCTTCTCATTTGATGCTTTTAAAAAGTCGTGGATTTAAAGATTTTGATTGTTTCCACTTTTTACACTATTAAGATGTATGTTTTAAGTTTGTGAACCTCCAAAAGGCAGGATCTAAACATTTCCATAAATAAATAAATGGGAAGAGATTTATTTTTGCCACCATCCATGAGAATGGTTTGTATATGGGATCTTTTCACACAAACAGATAACTATGTGTGCTTACATCATATGAACTTTTATTTCTACACTAAGGCAACGTTTGTATATTTTTGTGGGCAAGTGTGTTTTTCTCTTGGAT
This sequence comes from Podarcis liolepis, assembly GCF_965112155.1. Taxonomy (NCBI): domain Eukaryota; kingdom Metazoa; phylum Chordata; class Lepidosauria; order Squamata; family Lacertidae; genus Podarcis; species Podarcis liolepis. Next base: position 30,711,996 of record NC_139571.1, read on the forward strand.
TACCTGTGACAATATTTATTTTGACTGATTTGAGAAGGAGAAGTCGCTGAGGCCTTGTGAAATATTATTTTAGTCGCATCTGTGTGCTCATCATCTTGGACCATTTGGAGCTTAAGCTTCAAAACTATTTCAATGATGTTTTTACAAGAGAGAGCAAAAGATTAAAAAATCCCGAGGCAGTGTCTGAAAAGTGCCTTCAAAAGCCACATTGTGCAAACAAGTTTATTATTATTTTTTTCCATTCCAGATGTTTATGGGATTTCAGTTTTCAAAGCGTTTCTTTTTGCAGTTACAAATGGAAATGGCGAAGGTCTGCTGTGCTCTCATCGTAAGCAGTCCGAGACCAGATTCTGAAGAGGGATTAATACAGAAAGGGCAAGGTTTAATTTTAGCCAGTTTTACGGAGGCTAACGTGTGATTTCAAAAATTCTGCTAACTGGCTGGGGCCAAGGGACAGGGTAACAATTCTGCACATGGAACTTGATGGAGCAAAGCTAACTGAGGATGTCGCAAGTCTTGGAATAGCGGCACTGAAAAAGGAGGGTGCCCCACTCTACTTCAAAAGCTGCAAACAGAAAACCTCTTTCCAGCAAGCTATGTGGAGTGTCATGGCTGAACCCAGAGGAATAGTGGGAGGAACCAACTGGAGAATCACCAAGGGGAAAAGGAGGGATGATGATAAGTGGTTAGGGGGGAAGAGGTAACAAGGCTTAGTGAGCTGAGAGACTCGGTGGCAGAGAGAAGCCTAGAATCAGAGGCAGAAGCTGATTCCTAACTCCAGCCAGCATGACTAATGGTCAGGGATGGTGGAGACTGTAGTTCAGCAACACCTGTAGGGCCCTCAGAGGCGTAGGAATGGGGGCAGTGGGGGGTGGTCCGCCCAGGGTGTCATCACTGAGGGGGTGATATTTGGCGCGCTGCCCACCAGTGACTCCCAAGCCTACCCCAAGCCGTAGGGGAAAGAGGGAGCTGCATCGCTTTGCCGGCAGCCTTCCCCCCCTTCCCCCTTCATTTTGACAGCTCAGGGGAGGCTTGGGAGCCGCAGGCGGGCAGCGGGCTGTTGCCCCATGCTCCCAGTCTGCTGGAAGAGGCAGGCGAGCAAACAAGCAGAATGGGGAAGGAAGGAAGGAGAGAAACCAAAGCTCCCTCAACTCAGGGCTAAAACCCGGGAATACACAGGAGGAGACGTGGGGTATGAGAACAAAGTTGGGGGGGTTAAGTGCTTATGCTCCCAATGTTAAGTAAATAACACTTGCAACTTTAAGTATCGTATTTTGCCTTATTTTAATAATTTCATTGTGGGGGGGGGGTGACAAAAAGAATTTTGCACTGGGTACATGCTGACCTTGCTCTGTCTCTGAGGGCCCTGGTTATAATATTGTTCCTGTTAGTCAGTGTGGATCCTGACTTGAACAGCCAGAGGGTTAGGAAGTAGAAACACTCCACCGGGATATTACAATGTTTTAATTTATTTGCAGAATTTCTAATCCAATCAAAAACCTACAATACAACTAAGTCATGAATGCCTGTGTGTGGTTGCCAGGCCATGGGGTGCTGGGGGGGGGGTCTTCTTCTTTAAGTCAATGATGGAGACAAAAGAGGTTCCCAAACCCTGAGACAGGTCTGGATTAACAAGAGGATCACTGCCCCCCCCCCCCCGCTCCCAAAAATGCATTGTCTTTTGCTCTGTTAGTTTGCTGTGTTGGGTCTTGAGTGCAGGAAAATAGGCTGATTTACCTCAAGGTTACTTGTTATATAAGAATATACTTAACCCCCAGGACTCAACTGCAATTCAAGGTGAACTTCCTTATTTTGAGAACGGCATTCAGCTTGCCATCTAAATCAAGAACATTACAAGTGGGTTTTACTTTCCCCCCCCCCACCTCCCCAAAAAATTAACTTTTAAATTCTTCAAGTGTATAAAAGTGTACCTGGAGGGGGGCGGGACACCCCAGAATGCATTTAAAAGTTTTTGATGAAGTGAAAGTGTTTTCAAGAAACAGCTCTCCGTTATTGCACAAGAGATATGCTGCAGCTGAGAACTCCGGATAAAATATCAAAACTTCTTGTGAAGCATTCCCAGATGCTAGTTGTAACTGGAAATCCACCGGCAACTGATGACATGGGGAGTTTCTCCGTCACTAGTAATTTATTATTTTTACATTGACACCCCCCCCCCCCGCTCTTCGTATACACTAGCAGGGCAAATTACAATAAAATATTTTAAGCTCCATAAAATATCTGTTAAAACATGGGCTTAAAAAATCATAATGCAGTGCTGTAAAAGCAGCATCCAAATGTAACAGATCAACAAAGGTTTAACAAGTTTAAAACCTGAAAAGCCTGGGAAGATCAAAAGGCCTTTCTTTGGCACTAGAAAGACATTGGAATGGAGAACATTGGAAAGCTGCAGTAGCTACATCAGAGAGGGCATGGGAACAATGACTGTCGGAATGTGCTTAAAATCAACCGGGCAAAAGCTGGATGCCTTAGTTTTCGTTACAGGTGCAAGAACTCTTTCAGCATAAAGATGGCCCTTTGATTGTAGCTAACATGAAGCACTAAACCATAGAGCCTAGGGCTTGCCAATCAGAAGGGTTGGAGGTTCAAATCCCTGCGATGGGGTGAGCTCCTGTTGTTCGGTCCCAGCTTCTGCCAACCTAACAGTTTGAAAGCACATCAAGTGCAAGTAGATAAATAGGTACCACTCCAGCAGGAAGGTAAACGGTGTTTCTGTGTACTGCTCTGGTTTGCCAGAAGCGGCCTAGTTATGCTGGCCACATGACTCGGAAGCTGTCTGCGGACAGACCCCAGCTCCCTCGGACTATAGAGTGAGATGAGCACCGTAACCCGAGTCGTCTGCGATTGGACCTAATGGCCAGGGGTACCTTTACCTTACATGAAGCACACATTCCTAGCCCTCCCTTCTCTTGGATCTTTCTTCCACCACCTCACAAGACAACAGGGCCAATGTTGAGAAGATGAGCCACTGAACTGAGGGAAGCAACAACTGGCCTATGCCTCATGGGGGGAGGGAGAGAACGGAGGGAAGGAACAGACTGGTTGGGTCGCTTTGTTCCTCCTGCATACTCTCCAACATTTCTCCAATGAAAATAGGGACATCCTATTCCATTTTATTATTATTATTATTATTATTATTATTATTATTATTATTATTATATAGCCCACCACACTATTTTCCTGCAAAATAAGAAGCCATGGTGGTTTAAGCATTTTGGGGGCAGTTGGAGACGATGATGTGCAAAGTATGGATTGGGGAACATTTTCAGGGAAGAAGCTTAAGGGTCCTAAACTCCCTGCGTGAACACTGGTTTTCCTCTGTCATGTTGCCATTCCAGTGGTGTCATTTTCAAGCACCATATTGCAGTTGCTTCTTGGGAACTGTAATTCCAGGACTACTCACCCCTCGGTTGGCATCCGTACTGACTCTTTGCACATTAAAGAAAAGCCTGAGATTAGGGATCTTGCTGACAAATTGTCTGTTTCCACACCTCAACTGATGCACCGGAGGCTGGAAACAGACCAAGAAAAGAATTTTAGTTTAAAGGTTAATGGACAAAATGTAGGCCACAACTTCACTGATTACAGAAATGTGAGTGGCATTCCCTTCGGCTTTGGCAATAACTATATCTGACTCCTGCCCACCTTGCAGGAAGTCTAGAAGGGTAAACCACCAAAAGAGGGAGCTCCGTCGATGGTGACCAACTGAAGCTCACCCTGGGGTTCCCGTAGGTTCCTGGCATGGCCCTAGCCCCTCAAGCAGACTTCAGACGAGATCCAGACTCACAGATTCCTTTAACAGAATACCCTTGTACCTAGAGGGGCAGGTGATGGCCACACCTCACCTCCCCCACATCTCACTAAGCCAGTGCCTAGCCTTACAAAGCTGTGATGATTTATAAGAGGTAGGTGAAAACCAGAAGGCCAGTGCCAATCTGCCAAATGGAAAAAATTCCTACCCAGCCCCTGTTAAAAAATGTCACGGTCTGGTCTATGGGCAATCAAAATCCCGGCTGAGGATGTCAGGACCAGGGGCAAGATGGTGGGGTGGGAACTGGAGCGAGAGTCCAGAAGCCACGGGTCCGAGGGTCAGGAAGTCAAGGGTCCGAGGGTTGAGAAGCAAGGAGTCCCAAAGTCAAGGGTCTGAGGGTCGAGAAGCGAGGAGTGCTGAAATCAAGGGTCCGAGGGTTGAGAAGCAAGGAGTCAAGAAGCCGAGATCCGAGGATCAGGAAGCAAGAAGCCAAACCCAGCAAGGCAGGAAACGAGTTGCTGTGGCAAAGAACCGAAGGGAAATACAGACCTTATATCCCTTCCCAACTCTTGCCACCAAGTGCAGTGAGTTACCAAGTGGCCTCACCTGTGTGGCCGCGCCTTGCCTCTCCAGAACAAACTTAGGAAGGCCCCAATCTTGCGACGCTCTACTGGTCACAGGGCCTGGCTCCTGCACGCACTCCTGACACAAAACAGGTGACTAACTGAAGTCCAGAGCAAGGCCAAAGCAGAGACCTAAAGCACTGGGGCAGGTGGGTGGGTGTTTGGTGGTGGGAAGCCAGGTAAAGCCCCAGCGCCACGCCGTCGCATTTTAAAGGCCCACATAATCATGCCACCACTCTCTGATTGGCCAAATAGGCTGTGGCGTGACCATGGGGCCATCACAAGGCTTGGGCTCATCCCCCACTTGCCACCATGGATGGGGGGGGAGGCCCTGGGCCAGCGTGCAGCGCAGACTCTCGAATAGGAGGGTCTGATTTCTCTTGTCCCACTGCTGTCTCTGGTCAAATAGGATGCAAAACCTTAGTACCCATGCAAGCATTCCTTGGGGGACTATTAGTAGCTGTGTTGGGAAAGCTGTTGCTTTTGTTGTTGTTTTGTTGTTGTTCCCCTAGTGGATGAAGAAAAGATTAACTCTTGCTCTCCTGAACACTGAGGTTCCAACTGAACATTGAGGCCCCCTGTGCCTGCTATTAATTTCTTTGTTAAAAAACAAAACAAAAACCCCAAACCTTGACATGATTGCAAACGACACATTTAGCATCACATCTACTTTGGACCTCAGTAGAAAGGTAGGGGGTGAGGCAATAAGAAAGGGCTTTGTGGATTTAATGCAATGTGGGTTTAATACGAGGCAACTGTCCCCTGCACATAAACCAATATATGGAATTTATCTTCAAGAGCTATGGGCAGCCTTCCTTGTAAAGGAAGGCTTTTCATGATTCGCTGATCAGGCTATCCTTATGAAGCACAGATAAAATCCAGATCCTTGCCATCGTTATTATGCTGCCAGTTCTAATATAGATTGATAAATTCAATGCACAAGGTCTTTTGGCACAACCCTATATACAATATCTCACGCTCAAGATGTTACTGTATACATCCCAGTACGTTTATAACCCATTAAGAAGCACGTTCTGAATAATTGCAAGCTACAACCAGCTGTCAGGCTTCTTAAGGCTCTCTAAACATTTGGGTTCAGGTTTAACTAGAAGAAGAAGAAGAAATCTGCTAATGCACAGCGCTGCTGGCCCTCCAGAAACTTAGCAAATATACTAATTCTTCTTGCTAGACAGAAACATAAAAACCCCAAATGGCTTCCATATGTTCCATTGTCCTATTGCTTCTTTAATTCCATCTGAAAGTACAACACTTAGCAACCTTCATATTGATGCTAAACACATTACGTCAGTCCCAGCATTGATCTGTTTTCTACTAATACAATTAAACTCGCTTCGGCGTAATCCCCATAAGATAAACATCATTGTTATTATCATCAACATTCCTGCTGTGTGTCTAGAGAAATATTATAGGCATCTGAACACCCTTTGGAAGACCAGGATAAAACATTGCCACTTCCCTCACTGATGTCTTCCTGGGATTTGAACACTGATGCTACCAATGTAAACAACACTGCAAAAAGAAAGGGGAGGGGGACAACGTGTGCCGTGACACACTTCCATGACACATAAAATCCCTCAGTAAAATCAATATTGCATTCTCCTTTCCAAGCCTATGATTCCAGACCCTCCAAGTGTCCTCCCCCCCCCCCCCCCGGGAGCTCTGGATTTACAGAAACTGCCCCAGTCTCAGATTTGATCCTGTAATGTCCTGCTTTTCCTTGTTGTTGTTGTTTAGTCATTTAAGCCGTGTCCAACTTCTCATGACCCCATGGACCAGAGCACGCCAGGCACTCCTGTCTTCCACTACCTCCCGCAGTTTGGTCAAACTCATGTTAGTAGCTTCGAGAACACTGTCCAACCATCTCATCCTCTGTTGTCCCCTTCTCCTTGTGCTCTCCATCTTTCCCAACATCAGGGTCTTTTCCAGGGAGTCTTCTCATGAAGTGGCCAAAGTATTGGAGCCTCAGCTTCAGAATTTGTCCTTCCAGTGAACACTCAAGGCTGATTTCCTTAAGAATGGATAGGTTTGATCTTCTTCCTTCATAGATTGCTACCTTGCCGTGGTGAAGGGGCTTGAATAACTCAGAGAAGCTATGAGCTATGCCATGCAGGGCTACCCAAGATGGACAGGTCATAGTGGAGAGTTTTGACCAGACGTGATCCACCTGGAGCAGGAACTGGCAAGCTTCTCCAGTATCCCTGCTAAGAAAACTCCATGGAGTCTATGATTACATTCCATTTCTTGTTTAAGCTAAAATGTGGCACGGAGATGGCAGTAAGATGTCAAAATATATAAAGGAATGGTACCCTCCTGCTCTCCTTTATGATGGACTCCCCTCACCTAGCTTCACATCTCTCTGGAAAGACATTAAAGAGGCTACTACAGGTATTGTAGTACGTGAAATAAGGGCTTAGGCTATGCAGAGCTCTTAGTCTGCCCCCAGACTGTATATGTTGGAAACATTATGTCCATCTGTCTTTTCTTCCTGATCCCCAATCTCAACTGCAGAATAGCAACTAAAAGAAAAAAAGCCACAGAATTCCAGGCTATAAGTAGCATACAGTGGTTGTTTGTCCCAAAATACCACCACGCTGACTACAGCAAACACAAATTACAAGCTTTACCTAATCACAGATACACTACCAAGTCATTTCTGGTTTTCACAAATGACAGTGAGCGGGTGCAGTCTTGCCACTGCCTGAATTTGGTCAGGTTTCTGTTCTGAGCATGATAGATATTTGAAGGACTCTGATTCAGATTTAGAATACAGTGGTACCTCAGGTTACATACGCTTCAGGTTACATACGCTTCAGGTTACAGACTCCACTAACCCAGAAATAGTGCTTCAGGTTAAGAACTTTGCTTCAGGATGAGAACAGAAATCATGCTCCGGCGGCACGGTGGCACCAGCAGGAGGCCCCATTAGCTAAAGTGGTCTTCAGGTTAAGAACAGTTTCAGGTTAAGAACGGACCTCTGGAGTGAATTAAGTACTTAACCCGAGGTGTAATGTTGTCCTGAGGTAAGTTTGGAGGGGGGAGGGGCAGAACAGATTGGAAGCGTTACTTAGTAAGCTACTGAGAACTTCTCACTTTACTGCTGATCCTTAAATATAGTCCAGGCTACCCAAAGCCTTCTTAGTTAACACAGTAGCTACATATAAGGATGGGAGGAGATATTCTATTCATTGTGCATTCAAAGGTGAACCTGCATTATCATCACTTTTGGAAATAATACATGAACCGAAGGCATCATCCTTTGAAATTCACACTTCTTCAAATTTCATAATGCAGTTCTCCAGCCAAGAAATGTGTCCCAAAATGCAGACAGCTGGAACATGTGCAGGGGAGGGCAACCAAGGTGATCAAGGGTCCGGAAACCAAGCCTTAGGAGGAATGGTTGAAGGAGTTGGGTATAATATCTCAAGAGCTGTCACATGGAAGATGGAGCAAGCTTGTGTTCTCCTGCTCCAGAGGGTAGGACTTGAACCAATGGCTTCAAGTTACAAGAAAGGAGAATCCAACTAAACATCTGGAAGATCTTTCTGGACTCTCCTTCCTTGGAGGTTTTCAAGCAGAGGCTGGATGGCCATCTGTCATGGATCCTTTAGCTGAGATTCCTGCATTGCAGGCGGTTGGCCTAGATGACCCTTGGGGTTCTTTCCAATTCTACAATTCTACGACTATTGAAAATAACAGAGAAAAATGTTGAAGGAGAGATGGCTTTAGAGGAAAAAAATTATAACTGGCAAAATTGCATACAAAATGTGTATATTAAGATATATTTCCACACTAAAGCTGATGAAATCTCATGACAACTCTTTAAAAAAAACAAAAAACAAATAAACCTGGAAACCGATGTGGAGCCTGGAAAAAATAAAAAACTGAAATCTACCAGGTCTCCCATCACCATACGATTTACAATCTATAAACACACACACACACACACACCAGTAATAACAACAACAACAACAACAACAACAACAACAACAACAACAACAACAATAATAATAATAATAATAATAATAATAATAATAATAATTTATTATTTATACCCCGCCCATCTGGCTGGGTTTCCCCAGCCACTCTGGGCGGCTTCCAACAAAACACTAAAATACAATAATCTATTAAACATTAAAAGCTTCCCTAAATAGGGCTGCCTTTAGATGTCTTCTAAAAGTCTGGTAGTTGTTTTTCTCTTTGACATCTGGTGGAAGGGCGTTCCACAGGGCGGGCGCCACTACCAAGAAGGCCCTCTGCCTGGTTCCCTGTAGCTTTGCTTCTCACAGCAAGAGAACCACCAGAAGGCCCTCGGCGCTGGACCTCAGCATCCGGGCAGAACGATGGGGGTGGAGACACTCCTTCAGGTATACTGGGTCGAGGCTGTTTAGGGCTTTAAAGGTCAGCACCAACACTTTGAATTGTGCTCAGAAATGTACTGAGTACACTTAACCACTTAAAATTCTTTTTCATCCACCCCTCTCCCCGGGAAACTCTTTAGAAATATATATATTTCTAGGCCTTTCCCCAAAGCGTCATTTTATTGAGTTAAGAATAAATGGACTAAGTAAACTCCAGCCACCTTCCATATTGCCTGGAATGAAGCGGCAGCGCAGTTCACGCTGCCCAGAAAAGAAGCGTGTTTTGCTTGACACGTGTCGCTGAAACACACACGTGTGTGGTCTTACAATCTTGGTGTTGTCGGTTGTTGTTGTTTTTAGCTTTCCAGACTTTATTTATTAAATTCATATTACACGTTAGTTACCGTACAATTTTAGCACTGTATATAACATAAAAGGTAAAGGGACGCCTGACCATTAGGTCCAGTCATAGCTGACTCTGGGGTTGCAGCGCTCATCTCGCTTTATTAGCCAAGGGAGCCGGCATACAGCTTTCAGGTCATGTGGCCAGCATGACTAAGCCGCTTCTGGCAAACCAGAGCAGCGCACGGAAAGCCATCTACCTTCCCGCCGGAGCGGTACCTATTTATCTACTTGCACTTTGACGCGCTTTCAAACTGCTAGGTTGGCAGGAGCAGGGACCAAGCAATGGGAGCTCACTCCGTCATTGGGATTCAAACCGCCGACCTTCTGATTGGCAAGTCCTAGGCTCTGTGGTTAACCCACAGTGCCACCCACATCCCTGTACATAACATATATTATATTAAATATACGTCCATGTATTTAGTATAATATATGTTATGTACAGTGCTAAATTTATTATATTTAATATAATATATGTTATGTTATGTACAGCGGGGGGGTTAGTCCCCACATCTAACCCTATATCCTATTCACCATTTACCCAAATACCTCACCCATTTGCATGATGTCCTTTCACTACATTAAAACTCTATCATGGTGTTCGTATTTACTCATCACATTAATCAATCCTCTATTCTAGAATCATTGCATCTTAGCTTAGTGAACTCAATCAGTACTTATCCAAAGACTTCCATTGAAGTAATATTGTACAATATATTTTTCAACACTCTTCCCTTCCTTTCTTAATTCATGTTTTGATTGCATTCTAATTGACACTGTTTCCCCTTGGAAACTCTTGAGAACTGTAGCTCTGATAGGTTGAATGCCAGGGATCTCTAGCAGAGAATTCCCAGCATATTCGGTAAACCGTTGTTTCCCAGGATTCTTTGGGGGAAACCATGAGAGCGAAACAGTATTATGATTCACAGAATGTGTTTGCCAGGAAAGTTACTACCTCTTCTTACTTTCCTGGCAGAGCTCGTCCATGCCTATAAAAGCTGTGCAATTGACAGGAATGTGAGAGTGCAGGTGTTCCCAGCATAGAGGTGCAGTGATGGCGAAACCTTTGCTCGTTCCATTTCTCCCAGGCCTGCAGCTCTTTAAAAAGAACAGTAACTCTTCCAGGGGGGCGGGAATGGTAAACCCACCCATCTACGCTTCTTCCTGGAAGCTAAGTCAAACATCAGGACTAAATGCCAGCCCTATTTGATTCCCCGATCCCACTCCCCCTTGCATCTATCTTATCTCTTGCATATTTTTCTTCATTCTTGTTTTCTTTTCAGCAGCAATTAATTTTGACAACGAGAAGGAAGAATGGCTACGTTTTCATGGCATTCCAGTTGGACTAGTGAGAGGATGTGTTTTAAACCGATGTCACCAGTGTTTGCTTATTTATAGTGTTTCAAAGAGATAGCCGGGATTAAATAGGATAAGAGATGTCCAAGTTTCACAAAGGTCTTTTGAAAAGAGAAGGAAACAATATAGCAAAAATTCCACATGCAGAGGAAAGTAAAGCAATATTTTTGAATGCAAAATAGCCAACGGAGCTAACAAGACAGGAAGATTGCTAAGGAGTTGGGAGATTAGTTTGAATGATTCTGCTGCTTTTATTCAAGTACAGGCACTTGTCTGAAAAAACACAGTTTCTACCATAGCTGCTTGTTGCTGTTGTTGTTTCCTTACTCTAAAAGAAAACAGCAGGAATAGCTTATCTCTTTTTTTCCCTCTCTCTGACACTGGAGAGTGAATCAGCCAATGAAGTCTCCTACAACCAATGACTGTTTTAAATGCTGGTGGTTGGGAACCTGGTTTGCAAATACTACATGCTTCCGAGCATAAGAAAAATCTATCAAGACAATCAACGTCATAAAAGCCTACTGAGTCTTCTTATCAGAATTGCAACAGCAAGGGGTACAGACTTTCCCAAGCATTTGAAGCAATCTATGAACCAGGCCCTGGTTCAAACACACACACACACACACACACACACACAGCAGTAAATGGTAGAGGCATAATTGTGTCATCAATAGTTCTAGCAGTTGTATAAACCTGCTGTCAGCAAGCGTTTTCGATTTTCGGGTTTTTGCCAGGCTTGAGTGAGTAGATATTATGTCGTCACCTTTCGTTGATTATATACCATTTTGGAGGTCATCACTCTTTTGACATTTCATTCATTGTAATTAGCCTCTTGACAAAATGGGTCAAGGAGATGTGACAGATGAACACACCCTAAATGTAGACATAAATCAGAGACTCAAATTGAGTCCTCATTTATTCCAGTGATTGCATCTGAGAGTGACTATTTGTAGGGGTGGATTGCGCATGCATGTACATACCACCTTGATTTTTTATTATTATTTAGACTGCAGTCTAACTGATACTACATTTTACAGTTATCTTATATCTTCATACCCTCGAAAATTTCTCTGATGAAAATGGGGACATCCTATTCCATGATAATAATAATTTTATACAGTGGTACCTCGGTTTTCGAACATAATCTGTTCCAGAAGACCGTTCGAGTTCCAAAACATTCAAAAACTGAAAACTCAACTGGAAGCCTCAAAAGGGAAAACTCAATACAGAAAACTCAGAACGGAAGCTGCATTTCCTGTTCAACTTCTGCAGCGCGTTCAAAAACCGAGACACTTACTTCCAGGTTTACGGCATTCGAAAACCAAAATGTTCGGCAATGGTGACATTCAAAAACCAAGGTACCCCTGTACTTCATACCTGTAATGGCCTGGGACTCGGGCTCAGACCAGAGGAACCAGAGGAGACGCAGTCTGCACCGGATCCTTTGCCTCAGGCATCATCTGAACCAAGTCTGGGGCCTGATGCTGAAGAGGTCTGCACAGGTTCCCCTGCAACAAACACCAGCTGGGCCGAGTCAGGGGCCTGAGTCTGCCCTGGCTCCAGATGAGGGGATTACCTCGTTGCCTCCATCTGGGCCATCACTTACAGCTGCTCCACTACTGGTTTGGTCAGGGGAGGCTGAGGTGGCCTCTGGGTCTAGTAACCCACCAACATCTCCCAAGCTGCAGAGACTGAGGTCTGAGAGAAGGAGAGACCTGAGTACTTGCAGGAGGAGTGCTCACCTTCGGGCGAAACAGGGAGGTGAGTTGCCAGGGGATCAGGACCAGCTGCTACCCCAACAAAGATGAAAGGCTGTCGGACCTCGCCCCAGGTTGTGGGAGAAATATTGCTGTATGCTAGATCCTGCCTGAGATCCTGTACCTGTCCTTGCCTGGTTTCCTGCCTTGACCCTGTCAGACTGACTCCCAGTGGAACCTTCAGATTCTGGACTGTTCCTGGACCGCGTTTCACAGGTTACCCCCGGGCCCAGCACAATACCCCACCCATCTGACTGGGTTGCCCCAGACACTCTGGGTGGCTTCCAACATATAAAAACATAATGAAATTTGAAAAGGAACTGCCTTGAGATGTCTTCTAAAGGTTGTATAGTTCCTTATCTCATTGGCTTGGGGGTCACATAAACCCACCCCCTCCAAAAACAATTTTCAGTGAAAATAGGAAAGCCCTAAGGAAAAACGGGAGATTCCAGGATCAAATCAGAAATCATGGTGGCTTTTGTAAATCTAGGACTATCCCTGGAAAACAGGGACACTTGGAGGGTATGTATCTTAGACTGAACCATATTATTCAATGGCAGGGCAGAGGAGCAGTCTAACAATATTCTGTCCATTTTGTGGCTTTCTGTTTCCTTTTGTTTTTTACAACACCATTTCCCCTCCCATTAGGAACAATGAGAAGTAAATATGAGGAAGAGACTTAGATCAGCTCTTCAGGGTTCTAAATCTCTGCCCGGTTTGCGGCTTTAAAGACTTGCATCTGAATGTAGGCACAAATTCCACTGGAAAGGATGAAGTTAGAGGTGACTCGAAAAGTCTAATGGGGTATTGGACCACTGATTCCCCATTCACGTCTGCAAGCCATCATTGTAGTATAGGGAAGAATATGTACATCCAGGAACAGTGTAGTTTAATTGCTTCCAACGACAGCCACTCAGATATAGAGACGCAGCTTAGGAATTAGAAATGGTGATCTAAAACACAGGTATGAGATCCAGTTCCCACTCTGCTGCCGCTAAATGGTGGTTGATTACAAAAAAAAGTACTAGATACTTGCTGCCACTTCCAACACTTGCAGGTGCGTGTTCACTCAGCACCTTTGACACACCTGTGATCTGTTGTTTCTTAAGTCTGGCAGAGGTACAGTTCTCAATCATATACCTGCATTAACTGAGACAAAGCATGAACCGACATTCAAGCAGAGCTGCCTCTTTCAGATGATGGATAAAGTTTTCCACGAACTACATGTCTTGGTGTCCAAAAAAAACCACACCAAAAAAACCCCCAAAGAGCATAAAAATAGCATCTCTACCCTGGGGCAAAGTTAACAGGTTTTTCTCAAATGGTTCCCATCCCTGAACTGTCGGTGTTAGGTAATATGTTATCTAATGTAGGGCTGATTGTGCATTAAGAGCTCCTCACACCAGTGAAGTAAACTGTTTTAGGCTCTGACATTTTCAAAAGATGCCTTGGAGGCTCAAATGCAAATTCAGAGACAATAGGCTCATTTTTTTTCAGGAAGCCTGAATACCTTCAGAAAAGGGTTTGCATTAGTTGTGCCCTGCCAAGCTGAAAGCAAGTCACTGAGCCATATATTGCCATTGCCCTGCTTTTGTAGGCAGAGGCAGAAAACGAAATCAGGACATTCACTGAGTCCTGGATGGGCCACCGTACTTTGCTAGCAAGCTGAATTCAGCTATAGAGTGGTCATGAGTTCTATTTACTGAGGACAGTCCTCTGTTTGAAGCTATCCTCTGTCTGAAGGGCTGTCTGGGCCAAGTCTGTTTTAAAAGCGCCCATGACAGTTTCTTAGATTTCCCAATGCGGTGCTGGGCCCCAAATTTGGAGGAACCCCTGTCTTCCTCCATAAGTGATTCTACGTTATGAGCCTAGGAGTGCAATTCCCCTCCAAATCTGGTTGCGATCTAGTTCGTTAGGTGAAACGTGTTGTGCGAAGTCCCTTAATGAAACCCTTCCTTGTGCTTCCCCTTGCGACAAAAATAGAACAGCAATATTAATGCTGTTTAGTTTATTGGGACTTATATTTATAGAGTGTGACAGAGCAGAGATTATGATGATAATCAGGCTTGACACAGCATGAGCAGAAAATGTGCAAGCTGTGGGGGGGGGAGAGGGGTGGACCTCAGTGGAGCACTGTCTCAAGTTCAGCTGCAGCTAGCGAATTCAGAACATAAGGTCTCCTTCTGTCTCAGAAACAACGGGATTCATTAGGAGAGGTCAGAGAGCTCTAAGGGAGGAGGAAAAGATGCATATTTAAAAAAGGTTCACTGAGGTAGATTTTCAGAGGCATACAAGCAAGGGGACCCACAAAAATAAGAAGCAAGATTTTTTTTCTTGTCATTCCTCTGTATTCTATCTATCTATCTGTCTATCTATCTATCTATTTCATTTATGAATAGCTTCCTGGGGGTGGGGCGTGGGAAATAAGCAAAGAAAGCACACATAATTGCAATTTCTCCTTCAATGAATATAAAGATAGGGATAAAAATCTCCACTGAAGTGGCTTGTTGGAAGAAGTTAGTTCTTTCCTCCCAGGAATCCTGGGGAACTGCAGTTCTTTAACGGGGAGGGATAGAGAACCAAACCAGAGAATTTCTGAATAACCAACGCTGCATGCTTCCTGACTGAACTGTGTTTGCTTAAAGTCAAAGAGTTTCCAGGGATTTTTCTGTTTGCACACACTGGTGTGGTCTTTAATATAGGTCAGGGAAATCCCCAGCGAAAACAGAGGAGAAGTTTTTAAAACAGAAATCTAAATTTAGACTTTAGAATTAATATTTGGCATTTTTTAAGAAAATGTAGCAGGCTTGGCATCTAACTGTATGTTATTGTTGATAACTTTGGCAAATGATTGTAATTCTCTCTGGCATGTTAAGATTTCTATTTTTCACAAAAAAGGGGGGGGGGAGAAAGCACCTCAAGAAAAGTGATACAGCCCAACAATACTAACACATCACAAATGAATATTATAATTGGCCCTCTGAAATGGATTCTTGAAATTACTCTTTATCGTTGTCCCATTGAAGACAATGTGTCTGCAACATAAGTCTTGCCACTCACCCTTATTTGAGATTTGATACCTTCATCTCAAATGGCAAAGCCTGATCATCTTAAAGTCAGTTATAGGAATTCTGCATCCCTCCAGAACATCTCCATTGACTAACATTTTGGTTTTCCAACACCGTAAACCCAGAAGTAAATGCTTCAGTTTGTGAACACCCCTCAGAAGTCGAACGTGCTACACAGCTTCCATTGAGCGCAAGATCCTGAGGCCTAGCTGTCAGCTGTTCAGTTTTATTTTCAAACATTTCAAAACTCAAACGTTCTTCTGGAACGGATTACGTTCAAAAACCGAGGTACCACTGTATATTTAAAATCTAGAGGTGTAAGTGGGTAACAACAGGGCAGACTATGTGCACACCTAGAAAGAGTACATATTAACGAACAGTTAATGTGATTATTTCTTATTTTCTGTATTTGTAAAGAATGGGAAAATAATGGAAACAAAACCTGTAGAAACCTACATTATCTATATATAATATTAATTATTAACAGGATTTATCAGACCCTCCAAGTGTCCCTATTTTCCAGGGACGGGCCCGGATTTACAGAAGCCATCCCAGTTTCTGATTTGGTCCTGGAATATCCATCTTTTCCTAAAGACACCCCTATTTTCATCGGAGAAAAGTTGGAGGGTGTGGAGTTATGCACCCCTGAGCCAAGGATATAAAGAACTTATACAACCTTTAGTAGACATCTGAAGGCAGCCCTGTATAGGGAAGTTTTTAATGTTTCATATTTTCTTACGTTTTATCTGTGTTGGAAGCCACCCAGAGTTTCTAGGGCAAACCAATCAGATGGACAGGATATAAATAATAAAATTGTTGTGGTTGAATAGCACACCTCTATTTCCATCAAAGAAATGTTGGAGGGTATGATTTATACACCACTTTTTCATTAAAGAAAAAAGAAAAAAATATGTATCAAGGAATGGCCCAATGTCAGAAGTATTATATTATATTAGGGGAGTGTCAGGGACTGGACTGAGGAGGAATGGTGGGTGCCCCCCCTTTCCCCCTAAACCTTCCCAAAGGCAGGAGGACAGTATTGATTTAGAACAGTGGTTTACAGAGGGACATAGTCCAGAGGTGGAAAGCTGGGAAATCGTGGGAGAGGAACAGCTAGAAGAGGAAACACCAGGTGAGAGACAGCTGGCAGATTCAGTGTTCTTGGAAAGCATTCCTGATCCCCCTTCGCCTAAGACTAGACTTGCTCTGAGAGTGATAGAACAGAAAGCGCAGAGGCAACAAGCTCAGATTATCCTACGTAGGAGTGGTGTAGATTAATGGGGACTGAGGGGGTAAACCTTTACTGGGAGCAACACCATTTTTTAGAGAGATGTGCATTTTTTAGAGAGATGTGCATTCCTTTGTCTCTTGCTGTGATTATTAAAGAAACTATCTGGTAAGAATGCTCCTTTTGTATGATTTGCTTGTTTACTGCTCCCGGGGGAGGGATCAAATTCCCCGAAGCCTGACAGGTAGTGTCAGGGGTTCAGGAGCAGAGGCAAGGGCAAGGGAGGAAACAGAGAGCGAGGGGGAGGAGGCAGAAGAAAAGATGAGTGATGACGACGACCCGAGATCTCCGAGTCTTTCCAGTGAATCAGAAGATTCACAGAAAGGAGCACCAGTGGCCAGGGCAAGGGGGGAGCCTAGGGGGACACCCCAGGAAGATAGAGCCAGAGGGGACTCAGAGGGGAGCAGTTGGAAATCGGGACCAGCGTCACCGCCAGAGAGCAGGGAAGAGGAAGGGCGCCAGGGATCAAGCACTGGCAGCTCACAACAGGAGGGAGGGCACGAGTCAGGAGTGGCCACACCTCCATCGGGGAGCGAAGAAACGGTCAGACGGAAAGTGGAAGGTTGGGCGCGCGCGCCAAGTTCAAATGCACAGGAAAGTGACGCAGTAGGCAGCCCGGAGAGGGAGCCAGGTCCTAAAGCCCGGCGCAAGGAGACAGGAGGGTCCGGGGGGTCGGCGTCAGAGGAATCCCGGAGGGAAGAGACCCCGGGGGGCAGAGGGACCCAGAGGAGAACAGTCAGGCGGAAAAGGTGGAGCAGGGCTAGGATATTAAGTTGGTGCACAAGGGGCGGAGACTCAGACGGAGCTTCGCCGATCTAACCATAAGACGTAGAGTTGCACGCAGCAGCTTGAGAATGGAAACTGTAACTCAATAAAGACTTTTACTTAATGATCGCTGGCTAGCGTGATCCTCTGTGAGCTAGGATCGGGGAGCAGCTCTGACAGGTAGCCAAAGTTGTGTCTTCCCAGTGTTTTGAATTACCATGCTGGCTTGAGCTGATGCAAATTGTAGTCCACAACCTCCAGAGGACAGCATGTTGGCGATACATGTCTTACATGGCAGGTGAGATGCACATGCCTTCTTTGCCAACACACAAAGAGGATCCTTGGTCTGCTAAATGTAAATAAGGGATGGGGAACTTGTAAGCTAAAGGTAAAGGACCCCTGGATAACCATTCAAAGTCCAGTCAAAGGTGACAATGGGGTTGCAGCGCTCATCTTGCTTTCAGGCCGTGGGAGCCAGCATTTGTCCACAGACAGCTTTCTGGGTCATGTGGCCAGCATGACTAAACCACTTCTGGAGCACAGAGGACCATGACAAGTGCCAGAGCACACGGAAACACCATTTACCTTCCTGCCACAGTGGTACCTATTTATCTACTTGCACTGGCGTGCTTTCGAACTGCAAGTTGGCAGGAGGTGGGACAGAGCAACGGGAGCTCACCCCATTGTGGGGATTCAAACCGCCAACCTTCTAATCGGCAGGCCCAAGAGGCTCAGTGGTTCAGACCACAGCGCCACCCTCATCCCTACGGAGAACTTGTAACTCCCATCAGTCCCAGCTAACATACCCAAAGCTCAGAGATGATAAGAGTTGTAGGCCAACAACAACTGAAGAACCACAGGTTCCTTGTCTATGGTGCAAGGAATTTCTTCTGCAGATGAGGGACTGACCATTAGTCTTCTGTGCTGGTCCCGGGGGGTTACCATGCAGCGTGGTCTGAGTCCGGTGCTGGATCAAGGGGCTGGAGGCTGTCCGTCAAAGGCAAAGTGGGGTCCAAGGCAAGGAGCCAGGCGTGGTCAGGAACCCCAGAAGAGCAGGTCAGGGTGCTGGCAGGAACAGGTTTCCAACGATGTTGCTCCCGCAACCTGGGACTGGGCTGACTGGCCTTTATCTCCTCTGATGCCAGGGGCGGTCCCGGCCCATAGGTGACTTGCCTGCCCTGGCCTTAAGGTGAGCACTCCTCCTGAGAGAACTTAGTTCCCTCCGCCTCTCTGCCCTGAGCCTCTGCAGCTCCGGAGAGGCTGGAGGGTTACTGGACCCAGAGGCAACCTCACCTTCCCCTGACAGGGCTAGGAGAGGAGCACCTGCAGGCAATGGGTCCTCAATCACCTCTGGAGCCAGAGTGGATTCAGCTGGTGCCTGCACCTGAGGATCCAGCACAGGTGGGGGCCCTTCAGATTCAAGCCCCTGCCCCAGCTCAGCCGGCCCTGGAGGTGGGGACTCCTGTGCAGGCTGGGATTCCTCTGAATCAGATTCCCATTCCATCACATCTTCTCATTCCTCAGTACTGGGGGAAGATGGTAGCAAATAGCTAAAAATCCATGTTCAACCCCAATAATGCACGTCTGTGTGTTTTTTCTTCTTTACACATTCTCTCTATGTGTTCAACTGAAAGTAATCATTCAACATATATTTTGTACATATACCTAAAGAAGGCCTCATATTCAACATCGCAGCAAATAAAAAAAAAATCCCCAAAAGAGGAGCGGGGTGATAATGAAAGGCAGAAGCCCCACCCAAGGTAGCAGTCATGTTTCATCAGTCCATCTAACTCAAAGAGACAAGCCGAGTGTGGTGGGGATAATGAGCCGCAAACACAGCATGCTTCATGGAGAAAGAATGGAATACAAAGAGCAGATAAGAGCAAAACAAACTGTGGAAACAGCTCTTAGGAAAAAATTTTTGGAGAAAGCCAAAAAGGCAGATGGTCAACAGGCATAACAAAATGCCGGTTTGCCATTGAGTTGAGAGATGCATACAGATATTGTGAATGGGAACCCAGCCCAGAAAAGCAAGTGCAGAGAAGGAAACTAGACAACTGGTTCTATCCACCAGCTGCGAAAGGAGAAAATCCAGGGATATGCTCTCTCAGCTCCACGATTTATGCCTTATTAAGGTATCTTCAAAACACCACTAAACATGAAACGAGCTATTATTGCTATTCTGATGTTAAATGTGCTTGTGTCAAATACAGTGGTACCTCAGGTTACATACACTTCAGGTTACATACGCCTCAGGTTACAGACTCTGCTAACCCAGAAATAGTACCTCGGGTTAAGAACTTTGCTTCAAGATGAGAACAGAAATCGTGCTCCGGCAGCGCAGCAGCAGCAGGAGGCCCCATTAGCTCAAGTGGTGCTTCAGGTTAAGAACAGTTTCAGGTTAAGAACGGACCTCCGGAACGAATTAAGTACTTAACCCGAGGTACCACTGTATGAGCCTGGTGCGGAATCTATTTATGTAATCAGAAGCCATCTTGCGCAGACAAATACCTGTGAGAATTGAGCAATGTATGATGAGAGCCTCAAACTCACCATATACATTCTCATCATATTAGAGCCATATTATCAGAACACTGTTCATATCAACATATTGACTGATTAACTTGTAACTCAATGGCATACTCTCCAACATTTCTCCGATGGAAATAGGGATGTCTATTATTATTATTATTATTATTATTATTATTATTATTATTATTACCCCTTCCATCTGACTGGGTTGTCCCAGCCACTCTGGGAGGCTTCCAATGTATATAACAACATATTAAAACATTAAACATTAAAAAAACCCTTCCCCATTCTGGGCTGCCTTCATATGTCTTCTAAAGGTTGTATAGTTACTTATCTCCTTGTCTTGGGGTTCACGTAACTCCATACACTACAAGATTTCTGCAATAAAAATAAGGACCCTACCATACCCTCCAAAATTTCTCCAATGAAAATAGGGACAGCCTAAGGAAAAGCAGGGCATTCCGGGATTAAATCAGAAAACAGAACAGCTTTTGTATATCTGGGACCATGCCTGGAAAGTAGGGACACTTGGAGGGTCTGCAGTGAAGCTCTGAACTATACCCATTAACAGTTTGGGGCGTTCAAGCACCACAGTAGACTGTGGCCCAAACTAGATATAACATGAAATGTGTCTTTTCAGTTACAGATAGGTAGCCGTGTTGGTCTGCCATAGTCAAAAAAAAAATAAAAATCCTTCCAGTAGCAGCTTAAAGACTATTGCAGTCGTTAAGAGTCGTCAACAGGCTCATCTCAGCTATCTGCCAATCTCCCATTCCCACCACCCTTCTGAGTAATACCCCTCCCCACCTTCTCACTATATAGAAGGATCTGGCAACTTCTGTTTCAGTGTATCTGAAGAAGTGTGCATGCACACAAAAGCTCATACCAAGAACTAACTTAGTTGGTCTTTAAGGTGCTACTGGAAGGAATTTTTTTATTGTGTCTTTTCATTTAATGTACTTTTTTATGCTAATACTTTCCACCAGAGATGGGGCAGATTGGGATTGCAGCAAGTGGAGAAGAGAATTTGACCTTTTCCTTCTTCTGTGGTCATTCTGAAGAAAGCTCAACCTCTGAAGATAATAACATTTCAAACCAATGGCAAATATTCATGTTTTGCCAATGATCCTTCCCCTTGCTTCAATGTTCTCAGGGCAGCACACATGCAGCCGTTCCATTTTATCCCCCAAAACAACCTAATGAAGTTGATTAGTCTGAGGGGGCGCTAATGGCTCACCCATCTAAATCTGGCACACTAGTTTCATGCTTAAATTCAAGGATTCCTTGTGAATTTTCCATAGCTGTTTTCTCCACTTCTGAACACAAGCACACACACAATTTACCAGACAAGACTAGTTTGCTCCTATTTAAAAAATAAAAATAACATATCTTACGAAAGTGCAACTTCAAAGAATTTTCTTACCCCCTTTTCTTTTATCTGAAACTGGCCAGGCGCCAAACTTTGGCGGTTTCACTATATACCAGAAACTTGTATACATCGTTCTCATTTTATATAGGTCCTACCCTGGGGCTGTAAGAAAGACTGGAAATATGCCAAGATCCTTAGTATGGAGCTCCTGAAGTTCTTGGGCTGGTTTTTTTTTTTTTAAAAAAAAAAATCTTTTAAAGCTGGCTACCTCCCATGAAGGGATGTTAACACCATAATGATATGCATATCTGTTCAAAGGTTCAATGGGACTGAGGGTTTATGCACCCTTTCTCTTGTCCCACTGCTTTTTCCAAGGGAAAACCGCTCTTTAGTGCTCAATCAGAGCAAATGGCAATTCGGGTTTTCTCCAGGTTCCCATTTGCTCTGATTTAAAGCTAAAGAGTGGGTTTTTATGGGAAAGTGGAAAACTGCTCAGGCCCCTGCTTTCTCTGCACCAACCAGATAATATTTTGTTTAACATTTTAGTTCAGATTCTACCCTTATAGGACTGCACACACCTACCACCCTCCGTTGAAAGCTCAGAAATTGTAACCTCATTTTGACTAATTAGGGGAGGGGGTGATACCTCTGTTGGAGGACACATCCTTCTTCTTCTGGGGTAGTTTGTCCACCTTTGGTCCCCACCCTGCACTCAGCTATCACCTGTGGCTCCTAGCAGCTGTCAGCATGCGACAGTGGCCACACCCCGGGAAACAACTTTGATCGACCAGCTAAACCACGTGAGGGTAGCCAATAAGTCTCAAAACCTCAATGAGTTAAGGACTTCCCCTGCATGTGTAGGCATGCCCTAGTGCAGGGATGTCCAACAGGTCGATCGCGATCTACTGGTAGATCCCCTGGAGGTTTTGGTAGATTGCGGTCAATCGCTGGCACCCTCTCCTCAGCACCGGTAAATTAGAAGCCTACCCCACCCCCCTCGTCCCGGCCTCCATTGTTACATGATCTGCAGAACAAAAGATGGAGTTTACTCAGTGAGGCTGTTTGCTTCCCCAGTGATCTGTTGGTCTACTGGTGAGTGGCTGTTCCTCTTCCTCCCCAAACCCTGCCACCAAAACATGGCTACCCTCCTCCCTCAAAAAAACTCAACTACTTTGACCTGAACCTCCCAAGAAATGGGGGTAGATCACTGCCAGTTTTTAATTCTGTGAGTAGATCGCAGTCTCTTGGGAGTTGGCCACCCCTGCAGTGGATTGAATGGACAAGACCAACAGTGGGTCCAATGGTCAAGAAGGAGGTGGTTCCTACATGTGCTGTGAGGGGCAGATGGGGCTGGAGTGGCCCCTCTAGGAGAAGGAACCTAGACCTCTGCTGCCTTGTTGCTATATTCACTTGGGCTTTGGAAGCAAAACCCAAGAAAAAGTCCATTCCTACTGCCTTGCAAGATGTCTTCGGGAGAAGAAAAGGCTAAACCCTACAAAATCCAAAGTGGAGTCCCTAAGACGGTTGGACGGCATTATGTACACCTCCTTATGGCAACTCCTTCAACCAAGCTGGTCCCAAACATATTGCTTTGCTTTCCTTTGGACCACATCAGTGAGGCTGAGGGAGGGTAGGAAGGTACTTCTCACTATTTAAACTTTGGCTCGAGAATACTGGAAAGCTTCAGAATAATGCTGAACCTTTCGTTACACTGAAAGAAGATGTTTCATTTAGCGTTGGCTCAGGAGTGGCTTGGCTGAATCTTAGATATAACATGGTCACTGGTTGTTAATAATTTGCATAATAAATCCCCCCCCCAATTCTCTTCTGTATGAAATTGGGATTGTACCTGTTTTGATGGGTATCCATGTAAATATCTTCAACTACTAGGTGAAAATTCTCTGTGTGAAAAATGGCAGGTTGTGTATACTGTGTTTCCACATTTCTAAAGAGCCCTGCAGTGGGGATTACATGGTATCACTTTTATGCAGTCTCCCAGTTCTTTGTTTTCCTTTCATTGGCATTAAACATTAATAGCTAAAGTTCTTTCTAAAAATAAATTGGTAAAAGTAACGAAATACACAAAAGTGAAAACATATGGAAAGGTGGCTTTTCTATGAAGTGTAAGATAAAATACATTTACCATAGGCAGAATATTACCCTCCGTGTGGAGTTTAACCAGGGATCATAACCCAGTGAAAGTCCTTAGAAAAAATACTACTAGACTTCACATTTCATTCACAGTCCTAAATGCATTTGAAGATTTAGCAAATGCCATATATTCTGACTAATAATAGATGGGCAAACAGTACCCCACAATTTGCCCATCCATTATTGTCTTGGTGGCATCTCTTTACATTACCAGGAAAAGGCAGAAAAGTCTGCCAGGCAAGATGCAATTTAACGATTCCTGGCAGAAGGCCCAAGTATCCCCACTGGCTGGTTTTGCCCGCTGCCAGGGAAACGCCCATCCAAGGGCTGTCGGCATTGGCCAATAGCTGGCAACCAGGCAATCCAGCCTGCGATTTGCCAGATCACTTGTGCGGGCCGGGGCCTGGCCACAACACCACCCACCAGTGAGGGTGAGCGTACTTACCAGTACCAAATAAAGTCAGCTCTCATCTTACACAGGGTTTCTGTTTTGGGGCAAGCACATCAAGCCAACATTGTGTATAGTCAACACAGCCCTCCAGTCATGGATGGGAATGCCAAATTTGTTATCCTGGACACCCCCCTCCTTTCGGTGATGTGCATAAAGTTGAATTAGGGACACGGATGGCACTGTGGGTTAAACCACAGAGCCTAGGGCCTGCCGGTCGGAAGGTCGGCGGTTCGAATCCCCGCAATGGGGTGAGCTCCTGTTCCCCTGCTAACCTAGCAGTTCGAAAGCACATCAAAGTGCAAGTAGATAAATAGGTACCATTCCGGCGGGAAGGTAAACAGCGTTTCCGTGCGCTGCTCTGGTTCGCCAGAAGTGGCTTAGTCATGCCGGCCACATGACCCGGAGGCTGTACGCCGGCTACTTCGGCCAGTAAAGCGAGATGAACACCGCAACCCCAGAATCATCTGCGACTGGACCTAATGGTCAGCGGTCCCTTTACCTTTACCTTTAAATTCACACAAGTTGTGAATCGACAAAAGTAAAAAATAAGAATCAATTGGATAGTTAAGCTGATGTGAAGGAAGAATGGTTGGAAGTTTTCCTATATGAGCAATGACATCCTGTTCTAGCAGATGACTACTGCAATCAATATAGGAAAACTAATTTCAATTTAAGAAAGTGATGTTACATTTATGTTATTTTTTAAAAAAAAACCTCACTAGAATATGACAACAACAACAATAAAGGAAGAGGAGGAGGAGGAGGAGGAGGAGGAGGAGGAAGAAATGACAAAAGTGAAAGCTGATACTTTAGGGATTTAAATAGTATCTCTCAGGACTCCGGTAAGCCATATAGCCCATTCATCTGCTGTAGTGAGATAGGATTGAAAGCAAAACCCCCACTGTGTCATTTGTTCAGCATCCCCAGGCAAAGGACGGGGGGGGGGGAGCTTTCTTGCAGAGTGATGTGTGTGACACTGGGGGGGGGGGGGATCCACTGCAAAGCTTGACAGAATCAAGCCTAAGCATTATCTTGGTGTGTGCTTTTAAAACTATTTCCCTTATTTCATAGAATGGTACAGTGGTACCTCGGGTTACAGACGCTTCAGGTTACAGACGCTTCAGGTTACAGACTCCGCTAACCCAGAAATAATACCTTGGGTTAAGAACTTTGCTTCAGGATGAGAACAGAAATCGCACTGTGGTGGCGCGGTGGCAGTGCTAGGCCCCATTAGCTAAAGTGGTACCTCAGGTTAAGAACAGCTTCAGGTTAAGAACGGACCTCCAGAACGCATTAAGGTACCTGAGGTACCACTGTAGTAGAATTGCAGAGTTGGAAGGGACCCTGAGGTTCATGGCTTGGTCTCCAGACCCTTTATCATCTCGGTCAAACTCCTCTGCACACATTCCAGCTTCTCCATATCCTTCTTAAATTGTGGTGACCAGAACTGGACACAGTGTTCCAGGTGTTGTCTGACCAAGGCAGAATAAAGCAGAATGGTTACTTCCCTTAGTTGGGACACTATGCTTTTGTTGATGCAACCTAGAATAACATTATCTTTTTAAAAACTTTTGCTGCTGCTGCTTGCTTGAGGTCTACTAAGACCCCTAGACCCCTTTCCATGTACTACTGGCAAGCCGGGTGTCCCTCTTATTATATTGGTACAGCAACAACAAAACAGTAAAGGTTAATTAATGAGATCGTCTGCTGTTGCTGTTTTCTGTCAGCAAGGTCTCAAATCTCCAAGCTATCTCAAGCATGAAGTGACCTTCTGCATATGTTCAGCCTTTCATTGCTACATTTAAAGCAAGATCTGATATACTATTTCCCTTTCAAGCGGTAGCAATGTGCATTACTTTCTCCGTCATCACATGCCAGTTCACAATAGCGATTACATCCGCTAGTCCTCCAGCTTCTATTCCCATCGTATTGTTATAGATTTGGGAGGGAACCACCAAAACCCTAGAAATTAATAAATGGTAGGATTTTGATGATTTGGGGCATTGAGGAAGAAATACAAGCTGCAGAGGGATTCCTGGGCTTCCCTACGCAAGGCAACCTGGCTAAGCTAGGGCCATTAATAAACAATACAGGGCCATTGAGGGCCTTTCGCAACACAAGAGAACTGTCCTCCCCCCTTGGCCTGAGGTGTGAACAGAGACTAGGGTCCCAGGAGGTGGGGTTGCGGGCTTCATGCCCACCCCACGTGAGCGGGGGCTGGTTTCAGCCCCCGCGAGAGCAGGGGAATCCCAGACACGTCGTCCACCCAGCCAGCCAATCGGGTGGCTGGGGGGCGTGGCCTGCTCTATTTTGGGTCGGCGTGGCCGGGGCTCGCCCTCTTTCACTGGCTAGCCCCCACGTTTTCCCACCCTCCCTCCCTTTAGGTAGGCAGGTTTCTGACTTTGCTATGGACTTCGGTCTGTCACCGCAAAGGGCATCATAGGAATTTTTCCCAATTGGCAATTTGCAGCCATTTGGTTTTTCGCCTACCTCGTAGCAACTCGTCACAACTCCTCGGCATTGGCGGTTAGGCATTGGTAAGAAGGGGTTAAGAGGATGTGGGGGGGAGAGGAACACCATCACCTCCCCCCAGAGAATGAAGGGTGGTCCGGTAAAGGACTCCAGGGGGTGTGGCCCTGTCCAAAGCCTATGGAGGTGTGGGCCTAAGGCACACCCCCAAGCGGTGACCCAGGGGAGCTTCTAGTTGACGTGCCTCAGCAGGAGACTCCCCCACTATGGTGTTAACCCTTCCCGTGTCTCCAGCAAATGGGCTGGAGCCGGATAGTCGATAGGACCAATGCCTAAGCCAATGCCTCTCATTCCTGAATTCAATAAAGTTGTGGACTAATTCGCCCATTTAACCTTAAATTCTGGTGTCTGGTGTCTTTATTTATCCTTGGTGGGGGGCGGGAACTCGCCACGCAATGCAATTTCATTGTGGCAACAATGAAACAGTAAATAGACAATCAAACTGATCTGTACCTTAAAATGTTGAATAAAGATGACAAGAGTGGTAGGTAAATGGCTGGGGTGAGGGACATTTGAGATGCTACATAGGAAACGGTTAATCCATTAAGCTAATCAATGAATCAAGGATGCCTATGTAGACTTCATGAGGCATTATGAGAAGATTAACCCCTCTTTTACAATATAAACGTAAAGGGTAAAGGGACCCCTGACCATTATGTCCAGTCGTGGCCGACTCTGGGGTTGCGGCACTCATCTCACTTTATTGACCGAGGGAGCCGGCGTACAACCTCCGGGTCATGTGGCCAGCATGACTAAGCCACTTCTGGCAAACCAGAGCAGCGTATGGAAACACCGTTTACCTTCTCGCCAGAGCGGTACCTATTTATCTACTTGCACTTTGACGCGCTTTCGAACTGCTAGGTTGGCAGGAGCAGGGACCGAGCAACGGGAGCTCACCCCGTCGTGGGGATTCGAACCGTCAACCTTCTGATTGGCAAGTCCTAGGCTCTGTGGTTTAACCCACAGCGCCACCCACTTCCCTTAAAGATGACAAGAGTGGTAGGTAAATGGTTGGGGTGAGGGACCTTTGAGATGCTACATAGGAAACGGTTAATCCATTAAGCCAGTCAATAAATCAAGGATGTCTATGTAGACTTCATGAGGCATGATGAGAAGATTAACGCCTCTTTTACAATATACTGTCACATGAAAACCTACACAGATGTGGAGTGTGGATTTAGAATGGACTGTAAGGGCACCATGTTTGCTAGATATTTGAAGTATGCTGAGAGGCACATCTCATGAAAAACAGCTGGTGCTCACAAGCCTCAATGCTCGTGACTGCTCTTAGGTCCTTAAAAAAAAAATGTTCCACAAGTTCTGTTTAATTTATTGGATATTCCAGCATCTAATTGAAGGGCTCCTACAATCAGACCATGATTAGGCATTCATGTGGCATGATGGGAAGTGTAGTATAACCACCGCACACGAAGATAAATGTGGCCACCACAAGCGTTTGGCTGCAAACTGAAAGAGTTCTTTGTTGTTGGCATTCAGTTCAGTTATCAAGGCCAAACCTCCAGTCTGGGTCCAGACATCCCTGAGGAAATTTGGGCACGTATCTTGATGGTTCTTTATTTCTTGTTCCCGTTTTCCATTTTAAAACGGGCCATTGTTTCATTCGTATTATGGGAAAGAAACTTGCCTGTTTGGTGGCTGGAGTGAGCATACAACTGCAGTGAACCTTCCAGACCCTAAGGGTAGCATTTACAAATTAGCTACCCAAGTCTATCCAAATATTAATTTGCCATGCTCGCCCCTTGTGGTTTTGGACAGGCCTGGTTTCTTTTGTGGTTTGTTCTCCATTATTGCTTGTCTTTTAAGATTATCTTTACTTTTAAACACACACAAAAACTTATTATATTTTCCCACATTTACGGCGGTTAGTGGAAGCATAATCCAACTCCCCCCCCCCCCCGGAACATTCAGGAAGCTTGTTCAATGCAGTCAGAAAGCCAAGATGGAAAGCAAATCTCAACCAAATATAGAACGTCTGGACAGCGACTGGTCAACCCCCCACCCCCCGGCCACGAAACAAACCCTCCTGTCTGTGCTATATATTTGTCTACAGCTGCTAGAGCAACACAGAGGCTGAATGAGAAAGTAATTGCTTTTATTTTTTGATTGGGTTCTGAGGCAGCCTAACCACAATGACATTTTTTATGGTTTTCCAAAAAGCAGGAGGGGAAATCTTTGAAAAGCTACTTAGTCATCTAGTTAGTGACTATATACTTCTGAGGGTTCGCACTCCGCCACTCTGCCTTTGACGTTCCCCTGGTTTTAATGGAGGTTTATCTTCCGCCTCCTACAACACAGAATAAAGCAATGACCGCAGGAAATGTTGAATACACTTTTCCCTTGATGCAACCCCATTACTGACGTCCATAGGTAAGTAGAATTTGGAGAGGTAAGCATTGCCAGTTAGCAGTGGCAGGGGAGATAGGTGCCGACTCCTTAGGGCTGAGGTGTCTTCAGCCCCCTTGATGTTGTCTTGCTGTGAGCTCAGCACACATACAGTGGTGCCTCGCAAGACGAAATTAATCCGTTCCGCGAGTCTCTTCGTCTAGCGGTTTTTTCGTCTTGCGAAGCAACCCTATTAGCGGCTTAGCAGATTAGCACTATTAGCGGTTTAGCGGCTATTAAAGGCTTAGCGGCTATTAAAGGATTAGCGGATTAGCAGCTAAAAGGCTATTAGCGGCTTAGCGGCTTAGAAAAAGGGGGGGAGCGGAAAAGAATCGGAACACTTGCAAGACGTTTTCGTCTTGCAAAGCAAGCCCATAGGGGAAATCGTCTTGCGAAGCAGCTCAAAAACAGAAAACCCTTTCGTCTAGCGGGTTTTCTGTCTTGCAAGGCATTCGTCTTGCGGGGCACCACTGCACACCCCAATACTGAGGGGTTGGAGGAGGCTGAGCGTCAAACGGATCACAGTGCTGGGCTAGGTAGAGTTTCTCCAGCTTCTTGGCATGAAGAGCAGAGTGGAGCTGTGCTTTCTGCCCTATGATGTGAGCCAAACCAGGGCCACCCTGGCTGCCACTGCTTTCTCCTCTTGCCACCTGTGGGGCTCTCAAAAGTAGCAGCTGTGGCGGTGTGGGTGCCATCACTGCCACAGCTCCAAGATGGGCAAGTTTATGAAGACAGGGAAAGTCGTCCTTGTCCTCGCTGGGCGTTACTCCGGACGCAAAGCTGTTATTGTTAAGAATATTGATGATGGCACCTCTGACTGCCCCTACAGCCACACTTTGGTGGCTGGTATTGATCACTACCCACACAAAGTGACAGCAAGCATGGGCAAGAAGGAGATTGCCAAGTGTTCCAAGATCAAGTCCTTTGTGAAGGTCTACAATTACAACCACTTGATGCCTACCAGGTACTCCGTTGATATTCCCCTTGACAAGATTGTTGTCAACAAGGATGTCTTTAGGGACCCTGCACTGAAACGTAAAGCCCGGCGGGAGGCCAAAGTCAAATTTGAGGACAGATACAAGACAGGAAAGAACAAGTAGAAGAAGAAGAAGAGTTTGGATTTGATATCCCGCCTTTCACTCCCTTTAAGGAGTCTCAAAGCGGCTAACATTCTCCTTTCCCTTCCACCCCCACAACAAACACTCTGTGAGGTGAGTGGGGCTGAGAGACTTCACAGAAGTGTGACTGGCCCAAGCAGCTGCATGTGGAGGAGCGGAGACGCGAACCCGGTTCCCCAGATTACGAGACTACCGCTCTTAACCACTACACCACAGTGGTTTTTCCAGAAGCTCAGATTCTGAGTGGCATGCATTTGAACCAATAAATATTTTTGAAAAGCTTTAAAAAAAAAGTAGCAGCTGTAGTGACCACAGCTTGGGTGGGTCTGCAAATGGCCAGCCCTCCCATGGCCAGAGTGCCCTGCTGCAGCGTCGAGAGAGGACAATGCAGAATGGAAAGGGCACACTTTGGGCCATTCTTTGCTTCTTGACAGACCTCACTAGAGCAGGGCTTCTCAAACTTGGGTCTCCAGCTGTTTTTGGACTACAGTTCCCATTATCCCTGACCACTGGTCCTGATAGCTAGGGATGATGGGCATTGTAGCTCCAAAACAGCTGGAGATCCAAGTATGGGAAACCCTGCTCTAGAGTTATATATGGCATATGTTCTCCATATCATTCCTGGCCTGTTCAGAATGTGGGCTGGCTAGCAAATGCAGGCACTTAACCTAATTCTGGTTAAGTCTGTTGTTAATATTTCCATCTTGTTACATAAAGGAGCTCAGAAAATGCATTTATCGGAAATTTCAATGCCCCATGACAAAAAGGAAGTTAATTTATCCAGTTTTATGAATCTCTTTACCCTTCCTGCTGCAGCTATATCGAAAAAAAGTGGGCATAAATTCTGAGTGATGATGAACAGCCATCTGGTGAAAGCATTGCCAAGCCAAAATTCCATTGGTGGGTCTCCTAATAAAGTTTGGAAACAACTGCTTTAGAGATAGAATATGTACTGCCAATTGGGGGGGGGATCTACCAAAGAGGGGAGGGCTCCTCACCAAGGGAAAAGAAAGATTTATCCAATAGATATAACTACAACTAATCACTTAAAACCAATGGGTGTGCCATCTGCTCCTGTCTAGCTGCTTTAGATTCCTTAACTAGCTGCCCCAATATTGGCACTTTCTAAATAAAAGAAAAAAACCAGCTCTGGATCCGAGAAGTAATTGGATCAA
Organism: Podarcis liolepis; assembly: GCF_965112155.1. NCBI lineage: Eukaryota > Metazoa > Chordata > Lepidosauria > Squamata > Lacertidae > Podarcis > Podarcis liolepis. The sequence continues at coordinate 30,743,134 of NC_139571.1, forward strand.
AATGTAAATGGTAACTGTTGTGAAGCATGGGGTAAGAGTTAATATTGAGAAATATTCAAACATGTAATTCCCTGCCTACAGACTGAAGTTAGGAAATAGATATGGCCCAATAGTCTATCAAGAAATAAATATTATTCTAGCTGAAAAAGGGGGACCTTACAGAAGTGGGTGTGAGGGGAGCCAACTATGTATATTTAAAAACAGCACATTTGAAAAATTCAACATGTTCTAAGATTGTTTTTAAAATAAAGACATACCTGGACATACTTCTTGCCTTCTGCCTTTACTGTACACTGAAACACAACTTCTAGCTTGTTGCCACAACAAACAGAGATATAATTACATTTTTTGTGGGGGGGACTTGTAATACTTAGAGAGTTTCCATATAATTTGTAAGATTTGGGAAAGCCCAGAATTGCAAGACATGTGGTACATTGCAAAAGTTAGCAATGCACACATGATCTAATATTGGTTTCTCTGGGACAACTTGCCTCTCAACACCAGCCCTGATCAAGCATTGATAGTTCCATAATGAAAAAAGGTGAGGCAGTTAGGGTGACTTACTGTGGCAGAAAAGGGGAGCTTCTGTAGCCGCAATAGATTCTGGTCTACTCAATTTCTCTTCTCACAGAAAGCTGGGAACAACTACAGACCTCCTCCCTCTCTTCTCCTAAAGGGCTGCATGAGGAAATAACCTGTTATGTGAAGAGACGTCTGCAACAGTCGTTCTGAAAGTGCTCCAGGCATTGTACATGATGCAGGGAAAGTGTGTGTTACTTGTCATGTACACTACACAGTAGGCCTTTCCCCCTCCTCACTTTTCCATGGCAAAATGAGAAGCACTACAAACCCCTACAAAAATATTTTTATTGGAGACAATGGCAGGACACAATGAGCACACTAGACCATCACCTCTATGTCTCTGGCAAGTTGTTGTAAGTACACGAGCAATGGCTTCTATTGTTGCACTTATTTATTTACTTTTTCTGTGACTTTGGGCCATTATAATCCTGCGAACTTCTGGCCTAGATCGAATCCAGGTTTGCCATCATCTATATGTGCATTCAACAGAGAGCTGTTGCTGTCTCTGGGCTGTGTTGGGCTTTGCTGTGGTCAAGGGCAGGGCAAAGTCTCTGCTTTGGGGTTGGAAAGAAATTGGCTGTGTACCCCATACCTTCCAACATTTCTCCGCTGAAAATAGGAACATCCTAAGGAAAAGCGGGGCATTCCAAGGTCAAATCAGAAATTGGAATGGCTTCTGTAAATCTGGGACTGTCCCTGGAAAATAGGGACACTTGGAGGGTCTGGTATCCTCCAAAAATGTAGAAATAAACTCTAATATTCTTACTGGAATTGCACTATTGATATTGTCCAACTGTACCTTACAGGAGTAGCCAGCATGGCGTATTCCAGATGCTGACTGAGAAGACACCATGTTCAATACCCTCATCAGAGCCACCACCATTATGGGTCTGGACACTTTTTAAAGTTCCTGTGGACAAGAGGGTAAATTCCTGTACTAAACTAACCAAGTCATGTGTGCTGCTCAGCAACTTGAACGAGGTATCCCGGAATGTTCAAAAGGACTTGCTATGAGAATGCCAAATAATACTGCTAGTACAAAAATAAAACCAGGAATCTTCAACTCTCCATGACTTAATCTGTGATATGGTCTACTACATCCTGAATAGTTTTGTAAGCAATAATAGAACCATGGAGGCTAAATTGATACACCCATAATATTGTTGTACCTCCTCTCTTCCAAGCAACACTCATATTACTTAATGATCTGCAGATATTTTGGCTCCGATGTGCTTCTGAAACGCACGCATGACCATTCAGAACCATCCTCTAGGAGTAAGTGTTGTGTAAATTCCTTCCCACCTTATTATTATTATTCCTATTCAGCCTTATAGAATGACGAAGGGCAAAGAACTTTGAACATTCTTAGGTCAACCCGGGGGATTTGAAGCTATGCCTGGGTGGAATCTAACCTTTGTGAATCAGAGAAAAGGCATTTGCAATATGTTAAGAGCTCCGTGTTGGGTTTTAAAAAATGGCAACAGCATGGAGATCAATATCAAGGACAAATTAAGAGCAGGAAAATACATACATGTTCAGTTTACAAAACTCGGCGGAATAGGTTCCTGCTTCCCTAGTTTTAGAGAAAGGTTTGGATTTGGATATCTTCCTTCGGCAATTGTTTCTATCCAGCGAGAAGCCCTACATGGATCAGAACATCTGGATAAGAAGACAGATTCATGTGGGTAGGAAGAGAAAAGGTCTAAGTATACCAGGGCATAAGAAGAGTCCTGGTGGATCAAGTCAAAGACCCATAAAGACCACCACACAAGTCTCACAGTGGCCAACCAAGTCTGCAATTAAAGCTTGAGTACAACATCACACTCCTCACTTGTGGTCCTCACCCTACTTCCTCTGACACTGGAGAGACTGCACAGCCATCACAGGAAGTAGCCATTGATGGCCTCATCATCTACAGTGGTACCTCGGGTTAAGTACTTAATTCGTTCCAGAGGTCCGTACTTAACCTGAAACTGTTCTTAACCTGAAGCACCACTTTAGCTAATGGGGCCTCCCGCTGCTACCGCGCCACCGGAGAACAATTTCTGTTCTCATCCTGAAGCAAAGTTCTTAACCCGAGGTACTATTTCTGGGTTAGCGGAGTCTGTAACCTGAAGCGTATGTAACCTGAAGCATATGTAACCCGAGGTACCACTGTATTAATATGTCAATTCATGGGAGGAGGATAGCTAGAAACTTTATTTGCCTAGCTACTAGCCATAGCAATAAAATAATATACACAGAGGATAAAACTAAATGCTCCCTTAGCCACTACAAAATACATTCAAAAGGTTTACAACCAATACAAATGACAGAACTGATACATGGTCCTTTAGCCACAGATAAAACATGTGAACCTATAGGCTTTCTTTTGATTAAAACAACAACAGTGGAGCAATATTAGAAAGCTAATCAAACAATAGATCTTATTCTCATTGTCACTTCTAAAAGTTGTGTCGTTTTTGCTGTCACCTGGTTATCTTTATCTGCTAGAAGAAAAGACACGGTAGCACAAGACTGAGCAGGATCCCAGAAAAGCAATATGCATGGTAAGAGAGAGAGAAGCAAACGGGCCAATTCAGGGATGGAGGTACGAGAGCAAACACCACCAAGGAACAGTTGGCCAACCTGCCAGCAGCCTCCTCCTACATCCTTCATATAGAAGCTGCAGGAAGGTTGGTGCCAGAGAGTGAGAGAAATACATTTAAAGTGACCTCAAGGCAGCATACGTTCCAAAGCTGAGGAGCTGTTCCTAGAAAGAAGAGAAAGGAGAGACTTTCCCCTATTGCATTCCTTTGTGGTTCCTCTGATTTGCATCGCCCCATATTCCAGTCTTCCTGAATTCTGGTTCAACTAGGATCATTCCTACAATTAGTTCTGAACATGAAACATGTGCAGTTTGCTGAAGCTTTCCATTCCTTCATTTCATTTGAATCTTTGATTTTTGTCTCTGTTAACTATGTGTACATGTCCATGAATAAATCATTGCAAAAAAAACCCCACCCACCCTACCTTTAAATGTGAACATATGAGGAATTCTTTCTGTCCAGTGATTTACTGATGCACTCATGCACTCTTCAGCAACAGCAAGACACCACTATAGTCTTAGTGTCAAAACAATCATAGCTGCAGTTGCATCAAATTCTCCTTTTTAGCAATGTTTCATCTGTGCACAAAGGGCTCGTGTCGATTGGTAAAAATGCCACCAATATTCTTTTCCATACATGGTTCGGCTTGCTATGCACTGAAATCTAGTATGAGGCAAGCTTCATAGACTGAGTTGTCAGTATGTTTATTTCTAGTGATCTTTTAATTATTTTATTTATGATTTTCAATTGTATACATTGCAATAATTGTACAATCATTTTAACATTTCAAAACTTGACTTCCTTCCCCGCTTCCTGAGGTTCCTGAAATTTATTTTTAATATTTTTGCCATATCCAAATTAACTTAATTTGCTCATTTGTTCATCTACTTTAAATATATACTCTTTTAAAACTGCAAGTTATTACAATAACCCTGCCAATGCTGTTATCTGTTTACAGTTTCTTTGTAAATATTTATTAAACCATTTCCATTCTTTTATAAAAAGTTTATTCTCTTGATTTCTTATTTTTCCAGTAAGTTTCACCATTTCTGCAAATTCCACAAGTTCATAAGTTTTTGTGTCCATTCTTCTTTTGCTGGGACTTCTTCTTTCCATTTTTGGGCAAGTAACATTCTGGCCACTGTAGTTGCATACATGAATAAATTTCTAGACAGTTTGGGTAGTTCCTTCCCTATAATTCCCCAAAGGAATTCCCAAAAGGAATTATAGTGACCTTTTAAGCACTTAGTGAGATCACACACACCCCTTTCAAAACAGTGACATGTAAGATGCCCATGTTCAAACGTTCCTGGTCATTGCTATGTCCTGTGCTATAGGTGCATTGGCCAAGAAGTCAGAAGGGTTCTCCAGGGTTTCAGACCTCACGCCCAGATAGCTCAGTTGGTTGGAGTGAAGTGCTGATAACGCCAAGGTTGCAGGTTTGATCGCTGTATGTTCCTGCTTTGCAGAGGGCTGGAGTAGATGATTCCTCAGGTCCCTTCCAGCTCTACAGTTCTATGATTCCATACTCAGCCCCATCTGGAGATCCCAGGAATTGAACCTGGAAGCATGCAAAGCCTGCCACCGAGCTATGGTCCACAACACACACTGCCCTGAATGCAGGGCATTTTTTCAGCTGGGGAAAACTCTGTTCTGGCATGGCTCAGGTGGGCACCATTGCCATTACAGTGGAACCTCAGGTTAAGAACTTAATTCGTTCTGGAGGTCCGTTCTTAACCTGAAACTGTTCCACTGTAATGGCAATGGTGCCCACCTGAGTGATTCACCGCTTCCGTGCATGCGAGGGATGTCATTTTGAACGTCTGCACATGCGCAAGCAGCGAAACCCAGAAGTAACCTCTTCTGTTACTTCCGGGTTGCAGTGGAACGCAACCTGAAAAGATTTAACCTGAAGCAAACGTAACAGGGGGATGACTGTATAAGAGAACAAGGGAGGCATTCGTGGTGAGTTCCCACACCTCTTTTTCTAGAAAAATAGCACTGCCTGAATGCATGGCTTCTGAGGTAAATTTGAAATGTACAATTCTGTGATATCAGAACTGAACAGCAATTAGCTGAAATCCACCGGATTACTGAAAGCTGCTCAGGAGATGCTGTTCCATGGGCTTACGTTGTCTTTCTGAGTTATTGGCTGGGATCCTAAACTCACTTGAAGAGGCAGAGTTCTACTGCTGCCAAGGTGAAGTACGAGAACTCCATTACTCTAAATAATGAGCAGGATGAACAATAAACAAAATGGTGCTTGCCTGAGGGGAACAAACCAAAGACATGCTTGCTGACATGTAGGTGCCTGACACCAGCACAAAGTAATGACAAATGGGCATGGCTTGCGGCCCACATCATGCAAAAACAATGCCAGAACTCTCTGTCCTTTTCCCAGTGTAATGACATTTTAATATCTTGATGTGCTAAGAAAGCATCACTGGATCATATCCACGGCTGATGCCATGGAAGTATTAAAAATTGGGAGTTTTATTAACAAAATGGCCACCAGATGGTGAGGAGAATTGCAGGTTGCTGCTCCCTTTCCGTCTGCTACATGCATTCTGCTTATTGTTGTTCCATTTAAAAAAAAAAAATCTTAGAAAAAGACTTAAAAATGCATACAAAAATCACCCAAACCCACAACTGTTTATAAGCAACATTGCACCAAAATAATAATAATAAGGGGGTACAAAACTCTGCTCTTCCATGATACAACAATACCAGTAACACTTAATTGTACAATTATAAGATTAGAATAAAAATAAAATGAACCTAGCTTTATCATTGATTAGTTCTTCAGCAATGGAATGGGGGAAAATATCAAATGCCATTCCAATCTAAGTAAGTTTCATTCTACCCACTCTGATTCGTAATATATATGTCTGTTTCAAACAATTAGTTAACAACCTACACCCTTGTGCAAATTAATTGAAACAAACAATGTAGTTTATTGTACAAAACTCACATATACATGTACAAAACTTACATATACGTACACTGGTAACAGATATGACCTCCGCTGTTTTTAAGCAGCATTTGAACACAGTTTGGCATGGAGTCTACTAGTTTCGAACAGTCACTGTTGATTTTCGGATCCCTGGACCACGCTTGAATCAGCGCCTAAATGAGCTTCTCCATAGTCGTACAGTCTGTAGCACAGAGGCAACTTTTGCATGTAGCCCACAAATTGTCAATGGGATTTATGTCCAGGGAATTCCCTGGCCAATCAAGTACCTGTATTTGCCGCTCTGTCATGAATTTCTTCACCACTTTCGATGTGTGACAGGGGGCTATGTCCTGCTGCAATATCCCAGTACCGTCAGGACACCTCTTTTCCAGCTCTGGAATAACTCTCTTTCATAGAACCTCAATATATTGTGGCGAGCACATCATTCCTTCTATTGGCTGTAGGCTTCCGACACCATAATGATCAACTGACTTTTCGTGTTTGTTTTGAGTACAGGATTACGAGTAAGATAGAAGACATGATTTGTTTCAATTAATTTGCACAAGGATGAACATTTCCATCCTCATACTGGACTAGTTCCCTCCGTTCACTGTTAGAGTCAGAGTAGCATTTTAATGTCTTTTTTTCTCATTTGTATTTGCTATGAATATTAATGCCACACAAAGACATTTGTCCCCCTATTGCATTCCTTGACTTGTCATTAAGCCTTTGGAAGAAGAGAACTGTTTCCTTCAGAGCCCGCTAAAGTTTGGCATAAGAAGTGCTAAACTAGCTTGAAAATTCACTGTTTCCATCAATATTTCCTTCAGTTTGTTTTATATACAGTACATATAAACATTAAATAGGTTTTGTTACTGGATGCCAAAGAACCCATTGTAGGAATTGTCCCATGACTTTAACCAATGCATTGATTTGAGTGTCCAGTTGCAACAAAATTGACTTATTCACTCTGGATTTTGTTTGGTTCTGTACTGGACACACCATGGAGACCAGCTCTGAATGGGGACTTTCCGAATATTTTTAGTAGAGTCTGTAAACAAAGAGGATCAAATGTCTGGACTTGAGATTTCTCCTAGCGAAAGATTTGCCTTCCTTATAGTATCATTTTCAGTTTTAAGTACAGCGTGATCCCTTCTGCTTTGTTAACCAAACTGAGTAGGACATACATACCATAAACACACTAATGCCTTTCCCCATTTTCCAAAGAGAGAAGAGAGGGGATTCTTTTCTTCTGATGCTTGTGGATGGAGAGAGTTATCAAGGTTTATGTTTCATTGTTTCATTGTCTTGCTTAGCATAGCAATGAAATTAAACTGTATGATGCAACAAAAGTCAGATTATATCTTAGATTCTGTATTCTACATAGGAGCCAACTCCTAGGGGCTGCAGGATCTTTCCCCTCCCCCCATTAAATATTTGAGGGGGTGGGGTGGGGCAGAGTTGATGGGCACTGCCATTCAAATGCTGTGTGTGCACTGCATTATGTGATCAATTTTGCACGGCAGGGGATTCCTCCCCCACCCAATATTTCATTCAAGTTGGCACCTACATTCTGTTTTTTCCACTCACAATACCTTCAGATTATTTATTTCTTCAACTGTTGTCCAGTGTTAGATTTAGATTCACTATTTCAAGCTAAGCAAGGCTGCGGTGTTAGGAAGACAAACACTGGTCTTCCAGTCCAACACTCTAACCCAAGGTTTCCCAAACTTGTTTCTGGACTTCAGCTCCCATCATCCCTAGCTAGCAGAACCAGTGGGTACAATACAGATCTCCTCATTGATTTGTAAAAAGGAAGCATGGATCCATGTGGAAAACTAGCAGTTTTTAATTCATTCCCCAAATCACTGTGGCTGGGGAAATTATTTACTGTGATGGAAAGTTAGACCTGTCCATTAAAATTAAAGATTCTACCTATTACCCTTTTTCTCTTGAGTTCTGGGTCCTTTCCCAGTCAGCCTGGTTTTGTGTCTCAGCAGAGAGCAGGAGGGAAAGGTTTGCATTTCTTGGGCAGCCAACGCACAGAGTGACTCAATACATCTTTGATGTCAACAAAAGCTGCTCCTTTTCCCTTATGGGGTATCCAAGAGCCCCTATAGAGTCCTTAAGTGGGTTCCCTATTGGCAGGAGAAAATAACAGAGGCCAACCAGAGAATATTGAGAAGCAAGGCAGCTAGTAAGCCTGATCTTTTTTGAACTGTTGCAACAGGGTCCTCATTCACTACATGCAGGAGAGAGGCGGGACCCAGAACAATGGTGAGCAAGTCCTTATATAGACTTTTGAAACTGCCTACCCTGTAGCTCAAGACCACCCCAAAAAACACCATACATACATCACAGAAGGAGGCGGTCCACAGCAGAAATCCTGTCTGCCAGGATACCTGACAATGGCCAGTGATTGCTTACTTGGGCAGCCTGGCCATTCTTTTGTGATGGCAAATACTTTAATTCCTGAATCCTGGTCACAAGCTCACCCTATTCATACACAAAGATGCCCTAAAGACAGGTAAGCAAAAGACAATGGAGAGGCTTTCCCATTTCCTTCCTCCTTGTAGAGAAACATTTGAGGTCAATTTGGGAGAGTCAAAATGGTTTCAGGGTTGTTCTCCTGTACTATTTCAAAACACGTGGTTTGCATACTTATGTATGCGTTTGCCTTGTAAATTTATGAACATTTAATTTATATATTTGAGACCTTGAATTCTTATAACGCCTTGTTAACAGCACGATGCAACTCAGAAACATGCAGGCCATCCCCAAGTCACTTTAGGAGTCAGGAAACATACTGGAATGATGCACATCCCCTGTACACAGCTTGCCGAATACAACTTTTCTTGTCACAGAACATGGATAATCTAAGTGAATGTGCTGGTTGTTTGGTGCAGATGGCTTGCCAGTGTGGTGTAGTGGTTAAGAGCGGTAGTCTCGTAATCTGGGGAACCGGGTTTGCGTCTCTGCTCCTCTCATGCAGCTGCTGGGTGACCTTGGGCTAGTCACACTTCTCTGAAGTCTCTCAGCCCCACTCACCTCACAGAGTGTTTGTTGTGGGGGAAGAAGGGAAAGGAGAATGTTAGCCGCTTTGAGACTCCTTAAAGGGAGTGAAAGGCGGGATATCAAATCCAAACTGTTCTTCTTCTACTACTTGTAAAATACGTCAAGTGTGAAGAGGCAGCTACCTCCATATAGGATTAAAACAAGTCTTGTTCAACAGCAAGTCCAAATTAGTACATGGCGATCCTCTGTTATTTCCTACTGATATCCTGTTCTGCTATAGCTGTAAAGGTCACATTTGCCAATATTTACCTTGTTATCTCTTATGTACATCTCTTGCCTTTGGTATTTGAACTTCTGTTTGCGTATTTGTACAGTAACTACCACTTGAGCCTCATGCGCAGCACTACGGGAAACATCACAGTACAAAACGTATGGGTTGGAAAATAAAATATTTGGGTTTTTACACAGAAATTTTAAACCCTATTCTGACCACCACCACCCAAAAAATATGGGGTTTTCAGTGCAATTATGCCCAGCTGGAAATCATTTCATTTACTTTTTTCATTCAGAATAATTTAAAGTACAGTGAGAAATATATTCTGATCCCAGTTATACTTCTGGTTGCCGGTGCTGGTATGTTTTTCAGTTTGGGGAAATAAAAAACGTTTAAGTATCAAATAGTCTAGTGTTTGTTTATTTTTTTGTAATCATGTATAGGGGGACTTAAACAGATTTCCAAAACTTCTGTTCCTACTGAATTTTGTTCTGATAGCCCAGATTATATGGCACGTGGTTGTGGAATGTCCATAGATGATTCTAAGAATCCCAATAATTTCAGGGGGGGTTGTTTTTTCATTTGGCACGGTCTGCATGCATTCTAGCATTATGGTTGCAGCCAAGTCTAACCTTAGGATCACAAATAAGCTGAAAGACAGAAGGGTGGAATGGTAGCATTTCGTTGCACTGAGTCATGGTTTCTGTTATTCTTCAAGGTTGGCTCCAGCTGCCCTCAAGTTGCTTACAATTTGTGAAAAAGTGAAACTGCTTTCTGCATGCTAACAACAACAACAACAACAACAACAACAACAACAACAATTTATTATTTATACCCAGCCCATCTGGCTGGGTTTCCCCAGCCACTCTGGGTGGCTTCTAACAGAATACAGTGGTGCCCCGCAAGACGAAATTAATTCGTTCCGCAATTTTTGTTGTCTAGCGAATTTTTCGTCTTGCGAAGCACGAAATCCCATAGGAATGCATTGAAAATCAATTAATGCGTTCCTATGGTCAAAAAAAGTCCAAACAAAGCCAAATTTGGTACAACAACAGTTTATTAACTGCTCTTTAAAGTCACACATACTGTAAAGAGCAGTTCAAAAATTTAAGGGAAAATAAATTAACTTTATAAACAAAACATGTCTTTGTTTTTAGTCAAAGAAAAAAAAGTCGCGAGACGTTTTCGTCTTGCGAAGCAAGCCCATAGGGGAAATTCGTCTTGCGAGGCAAATCGCGAACGGAAAAACCTTTTGTCTAGCGAGTTTTTTGTCTTGCGAGGCATTCTTCTTGCGGGGCACCACTGTATTAAAATACAATAGTCTATTAAATATTAAAAGCTTCTGTTATGTACTGAGTTGAATAGGATCCAAAAGGCAGCAGTCTGGTTGGTCCTAGAACAATAGGATTCAGAATGCAGCAGTCTGATTGGTCCTAGAACAATAGGGTCCAGAATGCAGCAGTCTGATTGGTCCTAGAACAATGCAGCAGTATGATTGGTCTGCAGGAGCCACTCAATCCAGCTCCAGGTGGAAGTGAATCCGCAACCTGATTGGCCTACAGGAGAATCCCAGAATTAGCCAATCACGTGCGCTCCATTGTGTAAATAATGTATATAAAGCAGATATCTTGGGGGAACTTTCATTCCTCACTACTATGAGCTGAATAAAGAGCATGAAATCCACACTTGACTCTGAGTATATTTCAGCTTTCCTAAACAGGGCTGCCTTCAGATGTCTTCTAAAAGTCTGGTAGTTGTTTTTCTCTTTGACATCTCCATCTCCAACTCTTCCCCATCACATACCAAGGCAGCAGTTGTATGGCAGATCCACGACTGAATCTTCTTTTTTCATGGAAATAAAGCCATGGCAAGAGGCTGCCAATTTCTTTGGAGCACAGTTTTCCCATAGAGGAAAACCGCTGGAAGGAAATGTAACTGAGGGAAAGGGGTTAAGCACTCCTTCTGCCCACTACTCCAGAGAAGTTGGCAGCCCTCCACATCTGTGTTTCATTGGGTGGGAGGAAGGTTTCAGCATATCCAATTCATGGATTTTCTATTTAATATAGAGCCAGGGCTTTTTCGGCTGTGGCTCCGATCTGGTGGAACACTCTGTCACAAGAGACCAGGGCCCTGCGGTACTTAACATCTTTCCGCAGGGCCTGCAAGACAGAGCTGTTCCACCAGGCCTTTGGCCAGGGCACAGCCTGACTCCCTCCCTCGGCAATCTTCGCGAAGCTCTGGCCCAATGGTTGCCAGTGGCTTGAATTAATTAATTTCATAATGAATGATTTGAGAGTGTTGTTTATGCTGTACTTTTGTACTGTTTTATTGTTGTTAGCCACCCTGAGCCCGGCTTCGGCTGGGGAGGGCAGGATATAAATAAAATTTATTATTATTATTATTATTATTATTATTATTATTATTATTATTATTTAGTTTAGCTCTTTGATTCATCCTAAGCATTCCAAACACTGAATTTAATTTTGCAAAAAATTTAGGACCTGTCTGTATAAAAAGCTTGCCATTTCTATGTGGGTGAATTTGCAGATATTAGGTGTGTACATTGGCTTTATGTGGGGGCTGAATAACAAGGCAATTTGTGGCAGTTTGGGGTTCTCCCCTCTCCCCTAAATCAAGGTGTGTTATTCGTGCAAGGTTCAATGTCCTTCCATCGAACCTGCTGAGCCACAGATTTTCCAGGGGTTTGGTGTCTCTGCTATGCGTGTGTGACGGGAAAACTGTTGAATCTCTTCCACATATAATGTTCAACTGTCCCCTCCATAGCATAGCCAGGACTAAATTCCTGGGTCCTGTTTTATTGCACTTGGTTGGCAGGCCTGTTGAGTCACACGCCGCACTACTTTTGCAGGATACAGATCCTTCTGTAACTCTGCAGGTGGCGAGATTCCTGAACACGGTTATCTCACACACAAAAACCACTAAAAAACAACAACAACATCAAAAACTAATCGGACAGTTATGATGAGAGTGCATGTCGGATCTCGTTTTCAGTTTTCCTTTTTCTGCGATCCGTCCCTTGGAGCTCTCCGGGCCCCAAGCTGTTATTTGGCTCGGCTCAATGTCCCACCCTTGCATCGTGGTGTTCTCTTTCTGGTGCCGAATATATCGGTCTTTATGCCTCTGACCTTTTACGTTTGTACATATTTTATGGGCTAATAGCCGTAAATAAAATTAAGTAAGTAAGTAAGGTGTGATGTCAGTACCCCTCCAAAAAAAAACCTCACAAAGCCACAAAACACTGTTTTTCTATTTCTGCGCTCTCTGTTTTCCTATATAATACCTCTATATTTCCCTATGTCTGCCAGGCTGTCCCAAATCTTACCTGCAGAGCACTGAAGAACTTTGGATTGTTTTTCAAGGATTGCAGCAGATAATTTAAAAAACAACAACACTTAAATGCTTCATTTAAGGTTTTTAAAAAGTCCTACACTACTCTGCTTTTACAAAAACGAAACAAATCCTAGAACTTTTCAGTATACTAGAAAAGTGCACATTATAGGGTCTTGCAGACCTGTAAGCCTCACAGGAACAACAAGAAAGAAAAGCCAGCATGAAGCTGCAAAGTGCTAAAATTGTACACACCACTTACCTAATTATTTTAAGGTAAGAACGTAACAAATTCCAGTTCTCCTGCTCCTCAATAAAGGATTGGGAAAGAAAGTGAATCCCTTATTTTGTCCCACAAAAAAAGTCCTTGGACTAGTTTGTTTGCAATTTGGCAGGCTTAATCTACTCTGAAAGTGCTCTTGTGCCTGTAAATTTCATCCACTTTGGCCCAAAGGGGGGAAGTTATACCTGATTTTTGGTCTTCTATTATAGTGAATGGAGGGAACAGAGAGCTTTGTTTTAAAACAGGAGTCAATTACATATCAAAGTAAGAGTGAACAGTGCTACTTTAGAAACAGATCGGATTTTTAAAAAATAATGCACAGACACAAATGCAAGGTGACTCCTGGTGCCCATGCACACTAGTAGCAGATATTTTTGGACAGAGCATGGAGGAAAACCACACTGCTATCTATAACTGAGAGGCATTAAATGTTCTCCGAAATCTCCTGTGAAGAACCTGCTTCTTCACTCCATTAGCTGCAGATGTGCAACAAGTAAATACAAATATCAAGTCTCAAAATACTTTTCAAATCATTGTTGTGTCACCAGAAACAGGTTTTTGCACTGCTATTAGAAACTGGCATGGCTGGCACTGGTTAGAAGTTCTCTTACATATTCTAGATGGTAAGAAAATAAGTTGGGTTATGACAACCAAAATGAAGGCCTTCTTAATTCCCATTGATCTCAATGGGCTACTTAATTGCATGTTCAAATCTCTCTTGTTGAAATTAAGCATGCTTAATTTTGGCTGGATTACGCCTTTGCTTTTTTACGTATGTCTGTTAAGTTGTGCTTTTGGAGATCGTCGGCTCTGTCTTCAATAAAAAGGGGGGAAGAAAAGTGGAACTACTAATTTAGTTCCTTTAAAAGGCATCTATTTTCATACACATTAAATCCATCTGTCTCTGAAATGGAGGCCTTGCTTCAGTATGTAATTTGATAAAACACGAAAGAAAAGCCTTGGAGCCCTAAGCAGAAATAGGGAGAGAGAAGCTGAGTATGGTTTAAAAGAAAAAGAAAAAACAACTAACTGAATATTTGGAATATACAAACTTTATAGTTTAAAAAAATCATCCACAACTGAGCTTGACTCAATCTGTCCTTTAGTCCTTGCAGATACCAAAACCAAGAAGGAAAAAAATGTGCAAAATAAACTGGCATGGAGTTGGCTATGGCAAATAATTGTTTCCAAATCACAGTGATGGTACACTCTTTGGGCCATCACAATGTTTTGCACCCATAGGAAATACTGGAGCATGACTCCTTTCTACATCCCTTGTTAAATCGCATGGTGTGTTCCGACGTGGCAGAACCAGTTCACTGATCTCAGACTTTTGGTATTGCTGTGTGTGGCACAGAAAATAGCAAGGCTGCAGTGGCTTCAACGCTTCTAAATAATATCATTTAGGGGTTGCCAATGTTGTTCACTCCATAAAAGTGGAATCACCACTGTCACTCCTGCTCCCAATCTGCAGAGGATATCATGGGCAATAGTATAAAAAATGTCAAAATATCGAGGAGAATCAATAGGCTTGCACTCCTCCAGGTCTCATTCCTAATAAAAGTAATCAGTCAGAACAATCAAGATGGTTTCCAGCCTGAAGCCAGATTGAAATGGGTCTAGTTCACCTGTTTCTTCCAACCATGCTTGAATTTTCAGGTTCTTCGTTTTTTAAAAAATAGCATAAAACCACCACAATCATTATAAAGCAGAAGCAAAAGTGTGATCATTGCATACTGCACTTTAATGAATTGCATTCATCTCAGAACATTCACCCCAATGTATCACCTGCCTCTGGTTTATGTTACTCAAGCAATGTCTTGATTCAGCTTCAGAGTAGCCATATTCTTCACACTCATAAAACCAAATCAACTTTAACCTAGCAAGATACAAGTGCACGAGATGGGAAGTTCCTGGTACGAGAGCTCTTTATTTTATTTTTTAAATAGTAATGGAGCAACTTGTTATAATTTATAGGTCTTAGCAAGTAGAGCGAAATATATGTTGCTGAGTGACCAGATAACTTTTCTCCCACTTATCAGTCACTGGTTGCTCAGAGATGGTTTTTCAAGTGCAAACTATGTAAACAAAGAGGAGAAACCGACTTGGCCTTCTCTGTGCATTTCCCCCCAATGACAACCCTGGTCTCCTCCACCTCTTAGACACAGAGCGGTGCAAAATCTACACTATAAGATTTGGATGTAAGAACCCCAAAGTCAAGGTGCTGTGCAGCTGTAAATCTCATTGGGGGGGCCCTGCTTCTTCCACACTAGCCCATTTCTCTGGAATCAGTCGTATTAATTCATTCAGTAATTACGGAAAATTCAGACCGCTGCAGACAAGTGTTTTCCTGTTGTTCTCTCGACTTTAAAGCCTGTTTTGTGGCCATTGCTCTGGCTTGAAATGTAATACTGCATGCACTGGCTAAACATGATTGATGCACACTGTGGGAGAAGTGGACTGTGGGGCTGGGGATGCCTTGCCATTTCCTGGCTGCATTGCCATGGCATGCCCTGCAATTGGGACCCATTACTTTTTAACAGCCGGGGGGGCAACAAGTGAGTAATTTCCTCTGTAATTTTAATTCCCTTTGTGCGCTCCATCACAAACATGGTCATAAAAATAACTTCTGAACCTTGCTTTTCCTTTGGTGCACTGATGCACAATTGCAGCTTTCAGGAAAGTCCTTAAACCTGCAATGTGGAACAAATAGCAATTAAACAGGCATTAAAAGCAGCGTACCCTGCACTCAGTGGCTGTATTAAGTCCAGCAGAGATGGAGTCAGTAAAAGGGAATAAAAAGAAGGAAGCAGAAACTGCCACCGCCAAGGAGCAAAAGCTTGACGGCTGCTGAAATGCTTCTCAAACCAAGACAAGACCTTGAGCTCAGCACCTCCTCCTTCCTGCCCCCAAAAATTGGGAGGTGAAGGCACCTCAGGGCAGGTAGAGAAAAAGAGTGGCCACATGTATAACTCAGTTGACAGAGCATGAGACTCTTAATCCCAAGGTCATGGGTTCGAGCGCTGTGTTGGGCAAAAAGATTACTGCATTACTGGGGGCTGGACTTAATGAGGACTTGTGGTGTCCCTTCTAACTCTCCAATTCTAAAGATCTATGATTCTACATACTACTTTACAGAAAACAGTCCACTATTTAAAATGTGGCCCAATTAAGTCTGGTTTAAAGGTAAAGAACTCTGAGGGAAAGCAGGGGGACTGGAACTATCCATCAACATTTTAGCACCTGACAGGGATGGATAAATCTGTCCATGTCGGTTTCTCATTTTTTCTCCAAGTCTCGAGTTCAGTTCACCACATTTGTACAGCATTGATTCAATGGAGCTTATTCCCAGGTAAATGTGCCTAGAATGTGCAACCTTAAGGAAGGAAGGGCACACACACGCAAGCACAAATGTCCCCTTCTGCCACATCCACTGAAAGGGTATTATTAGGAACATAGGAAGCATAGGAAGAGAGCCAGCGTGGTGTAGAGCGGTGGACTCGTAATCTGGTGAACCGGGTTTGCGTCCCCGCTCCTCCTAAGTTTGTTCTTGGTATAAGCTTTCGTGTGCATGCACACTTCTTGAGATACCTGTCTGATGCAGTCAATATATATATCCCCGCGACAGGGTGAGCTTCCGTGGCTTGGTCCCAGCTCCTGCCAACCTAGCAGTTTGAAAGCACATCAAAGTGCAAGTAGATAAATAGGTACAGCTCTGGCGGGAAGGTAAACAGTGTTCCCATGTGCTGCTCTGGTTCGCCAGAAGCCGTATAGTCATGCTGGCCACATGACCCAGAAGCTGTCTGCAGACAAACGCTGGCTCCCTCAGCCTATAGAGCGACATGAGTGCCACAGAGTCGTCCGTGACTGGACCTGATGGTCAGAGGTACCTTTACATATATATATATATATATATATATATATATATATATATATACACACACACACACACACACACACACACACACACACACTAGCACCTTGGAGACCAACTAAGTTAATTCTTGGTATAAGCTTTCGTGTGCATGCACACTTCTTCAGATACCTACCTGAATCACGGCTACCTACCTGAATCTATCACCTCACAGAGTGTTTGTTGTGGGGGAGGAAGGGAAAGGAGATTGTTAATCACTTTGAGACTCCTTAAGGGGAGTGAAAGGCAGGATATCAAGTCCAAATTCTTCTTCTTCTTCCTTAGACTGCAGCAGATTGTTGGTCCATCTACCTCAGTACTGTCTGTTACACTGACTGGTGGTGGTTCCCTGGAACGCTCAAGGCAAATGCAGATTAAGGCTACAATATTTATTTTAGAGTATCAGATTGCTGTCTTAATAATTACAGTCTGAGGAGGAAAAAACAGCTCCACATGGCAAGAAATCAAGGGCGCAAAGTTTACTTCACTGATTGGAAAATCCTTCCATCATAGCAATCAGCTTCCTTCTCAAGGCACGAACATGACTTGCAATTATATTATATTATTTATTTGTACTTTTAGGCAGATTCACGACTGATGATTACAGTCAGAAAGCCATTTTTGCAGCTGGCCAGTTTTGGGTTTTGTTTTGCCCCAAGCAAAAATGACAATAGAAAATTTAGATTTTTAGAGATCGCCCAATAGTCTCCTGAACTAATTCTGACTCCATTTGGGCTCAGAGCTAATAGTCCCATTGCCTTGTGAAATATACTCAGAGTCCTGCAGTGATTTCATGCTCTTGATGGCAGCTTGTAAAACAGTGATTGACTTTCCCCTCCCCAACCTCAGGCTTTTATATACATTATTTACACAATGAGTCCCGTCTGATTGGCTGATTCTGCTTCCCTCTTGGAGCCTGATTGGTCTTCTCCTGCAGGCCAATCAGTTGTTGCATTCTATGATCCTACCTGCCTATTGTTCTAGGATCCAAGCTTAGTACATAACACCTTGATTGGTAGAAGGATCATATAATTGTAGAGTTGGAAGAGACCACGAAAGTCATCTAGTCTAACCCCCTGCAATGCAGGAATCATTTGCCCAACATGGGGCTCAAACCCACGACCCTAGGATCAGCAGTCTCATGCTTTACCAGCTGAGCTATCCCAGCTTCAAACACAGAATAATCATGCTCTTACCAAGCATATTTTATTTAAACACCCTCCAAAGCATTTTCTCAGCGATTTTTCCCCAGCCAGACAATGCAGCATTTGTACATAAATATTAGAAATGCAGACAAAAGGAACTATCACTCAGAATTTATATTGCAAGTCCTAAGGTTTTGTGTGCTTTGCTGAGTTTGTAAGCTACAGTGTAATTTTTAATTGTGTTTTACCATGAGGCGGAAGCTACTTTTATTCTTTTAACAGTGTATACACACGGAAAAGAATTTCCTGCTACTCCATTTATAGGCAGATTTACACTGGCAATAAATCAGTCGATGTTGATCTTGATTAGCAAAATGCTCTTTGCCTTCAATTATTCCCTGACATTTTGAAAAGCCAAACATTCTTGTTTGGTTCTAAATGAGAAAGTTAATCTGCTCAATTGGATTCAAGAATGTGATCCCATCACACTTTTTAACAGAAAAGTTATAATTAGGGAACATTCCCCTGAAGTGCATGATGACCACAGAATTCAGCCAAAGAATCTCTGAGTCTTCATATCTTTTTAACAGCAGGTTTCTAGCCCTCATTGTTGAGCAAATAAGCTTAGGGCACTTCCAGATGACCCATTTTTTTTAGCATTCTTCCTGATTTGTTTGCAGGGGAAATGAGACAGCCTTGGCTATTTAATGACCATTCAGTCTGATATGTTTGGGGGGAGGCTAGACATTGCACTGAAACAAGTATTATCTCACATTCTCCATTGCTTTTGCAAGTCACTTTCCTTCTTGCCAGAAGTATGCTGTTTTTGGCAAAGCTGATTTGTTGTGCCCAGCCTCCCAGTCAACTGCAGTTGCACAACCTGAATTTGCCGGTATGTGACAGAATCGCACATGAAAATAATGACAGTCTGGAAATGCCCTTAGAAGACTATGAGCAACGCTTGCAATAAAACATGCTTATAAAAATGGGCAACAATGAGTCTGTCCTAAATCCGCTTACTGAGTTGATGGCAGATGCAGGATTTTGAAGTAGAGAATTCCCATCCAGGACTCAGAGGCTAACCACACATGATGCTAAACAATTAACATTTTTGTCCAGGTCTTTTTAAAAACTAGCTGTTAATGCCCCAAATAGGATTGGGTCCACTGCAGATGAGAAGAAGTGGTTCACACTTTCGTGCCACACTGCAGACCTAATGAAAATTCACCCTGGCTGTGATTTGGCTCCCATTATCTATCAAATCTGGGACGTGGGTGGCACTGTGGGTTAAACCACAGAGCCTAGGACTTGCCGATCAGAAGGTCGGCTGTTCGAATCCCCATGACGGGGTGAGCTCCCGTTGCTCGGTCCCTGCTCCTGCCCACCTAGCAGTTTGAAAGCACGTCAAAGTGCAAGTAGATAAATCAGTACCACTCTGGCAGGAAGGTAAACGGTGTTTCCGTGCGCTGCTCTGGTTCACCAGAAGCGGCTTAGTCATGCTGGCCACATGTACGCCGGCTCCCTCGGCCAATAAAGCGAGATGAGCACTGCAACCGCAGTTGGCCACGACTGGACCTAATGGTCAGAGGTTCCTTTACCTTTACCTTTATCTATCAAATATTTTTATATTACCAACTTATTATTATTAATTGCCTCGTACGTAAGTGTCTCAAGGCAATACACAATTTAAAAAGCAGCAAACAGTTAAAAACACCAAAAAGCAGATATATTTTTAAAACAAAACAATACAAAATAGATACCCATGGCAGAGATTCAGCCACGCAGCTGGAAAGACCCAACAGAACATAAATGTCTTCAATTATTTCCAGAAAGTGCATATGGTGGGTGTTTGTCATATCACAACAGGAATGCTTGTTCCACAGAACAGGAGCATCGCTCTGCTCTGAGTTACCATGGAGTGGGCTTTTGAGATCTGAGATCTCTTACAGACCACAATGACCTCTCTCAAGTAGCCTGGTCCTGAGCAGCACAGGGCCTAATAAGTTTTTAGTACCAAGACCTTGAACTTGGCCTGGTAGCAGATTAGCAGCCAGTGGAAATCCCACAAGCAAGGTGTTATGTGTTGTTGGCAGTAGTTTGCCCCCACAAGCGACCTAGTCACCATGTTCTGCACCAACAGCAGCCTGCAGACAGACCACAAGGGTGGCCTCATATAGAGTGCATTTGCAGCAATCCAAACGTGGGGAAAGAAAACTCTGCATAAAACCACTGATACAATTGCATTAATGGAATGAATGCAGAGTACATCATCAATTAATAGATCTGATTGGTACATCAATGCAGCTAAATCACCCTGCAAGGAAATGCACCTCATTGCCTCAGGAAAGGTACAAGTGCATTTCACAACTGAAGCACTAGCCAAGTACAATACCACTTGGAAAACTCCCACGTGTATCGTCACAAAGCAAAACGACAACAGCCTAGCTCTTTTTTATTTAGTTATTTGATGTATGAAGCACTTCCCACGAGGCACACTAAACGATTTACAATACAGTGGTACCTTGGTTTTCAAATGCCTTGGTACTCAAACAACTTGGAACCCAAACACTGCAAACCCGGAAATAAATGTTTCGGTTTGCGAACTTTTTTTGGAAGCCGAACATGCTCTGTTTTGAGTGCCACGCTTCTGTTTTGAGTATTACGCTTCCGATTTGAGTGTCATGATTCCGTTTTGAGTGTTCCGCTGAGGTCTGTCTGCTTTTACTATTTATTTTGCGTTTTTGTTTCTGAAGCTCTCTTTCTTTTTGATTTTCTGACTGACCTGAAATAGCACTTTAACTAATGGGGCCTCCCGCTGCCGCCATGCGATTTCTGTTCTCCTCCTGAAGCAAAGTTCTTAACCCAGGGTACTATTTCTCGGTTAGCGGAGTCTGTAACCTGAAGCGTCTGTAACCTGAGGTACCACTGTACTTTCTATGGGAAAGTGCACCTTGGTTTTGGAATGCTTTGGTTTTGGAACGGACTTATAGAACGGATTAAGTTTGAGAACCAAGGTACCACTGTATAATAAAAAACTTCATCACATTTGTATCCCATACAGTGGTACCTCGGTTTACAGACACTTCAGGTTATGCGTTTTCGGGTTGCGTACCGTGCCAAACCTGGAAGTACCAGAACGGGTTACTTCTGGGTTTCAGTGCTCGCGCATGCGCAGACATGGCGCTGCAGGTTGCGAACATGCCTCCCGCACGGATCACATTCGCAACCCGAGGTTCCACTGTATTTCCATCAAGCAATTCATGCACGAGGCAATGCCCTTTTCCACCTTACAAACTATATGCAGAGACATTTGGCTGCCCTCTCACCCCTGTTATGTGACAGACTCCTGTGGCTGCAGTGAAAATTATCTCCAAACCACCTGAGATCCTGAAAAGAACACATCCACGAACAATTTATTTCAACATTAACAAGGAACAAAAGGAAAAGAGGGGAAAGGGGAAAGACCTAAACTGTTCATCATAATAAGAGAGATTCCTAACAAGCAAGAGCATTCTATATAATTAAGTTTTCATCTCACAAGTTAATTACAACGCTACACATCTCACAAGGGTTGGCAGTATTATGCTGCCCTCTAATTGAACATGTCTGGAAAATGTTCTTTATATATATATATTAAAAATGTAGCAAATGTGAAATAATAGTAATAACAAGCCACAGAACCCATTGTTGATTGCAGCAGGCAAAAGGTCCGGTCACCATTTTTAATACAATTGCCATGGCATGCTTTTCCTATCCGCATCCGCATTCTGTGGCCTAACACATCTTCTGCTTCCACATGCACACACACATGCACACGCCCTTTCCTTGTCTCTCTAATCCCCAGGTAAGCAACTCATTGTCAGGTGTGCGTGCAGGAGCCAGGCCCTGTGACCAGTAGGACTCTGCAGGACTGGGGCCTTCCTAAGTTTGTTCTGAAGAGGCAAGGCGCGGCTGCACAGGTGAGGCTGATTGGTAACTCACAGCACCTGGTGACAAGAGCCAAGAAGGGATATAAGGTCAGCATTTCCTTTCGGCTCTTTGCCACAGCAACACGTTCCCTGCCTTGCTGCGTTTGGTTCCTTGCTTCTTGATCATCGGACCCCTGACTTCATGACTCCTTGCTTCTTGATCCTCGGACCCTTGGCTTCCTGACTACTGGCTTCTGGAATCCCATTCCTGCTCTCACCCCGCCATCTTGCCCCCGGTCCTGATGTCCCCAGCCAGGACTTTGACTGCCCATGAACCGGACCCTGACACTCATTTCAGGAGAGAGTGGTGGGCAAAGAACATCTCAGAGGCTCTTCTACCACCAACTGACAGGTCAAGAGGGTTGCAGGAGGGTGAAAAAGGCAAGTGATGAAGACCTCAGAGCTATCTCCTCCTGCACTTCTTCAGGGCCTTCTGTCATCAACACTGTGGAAAGAATCCTGCTATTTTTTCATATGTGTACCCTGAGAGGCGGATATAAGCAACACATCACATTAATACAACCCCTATACTTTTGTTTTGTTTTGTCTTCTACTTCTAAGTTGGCAACTGAAGGCTCAGCTCATTCAGTCATCTCTGGCAACAAATGAGGATACCAGCAGTCTCATGACCTGAACTGGTGCCTCCGTCTGAGTTGCTATATAGTCTGCACAATTGCTCAAAAGTGGCTTGAAAAAGCACCACCATTGGCCAAACAATGGTGGCAATGGTTCCTGCAAATGGTGCATCAGTGGAACTCTGCACTGGTGAAAAATGTGTGCATGGCCCAATGGGTGACGGTATTCATGACACCCAGCTTTCAGGGTGCGGATCCTAAAACGAAGCCGAAGGAAGCTATCAGAAAACCAACCAAATTTGCAAGGAAGCTACACCAGAGATAATTCTTATTCTTTAAATTTGCATACCTCCCTATACCCATAGGTCTCAGGGCAGTTCAACAACACAAAGTTGTGGCACAAAATACATAATACAGTGGTACTTCTGGCTATGTACTTAGTTCGTTCCGGAGGTCTGTTCTTAACCTGAGGTACCACTTTAGTTAATGGGGCCTCCTGCTGCCACCGCATGATTTCTGTTCTCATCCTGAAGCAAAGTTCTTAACCCGAGGTACTATTTCTGGGTTAGCAGAGTCTGTAACCTGAAGCGTATGTAACCTGAGGTACCACTGTAAAAATAATTTTAAAAATTAACAGTACTTATGTATACATACTAATAAAAAATACACTCCCCAACAAAATCCCGCTGCCCACAAATTCAATAACCCAAATTAACATATAACATTTAAAAAACTATTTAAAACAACCCCCCAAAAAATAAAATAGCACCCACCCAAGTTAAAACCCCATCCCCCATTAAAGCAATTTTAGCACAAAGGGGCTGCCCCATGTATTCATCCCCATCATGCTCGTCCATTGGTCTGCATGAGCAAAGGGTTCAGCTGTTGCCTTACTAATGATACATTGCCCCCCCCCCAACTCTGCCTACCTTGTTCCCCAGCCCCCACAGCAAGAGCTGGGTTTGGCCTTTACAAAATGGGAGTGCTACAAAACCGGAATGTCAATAGACTTTGAAAAGATATCTAAGCATTAACAAGGCAGCATGAAAAGAGGATGGATCAGTCAGTAGCAGGCATAAAGAGGCTGAAGCTATAAAGGAATCACGATAACACAGGCAAGAGAAGAGGGAAGCAGCCCGTGAGAGATCAAGAGGCCTCTGGGGAACAGGAGAAAGTGAGAAGAAAGATCAGAAGATTACAGGAAAAACAGTAAGCGCAGACCTGTTGGCTCTAGCTCATGATTGTTTATTTTTCTAATAAACACACTAACTCAAGGAAGCCTGGGGTTCACCAAAGACGACTGGAAATAATTAACCAGAAACGCTATATGAAAGACTCCTCCAGCTCCTTTATAAAGCACAGAAGCACAGACAGGCATAGAAGCACATAATGGATGGGCAGTCGATAGCTTCTTGGTTTTCTCATTCCGTTTACACACTGTCTATCGGACAACTTTACATCTGGCAAATACTGCGGCCGTATCAGTACTTCAAGGAGCGGAGGCAAAAGGGGGGAAGGAAGGAGGAAACACCCCCCTGTCTCCCCCCCCCCTCTCCACTTCCAGTAGCAGTGTAAGCTTAAACCGATCTGAGCACTTTCACTGCAAACCGCGATAATGGCCCAAGGTCTGTAATCATGTCGAAATATCATCAGTCACATATGGGGGCAATGACTTAGCAGGCCACACAGCTATCTGACTCTGCTACCATTAAACCAACTTTAAATCATGGCGAAGCTCTGAAGAAATCCAGCCAGAGGCAAGAAATTAAACATTTAAAGATGATGGCTGAACTAGATCCTCAGCTGGCAATCAATGTGAATGGCCACTGCTAATTTGAATACGGTGGTGCAGATTTTTTTAATATTAATCTCACCTTTTAGTGCTCTCTCTCTCTCTTCAGAAAATCAACCTTGACTGAGTAAAAAAGAAGACTAATAAATCCTTTATTCTTCTGAGGTTGGCATGACTCCTCATTCTCCTTTCTTCATTTTATATTACATTTCAGTGTTACTGTTTGTGATGCAAGGGCATTTAAGGCAATATGTTTCCTTTTTTCTTAAATGGTTTAATGACTGGATTAGACATCAGAAGTTGGGTTCTATGGAAAATTAATGGTCATCATATTAACAGAGTTGTTTAATATTTCTTAGAACTCTGCTTTTTCATACCACAAATAATTTTCTGCCTGAAATCAGACTTTGGGAGATGTATTAGTCAGAAACTGGTTGCTGAACACTTTATGGCAAGCCCTCTTAGATGTTCTACATGACCAGTGAATTTGCTTATTTGGAATGCCTAAGAAATGGAAATTACAGGGTATCCTTGTGCTAATTCCTTTATGAACACTGATTGGGCACAGATTAGCTGGTGTCAAAAATATATTAAAGCAGGCAGCATGCATGCCTCTCTGTGGAGCAATCCCACAATCAAGAGAGCACTGCTGAAAAGCTCCTTTCTTTTGTAGGCACCTACCATACCTCATTTAATAGTAGCACATAGAAAATGATATTTGCTGATATGGGAAGAGGGAATCCTTCAGATACCCAAAGCATAGGTCCCAAACCATGAAGAAAGTTGCTGTCTTTTAAAACAAGCACTTTGAATTGGGTCCAGAAATAGACCAGGAACCAGTGAAGATGGCAAAGCAGCCTAATACGTTCAGGACATCAAGTCCTAGCTAGAAGCCTCAGAGCCATATTCTGCTCCAACTCAATTTTCCAGGCTGTGTGAAAAGCAAATCCATTGACAACAGATTTCAGTAATCCAAACGGGTGATTAGCAGGACATGGATGACTGAAGAAGCCAGGATCTTTCTAAACACTGCTAGTGAAGACACCTAAGCTGGGAAAAGGCTCTCCAAGCCACAGAGCCATTGAACAACCCCAAACTATGAATCTTTTGGGAGAGTACAGTCCCTCCAGAACAGGTTGAGAATCACTCTTCTTAGTAGATGAACCACTTATCACGTGTTATTGGAACCATGGATAGGCAGGGATGGCTGCACCCAATTCAGACAGTCTCTCCAGAAGGATACCATAGTTGATGGTATTGAAAGGTCCAGGATAATCATCTGTCTCTGTCCTGGCAAAAGTCATCACACTGAGTTACCACGGCACTTTCAGTGCCTAAACCCACCCTAAACCCCAATTAAAATGGATCAATGAGTGACTATTCTAATACAGAGGGAAACAGTCACCGCAAGTATAAATCTCAGCAGGAAGCGATCCAACCATGTCAAGTGAGAAGGTATTTCGTGACTCCCTGCTTCCTGACCCTTGGACCCCTGGCTTCTGGACTCTCATTCCTGCTCCCACCCTGCCATCTTGCCCCCGGTCCTGACGTCCTCAGCCGGGACTTTGATTGCCCATAGACCGGACCATGACACATTCTGCCTATTATCATCACGGTAGGCATGAAGTCCTGAGTTGCCCTGAATATTGCAGCCTTGGCAGGAATGCTGGTGGTTCCTAAATCAATCGCCCTGGGAACCCTGAACCCCAAATCCAGTGCTACGTCCATCAGCTCAGGCAGAAAGATTCGTGCGCAGCGTGGTGGGTGGTAGGCCAGATGAAACCTTAATCTGCTCCAGGAATGTAGTGCAAGATCCAAACACTCCAAGCTGGTCTTTCAACCGACATCTACTTCCCATCTGTTTGTGGATTTTGTTAATAGTGGCGCCTCGGCATTCTAGCTGCTTTTCTACAAAATGAGTTTCTCACCAGAATGGGCAATGGAATGTGGATTCTTTGGAGTTTTTGTGGCTTACTGTCTTGTGAGCATCTCATCCTATATGGCATGTGAATTTTGTTTATTGGATTGCATCCTATATACAGCATGTGAATCTGTGAATTCTGTTGATCAGACTGCTTCAAAACTGGATATTCCTAGTGGCTGTTTTGTCGTTGTTGTGGCTTGTTTGCATTTTGCTGAATGGCTCATTCTCTAACACAGACACTGGAACATGGATATATATATATATATATATTAAGGTTTATTAGCTCACTCTATCATTCCCAATTAGTCCTATGTGTGATGTGGATTTGGTTGATTGGATTGCCTCATAATCAGATATTCCAGCCTGTTTTTTCTATTAAAAAATCAAGGACAGGCAATAGAACACGGACGGTTTCAAAGTGTTGCTGCCTGTTGCATCATCCTCATCTGTGCAACTTGCAAATGTCTTTGACTGCACTGCCTTGGAATCAGTTGTTGTGGGCTGTTTCACCACAAAGCCACTTATTCTTTGGAATAGGTACCAGGGTGTAAGTTGCAGCTGGGAAGTTTTATGTTTTGCTGCATCATTCCCATCTAGCCCTGTGGGGCACATGCACTGGGTTGATTTGGCTCTCTTGAACTGTAAGCTCCCTGGGAGCAGAAAGCTGTTTCTTTGGGTAGCAAATAAATATATGAATGAATGTGCCAAGGAAGTGGATGATCTGAGCAGTTTTTTCCACAAGACCACTTACACCCTTGTGCAAATTAATTGAAACAAACAATGTACAAAACTCACATATACATGTACAAAACTCACATATACGTACATTAGTAACGGATATGACCTCTGCTATTTTTAAGCAGCATTTGAAGACGGTTTGGCATGGAGTCTACTAGTTTCAAACAGTCACTGCTGATTTTTGGAACCCTGTACCACAGTTGAATCAGCACCTAAATGAGCTTCTCCATAGTCGTACAGTCTACAGCACGGAGGCGACTTTTGCATATAGCCCACAAATTGTCAATGGGATTTACATCCGGGGAATTCCCTGGCCAATCAAGTACCTGTATTTACTGCTCTGCACCACTTTTGATGTGTCACAGGGGGCTTGGTCCTGCTGCAATATCCCAGTACCATCAGGATACCTCTTTTCCAGCTCTGGAATAACTCTTACTTAGAACCTCAATATATTGTGGTGAGCACATCATTCCTTCTATTGGCTGCAGGCTTCCGACACCACAATGACCAACTGACTTTTCGTGTTTGTTCTGAGTACAGGATTACAAGTAATATAGAAGACATGCTTTGTTTCAATTAATTTGCACAATGGTGTATTACCCACAGTAGGCTGGCACTAGGACCATGTGTACATTAAATGCAATGGCTCCCATTCACATACTGTATATCTCAGGACAGCATTCTCCAGATCCCATCAAGTTCCCCTTTAGTCATTTCAGCGTGGATAAATAACTGCAGCCAAAGATGCCATGTACATGATTGGTCATTGGCTAAATGATGCATTTAGCCTCAAATGCTTAACGCAAGTTGGCAAGCTCCGCTTCACCATTCACTGCAAAATTCCTTCCTGCCCTCCACAAGCAACCCATTTATCCCCTATAATTTCAGCCTTGAAAGGAAGACTGCCATGTACTGTAAAAATAGCCTAACCACTCTAATTATGGAGAGGGTTAAAACAAACAGCAAGCACACGGCATGCCACCATCTTCACAGGGCTCAAGCGACTGCTGTAATCTGAGACCACTTGAACCAAGTACGGGGCTTTTGAAATGCTTTTACATCCTGGTGGCCAAAGAATCTTCAGTGGCAGCAGGCAGTTTGGCTAGTGGACTGCAGTTTAGCACAGCAATATCTTCAGTGTCTCTTGCATTTGTGTGGATGCATTCAAATGTTACACATTCCGTGCACAAAAGAGGCTGTGGCAATAATCTGCTATTAATTCTGAAAAGCTGTGCATTTGGAAACCCCTTAAGGTATCATAACCAAATTGTACATGGTAGTTCCTGAGATTAAGTCAGGGGCGGAGGAAGGTGGGGGGCAGTCCGCCCTGGGTGTCATCACTGAGGGGGGTGGCATTCGGCATGCCACCCGCCCATGACTCCTAAGCCTACCCCGAGCCGTTGGGGGAAGGGGCGGAGCTGCACTGCCTTGCCAGCGGCCTTCCCCCCTTCTCCCTTCGTTCTGACAGCTCGGGGGAGGCTTGGGAGTCGTGGGCGGGTGGTGCGCCATTGCCCCCTGCTCCCGGGCTGCTTCCTGGGGGGGGGAGCCTCTCCCGAGCTGTGAAAAGGAAGAGGGACGGGAGGAAGGCTGCTGGCAAAGCGGCGTGGCTCCCCACCCCTGCCCAGGAAGCAGCACCCTGGGATGCTCGCTCTACCCCCCTGGGATGCTCATCCCAGGCCATAACCCCACCCCTGTGCACCCCTGGGTGCACAGCATGTGCACAGCTCCAGGTGCCGGAGCAGCTAGCTCCGCCTCTGGATTAAGGTGCAGTTTTTCATGATGTTTGGATAGAGTTGGATGCCATTTTGAATCAAGATGGCAGACCGAACTTTTCAACTGAACTGATTTTAGCAGACCAAACTTTTCGACTGCGCTGCTTTTAGCCACCAATTTCAAAGCTGCGCTGAGTTTTTGTTTCTTAGAATTCCTGAGCAACGCAGCGTACAAGGCTGCTGGTAGTAAAATCATGCACAGCTCTGCTAACTAAAACTGATGGACCCAAATGTAGCTGATTAATCCATTGGCTAAGCTGATTAAAGCAAACATTCTGGGTGTAAGAGCTGCACATACCTTCGATTTTAACTCAAGTGTGCCTCACCTATTAGAAGTCTGGGAATCACCAGCCTAGATTCTGGTGCACTGTAGCTGAAGCAATGATGCCAAGAGCTGTCCCTTTGAAAGCACAAGCAAGGTCCTCTCAACAGTGTTACATTCAGAGTGGCCTTGCCTTCCTAGGGACAGCTCGATCAACATAAGAGGAGCCCTTCATCAGATCAAGGGCCCATCTAGTTGATCGTTCTGTTTCCACACCTATGGAAAGCCAAAAAGCAGGATATCTGGGTAATAGCACTTTCCCACTCATGTTCCCAAGGACAGGAATAGCCTTATCTCCCCTTAAATTTGTCTAATCACCAGGGGGCAGACCCAAGCAAGTCCCATTGGCTTGTTGGAACCACCCCCTGGGGAATCCCTGGACCCAGGCCTGCCTGACAAAGGCCGATCTGTAGGCAGGTCTGCAGTCCTCCCCTGCCGACTGCCGGATCGCTGGCCAGGCCCGTGGCCGGGCCGCAACACTCCTGACCGTTTAAGGGAAGCGGACGTAAAGCCATCAAAATCAGCAGCCACAAGCACATCATATGGTACAAATTCCATCTGTCCTGCTCTCCTATCATAGGGAGAGAACATTAGGGAATATTAAGCAAACCTTTCCACCAGGAACATATATTACCATATAGCAGGGGTGGCCAACTCCCAAGAGACTGCTATCTACTTTCAGAATTGAAATCTGGCAGTGATCTACTTTTTTGGGGGGGAGGAAAGACCCATTTTTCGGGGGTTAAGGTAAAGGCTTCTTGGGGGAGGGGAGTTCTGCTTTGGGGGTGGGAGCAAGGAAGGGGAAGTTGGGGTTAAGTCACTCACAAAAACATCGCTATGGATGAAAACAGCCACACAGAGGGAGCTCCATCTTCCCTTCCTGAGTTCAAACAAGAATGGAGGGCGGGACGAGGGCAGGAGTCAGATTTAACGACGCAGACAAACAGGGCCAGAGATCAATTGCAATCTACCAAAATGTCGCGGGGATCTAACAGTAGATCGCGATTGACCTGTTGGACATCCCTGCCAAATAGGGATGCAAAATGTGTGCTTGAAGAAAAGGTCCTGCCAGTCGCAGCATGTGAGGTGGCGAAGTGCTCCTGCGCCATGCTCCCAGCTGCACTGGCGCTGCCGGTCACCAGGAATGGGTGCGGCATCAGGAAGGGTGGAGGAAGAACATGGCTGGCAGCAGGGGAAGACAGAGATTGTGCCCACTGTTGCCACGCCAGTGCTTCCCTGGAGAGCCAGTGTGGTGTAGTGGTTAAGAGCGGTGGACTCGTAATCTGGTGAACCGGGTTCGCGTCTCCGCTCCTCCACATGAAGCTGCTGGGTGACCTTGGGCTAGTCACACTTCTCTGAAGTCTCTCAGCCCCACTCACCTCACAGAGTGTTTGTTGTGGGGGAGGAAGGGAAAGGAGATTGTTAGCCGCTTTGAGACTCCTTCAGGTAGTGATAAAGTGGGATATCAAATCCAAACTCTTCTACTTTTTCTTCTTCCCCAGTCTTTATGGCTGCCATGTCCAGTCCGGTCCCAGCAGCTGCCAGCGCTTTGTGATCCACATACCTAGTGCAACAACAGCGCCCCACCTAGCACACCCATGGCTGTATCCTGCACTAGCACAGGGGCTCAGGGTGGATGAAGACATGTCCTTGGTGCACCCATGGCATCTGTAGTAATGGATCTCCTCCCCCGCTTTCCTCATTTCTTAATAGGAGTGCCTATAGTTGCACTTCAGACAACAATGCTTAATATCCAAAAGTTAAACAGAATGTTGTGTTTCTCACCAGCAACTCTTTCTGAAAGCCTTTACATTTCTCCTTCCGAATGGTGGTTGCTCCTCCTTTCGCAGCCGGCGGGTTGAGCGTGCGGACGTGTTAGCTGTTGATGCAGAAGAAAATTGGCTAAATGGGGTTTGTAAAACAAAATACGTCACTCGAATGGAGCCCAACACCACAAACATGCACACTCTTAAATGCTGAGACAAAGACCTTGGCCCAAATCCACTTCTATTTTTCTTTGGGGGTGTTTTGTCATACCAAAGATAAAGCCCTTTCTATGTCTATTTTAGTGTTTGGAAAGCAGAGATGAATTCATAATTCCCTGGCAATTTCCTGAGGTACAGAAGTGCATAATTAAACCTAAGCACATTAGCCTCTAGCCTAACATACGATCCTTCTGGAAACTCCCTGTATCAGACACGAAACCCGTCCAACGCACATCACGCCAATCCTTTCTGAAGTGCCAAGTTGCTTTGGCTTCCTTCCTCGGTTTTTACCATTCACTACCAGCAGGTTTTCCCTAAACGTTTCCTTGAGTGTAGTGTTGTGAGATCCAGCAGTTTTCTCCTTGGCTGGATTCCTGGGCTTTCTGGCATCTTTGGAAGGCAAGCCACAGAACCTGCCGAACTTATGTGTACAGAAGAGAGAGGGCATTCCACGCAAACACGTGAAAAGATGGGGAGTGGAATCTATTGAGGGGGTTCCAGCCCTGTGCAAGATACCGAGTGTGTGAACAGTACCGTTAAAGGCTCAGAAACAAGCATAAAAGCAAAAGACTCTTTTACGGGTCTGGAAACCAAGCATTAAGAACATGGGTAGGCAAACTAAGGCAAGGGGGCCGGATCCGGCCCAATTGCCTTCTCAATCCGGCCTGTGGACGGTCCGGGAATCAGCATGAGCAGAATGTGTCCTTTTATTTAAAATGCATCTCTGGGTTATTTGTGGGGCCTGCCTGGTGTTTTTACATGAGTAGAATGTATGCTTTTATTGGAAATGCATCTCTGGGTTATTTGTGGGGCATAGGAATTCATTCATTTATTTATTTTTATTAATATAGTCTGGCCCCCCACAAGGTCTGAGGGACAGTGGACCGGGCCACGGCTGGAAAAGGTTGCTGAACCCCTCTGCTAAAAGGAACACTTGAAGGAGCTAGGCATGTTTAGCCTGGAAAAGAGGAGACTGAGAGGAAATAGGATAGCCACCTTAAAATATCTCAAGGGTCGCCACATGGAAGTTGGAACAAGCTTGTTCTGGAGGGTAGGACTCGAAGCAATGGCTTCAAGTTACAAGAAAGGAGATTCTGAGTAGACAACAGGAAGAACTTTCGGACTGTAAGAGCCTTTCAACAGTGGAACGGTCTTCCTCAGAAGGTGGTGGACTCTCCTTCCTTGGAGGCTTTTAAGCAGAGGTTGGATGGCCATCTGTCATGTATGATTTAGTTGAGATTCCTGCATTGCAGGGGGTTGGACTAGAACAGATGACCCTTTGGGTCCCTTCCACCTCTACAGTTCTATGGTTCTACGATTCGGATATTCTTGTTGAGCATAAGCTCTATCCATGTGACCTTCTCAAATTGTCACAGGCATAGTTTCATCAGTTTATATAATGATATAACAATACTTGTGTGAAACAGCAAATATGCTCCTAACCTGCCAGGATTCTGCATGCAGTCCTGTTGACGGGATAAACGGACCCAGAGTTTTGGATATTGGAATAAAGGTTCACAATATACATACAGGTTTCTGAATACTATATAGCTTCTCCCAAAGCATAAAAGATGCAGACGAGAGTACAGTCAAATTCCAAAGGACTGAGAATGAATTCAGGGACTAAGCTTGTATTATTCTGTTTTTTTAATTTTTATTTTAGAATTTTAAATAATAAATCTAAACTGGTGGGGAAGATTTGAGGACATCTTCTCCATTCAGCATAGAAATACAGTGGTACCTCGGGTTACATATGCTTCAGGTTATATACGCTTCAGGTTACAGACTCCACTAACCCAGAAATAGTGCTTCAGGTTAAGAACTTTGCTTCAGGATGAGAACAGAAATCGTGCTCCAGCAGCGCAGCAGCAGTGGGAGGCCCCATTAGCTAAAGTGGTGCTTCAGGTTAAGAACAGTTTCAGGTTAAGTATGGACCTCCGGAACGAATTAAGTACTTAACCTGAGGTACCACTGTATCAGAGCAGCCATTCCACTAAGCTATGTTACTAGAACAGGAGAGAGGAAATAGCCAGTGCAATTCTGAGGCAACACATCACTTTCAAGCGCTGAATCACTTTGAGTAAGGCTTACTCATTCCAAGATACTTTCCACATATACACACACAGAGAGAGAGATGCATGCACCGTATTCTATTACTAAGTCAATGGCTCCGAGTTGTTCCGCTGTGCGTTAAAACAAAATATTGTTGTAACCTTTTGTGGGGGTGGGGGCGGGGGTAGAAAAATAATCACTTTGTCTTTTATGGAGAGCACCATTTGGCAGAAGCAATTTGCGAAGTTGTTCTTGGTTATGCAAGAGCTCAGCTATGTGTGAAGAAAGTGAGATTCAAGGAACATGGCAAGGCTCCAGTGCAAAAGTGTTTTAGCATATCATGAAGCAGAAACGATACCATTGTCTGGGTACAATTTGAAAAGATAAGAGTCCCTGATTCGACTTCCAATCACGCAGAACTTTGACACCAATAGGCATCAATCTCATTGTCTTGATTCAACAGGTCTTTCCTAATGGCATATCCACAACTGCCCCCCCCCCACCACCACAGCAGCTACTACTGCCCATCCCACCCCAAAACTGGACCCCCTAGCCTAGTCAATAAAAATAAATATATACATAAACAAAGGACCCGTTGACATGATGCTAACACAAACCCCTACACTAACACTATGCAACAGAACGAAAGAACAACACCCCCATTTCTCTCCCTCCCCTCTCTCCCCCCCATCGCAAACATGTCTCTCACTACATGTAAACAAACTGTGAAAAAGACTCTGTGAATTGAAAGTGGAGACAAAAGATGCACTTTCCCCCGTTTGTTTGTTTTCTAGCACAAGAAAATCGTTAATAAAAACAATTTTTTAAAAGGAAGGGAAAGTGACAGGGAAAGTTACATATGCTTCAGGTTACAGACTCTGCTAACCCAGAAATAGTGCTTCAGGTTAAGAACTTTGCTTCAGGATGAGAACAGAAATCCTGCTCCGGAGGCGCGGTGGCAGCAGGAGGCCCCTTTAGCTAAAGCGGTGCTTCAGGTTAAGAACAGTTTCAGGTTAAGAACGGACCTCCCTTAAGTACGTAACCAGAGGTACCACTGTAAGTCAATCCACATAGTGAGAATCACAGACTTGCAGAATTGAGAAGGAGCCAAGATTTATCTAGCCCAGGCTTCCTCAAACTTGGCCCTCCAGATGTTTTTGGCCTACAGCTCCCATGATCCCTAGCTAGCAGGACCAATGGTCAGGGATCATGGGAATTGTAGTCTCAAAACATCTGAAGGGCCAAGTTTGAGGAAGCCTGATCTAGCCCAATTCTCTTCAAGGCAGGAATGTGTGTGGCCTGTCAGCTGGCATACCGGTTGATGAAGACTGTGTAAGCAGCAACTACCACTTATGAGGACAAGCATTAGGAATAGCACTAAGGGATGAGCTACATGTGACTCATCAACAAAGCCCAGACAGTTGCCTTTTGGAGGAAGAATTACAAGGGGGGGGGTGGCCTTGCAAATATGGAAGCCCTCCTCCTCTCTGTCTGAACCTGTTCTGACCAATCTTCCCAAAACAGCATCAATCAGGAAATGGTGAGTTGCAGTTTGAACACATGCCAAGGAACTTACTTAAAAGACCATTCTTACACACAAAAATACGAACGAGCCAGTTCAGGTCAACTGTGCCTTTTGCCACAGACAAAACGGTATAACTCTGGCATAACGGCTTGCAAGTCAAGGTGATCTCGACTCCTTCTCCTTCCTCCACTTTGACATTCATTGCTTGTAATCTCGTTTGTGCTGTCATACCTTGAAAATGCTTCCATAAAATGCATTTTCTCAGAACAAAATGGTCACATGACTCATGGTGAATGTCATTTCTGAGCCCTTCTCCCCATCCTTTCAGAAAAGAATGGAAGGTTTCTTTCATAAAACCCACCCTTTGGAAACTTGGGTGTTGCCAGGGGGCGGGGGGGACAGTTGCCTTCCCTTAAATCAAGTAAATAAATATATTCAAGTAAATAAAAATAACTAAAAGTAGAAATCGTAGAAAGATTTTGACAGATTTTTCTGAGCACTTGGGGTCAAAAGAAAGTAATTTAAAACAACTGTTGTGGAGACATTTCATTCCAAATTTATATTAAATAATAATAATTTATTATTTATACCCCGCCCATCTGGCTGAGTTTCCCCAGCCACTCTGGGCGGCTCCCAATCAGTGTTAAAAACAGTACAGCGTTACATATTAAAAACTTCCCTGAACAGGGCTGCCTTAAGATGTCTTCTGAATGTCAGGTAATTATTTATCTCTTATATATGCCTCTATATTACTCCCACTTCTGATTGTCTCACCTGGTACATGACTTTCATTATCTTCCTGCTTTGGGCACTATATTCCTGCCTGTACCCTACCTGCTATCCAACACTGAACCCATATCTTAACTATAACATCAGCTCCAGGCCCTTTTGACCCCAGTCTGCCTTTATAAGAATCGGACCCTAGCTACAAATTGCCACAAGATTTAGCCATAGGCCTAACACCTAGTTTGGGACATCCCATTCCATAATGACAATCTTATTGGGTTGCCCCAACACTCTGGACAGCTTCCACAATATATAAAAACATAATAAAACAATAAACATTTTTTTAAAAAAAAAACAACTTCCCTATACAGGATTGCCTTCAGATGGCTCAGGGGTTGGATAACTCCATACCTTCCAACATTTCTCCAATGAAAATAGGGACATCCTAAGGAAAATAGGGACATTCTGGGATCAAATCAGATACTGGGACAGCTTCTCTAAATCAAGGATGTTCCTGGAAAATAGGGAGACTTGGAGGGTCTGGTAGACCCAGAATTCTGGAGAAATGTTTATATCTGGATGATTCCAGTTAAGTTGAGGGTTCATACCAGGGACTTCTGGGATGTGTGAATTATGACCTTCCATTAGATAAATTCTGTCTTATGACCTATGGGGTTTCGAAATGATACACACACACACACACACACACACACACACACAAAATCACACATATGGAGCAGCACTGAACAGAAACGTTTGGAGATGTAATATTATTTGAACTGACCCTCAGAACCTATATGGGGTATGAGCCAAGTACAAAGACTTTAATCTAATTAAAAATAAGAATAATCTGCCTCTCTCAGGCAATGTTCCGACTGCTGGCCACTCTCCTCGGACTCCCCACACTGTTCTGGCTCATTTCTGATGTCACTGCAAGCGTCAACGCTTCTCAGCTTGGCAGAGGATGAAGCCAACAAAGTAAGCAAGAGCTCATTTCAAACATGATCCTGTCCCTCTGCGACTGTAGTGCGAGGAAAACCGGGCAGCCAGCAATTCTGTGCGTGGGGAAATGGGAAGGCAGTTAACATTTACGTTTAACTGGCACCTAAAAGTTGGCTGCTCGGAGCATCCAGCTATTTGATTTGCTGTTTAATTTTTATATTAACAGAGAGGATTTAAGAGGGAATGGTTTTCACTTTGTCTGTTTCTAGTCAATCACAATGCATTCCTTCTTCCTTGCAGCTGTAAATCTGGCACTGAGATCATTGTTATAAATTGGTTTCTTTACACCCATTTTGCAAGGATCTATTGGCCTATCCTCCTCCTCCTTATTTGCGCCAATGGTTGCCCCTACCCAGCCTCAAAACAGGCCTCCTTTTTGTCTCTTAAAAACAAGAAGGACATCCATACCTTAAAATCATGGTCATGTGGTATCCTGGTGGGATCTCCCTGGCTGTAACAGAAAACTGCTACATCAATTGCCACTGAAGCTGTAAAGAAAACTGATATATGTCTAATCAGTTTTCTCTGGAACTGTAGATTTTTCTGACAGAGGCGCAGTCAAAAGTATGAGGCAAAACCTTGTTGAAAACAGTTACTCATTGCAGCCTCTCCCTACATTGGAAAGTTCGTCGCTAATAAATCAAAATAGCTTTCAATTAGACTTTCATTCATGGTAGGGCAAGATGTTTGCTTTTTTTGCCCTTTTCACAGTTTTATTCTCTCTTCACTTTCTTGTGAATTGGGGCAAGCCTTTCAAGGTGATTAAGAATGGATCCTAAAGCTGACCTCTTAGCCTTTCTGATGACTCCTGCTCATATGGATATAACCAAATGTTGGACCATGAGTGATGGGCTGAACATTGGTTCTTGGTATAACAGAGTATGGTCAATAGCATTGGCTGAGAAACTAACAGGCCAAGTGAGAGCGGCAAAGGGCAAACACCTTTCATAACATATGGCAAATGTTTATTGAATACATAAATTGTTCAGACTGTGGCAGGAATCCATGCAGCACTCATGGGAAAATGTGGCATGATCTCTTAGAGTAATCAAATGAAACTTCAACACATGGCATGATAAAACTCTGTGATGTTATCAGGATGAGTTACTTGTCGAAACAATTGTTTCCTCAAAATTCATCTTCTAAAAAAAGAATGTAGACAAAGTAGCTTTTGCGAGAAATTTCACTTCCTAGGGCAAAACCATGGATGAATTTTCGTGAAAGATTTTACCAGCTGAAAAAAAGCAGAAAGTCAACGGCCCCTCCTTGGCAGTTTTGGGGGGGAGCTGTTAAGGCTGAATGAAATTCCGACTCTCCTCCCTATCCCCTCCCCCCCCACAAAAAAAATTATTGACCCTTTTGAAGTAAGTGGATTTGGGAAAAGCAATTTTTCATGGGGAGGGGGCTTACCATTGATGGCGGGGCAGTGGTGTTCCACCACACTTTAGATTTTTTTAAAAAAAAACAGGGCTCATCTTGACATCCAATTTCTGGTGGTTTTTATTCTCCTTACCACCACCGAAACAAAGAGTGCTCCAGACACGGCAATTCCAGGACCAAAATTCTAACAAATTTAATTAATAATAACAACAACACCAAGATTCTGTGCTTGTAGCAAATCACAGAGTACAAAGCAACCACTTCTATAGCATTTGTATGTCCAGTGCAAAAGTATATTGTTCGACGCTGCTTCTCTTCTTATGGTTCAAAAAAAGCCCCATGTATTTCTGCAGCTCTTCGACAACATGTTTGTCCTTTTATTATGCCTCTTAAATGAAGGGCTTGCGCAGAGAGACAGTGCCTTTGCTCCTTGATTACCCTACACTTTCCTAGCCTCCCCTGGAGTCACAGGCCCAGTAATAATTCATGTAAATGACAGGTTTGTCCCTTGTGGTTTTATGCATCTCTCTGCATTTGTCTGGTTAGCATACACAAACTCTGACATTTCATTAGCTTTGTGGTGTCTTCCCCCTCCCTCTCCTCCCCTCCCCTGCTTGTTGCCTTTTATTACACTGCTGCGTTGAGCTGAATAAATAGCAAGCAGACCTGGAAATTCCCATCCTGCCTTCATTTCAGAAGGCGTTCCACATCTCAGCTGCCGCAGCGTATCCTGGCTGAGTGCATTTCTGACAATACTCTGGGACTCACCAGCACTTAAGGAAAAGCACCTGCTAAGAGAAGTAGCCTTTGGGAGCTATGAGTTCATGCATGATCATGGGTCCTGCTAGTTCCCTGTTTAATTATGACAGCCCTGTGTGAGAGAGGGAAGGAGGCAGGCAAGTGAAGACACTATCACATGTCTGCTCTCTCAAATCACACTAGCACTGCCTGTTCCACTGGTGTCTTCACCCATGTTCAGGAACAGAATGTTCTTCACACGTGGAAGATAGGGTTCTTCCACACCTCCACTTGTCCCATGCCTACAAAGCAAGGGTGCGAGTGGTTTTCCACTTGGCCTGCAGTGTGGTGTAGTGGTTAAGAGCGGTGGACTCGTAATCTGGGGAACCGGGTTCACTTCCCCGCTCCTCCACATGCAGCTGCTGGGTGACCTTAGGCTAGTCACACTTCTCTGAAGTCTCTCAGCCTCACTCACCTCACAGAGTGTTTGTTGTGGGGGAGGAAGGGAAAGGAGAATGTGAGCCGCTTTGAGACTCCTTTGGGTAGTGATAAAGCGGGATATCAAATCCAAACTCTTCTTCTTCTTCTTCTTCCTAGGCACAGGTTTGAGAAGTTCTCCCCTTGACTGAGGTCTTTTTCCCCCAGCTAGAACTCACCGGAACTCGGTTTCGGCACCTCTCAGATGGCCGCCATTGCCAGTCTAAGAGAACGAGGGAGGCGTTCATGGTGAGTTCCGGCACCTATTTTTCTAGAAAAATTGTACTGCCTTGACCCAGGGGCAGAGGAAGGGGGTGTGGGCCGCCCTGGGTGTCACCACTGAGGGGGGTGGCAAAATGCTGGGCGGAACTCACCGCGGGGCCTGCAACGCACCCGAGCCAAACGTCTCTCCTGGGAGTGACGCGGTGGCTTGCGCGCCTGCGGGCTCTGCGCTGCCCCAAATGGTCCACCCACCGCCTCCCCCTCAGTTGTAGGGTAGCAGAGTGGGAGGAGGCCCCACAGAGCATCCTGCCCCAGCTTGCCCCACCCCGCAGGCGGCTGGCCCCACCCCTGGGTGCAGGGCACGCGTACCGCCCCAGGCGCCCAATTGGCTTGCTCCGCCACTGCTTGACCCACCCCTTTTGCAGGGAAAACCCACTCTTTTGTGATAGATCGGAAAAAATGTCAATCTAGAAAACCCCCAGATTGCTGTTTGCTCTGATTTAGCACTAAAGAGTGCTTTTCCCCAAGGGGGACGAAAGGAAGTATAGATAAGCCCTTAATGTTGTTGTTGTTGTTGTTGTTTATTTTGGAGGGTTCTAATTTGTGTAAGTTATTAATTCGGCGTTTTAAAATAACCCTGCTTCTTAACACGCTCTCTCTTTCTGCCCCTCTCCTCAGTCACTCATTTTAGCAGTTTAATTTTTACATTTTACAAGGTTTTTAACGGAGCAGTTGCATTTCACAAATATGGTGAGCTGTTCTGGAGACTCCAATCAAAGAGCGATAAGGAAACTATGAAGTAAATAAATTCAGGAAGCACAGTTACAAAACAGCACTTACAATGGGGGTGGTAGCAGCAAATATATCAGATGCTGCAAACTGGGGAGAAGATTTCTGGCTCAATCAATTTTTAAGTGGTTTAAAAGAATGTTATAATTGGGTGGGGGGAGAAGGGAAGAGAAAGGTTTCTTCAGTGTCTCCCTCCCTAAGCCAGACCGAAGTTTCCTTGTACCTACGGGACCGCCTCTCCTGTTATGTCCCACAGAGGAACTTACGGTCTTCAACTAAAAACATCCTGAAGGTCCCAGGCCACAGAGAGGTTAGGCTGGCCTCAACTACAGCAAGGGCTTTTTCGGCTGTGGCTCCGATCTGGTGGAACGCTCTGTCACAAGAGACTAGGGCGCTGCGGGACTTGACATCAGAGCTGTTCCACCAGGCCTTTGGTCAGGGCGCAGCCTGACTCCCTCCTTTGGCAATCTCCACAGAACTTTAGCTTAATGGTTGCCATCAATTTGATTTTAATTAATTTTTATAATGAAATATTTTTATAATGTTGTACTATTTTATTGTTGTTAGCCAGCCACCCTAAGCCCGGCTTCGGCTGGGGAGGGCAGGATATAAATAAAATTTATTATTATTATTTGGGAAGGAGATGCTAGGGGAACATTTAGGGGACTAGCCTAGTCCCTTAGTCTACTGACCACACACTGCTGTCTACAAGTACGGTAAATATGACATTCAGGCTGAGAAAGGTCTTGAAATGAGGAGAAGCATATTCAGATGGAATTGGCAAGTGTGCAGTTTTAAAATGTTCTAAAGTTAAATACACAAAGAAACTTTGAAAGATCAATTGCATTTAAAAATCAAGGATCCTGCCACATTTACATAATTTACAGCACAATCCTATACATGTCTGCTCAGAAGTCCCTTTGAAGATAGTGAACTAATTGGAGCTCGCTTCTGAGTGGGCATGCAATTGGATTCCACCGCTAAAAATTGCATTAGTAATTATATTGTCGGGACAATCAAGGCTGTGCTAAAAATGTTTTTCATTGAAATCAATAGGATTTAAAAGTGGCTGGATTGTGTCCAATGGGAACAAATACTTGAGTAGGAAAACGGGACGTAAATGAGACAAAAAAAATGCTTTATTTTTCAGATCAAATGATCATCTCTAACACAATAAATTCATCTGTTTCAAAGGCTGTTTCAAGTTTTAATTTCAACACTGCATTTAATTAGGTGGTGTTCTTTTCATAAACATTGCCACAGAATCTGAATGACTGAACAACAGGAATCAATTCTGCTTCCCAGACCATTGCAGACGTGTGTGTGTGTGTGTGTGTGTGTGTGTGTGTGTGTGTGTGTTTTATGAGACAGCTGGGAAATACTTTAGGGAAACACTTGTTGGAGAACAAACAAAAACAAAGAAATAAAAGGGAGAGCTTCAACGGCAAAAACAAAAACTGATTATTAGCATAAAAAAAAAATACGGTGGATAAGGAAACCAGATGCAATGGAAGACAAAGTCCTGTATTTTAAATACTTGTGTGGAAAAGGGAACTTGAGCATGCACAACTTTTCTCATGCTAACGTTACAAGCTGCACCTGCCATTCTTCACAATTGTCAAAAATACAGGAACCCTGCCCTAATAATGTTCAACTGGGGATATATCAAGACTGCAAGCTTACATTGGTTGTATGCCAGTCTAACCGGCTTTCCGCAAAGAGATCCTGGGAAAACTGCAATTTTGGAAGTGTGCTGAAAGTT
Organism: Podarcis liolepis; assembly: GCF_965112155.1. Lineage (NCBI taxonomy): Eukaryota > Metazoa > Chordata > Lepidosauria > Squamata > Lacertidae > Podarcis > Podarcis liolepis. The sequence goes on from NC_139571.1 coordinate 30,784,984, forward strand.
CTCTTCTTAAGAGATCAGCGCATCACAGAACTCCTGTTGCTTGTGAAGAGGGGAAAAGTATTAACCCTGTTTAAGTTGTGGTTGCTCAGAAGTGCCCAGATAAGGCTCCCAACCACAGTCCTAGCCATTCAGAAAGGAAAAGCGGCCTAATGATTTGTTCCCATGGAAATAACTGCCATACTATTAATACTCTCTTTTCAAGTCAGAGAGTTTGCCCAGGGATTGCCTCAGGGCAGCCTGCACCGATAGTCCTACTATCTCTGTTAGGAAACCCGTAACAATACAGAATGTTAAACTGACAGCAAGCATTGTTAGTGCAGGGAGTTGATTAATTCTCATCAGGGTTCTGTTCAATTCATTTCAGCGATGAAGATAAAAAATGGCTGAAGTCTCTCGGTGAAAGGAAGTTTAACTTATGGGAGTTCTGTCAGAAAAGTATTTATTGTCTGTTTAGCATAGCCAAATGCTGGGATTATTATAGGAATTAATCAAGGGAAGAAGCATGTTATTAAGTCATAATGCAATCGTTAACCCTTAGGGTAGCAACATGATATGACTGGCAAAAGGAGGCAGATTCTGGCTCTGGTTAGTGCATTTAATAAAAAAAACAAGACAAAAGGTAAATCACTTCATTCAAACATGCAGACAAAGATATAGAACATGGGCCTTCAAAGGAAGATTTATAAGAAATATCTCAGATATGGCAGAGGGAGGGAAGAAAGAAGATAAAGTGTATGCATTCTGAGATACCACTGATGCTGTTCCTTAGATTTTGAGTCTAACCTCGTAAGATCCAGTAACTCTTATCATTACCAGCAGTTTGATCTGGAAACAAAGATGACTCAGACTTTTTTTTCACTGGTCCTGCTAGCAATTTGGTAAAGTTCATAGGGCCGGTTTTAGGTCTGTTGAGGCCCTAAGCTACCGAAGGTAATGGTAATATATCCAGCTGTCCTTTGTCAACAACAAACTGTCGCTGTTCTTTGTGTTGAATATATGCTATGTGGTAATTTATGGACCTAATAGGTATCTAAAGCCATTGGCACATGTTGCCATGCAACTAGTCTATGCAGAATGTCGGCACCTTATATATAGAAATGAGCAAATCAGTGGTATTTTAGGGAACAGGCTAGCAGGTGGGGCCCATTGCTTACACCACAGGAGCCTACACAACACAAATCACTGTTACTGTATGTAGGTTTTATTTTATTTGTTTTTTATCTTATATTTTGGAAATGTACATCCAGTTATTTTTTCCCTTTAAATTTTTTTGGGGCCCCCAAGAGAGTGGGGCCCTAAGCTATAGCTTGTTTAGCTTATATGTAAATCCGTCACTGCTTCTCTCCATGCCTTACAAAGCATTACCGGCTGACTGAATACATATCAAGTTGCTGTTTGTGGCACAGGAGCAGGTCCAATTGCCAAGCCAAGCAGTGACTATGCGCTACAGAAGAAAAGGTACTCCACACCTGCTCATGAGTATGCTTGTCAGTGCTTCACATGCTCACGAAACATAGCATTAAAAAGAGGTTCTGAGGTTTTGCTCTGTCGCAGAGCAACTTGCTGCCCTTCCTTACCCGCTGAGCAGGTGAAATTCTTACTCCCTTCGCAAAGGAAATTTCTCTTGGCAGATCGTGACAACAAAAATCTCTGCCAAAGCCTCCACTATAAAATGAAGCTGGCATGTTTTGGCTGTCAACCCAATGGGATAGCCAATGGGGTGTCAGCGATGCTCTCTCACTGCACTGAGCACTTGAGCCCCATTGTCATCAGGGCATTAGTGCTTTTTGAATATGGTTCTATTCTTACAAGAGTGTTGAGCTATCAGGCTGATCTGATTAAGTCCCATTCACTTAGATTTAGGGATTCTGGATCACTCCCTCATTTAAAAGCATTTCTTAGAAATCCAGATCAGTGTTCAAAATCTACCCAGGCAGCATCCCATGACTGATTGATAATGAATTGTAAACTCTAAGGTAGATGCGTACAAAGCTCATTTTTCTTCTTGACTTTTCGAACCTTGTTGGAAAGGTTTAATTTAGGCTATGTTGCAAGTTTCCATAGCTTCATACAACTGTGTCTTCCATTGTATTATATGTGGGGGTTTTAATTGATGTGAATTGCTTTGATACAGTTGTCTGAAAAGGAGGGTGAAATATAATAAATGGATAAACGGTGAATAGTGAATAATGTGATCAATGGATTCTCATACAGAAGTCATGGCCACTATATTAACTAACATATTCAGCAAGTGAAACCTTTGTAATGACTTAATGCAATTTTTGAAACAGCCTCTAATTTCAAGAAATTTCAATGCTGAAGCTTAACTTTAAGCGGTTCTGAAATGTGAAGCTGGATCCTAATAATGTCGAGTAAGACACTAACACCATTGATTTCTTTTAAAGCGTTTATTAATTTTCCAATAAGAACATCTAATTAACATATCAAATCAAATCCAATAAAAATAAAAAACTAAAATAAAAAGTCCAATTGTCTTCCAAACTGTAATCTTAATTTTTTGACTTCCCACGGTCTGACTTCCAAAGCGTTTTCAACATCATAGTCCACTGATTTCAATAGGATTCAATAGGATTTACTCACAGCAAAGTACATTTTGGACTGCATCCTTATATCTCAGCTTTCAAAAACCACCACGATGGAACTGAATAGCTGATAAAACATTATTTCAAAATAGACTTAAAAGCGCCAGTGCTTTCCAGACTGTTTTCACTACGCAAGAGACATGGTGAATGTCATAGTGTAGCTGTGTTTTAAAATCTATTCAAGATGAATCAATGGCTCATCAAAGTGCACATTCTTGAGATCTACTCATATCTCTCTCTCTACCTTAGGCCATTTCCACATGCCAACCTGATTGATCTGAATTTCCCAATCTGTTCAATGAGAATGGCTACTTTGCAAAACTTGCTGAAGCATGGAAACTGCTTCCCCATGGGTGAGATCAAATAGGTTGCGTGGCAAGTTCCCGCCCCCCACCAGGATAAATAAAGACACGAGACACCATAGTTTAAGGTTAAATGGGTGAATTAGGCCACAACTTTATTGAATTCAGGAATGAGAGGCATTGGCTTAGGCATTGGTCCTAACGACTATCCGGCTCCAGCCCATTTGCTGGAGACACGGGGAAGGGTTAACACTATATTGGGGGAGTCTCCCACCGAGGCACGTCGACTAGGAGCTCCCCCGGGTCACCGCTCTGGGGCGTGCCTTTGGCCCTCACCTCCATAGGCTTCGGACAGGGCCACGCCCCCCGGAGTCCTTTAACGGACCACCCTTCGCTCACTGGGGGGAGGTGATGGCGTTCCTCCCCCCCACACACACACACATCCTCTTAACCCCTTCTTACCAATGCCTACCGCCAATGCCGAAGAGTTGTGACGAGTTGCTACGAGGTAGGCCGAAAACCAAATGGCTGTAAATTGCCAATTGGGAAAAATTCCTACCATGCCCCTTGCGGCGACAAACCGAAGTCCATAGCAAAGTCAGAGACCTACCTAAAGCCTACCTAAAGGGAGGGAGGGTGGGAAAACGTGGGGGCTACCCGGCGAAAAGAGGGCAAGCCCCCTCTGCGCCGGCCCTAAATAGGGCAGACACGGCCAGGATTCCCCTGCTCTCGCGGGGGCTGAAACCAGCCCCCACTCACGTGGGGGGTGGGCGTGAAGCCCGCAACACGACCCCCTGGACAGGCCGGAAGTGGCTATTTTACCAACTGATTGTGCTTTTTCCCTCTGCCCCAATTGATCAAGGGTACACCTTATTTTCTAATCAGTGTTCCTGGCAAATCATTGTCACCTTCTGCCTGTTTTGCCTTTTGAGTAGATTACATTAATTTATGTTAAATTACATTTCTCTGCGCTTCTTCAGATTTCAGCCTACTCCTCCTGAGCCTCTACACTTTAAATCTCACGAGTGAAGGGTGGCTACATCTTGACTCTAGTGCACATTAAGGGAAATGACTCCACAAGGATATAAAACACCAGACCACTGTTTTCCCCTTTTATCTCCTTCATAACTATCGGATAGTAAACATTTCGGAATGTGACTGTGTTGCAGTTCTTCTATAATACATGCAACCAGATGTATCCACTGTGAGTTGAAGCATTGTAGTAGACAGTTTTTATTAAAATAAAACAAAAAAAAGCAAAAACACTTGTGATTGGCTTACTTGCACACCCTGCTAAAAAAAAAATAAAACATAAACCCAGGCTAGGCCTGGTAAATGAATGCAGAGTAGCATGCAAGGAGGCAGAGAAAAGCTTTCAGCAATATATAATGGTCATATGAAGTGGGAAGAGGCAGAAAAAGTGTTAAATAGGCAGAAATATTCTCTCTTTTTTAAACTGTGAAATACTGGAACTTAAGTGGTCATCATTAATCTGGTAGGAGGAAGGTGTTCAGGTGATAAGGTACCACATTATTGTCCTACATCCTGGATGTGAATGTCATCGGATGGAAGGCATATATCTTCAGTGCTGCGCTCAGTAACATAGGACCAGCTTTAAAAGATGCTCATTTATGAAAAAATATTGTTTGATGTACTGCTTCCAGATGAGGAAGTTGGGAAAGGGCAGACTTTTAGCATGACACAATACCTTTTGGTCAGGATGGCTAGGCTGCCTGCAAGCTCTCATCTCATTCACCTACGCTAGAAGTCTGTCTTAGGTCTTTATCTTGTGTTTGAATGTCACCAACTGCAATCGTTTTCCCAGCTGTGTGTCGCTGGTGAGCTAAGGCTTCAGGTTTCCCATCTTTGTTTGATGCACCTGAGCAAATCCTTTAGAACGGCTTGGTACACGTTAGATGTGCCAACGTGGTCCGCCAGTTGTTTGTGTTTTTGCCCGCTTGCCTCCTTTCTAACCGGTTTCTCATTAGGGGGGAGCTCCACATTTATTTCATGATGTTCTTCTGTTCTATTCTTCTCTGCTCTTTGAAGTACTCTTCTGTTGGAGGGGGGGAATCCACAATATAAATAAAATGATGGCACTCGTTATTAGCATGACAAAAGACATTTTGTTCCAATTATGTTTGCCTTCTCTCTCTCTGTCACCCTGCCTCGGCTCCTCCACTTGGAACAATAAGAATCGCGGGTAAACAAAGAAAGGGACCATTTCGAAAACTTGAGAACATTACCGTGAAAAGTGGGGAGCTACATAGAAGTCATCTTCTATCTGATATTATTATGCAGGCGTGTTCTTGCCGGCAGCAAAAAGCAATTCCATTGAAGTTTACAGTCTACTCCAGTGTTAACTTTACATGTGCAGGTTGCTCAAAATACTCTGTTCTGCAGTGCTCCTTACAGGGCCCATAACGTTTGAAGTCTGCTCAGAGCAGCAGTTAAATCAATAGAGGCAAACCAAATGTAGAACATAAGCACAAGTGGAATCAGTTAACTGAAACAGAAGACATTGCTTTATGGTAGCAAATTCTCATAGCAGGGGAGGCGAACCTGTGGACCTCTGGATGTTGCCGAACTACAACCCTCAGCTCTTAGGACATGGGTGGCGCTGTGGTCTGAACCACTGAGCCACTTGGGCTTGCCGATCAGAAGGTCAGCAGTTCGAATCCCCGCGACGGAGTGAGCTCCCGTTTCTCTGTCCCGGCTCCTGCCAACCTAGCAGTTCGAAAGCACACCAGTGCAAGTAGATAAATAGGTATTGCTGTGGCAGTAAGGTTAAACAGTGTTTCCGTACACTCTGGTTTCCATCATGGTCTTCCGTTGCACCAGAAGCAGTTTAGTCATGCTGGCCACATGACCTGGAAAGCTGTCTGTGGACAAACGCCGGCTCCCTCGGCCTGAAAGTGAGACGAGTGCCAGAACCCCATAGTTGCCTTTGACTGGACTTAACCGCCCAGGGGTCCTTTACCTTTTTTATTTTTTATTTTTTTCCCTTTACAATCCTCATCAACACCAGCCAGCATGGCCAAAGATCAAGTTGGGGTTCAGAATATCTGGAGGGCCACAGGACAGCCACCCCAGTCTTATATATGGAATCTGATATAAGGCCCAATGAGAGGGCAGATTGGAAATCTCTGAAGACTGGAGATCTCTGAAGGATATCACCAGTTTAAATTCTTCAAAGTTCCCTGTGATCAAGCAACTTATTGGGTCACAGTACTTAGGAATATCACAGGTAGATTCTGATCTTATTAGTCAACATTAAGAGCTAACTTTCTTTCTACTAACAGCTGCATGCAGTGCTGTTTTTCTAGAACAGCCCCCTCATTCTCCTAGAATGGCAATGGCACTGAGTTCTGCCTGGAAAAAAAAACCCTGGCTACACATTTGGCGATAGCATATTTTTTTGGAATTCCAGCCTTGAGGTATGGTTCTACAATACCTTGGACGTGGCTATTTCAGAGTGAATAACTGGGCAAAGGATAGCAAAGGGTGTTATAAAGAGAGACACCTTTGATGAAACCTGCTCCCCCTTCTTTTCTTATGTAAGGGACGTAGATAGCAAATTTCTCCCACCAATTTCACAAACGTTTCTGCGGAGAGCCTATATTGACCATTCATGCCCTAAGATTATGTAAAATGGTGTTGCAATCTTCATGCTACGTTTATTTTTTCCACAGACTGTTTTAATAAAATAAAATAAAATAAAATAAAATAAAAGTTTCCTGCAATCAAGCAACGTGTTAGGTCACAGCACTTAATAATATCACAGGTAGAGTTTAACGTAGTCTTAAAGAGGCACAGCAACCAACTCTTCTTGCTCCGTTGTCATCTACGCTACTTTCTTCCGCGCTGCTCTGAGTGAGTGGCAGAGATGCAGTTTTAAAATGCAAAAACAGAGAAATAATGAGGTGAACTGTCATTCCTCATCTATCAAAGTCAAGGATTGCTTTAAAGTAGCAATGTGTTTGGAGGAGTTGAAAAAGAAATCTGACACTTAGTGTTATTGTCTTCAAATGTATCAGTAAGATTTATGGCCAGGATCCAAAATAGTGGGGAGGGGCATAGATCACAGAAAAGTGGTAAATCACATGTCTTGCATGCAGCCTGTGCCAAGTTTGATTCCCAGCATCCCATATCAAAAGGATCAGATAACAAGTGCGGGAAAGGTGCTTGTCCGAAATCCAGAAAAGCTGCCACCAATCAATATTGGGCTAGATTGCAAATTTTTTAATTTTTTTTATTTTACAATCTCACCAGAAGTTTTATTGAAAACTTTAAATACTTTGCAGACATGTTACACGACTTCCCAGTTGGGAACCTGCACAATATGAACCAATGGAGAGTTCGATGCAGAACAATTCCCCCCTCAGCCACAGACTCATTAGAGCACTTCAGCCAGCTTCTCAGCCTTTGCCACAGCTTCCTCAATAGGCCCCACCAAGTAGAAAGCCTGCTCAGGGAAGTGGTCTACTGTCCTGCCAGGATTGCTTGGAAGCCCTTGATGGTTTCCTTTAGGGGTACCAGCTTGCCTGCATGGCCAGTGAAAACTTCAGCAACCTGGAAAGGCTGGGACAGAAACCTCTGAATTTTACGGGCATGAGCCACGGTAAGCTTATCCTCTTCAGACAACTCATCCATACCCAAAATAGCAATGATGTCCTAGAGGGACTTGTTGTTGTTTAGTCGTTTAGTCGTGTCCAACTCTTCGTGACCCCATGGACCAGAGCACACCAGGCACTCCTGTCTTCCACTGCCTCCCGCAGTTTGGTCAGACTCATGTTTGTAGCTTCGAGAACACTGTCCAACCATCTCGTCCTCTGTCGTCCCCTTCTCCTTGTGCCCTCCATCTTTCCCAACATCAGGGTCTTTTCCAGGGAGTCTTCTCTTCTCATGAGGTGGCCAAAGTATTGGAGCCTCAGCTTCACGATCTGTCCTTCCAGTGAGCACTCAGGGCTGATTTCCTTAAGAATTGATACGTCTGATCTTCTTGCAGTCCATGGGACTCTCAAGAGCCTCCTCCAGCAACATAATTCAAAAGCATCAATTCTTCGGCGATCAGCCTTCTTTATGGTCCAGCTCTCACTTCCATACATCACTACTGGGGAAACCATGGCTTTAACTATACAGACCTTTGTTGGCAAGGTGATGTCCCTGCTTTTTAAGATGCTGTCTAGGTTTGCCATCGCCTTTCTCCCAAGGTATAATTATTTATTTTTATTTTTATTATTATTATTATTATTATTATTATTATTATATTATTATTATTATTATTATATTATTGTTATTATTATTATTATTATTATTATTATTATTATTATTATTATTATTAGTGTGTTGTCTGAAAAAACAGGGAGGTATGGGTATTTGTGAGCCAATTGCACAATCCTCTCTGTCTCTGTCTCTCTCTCTCTCTCTCTCTCTCACACACACACACACACACACACACACACATGGATCTGAGCAACCTGTTTGCAAAATAATGCCTTCCTGAGGACAAAATCTAGGACCAGCTCTTAAAGAAAGTCATATAAGAATTGTTCTCAAAATTATTTCATGACCTTGACAGCCACTGTCCTTGTAGTCAGAGTGGGAAATGGCCTAACATCACACACATAGACTGAAATTGTTCCTTGGATAAAATTGGTATCAGTCACCTTGACACTGATTTTTTATTTATTTGTTTATTTGCTATCTGCTAGTCTGTTTGCTGTTTTGTCTGGCGCTCAGATTAAATTAATGCCATTTATCTTCAAATAAATCTAGTCATTGTTTCTTTAATTCTATTGAGAATAAATCCCATGGTTTTAAGGCAAATCATTGTAATTTATGGTATTGGTTAGAACTTGCATTCTTAACAATAAGCCCACACAGAGAGGGAGTGTCTGACAAAAATAAAACAAGCAAAGATGCAACCCCTTAACCTTTTCTGATATATTTCCCTGTTTATAAATACGAAACCAATTTATTCGCTCTTTCTCTCTCTCTCCTGTCAAGGGCATTACTCAACAATTTAGATTGTTGAGAAAAGATACAGAGATGCAATAAATCACTGCTTTATTTGTCTACATGTTCATCCCTAAAAAGTACAATGAACACAGTACACATTGTTACATACTGCAAAGCCTTCCCAAAACATGTTGCACCAGGTTTTCATGAAGAAATATTGTTTTACCCTCACAGCTTACCACTTAATGTGCACAACAGATTTTTTCCCCCTTTATCCCTTAGTTTCTGTTTACACTTCCTGCTTTTCAGTTTCCCATGAAAGCAGTGTGACACAATAGCAGGAAGAAATGAGTGGTGGTCGAGATTTTCACTGCTACCAATAGGATTTCTGTTCAGTCATTTGCTTCTCTGGTGACGGAGGCTTAGGAAACATCCGTAAGTGTCAAGTAAGAGAAACATTCTCACTAAAGTAAAGTGTAGGTGAAATATTGGCCAGTGGATCTAATACTGAAGACAGACAGGATACATTTTGGGAGAGCTGAAAGGAGTGGGAGCATATTCTTTAAAATAGGCATGTTGTGCATACATTTTTCCAGTGAAAATGGTTAATCAGAAAATTCACATTTTAAAAATTCTGGCCTTTGATACCTGAGACATGTGTTTCAGGACTCAGCCATTCTTGTGAAGGCAATATGTCTTTAACTGTTTTTAATTCTGAACTTTAAATTGTTGTAACCTGTCCTGGCACCTGTTGATGAAGGATAAGTTATAGCAGCAGTAGTAATATTTGTTTGCGGTGTTTTCTAGCACTTCAAAAAAAAAAACTGTGCAAAACCTACTTGACCAAAGATGACAATAGAATGCAAGAAATAAAGTGTGTTTATCTTGGAAGTCCTGTACTCATTGGGATCAAATCTATATCACAGATCAACACTCCTATAGTACAATCCTATATATCAGGGACATCCAACTCCCAAGAGACTGCGATCTACTCACAGGGGGGGAACTGGCAGTGATCTGGGGGGTTCAGGTCAAAGTTGTTGAGCTTGCTGTAGGGGAGGGAAGTCAAAGCTGTTGACCTTTTCTTAGAGGGGTAGGTCCAAAATGCTGGGTTTTCTTTAGGGGAAATAGGTAAAAGTCGCTCACCCAAAAATTGATCATGGGGGAAAAAGCCTCATGGCGAAAACTCCCATCTTCCGTTTTTGTTAGCATGCACGAATGGAGGACGGGGTGAGGACGGATCCTCCCCCCCCCCCCCGCAAAGGAAAAAGAGCCCGCAATCGACCGTGATCAGTTCAAAGCTCCCGGAGATCGACCAGTTCATCGCTGTCAACCAGTTGGACATCCCTGCTATATATGTTTACAGTGGTACCTCGGGTTACATATGCTTCAGGTTACAGACTCCGCTAACCCAGAAATAGTGATTCAGGTTAAGAACTTTGCTTCAGGATGAGAACAGAAATCGTGCTCCAGCAGCAGGAGGCCCCATTAGCCAAAGTGGTGCTTCAGGTTAAGAACAGTTTCAGGTTAAGAACGGACCTCCGGAACAAATTAAGTACTTAACCCGAGGTGCCACTGTAATTAGAAGAACATTCCACTGAGTTCAATGGGGATTCCTGCCAGGTATAGGACTGTAGGCCTAAAAACTAATATCTGCCACCAGCCTACTTTGACTTAGCACTGCTGAAATTAAGCTGGACAGAGGAAGGGAAGTTCTCAAACACATTTGCCTTACATTACTTACATCTTGATTTTAAAATTTGTGCTTTCTCTTTATCAATGATAAATCCCGAGCTTGAACGTTTCAGGGGAAATACAGTTATAAAAAGTGAATTTAAGTACAGTTCTATGAATGTTTTCGATAGTTGGTAAAAATTCTCAATTATGAATGTTGACGGTACAAGGACACTTCTAGCCCAATATATGACATTCTGAGGGAAAGAATAAATGATTCAAGTTTCTGGGGAATTATAATCATCTAATGTTTATGATAGGGGCGCGGGTTGCGCTGTGGGTAAAACCTCAGTGCCTAGGACTTGCCGATCGTAAGGTCGGCGGTTCAAATCCCCGTGGCGGGGTGAGCTCCCATCGTTCAGTCCCGGCTCCTGCCAACCTAGAAGTTCAAAAGCAACCCTAAGTGCAAGTAGATAAATAGGGACCATTTTATAGCGGGAAGGTAACGGCGTTCCGTGTGCAGCACTGGTGCTGGCTCGCCAGACACAGCTTCATCACACTGGCCACGTGACCCGGAAGTGTCTTCGGACAGCGCCGGCTCCCAGCCTCTTGAGCGAGATGAGCATGCAACCCTAGAGTCGGTCACGACTGGCCTTCGGGCAGGGGTACCTTTACCTTTAATGTTTATGATGCCCTACGTCCCTCTGTCTGATGACTATAACTACAGTAATAACCTTGGGCAGAAATGTCTGCACTATGCCAGGTAAGATGAAGTGGAGCTTCTGGAGGGTTGAAGATTGAGTCTTTGAGCCAAACTATTGGGTTCATCTGGAACACAGTGATGTTCACTACACTATTTTTTATCATTAGGCATTATTCTATCTCCTGTTTCAAGCTGTTAATTTAGTTCAGCTTCTTTGTATTGCTTTGGATCATTTTCAAAGGAATTGGCCCAACAGTTGAAATGAAATAGAACCCTAAGGAACTTTGATAGCGGGGCAGGATTTTCTATGGAAATTTCAGCTGCAGTATAATTCTACAGGCAGGTTCCACACCTTCCTACTTTTCAGAAATACCAATGGGCACCACCCATCCAATGCCTGTGGAATGCTCTCCCCATAGCAGCTCACCTGGCACCGTCCTTACATACCTTACATACCTTACATAGGCACCAGGCAAAAAGCCTTTGGCTAATGAAACAATCTAATGAAACAATCTATGGCCTTTAAAACTCTGGGAGGGGTAATTGTTTCTGTCTGTTATCATGGTGTGCATTTTTGTGTTTTTATATTGTAAGCTGGCCTGTGATCATTGGATGAAGGGTGATACAGAAATGTAATAAACAAACAGACAGACAGACAAACAAAAATAATACAAAATAGTTTTTTTCTAGAAAAATAGGTCCCAGTACTCACCATGAAATTGTTACAGTAAGTGCCACACATTTTTAATAACAAAAAAAGAGAGGTGCCGGTACTGTGCACCCTTAAGTACCCCCTTTTAAAAAAGCACTGGTAATAATAATGGTTATTGTCATATGGTTGTTGCGGTTGCTCGAGAGTAACCAGGCAGGACTCCAAACCTGTGTTTTACAGGTTTTTATTTTGGTGCAAACTATTTACAGTGAAGAGCCCCAAAGCTCATGTCTGGCTCAATCACTAGCAGAATCTGGGAGTGGTCCTTTTTTGGACCTCCCCCAACATAAGAGTTTCGTTACCCCAACCTTTTCCTTCCCTCTTTGCACCTTAGGCTACTGCGCAGGATGGGCGATGGCAAGGGCGTGTTTCCCTCCTGTCCGCCTTGCCCAGGAGTGGTGTTAAGGCTCCCACAAACATCCTCTGGTCCTTGCACCTCTTCCCCACTAGAGGTGGGGCTTTCCTCCTCCCCAGAAGAGGAACTGCTTCACGAGATTTTCGGAGGCTCCCTGTAACACAACTCCCCTTCTATTCCTCGCCTCTGAACCAATGGCAGTTCCCCGACAATTATGTTAAGAAGTTTTAAGCCAACCTGCTCCAGCAGAGGGGAATTGTTGTTGTTGTTTAGCCGTTTAGTCGTGTCCGACTCTTCATGACCCCATGGACCAGAGCACGCCAGGCACTTCTGTTTTCCACTGCCTCCCGCAGTTTGGTCAGACTCATGTTTGTAGCTTCGAGAACACTGTCCAACCATTTCATCCTCTGTCGTCCCCTTCTCCTTGTGCCCTCCATCTTCCCCAACATCAGGGTCTTTTCCAGGGAGTCTTCTCTTCTCATGAGGTGGCCAAAGTATTGGAGCCTCAGCTTCAGGATCTGTCCTTCCAGTGAGCACTCAGGGCTGATTTCCTTCAGAATGGAGAGGTTTGATCTTCTTGCAGTCCATGGGACTCTCAAGAGTCTCCTCCAGCACCATAATTCAAAAGCATCAATTCTTCGGCGATCAGCCCTCTTTATGTCCAGCTCTCACTTCCATACATCACTACTGGGAAAACCATAGCTTTTACTATATGGACCTTAGTAAGTCTATTTTCCCCTGCCTCTTTTGCAGGAGCAGTAGAATCTTTGGTGAAATTTTAGGAGGTGAGAAGTGAGGGTGGTTATATGCTTACCTTAATCATTTACATCCAAGGGGTGTGGGTGCAATCACTTTCTATATATTTTAATTGTGCCACTCTCCAGCACTCCGTATCCTTCCCCAGCTCAAATTCCCGTCAGGGAACATTACATCAGGATGTTCTTTCACAAGCATGCCAGGAAGTATGGGTAAGCCAAGGGGTGGCACATAAATGATTGTGTGTGTTTGAAAAAAGAAAAAGAAAGCAAGAACACCCACACAGCTGTCCAGATTTCCTGGTATGTTCATGGGATGATGTCATGGCCTAAGGTCCTCCACTGGCCATTCCAGGAAGTGCCTTCCAGGAGCCTTGCCAACCAGGAAGGCTGAAGAGCTGCAGGGAGCCATGCAAAGGAGGAAAGACGAGGAGGAGGAGGAGGGGATGAAAAAGCAAAACATGAACACTCACACCCCTTGGTCGCCATGTAAGCACAGACAATACTGGATCTTCAAATTTTGCTGCAGGCTTGTGTCATTGTCCCCCCTGCTACTGCCGTCTCCACCACCGAGAGAAGCATTGCAGGGGTTTGGATTAGATGATTATAGGGGTCCCTTCCAGCTCTATATTAATAATAATAATAAATTTTATTTATACCCCGCCCTCTCCGGCCAGAGCCGGGCTCAGGGCAGCTAACACCAGTAAAATTACAATAAAAACATAATAGGGGGAAAAACACCAATTTAAAATACAGGTTAAAATGCAGTTTAAAATGCAGCCTCATTTTAATCTTAGCCCATAAATCAAAACCATAAGGGCAGGGAAACAGAAGCGTCAGACTGAGTCCAAACCAAAGGCCAGGTGGAACAGCTCTGTCTTGCAGGCCCTGCGGAAAGATCTCAAGTCCCGCAGGGCCCTAGTCTCTTGTGACAGAGCATTCCACCAAGTCGGGGCCAGTACTGAAAAGGCCTGGCCCTTGTTGAGACCAATCTAACCACCTTGAGACCTAGGACCTCCAAAGTGTTGTCATTTGTGGACCTTAAGGTCCTCCGCAGGGCATACCAGGAGAGGTGGTCTCATAAGGTACGTGGGTCCTAGGCCGCATTCATGATTCCATGATCACCTTAACCTGCCACCTCCCTTAACCTGCAACCCAGGGCACGTGCCCCTCTGCCCCCAACCTCTTCAAGTCAGGGCCTGGGCACCCATTCTCCCCCTACCCTCCAAGTTTTGCTGATCATGAATGCCTCCTTCATGGTGCTATGGTGATGGGGAGGAAGTTTATGAAGACAGAATCATGGACCATGATGGTTATGTTATACCTTTGCTGTCCAACGCAGCATACCTCTAAATGCCAAACTACTGAGAATAGGGAGAGTGCTCTCATGCGCAGGTCCTGCTTTCGGGCATCCCATAGTCATCTGCTGGACCACCATGAGAACAAGTTGCTAAGCTAGGCCTGGCCTGATCCATCAGCCTATCCCTATGTTCTCACAGATACAGGTGAAATGGCCCTCAAGAAGGATATCATCCATGTGTGAACTGGTCTCATCTTCCTTTCTTCTAGGGTTGCCACCTTTGTTCTGGCAAAATACAGAATAGGGAGGGGAGGGGCATTTTGGCGAAAATTCATTACAATCTATTGCAGCCTCACAGGATGGCCCCTCTGGAATTTGTCACGCACACACACATACAAAGACATGAATTTATAAATATTGCTGTGCTTGGCTACCAAGAGCTTAAACACATGATCTTTCACACATCCTCTCAAACATATACATTTGGAGAAGGTCCCTAACTTGGCAGAGAGAGAGAGAGAGAGAGAGGGAAGACCTGAAATACAGGACAAAACTGCATCAATACAGAATGTAACATTTTACATGGAAATAAGGGACAATCCTGTATTATAAAAAAGGTAAAGGTAAAGGACCCCTAGATGGTTAAGCTCAGTCAAAGGCAACTATGGGGTTGCGGCACTCATCTCACTTTCAGGCCGAGGGAGCCGGCGTTTGTCCACAGACAGCTTTCCGGGACATGTGGCCAGCAAAACTAAACTGCGTCTGGTGCAACGGAACACAGTGACAGAAGCCAGAGCACACGGAAACTCCATTTACCTTCCCGTCACAGAGGTACCTATTTATCTACTTGCACTGCTGTGCTTTTGAACTGCTAGGTTGACAGGAGCCACGGGAGCTCACCCTGTCGTGGAGATTCGAACCTCCGACCTTCTGATCGGCAAGCCCAAGTGGCTCAGGAGTTTAGACCACAATGCCACCCTTTTAATCCTGTATTATACGGGATAGGTGGCAACCCTACGTTCCTTCCCAACGTGCTTCTTTTTTTAGCTATGCATGTCATTAGCTCTCTTCTACTCCGACTGAAGGGACGTGGGTGGCGCTGTGGGTTAAACCACAGAGCCTAAGACTTGCTGATCAGAAGGTTGGCGGTTCGAATCCCCGCAACGGGGTGAGCTCCCATTGCTCAGTCCCAGCTCCTGCCAACCTAGCAGTTCGAAAGCACGTCAAAGTGCAAGTAGATAAATAGGTACCACTCTGGCAGAAAGGTAAACGGCATTTCCGTGCGCTGCTCTGGTTTGCCAGAAGCGGCTTAGTCATGCTGGCCACGTGACCAGCTGTACGCCGGCCAATAACGCGAGATGAGCCCCGCAACCCCAGAGTCGGCCATGACTGGACTTAATGGCCAGGGGTCCCTTTACCTTTACTTTTTACTCTGAATGAAAAGATATTTCATATCCCACTTTTCACACCTTCCTTTCAGCTTTCTGCTGCACCTGAACATTAGGCAGTCCACACACAGAGCTGAGATTGGAGCATGCACGAGGAGACTACTTTTTTGCTGTCAAGATTACTCAGCGGAGAGGGTTGTGTGTCCTCTGAGTATGTGAAGTGAGCAGGGCAACATCCTTTGCAGAAAGCAGGTGGCAAAGCCCTCTGGGGGTCACAACCCTGCCACCTTCTCAGTATGACTCACCCAACAAATGCTCACATTAAGAAATCTGCCTGCTGCTTTTATTTTTTATTTTTTTTTAATGGCAAGCAATTAGACTTAAAGACTGGAAAATCCCTCGCCCGGCTGGACAGAGCAGCTCAGTTACAAAGCTCCCTGGTAATCCTGCCAGAAAGTGATTATTGAAGGATCTTTTTGCCAAATGCCATTTCACACTCCTGCAATGATGATGACTCTCTTGCCTTCCCTTGCCAATCCAGCAAGTTGTTTCCCTTGAATATAAACATTTATTGCAGGCTTTTTAATTACAAAGCCATGTCAGAGGCCCGGGGAAAACTTGTTGATCTGTCTGAGAATCGCCAGTGGAGCAGAAAGATCTGTGCTGTTGGTACACAGAGCCTGCTAAAAGGCATGGCTTGTTGCTCCAAAGTGAGGATAATTCCACGTGAAATGAGATGGGAACTGAGCCTGGGCTATAAGTAGCACATGACAATAATAAACAGTATTTAACCCAGTGCCAGGTCATTTGATTTTTTTATTGCTTCGCACATAGCAGCACCTACAGAAAGAAATAATTTATAGCTGTTTAGTGCTGACAGCAAGAACATGGAGAGAAAATGCCTACGTGACAGTTCAACCAATAGGCAGTAAGGTGCTTCCCCTCCCACAATGAACTTGAGTAATTAAGGCTGCAGTTGTATACCCAGGTACGTAACCAAAAAAACCCCCTTGAACTCAGTTGAATTTACTTCAGAGTAGACTGTAATGCCATAATATCCTGCACATTTTACTATATAACCTGCCTCAGGTCCAAATGATAGAAAAAGGCAGGGCAGAAATGTTTATAATTATGTTATAGATATAGATAAACCCTCAAAATTAATAAAAGTCAGGGTTTTGATTAATTGAGATATGGAACTGGGCAGAGCTGTGCCAGACAGGGAATTGAGGGAATTTCTGGGCTGGCTTATGCAAACCAGCCTGGCCAAGCTAGGGCCATTAATAATAATAATAATAATAATAATAATAATAATAATAATAATACCCCGCCCATCTGGCTGGGCCTCCCCAGCCACTCTGGGTGGCTCCCAACAGCATTAAAAACACAATAAAACATTAAACATTAAACCTCCCCTAAATAAAATGTCTTCTAAAAGTCAGATGGTTGTTTATTTCCTTGACATCTGGTGGGAGGGCGTTCCACAGGGTGGGCACCACTCCCAAGAAGGCCCTGTGCCTGGTTCCCTGTAGCTTCACTTCTCGCAAGGAGGGAACTGCCAGAAGGTCCTCGGTGCTGGACCTCAGTGTCCGGGCTAAACAATGGGGGTGGAGACAAGGGAGGTACCATAATGGGGCATGGAGGAGAGGAATCTTTTAGCCTGGGGGGTGAGATGTTACCAAGGAGATGGGGTGTTTGTTTGAGGGGGCAGGAAAAAGGAGCTTTGGAAGCAGGCATTCCTGGGATGAAGGAGGAGGAAGAAAGGGCTGAGCTCCATCTTTGGTGAGAGGGAGGGAAGGTTAACCGCAATGCTGAGGGCCATTGAGTAAGAGCTAAACTTCCTCCATGCAGACTAAAAGTGTAAATAGGTGAATAAGCCCTATCTCTTAAAGCACAACCGTCTCCGCCGTGTCTTCTGTTCTCCAAAGGGGCACAGACCCTGTGTGGATACCTGTGGCCCCATGCGCTTGGGCCACTGCTTGGCGGGTAGAGGGGCAAGCACCGGGCTTCTGTAACAATTATAGTGGTACCTCGGGTTACAAACACCTCAGGTTACAAACACTTCGGGTTACAGACTCCACTAACCCAGAAGTAGTGCCTCAAGTTAAGAACTTTACCTCAGGATGAGAACAGAAATCGTGTGGTAGCGGCAGGAGGCCCCATTAGCTAAAGTGGTACCTCAGGCTAAGAACAGTTTCAGGTTAAGAACGGACCTCCAGAACAAATTAAGTTCGTAACCAGAGGTACCTCTGTATTATAACAGAGGTGTTGCAAGTGCGTCGGTTTTTAAGGCTTCATCAAAAGCAATTTAATAACACGCATTATCATTAGTAATAACAAACATTATTATAATGCTTTTCTGAAGACTAGATGATGCGCTTGCCACAGCTCTGTTCTTGCTTGTGCCTCTAATTTCTCTCCTGATGGCATTTGCTCCTAGGAAATGCTATGCAGAATTACATCGTCTGCCCAGGGTGAGGGATTCAGACAATCCATTTGCTAGCGACGCACAGAGAGAGCGGGAGAGATGTCATAATAATTGGTTCTAACAGGGGCACAAGTGAAGGGGAAAATGCACTTATCGAACGCTTCATGCACTGTGATCGTTCCGGAGTTTAGCATTTTTGCTCCATCATTGTGGATGAATGCATCTTTGTCAAACAGGTATTCAGATGCGTTTGGCTTGCGCCAGTATCTTTTACCCTCATTTCATATTCTCTAGCTCAGCTCCATGCTTATTTGATGCCTGACATCGCGTTTCTGCTGAGATGTTTCCTTCTTTCGGTTTATTCGGGTGGCGTGAAACATCAGCGTATCCTTCTCTGCGTTTCTGGAGGGCAGCAAGTTCTCTGCCTCAGCCAAGGAAATCATTTCTCCTCTTCCAGGGCGCCACCCAGGAATCTTCAGCAATTGGAAGCACCTCGCTGAAGGATTCCCATGCCAAGTTAGAGTGCCAGTCTTGTAACGCATTTGATTCCTCTCCACCCCCTGCCTGGTCTTTCTTGTTTGCTTTCATTCATGTCGATAGAAATCCGTCCTTCAGACAAAGCATTTGCATGTTTTATAATGAATGCCTCTGATGCAAATGCCAGGAAAAGTATTATGGTCTGCTATTTTTGCAACTTGTTATTTACCTTCCAGCCAGGCTCGCTGCACTCTTCTTTTGTTTGTTATAAAGCCCCACGTGGTTTTTGGACGGATAAGTGGGGGTTTTTTTTGGAGGAGTGCAGCACATTATATTGCTGGATTTTTTGTCTACGAAGTGATTGTGTTTCACACACACACACACACACACACACACACACACACACACACACAGCATGCCTTGCTTTCCCTTTCCTTAAGAGATGCCATGCAATTCCACTGCATTTTAGGAACACACGAAGTTCCTTAAACAGAGTCAGGCCATTGTTTACACGGAGTGGTAGTGATTCTCTGGGTTTTCAGAAGGGATTTGTCCCAGCCCTCCTTATAGATGCTGGGGATTGGGACCTTCTCCTTTCAAGGCAGGTGCATCATAGATAAAAAGCATAGACTCACACATGATGGCCAGCTTCTATTTTGACTTGAAATGTTCGTTTTGGGCTTCTCAGAAGTACATAAAGGCAAAAAGTGGGCAGGGGGATTGTTGGCCCACAATGGCACCCACCTGAGAGGTGCCAGAAGTGCGCTCCAGTGCACTCCAGCTGGAAAAAAGCACTGCTTGAGTTGTCTTGAGATGAGAGATTGGGGTGATTGGAAGTCATGGTGGAATTTGTTATGTATGCATCTAAATCTTTATTTGGTAATATGTATTGATTTTGGGTTGTTTTTGTTGACTGTTTCTTTTTAATAAAAAAATTAAAAAGCACTGCTTAGAAGGATATCCCAGTACCTTGGTTGGCGAACGCCTTGGAACTCGTACGTTTTGGCTCCCAAACAATCGAAAACTGGAAGTGAGTGTTCTGGTTAATGAACGATTTTTGAAGCCGAACGTCTGGCTTGGCTTCTGCGGCTTCCAATTGGCTGCAGGATGCTCCTGCAGGCAATCAGAAGCCGCGCCTTGGTTTTCAAACAGTTCCGGGAGTCGAACGGACTCCTGGAACAAATTCTGTTCAAGAACCAAGGTATGACTGTATGTTCAATGAGGTTTATTCATTGAACCTAAGATTCTGATCCTATGCACACTTACCTGGGGGTAAGCCCCACTGACCGCAGTGATGTTTTCTTCCAAGGAAACACTGGACAGTGATGTGGTGTTTTATTCCCTTCAGAGCCTGAACTTAATTTTACAGACTCTCTTCCAGATTCCACAATCCAGACTGCAAGTTTTGGCAGACCCAAATTGTTTTATTCTAGGTTCTGCCAAAAGTTACCGGAATGGAACCCAGAGGTGCTGCCTATCCCTCATTTAGCTGACCTGCTGATTCTGCCTTGGGACAAATCACATCACTTTGAATTTGTCTGTTTAAACTAGGCTATTAATTCTGAAGCTCACAGGCTGCAATTTGGACTGCATCCAAATGGATAGCTGCCCAGGAGGAATGCCACTGATTTAGATAATAAAGTTGAAAGGAAAAATAATGTTTTTGAACTCATGTATTTACCTCCTTGGAGAAACCTTTTTGAGCTCAGTTAAAGTATAATCTGAATAGTTAGGAAGGGCCCGCCTGCTAGTTATAATTTGTGGATGTGCAGTTTAGGATCTCAGGCCTTTGTAAATTCACCCACCCATGCAGAGTTTATTTTTTGCATTAAAAGTTTTAATTCTTTGATGTTTGCTATACATAGAACTAGAAGTTCAGACGAAACGTTCTGTGGCATAGCACAAGAAAAATACAGATAAAATGCAGAAAACAATAGATGTTCAATTCATGAATGGGAAAAATACCAAATGAAAATGAATAATTCTAATTGTTTATGCAATTACTATCAATGGAGATTACATATACAGAGCATTTTTAAGAATCCGTTAATCAGGAGAAGAGGAGAGAAAATGAGAAGCGCAAGGAATAGATCATAGAGCATGGTTTTAGCATTGCTTCAGTAAAATATTTGGAAGAAACCAGTTCCTCAAGGAGCATAACATGATTTCACCCAAGTCTGGTGGTATATTCTAGTTCACCCATAGCATACTTTTGCTTATGCAATGATGTGATAACTGAACAAATTAACTCTAGCCACAGCACAGAATTTGACCGTCAAAAAGCAGCTCGTGTTGAACTAAAGCATGGGAGAAGTTTTCAAAGATCAAATCTGGTTCCTTCTGTGAGGAAAGGTCTGTTCTCAGGATGAGAGTCAGTTACAGGCCAACAATAGAAAATTGTGCAACATACCCAGCTGCGGTCGCAGATGGGTCCCTATCTAACCAAGTCACAAGTTTCATTTCCATAGCCCAGAACTGAACTTTTCTTCTGAAACCGGGGTCTTTCCACATCAAATTGCCAAAGCCTTTCCACCATTAGCATTCTAGATACTACTTACTTACAATAGGCTGACAAAGTACCAGGGCAGACACCAAAGGAGTCTGCTGGGGGCAGACTCTTCCAAGCGTTTCCAATCATTGTACATACCAACAAGTTTAGGGAGAATTTCACTGCTATGGGCAGTGAAAATTCAGTTATAGGGTTAGTCTTCCACTCGTATTCCATTTAATGTAGTACAGGAGCAAGGTACTTCCTTACAGTCAAGAATATTTATGATCATGTGTGTATCGATGTCTAAGTTGTTTGGGGAGAGTTGCTGTAACAATGATGACCAGTCATTTTAAATGAATTTAATAGGGATGAGACATTCCATAAGCCCATCCTGCCATAACTGTTATTGGAGCCTCAAGACGCTCGAAGGTTGTCTGAAGAGGTGCAGGCTATATTTTATATGCTTGATCCTTGCCATCCTGACTAATAACATCTAGCTAGGGGAAAATCATAGAATTGTGGAGTTGTAAGGGACCCTGGTGGTGCTGTGGGTTAAACGACAGAGCCTAGGGTTTGCCAATCAGAATGCTGGCACTTCAAATCCCCTTGTTGGGGTGAGCTCCCGTTGCTCGGTCCCTGCTCCTGCCAACCTAGCAGTTTGAAAGCACATCAAATTGCAAGTAGATAAATAGGTACCACTCCAGCAGGAAGGTAAATAGTGTTTCCATGCGCTGCTGCTCTGGTTCGCCAGAAGCGGCTTAGTCATGCAGGCCACATGACCCAGAAGCTGTATGCTGGCTCCCTCGGCCAATAAAGCGAGATGAGCGCCGCAACCCCAGAGTTAGTCATGACTGGACCTAGTGGTCAGGGGTCGCTTTACCTTTACTAAGGGACCCTGAGGATCATCTAGTCCAACCCCCTGCAATTCAGGACTTTGCAGCTGTCCCATATGGGGATCAAACCTGCAAAAATGATCATTTGGGTCCAGAAAGTGATACATGGAGGCAACAGCTTGGAGCAGAGAGATTTTAGCAGGGAATTGGCATGGAAATCCAATCTGGATGGGGAATATATTAGAGTCTACACTAGCTTTCTCTTTAAAATAAAAATGGACAGTTTAAGCACACTTTTTTAAAAAAAGCATTAATGATGTGCCCCCGTAGCTAATTATTTAATTTGTGACATTGTCGCCCCATAGTAGACTGGTTATTTTTCCAATCATTTAGTATCTTCTGGGCCACAAGTTAATTCTTAAAGGGAAGTCAGTAATAGGGCCTAATCTGAGTCAGTATAGTGGTACCTCGGGTTAAGAACTTAATTTGTTCCGAGGTTTGTTCTTAACCTGAAACTGTTCTTAACCTGAGACACCACTTTAGCTAATGAGGCCTCCTGCTGTGGCTGTGCTGCCGCCACACAATTTCTGTTCTCATCCTGAAACAAGGTTCTTAACCCAAGGTATTATTTCTGGGTTAGCAGAGTCTATAACCTGAAGCATCTGTAACCTGAAGCGTCTGTAACCTGAGGTACCACTGTAAGTCTTTCTTGCTGAGTTATCACCCTTGACCCGACTATACGGCAAGCTATTGGTCTGCCTGGAAACATGGGAGAGAGAAGAGGGAAATAGCTCATGAGCTACGTGTTGAATAAATGTGTGGGTCAGATAAGAACAAGAGTCTCTCTACAGAAGTCAATGGCCCATTGCTCCTCATTCTGGAGTTCCATTTTCACTTACTACAGTGGTACCTCGCAAGACGAATGCCTCGCAAGACAAAAAACTCGCTAGACGAAAGGTTTTTCCATTTTCGATTTGCCTCGCAAGACGAATTTCCCCTATGGGCTTGCTTCGCAAGACGAAAACGTCTCGTGACTTTGTTTTCTTTGTCTAAAAACAAAGACATGTTTTGTTTATAAAGTTAATTTATTTTCCCTTCAGTTTTTGAACTGCTCTTTACAGTATGTGTGACTTTAAAGAGCAGTTAATAAACTGTTGTTGTACCAAATTTGGCTTTGTTTGGACTTTTTTTGACCATAGGAACGCATTAATTGATTTTCAATGCATTCCTATGGGATTTCGTGCTTCGCAAGACGAAAAATTCGCTAGACGACAAAAATTGCGGAACGAATTAATTTCGTCTTGCGGGGCACCACTGTATTGTTAGTTCCTTGGAACGAAAATGAAATGTGAGATATTCTGCCTCGTGGCTCCTATATTTAGTAGCTTTGGGTGACAAAGTGCTCAAAGTGACAAAGCCTGTCCCCTGGGGTTTGAGGGGGGAGAATGCAGGGAGGGAGACATGTGAATTCTTTACCTGGCTCTCTCTGCCTAGGCTTTTCTTTAATAATAATTTAAAAAGTGATTGAAGTGGCTTTAGGCTGCCCAACAGTGATGCACCATCTGTATAAGTCTGTCCTAAGATAATCACTTTTGCATTTAATGATTTCCACTTTTATTGTTGTAATACTGCAAACTGCTTCAACCTTCCTTTAGCATGCTGCTCACATGCCAATCTTACAAGAGTCCATCATTTATCAACACTATTGTTCAGTGACACATTTCTTACTGGTAGTTTCTTATGATGCCTTCCCAACATACGGAATCTGGTGACGCAGGCAACAGTTTGAAACATATATTCCGATTTTCATGTATGCGACAACGGCCGTGAGAGTTCTCGTAACACAAGGATGAAAGGCTGAAGAAACCCCAACTAAAGAATCATGGCAAGAAAAATTGATGGACCATGCAGAACTGGCAAAACTGACATACAAGCTACGGGACAAGGATAACTGTGACTTTAAAGATGAATGGGAATCCTTTACAAAGTATGTGAAGACACAACAAAGCGAACTGGACTCCTTGGCTGGTTTTGAATAAACATTCACAAACTTTTTATTGATAATAATCAGCTAAATAGTTGGAGGATTTATACAACTGTATAACATGCAGAAATCAGCATTTTTAGAGAAAGACTGGAACTGAGGGAAGTCGGGGGGTGGGAATGGGTGGGTTCTGTGGGGGGAAAGAGGGGGAGGGAGGAAAAATGGGGGGGAATAAGGATGATATGTTTCTGGATAATGTTTTGTTTCAATTTTGAATAAAAGTTATTTTAAATAATAAAAAATGAAACATATATTCCCCTCACATTTCCTCAGGAAGCTGACAGGTGCCAATGGTGGTTTCTTTTTGGTGCCAACTGAGTCAGCCAAGCCTCAGCTAAGAAAGGCTGTGATTCTGCAACGTGCGTTATGTAAATCACTCCTTTCCATGTTGATATCCACCCCCCTCCCCTTACTTCTTTAGGATATGTGAGCAACAAACAAGTCCTTATTTCAGGTAAAGTAGTCAGGTACAGTAGCAAAGGTGACTTCCAAGACCGTTATTTCTTCAGATCCATTTGAAAATTCCTGTAAGATTGCAAAATTCCCATTGCAAAACTTCACAGTGTCTAAATGCTTTCATAATCGGTCAACACAACGTTTTGAAATTGAAGCTTTTTAAAAAGAAAGAGCCAGGAAGTGCCGGTTTAAAGTTAGCTCTGATCAGCACTGGAGACAATGGTGTAATGTAATAGGAAGGGCTGGCCTATGATAAGTTAAGATTTATGCATCATGGAGCAAAAGGACAACCCGCGTGTTCAATAAGTCCCATTCCCTCTTCCTCTGGCAAGACTGGGGCATTTATTCTGGAAGCTAAAGGCAAAGAGGATCCATTCAAATGACTGAGGTAATTTCCTGATATGAACATGAGGCAGATAAATAAAGCAAAAAATTATAATAGTTCTGGACTTTACAGTGGAACCTTGGTTCCCAAACTTAATCCATTCCAGAAGTCTGTCCCAAAACCAAAGTGTTCTAAAACCAAGGCATGCTTTCCCATAGAAAGTAATGAAAAATGGATTAATCCGTTCCAGACTTTTAAAAACAACCCCTAAAACAGCAATTTAACATGAATTTTACTATCTAATGAGACCATTGATCCCTAAAAATGAAAGCAATAATCAATGTATTGTACTATAAAATAAATAAGACAGTATTGTAGATGATAAAAATTGTAATTTTTTTTCCTTATGTGCACTGATGATAGTCATTGTTTGGATGGAGGGCTTTTATCCATTTCTGCAGTCACACAATCAATCAACCAGTAGCTGAACTGGGTTCCACACAGTCACAAAACAACTCACAAAAATGAAGTCACAAGCCACATTCACAAGTCAGTCCCATAAAACGAAGAACGAGTCACAGTAAAAAAAATATATGAAAAAGCCACACAAACAAAAACGCAAAAAAAGGAAAAACAAAAGCTCCAAATATCACCTCTGTGTTGCGTGGGTGCTCGGGACTCCATAGCCGACAGACTCAACAGGAAGCCTCTGATTAGCAGCGGAGGACTAAATTTACAAACAGAACACATTCAACAGGCAGCGGAACATGTTCAGCTTCCAAGGCAAAGTTCACAAACCGGAACACCTACTTCTGGGTTTGCAGCGTTCCGTTTCCAAGTTGTTCATAAACTAAGCTGCTCTAAAACCAAGGTACCACTGTACTAGAAATGCTGTTCTATCAAATCAAATACCTTTATTGGCATCACAGTATAAAACATTTCAAGTCCCTGGGATAATTAAAAGGACAAGGGTGAAGCTGTCGAGGGTCATAAGGTCACACTGTGATCATGTGCACTTAGATATTCTGCTTCATAGAATCATAGAATCATAGAGTTGGAAGAGACCACAAGGGCCATCGAGTCCAACCCCCTGCCAAGCAGGAAACACCATCAGAGCACTCCTGACATATGGTTGTCAAGCCTCTGCTTAAAGACCTCCAAAGAAGGAGACTCCACCACACTCCTTGGCAGCAAATTCCACTGTCGAACAGCTCTTACTGTCAGGAAGTTCTTCCTAATGTTTAGGTGGAATCTTCCCTAATCTTCCCTAATCTCACCCTGTCATGTTTCCCAAAAGGATGATTCGTTGTTGAACCCTTTCAGGTAAAATTGTGGCTAAAAAGGAAGCTACTAAAGCAGTGATATCTTTGTCCCGATCTGTCAGGAGAAACCTCATTTGACTTCTTCTCGGAGTTATGGTCCAGAGGTCCAACATCTTGCTCAATGCTGTTCTGTCACAATCAATGAGAACTCAATGAGAATTAAACAAAATAATTTTGTGGGTTTTTTTAAAAAAATAAAAAATCCTACCACTCTGTAGCTTTATAAAGTTTCTATTTCTGTCATGTGTTTGACTCATGTCACATGGTAAATCTTGGCCAACTGCAAAACTCTGGCGAACTGGAGACAATATTAAATGTGGAACACCAAGCAGGTGAATTCAGAGACTTTTGCGAGATCCATAAACATGAATCTGAGCATTTAGTTACTATAGAGACAGAAAAGAAAGGGGAAGAAATACAGCATTTTTTGTTATTGGGGAGTATATAGACTTAGTATATGTTAGTAAATTAACAACTAGAAGCACATAAGAATTTGCTCCTTGAGCTCAGGTCAAGGTTAGTCCAGATTTCTATCTCCTCAAATGGATAGCCAGTTTACAAGCTGATCACCCTTAGCTGTGAAACATCTCCACACACCCAGCATCTCAGACAGATATATTATCTGATACCAAGCCAATTGGGAGCTTCTCAGGGCAATGTGAATGTATGATTATGGTTATTTACAGTAGTAGCATTGTTTGATTCTGAATGTTGAATTTGGGTTTTTGGGAGGGTTTATGATTCAGCAGTTGCTTCTGCTAATAGAAAGAGAGGAGATATGTTATCATTCACCATTCCCCCTGCATGCCCTCCCCCATGTCACTTTCCACTCCATTTTGGATGAGACAATGAGTGGGGCACTGGGAACGGCAAGGTAAGGGGGGAGATAATAAGAAATCATTGACATCCATTGACTTCCACCCATTAACAGACTGTATAAAAAGTGGAGATGGCTTGTCCCAAACTCAAATGCGTGTGATGTTCTGCATGTATGCTGAATATCACCTGCCGGTCATGCCATTCACAGATCAGCTGTTCGAGTCAAGTAGCCAATTGAGAATCTCAAGATTTCTGGTGGCTACAGATTTTGCAGTCTTTTGTGGGAGTCCTACAAGGGATCCAAGTAAAAGTAATAGAATTTGCATGGCACAGCCTCTTTGTTCCTGTCTCTTTGTCACACTCTGGCATGTCAAAGAAACTGAGTCCAGGACAGGGCTGTGCCCATAAAGCATGGAGCTAGGCAGGCAGAGACAGGCTTGGTTCTGCTGAGTTCTACTGGGCACGGGTGGCGCTGTGGTCTAAACCACTGAGCCTCTTAGGCTCAATGATCAGAAGGTCGGCGGTTTGAATTCATGCAACAGGGTGAGCTCCCGTTGCTCTGTCCCAGCTCCTGCCAACTTAGCAGTTCACACCAGTGCAAGTAGATAAATAGGTACCACTGTGGCGGGAAGGTAAACGGCGTTTCCATGTGCTCGTTTCTGTCACAGTGTTCCGTTGTGCCAGAAGTGGTTTAGTCCTGCTGGCCACATGACCCGGAAAGCTGTCCATGGACAAACGTCAGCTCCCTCAGCCTGAAGCGAGATGAGCACCACAACCTCATAGTCACCTTTGACTGGACGTAACCATCAAGGAGTCCTTTACCTGGCTTTTACTGGGCAAAAGAAACTGACTGCAATGTGGGTCAAAGCCAGCTGAGGCTAACCAGTGTCTGAGGAAGTGGACAGCTCTTCTACTTTCTCCAATCGACTTGCAAATGATCATATGAACAGACACCAAATATCAAGACTGCTGAAGGAAGGAGTGTCCCACAAACCAGACACAAGAGTCATGAAAGGCAGCAGGTATCGTATCTGCCCCAGTGGTGTTCCCAAATACACTCTTATTTTTTTCCTATATAAGGAAGGAGTTTATGCACTTGGGAAGGCAACAGGGGTGGAGGCGAGAGGGGGATAATCTTTACCCTGACCCTAATATTGCATTACCTTTCCTTCCTCCACCGCTCCAGTCCATCAAAACAAAAGAGAACTTCATTAGAACATGTACTAATTTGTTTTTCACTTCTGCCTTTTCCTTCTTTGACTCTCCCAAGCTGATTGACTCAGAAGGCAACGATCTGGATATAAGAAAATGTGCTATATTATCCTATATACGCTAGACTCTTGGATTAGGCTAGATCATAACAAAACAAGAAATGTGTTTAACTGTGAGCAAAAATGGCCACCCTGGCTGGAGCAATTTTTCATGCAAACAAGCCCACACATCACTTCCCTCACAGGCCAGAAAGCAGAGCTCGGCATCTAGTCACTCCAGATGCTTGGCAAAGATTGGACTTTCCCCCCATAAACTCCTCTCAGTGGGGGGTATGTGACACTCCTATGCACATAACAAAATACCCTTTGCTGTCCAACATCTGTCCAATGAACCCACTCATTCTGGCAGGGCAAGGCTCTTAAGCAGCTGTTGCTCTAGGCAGAAAGTCTGCTTGCCATCCCGGCACTCGTGAGAGGGCAAGCTGAAGCTCTGCCAGTGGGTTTATGCATCTTTAGTCCCTGAGCTTCAAAACAATCCCACCCTGAACAGGCTGGTGCCCAAGCTGCATGATCAGTTGTGCTTTCTTATGTTAAACTTCATGATAAAGGTAAAGGTGAAGGGACCCCTGACCATTAGGTCCAGTTGTGACCGACTCTGGGGTTGCGGCGCTCATCTCGCTTTACTGGCCGAGGGAGCCGGCGTACAGCTTCCAGGTCATGTGGCCAGCATGACTAAGCCGCTTCTGGCGAACCAGAGCAGTGCACGGAAATGCCGTTTACCTTCCCGCCGCAGCAGTGCCTATTTATCTACTTGCACTTTGACATGCTTTCGAACTGCTAGGTTGGCAGGAGCAGGGACTGAGCAACGGGAGCTCACCCCATCGCGGGGATTCGAACCGCCGACCTTCTGATTGGCAAGTCCTAGACTCTGTGGTTTAACCCACAGCGCCACCCGCGACCCTTCAAAACTCATGATACCTGGACCTATTTTTTAAAAAAACTATTCTACAGCTTGATGGACAGCGTAGGAGAGTAATACAGTGTGTCATGTTTGCTTGTTTTTTACCCATGGATAGGAGCGTGGACTAGTAATTGACTGAAAAGACTGCTGAATGGGCCACCAAATCTGTGGTTGGAGAGGTCACCAATACTGAGTAAAGGTGGCACTGTGGTCTAAACCACTGAGCCTCTTGGGCTTGCCGATCAGGTGGTCGGCGGTTCGAATCCCTGTGATGGGGTGAGCTCCCGTTGCTCTGTCCCAGCTCCTGCCAACCTTGCAGTTCGAAAGCACACCAGTGCAGGTAACTAAACAGGTACCGCTGTGGCGGGAAGGTAAACGGTGTTTCCATGCACTCTGGTTTCTGTTGTTCCGTTGCGCCAGAAGCGGTTTAGTCATGCCGGCTGCATGACCCAAAAAGCTGTCTGTGTGACAAACGCCGGCTCCCTCGGCCTGAAAGCAAGATGAGCGCCGCAACCCCATAGTTGCCTTTGACTGGACTTAACCATCCAGGGGTCCTTTACCTTTTTACCTTTTTTACTGAGACGCTTCTGAGGTTTCCAGCAACTTGGTATAAAGGAATTGCGTAAGATGCACACGCAACTTGGAACCAGTAAAATGGAAATACCAACGGGCATCTTAAATAATTTCTTTATATCTTTATACCAGTTGCCGGAAACTGCTGGAGGGATGACTTCTCTTGTGTTCGAATTCTGCTTGCAGGTTTGCCACAGGCACCTGTGAGAACTGAGTGCTGGACTAGGCGGGCCATTGGCCTGATCCTGCAGGCTCTTCTCACGTTCTTGTCTTCTCTCTCTCTCTCTCTCACCCACACCTCTCCCTCCTGACTCTCTAGGCACCTCAGTATCCCCCCACTTTCTCCCCCAATTGTCTCCATTTCCACGATGCTGACTGGTGCCTACGTGAGTCATGGTCCCAAATATCTGTGAGGGATACCAAACTGGCGAAAGCTGGTGTAAAGTAATAATACGCCGTTTCCAAAAATTACCATGCAGTATTATAATACAGTGGTACCTCGGGTTAAGAACTTAATTCGTTCTGGAGGTCCCTTCTTAGCCTGAAACTGTTCTTAACCTGAAGCACCACTTTAGCTAATGGGGCCTCCTGCTGCCACCGGGCCACTGCTGCGTGATTTCTGTTCTCATCCTGAAGCAAAGTTCTTAACCTGAAGCAATATTTCTGGGTTAGCGGAGTCTGTAACCTGAAGCGTATGTAACCCGAGGTACCACTGTAATGAATTGAAGCATCGTTGAAGTGAAGCCTGTTTTTCACCCAGGGGAGGTTGTGGACTCTCCTTCCTTGGAGGTTTTTAAGCAGAGGTTGGGTGGTCATTTGTCATGGATGCTTTAGCTGAGATTCATGCCTTGCATGGGGTTGGACTAGATGATCCTCGCGGTCCCTCACAACTTTACGGTTCTATGATTCTATGATAAGTGTGCACATGCAGATAGAAGCCGACCCACTGCCCCTGACATGGAACACCATAATCCGTTGGCTGACTACAACACTGCCAAATTATAGAAATATACCCTGTAGGAGCCACATCTAATACACATTGAGAGTAATAACTAATTGCCTTAACTAATAATAAAAAGTGACCTGGCTTTAGGGGTTCTTTTGCCATTCGATCTGTGGCAGCAGAGTTTAGGACAACAACAAACACCGCCGGGCATTTGGAGCTGCCCAAGTCCTTCTCGCTCGTCTCCCCGCGCGCTTTTGCGCAGGGGCAGCCCCGAGCTGCGGAGCTTTTAAGGGTTTCTAATCCTGGAAGGCCGTGTGACATCACCCCACTTCTTGTCGGCTGATGTTTCGTACAAGCCTCGCATTTCCTTCGCCTTTTCCAAGCCACCAATTACTGCAGCGAGCTCGTGTTTATAGAGAGCGCTGGTCTCTCTCCCTCCCTCCCTCCCTGCTCTTTTCCACTGATGCTTTTCTGGCCGCTATCCCGCCCAGGCCGCCTTCCCCAAGACGCGCTCGGTGCCAAGGGTTAAGCCGGACCAGGCTATTAGAAAGGAATCTGGGAGGTGGGGCGCGCGCAAAAGCCAAGCAACCGGCAGGAAAACTCTCTCCCTCTCTCTCTCCCCCCCCCCTCCTTTTTTTCATTGACTTCAGCGCCATGTGATCAGGAAGCCTGGCCTTTTTCCACTTCCCCTCCCGACTAAAGGGAAACATTGTGTAGCTTTCGCTGCCGTGCCGCTGGTGGGATGGGCTTGCGCGGCGTTACGTAGGCGGATAAAAATAACCAGCATATTTAAGGCCGGCTGTGGAATCCCAGCACACGCAGTGCGCGCCTGGTCAGCTCGGAGCGCAGCAGCGGGTCCTGCTCCAGCGGAAGCACACACACACACACAAAAACACAAACCCTGCAAAGAGCAGAGCTTATGATGCAATTGTGAAACCCTTCAGACGTGTTTGGCAGGCAGCACTCTTTCAACAGCCCCCTGGGAAGGAAATCGAGAATACTGTTTTTCATCTTCTTCTCCCCCTAAGAACGCAGCCGTGCGCTCCAAACGAGGGCTCGTGCAAAGGAGACTGTTTTGCAAAGATTTATAAACCTTGCCTGTAAAAAGAAAAAAAGATGTTCGGAAGGAATTGCTCAATATGCAGAGCTTTTGGCGGGGGTGGGGGGTGGGGGCGGGAATCAGAATCTCAGCTCCTCTCTCCATTATCATACATATAGATAGCTATATTGTTCTGGGTCGGCATCAATGAACAGGTGTCCCAAGGCGATGAGGATGGAGGGATGTGTTTCCAAGTGATTTTTTCCCCTCCTGCTCCAGCGGACGCACACACACACACGGACAGAATTGCAAGAAAGGGAGATGTAATGTTTTGCATTAGTGTTAAGCTTGGGATTGGGTGCCAATCGGAAAACATACAGAGGAAGTTTCTTCTGCCCTTTTGGAATGCCAGGGGGAGGCACCAGTTTCTTGACCCAGGCACCTGCAGCGAAACAAATGGTGCCACACTTCATAACTGATTGAAGGTTTTTTTTAATAGGGTAATTATACGGACCAGTCAGTGGCTCTGTCAATGAGTGCTTGCTGTTGACGATAAGCAAGAGTGGCTTGATTTGTGCGAAGATGGGCAATAACTGGGAGCCCCTTTGTGCTGTTCTGGGCATTCTAAGGAAACATACATACAATAAATCAATTGATAAATTATACAAGTGTGTGTATCTACGTGTGTGTGTGTGTGTATAACCACACACAAACTTTAAATTCATTTCCTTCGCTACTCTTTGGATGTGCAGAAAACTGGACCAATACAGGAAATATTTGCATGGGAGGAAGTACCCTACCATGCTGTTTCAATTGTCACATTAGGGGGCTTGTTCATAAATCCATCTGGCACAGAGGGCTCCCGTTGAGAGTCAACTTCTTTCTTACAAACAGAGAACAGTGAGCTTTAAGAAATGGTATTCTTCCCTGTCTGCAAGGAAGGATTCTAAGATTAAAACAGCAGACTTGAGCTATAATGCATATCAATTAATGCTTAGGTCTGCAAGGTTGCTGGGGGGTGGGCAAAGTCTTTCACTCACAAGGTTTATTCACACTTCTAGAGAAACACTTCAGGGATATATATCTTGGAAACACTAGTAAGAGCCAGTGGCTAGATGCTGCTTGTTTCTCCAGGAATGGGCTCATCCTGCAACCACAGGGCGTCACTTGTAGTTCTGTCTTCTAACTGTGCCAGCAGTGTGTAGAGATACGGAGTTGTGTGTAGGGTCTAATGTCAGTCTCTGCCCCTCTGCCGTGATATTTCTACAGCTGCTCTGGAAGCTCTTGATGGTGACCTGCCCTCTTGAGAAACACCACTGGTCAGATGGCTGTTACCTGAGTTCCCACCTGTAGCAAGATGGTTCTCTTGCAGTGCTGAATATGACAAGGGAACTGCTGGACCAGACGAAGGGCCTTGCTTTCTAATCTCACAGTGGTCAACCAGCTACTGGGAGCAGGGTTCAGTCTCTGCTCCATTCACTGGATGATCCAGTCATCTCACTGTAGCTGAAGTTGGTCACAGCCAAACACCATCTCTTTAAAGCACTTTCAAAGCACACAGCTGCTGACAAAAGAATCTTGGGAAATGTAGTTTGTTAAAGGTGCTGGTGGAAACGGCAGCTCTGTGAGGCGTGAACTACAATTCCCAGGGTTGCTGTTGTTTTTATTGAACTCTATTGGAAACTTGTACATATGCTTATAAAGGTGGCCAGCATGACTAAACCGCTTCCAGCACAACAGGACACCGTGACGGAAACCAGAGCTCACGGAAACGCCATTTACCTTCCTGCCACAGCGGTAGCTATTTTTCTACTTGCACTGGTGTGCTTTCAAACTGCTAGGTTAGCAGGAGCTGGGACAGAGCAACGGGAGCTCACCATGTCACAGGGATTTGAACTGCCAACCTTCTGATTGGCAAGCCCAAGAGGCCCAGTGGTTTAGACTACAGCGCCACCCGCGTCCCTTAGGTTTTTTTATATAAAACTCTGAAGCAGGAGAGTGAGGCAGAGCAAGGTGGGGAAAGCTCAATATCCTGATGATACACACAACCCTCCCCTAATGAATATATACATTTATATAAAGTGTAGATTATAGAAATGGTCAGAGAGAGAGAAAGCAAATTATAACTTGATATGAACTTGAGATAACTTGCCACAGGGCACTGAAACATAGATCAAAATATTTTGAGACACTTTTTAGTAGGGGACAGATACTGGGTGTTGATGTCACTGCATTTTTTGAAAACCAGTGAGGGGATATCTAGAGGGGAAGGATAAAATCCTTTCAAAAGACAGTGAACCCAAGTAGTGTAAGACTAGGAGACAGAAGACCAGGGTTTGAATTCCCACTCAGCCATGAAGCTCACCTTGGACCAGTCCTGCCTCTCAGCCTAGCCTACCTCACTGTGTTGTTGTGAGGATAAAATGGGGAGGGGAGAGCCATAATAACAACAATAACAATTTATATGCCGCCCTTCTGACTGAGTTGCTCCAACAACTCAGCTTCCAACAAATTAAAAACACTGAGCACAGTAAAACATCGATAATAAAAATTTCCCTACACCACCTTGAGCTCCTTGGAGGAAAAGTGCTATATAAATGTAATAAAGCAACGGGGAAGTGAACAGGTAAATAATTTTAGTGTCTGAATCCTTTGTTTCCACATATCCCATGTTCTTATAAAATCACATTTTCCTCCAACTGAGGAAGTTGTAGATGATCTGTTTCAACCGTCCTTGGTTTTGAAACAGGCCTCGTGGTCATAGGATTCCCCTAGATGAGGTGTCAGGCATGACCTTTTAAATCCCTCTTTGTCAAGGGCTTTACCCTTGTTGTGGTGAAATACTTCGTGCTTCACAAAACTGACTCCCCATGTAGAGAGACACCCACGTAGCCTGGCTTACTGGCAGCAGCAGCCCCTCCAGAATGAGGCATGTGCAGGCCTACACAGGAGTAGAAGCATGTTCAGCCCTTCTTCCACGGAAGCAAGCGTTTGCTTGAATCCTGTCAACAATGCACAATCTTGCAAACAACTTCCTGCCCGAAAACGGTGCATGTATTTTGGAAGACCTATGGCATATTGTGTTATGATTCAACGGGACATTCTTTGGCTATCCGAAAGGACAGCTTGTATTTGTTTGCGTCTAGGAATATCTGTGCTGTGATTTTTGGCCTACAATATTCTGGAGGAAATGGAGATGTGTAGCGACGAAGATGCATACTTGGGGCTCCTCGTTTTCAGCCATTCAGAGGCAGGAAGGAGGCGGCTTTAGAGCAAAGCTGTGTGGGAAACGCTTTCCTGCATACATTCTGGCAGCCATGGGCTGGATTCTGACCAGAGTTTTTATTAAAACAGCCTCATAAGTTGCGGCGGTGCTCAAGAAAAAAAAGAATACAATAACTGATCGAATGTTAATGACTTCAATCTGTTTCCACTGTGAGATTCCCACCCCCTTTTTATAAGAAAGAAGGGGGAAATGAGAGTTGAGTATTCTCAGCTGCCTCAGACAGAGCTGCTATAGATGTTGGGAGAGTTGGTACTTGAGAGTAAACAAGCCAGCAGCGTTTGTGCTTGTTCACACATTTTAATTCAGCCCATGCTACGTTCCTATGAACTAGATTGGGATGAAACAATACAGTCTCAACATTACTTAGAAGGGATTTGTGAAGGCACCTAGAAGTCCATATTCCGTAGAGCAATTTGTTGTTGTTTAGTTGTTTAGTCATGTCCGACTCTTCGCGACCCCATGGACCAGAGCATACCAGGCACTCCTGTCTTCCACTGCCTCCCGCAGTTTGGTCAAACTCATGCTGGTAGCTTCGAGAACACTGTCCAACCATCTCGTCCTCTGTCGTCCCCTTCTCCTTCTGCCCTCCATCTTTCCCAACATCAGGGTCTTTTCCAGGGAGTCTTCTCTTTTCATGAGGTGGCCAAAGTATTGGAGCCTCAGCTTCAGGATCTGTCCTTCCAGTGAGCACTCAGGGCTGAGTTCCTTAAGAATGGATCGGTTTGATCTTCTTGCAGTCCATGGGACTCTCAAGAGTCTACTCCAGAACCATAATTCAAAAGTATCAATTCTTCGGCGATCAGCCTTCTTTATGGTCCAAAGCAATAACCATCCATAAACCAGGGTGCCATGCCATAGCCATGTTTTTCTCTGTTCCTGAAAGGCAAAACACATCTGCATGTGTCCCACGCAGACAGCAGGTTTGCAAAGATAATCACAGGGTTTATAGGGGAGTGGGGGTAGATGGATACTTAATTGTGCCAGTTGTTTCATAATTAAAGCAGCTGGACATACGATAGGGGGGGGCAGGACATAAAGCATAATTGTAGATGACAAGCAAATTGAATCGATAGCAATGAACTGTGTCTATGTTGTAAAGTGCACATGCAGATCTAGTGTTGCGGATAAGTCTCCCCAACACAGAATGCCCACATCTGGAAGGCAGCAAAATCCACAAAAGATAAAGGGAACCATTTCACACATTCCCTAATGAATATACAACTTGCTCTCTGATTATATATTTATTGGATTTGACAGTCTAATCAAGCAAGCAAGCTTCAAAGTACTGCAACCTGCATTGGTAAAAGCTGATGTACTGTTTCGGCAATTTTTATAACTACGAAGGTACACAACAGTATACCAATAAAAAATTAAAAATCATATTATAAATCAGTATTATGCCTCCCTAATTGGCATTATTGGGAAGGGCTGCCCGGCATGACTTAAAAAAAATACCGGCAATACATCTTTTAATTGGCTTACATTAGATTGTGACATTGTACTACAGCTCTAAAAATTGGGTGTCAAAAAACCTTTCCTGTTGCTCTCATTCCTGAGTAGGAGTTCTGGTTTACTTTTATTTATTTTATCCTGTTTCTGTGCCGCCTGATAACCAGGTTTCCAGGGCAGCTTACAATTACAGAGCGGCATTGCTTGCTGTCTTGCTATATATATAAGCTCTGATCCTATGCATGCTTAAGGACTTGGTGAGACTTACATCTGAAGAAATATGTATGGAGTAGATGTATTTGTGAGGGGATCTCCCTTTCTGTTATTCAAAACCTGTACTTGCATTTTCTACTGCATTAATAAACTGGCTGAGACTGAGGTGACTTGTAGGTCAGCAACATCTGCAGGGCACCATGTTGGCTACTGCTGCTCTGTTGTGTGCCTTTGGTTACTACTACTACAAATAAGAATAAGAATAAGAATAATAAATTTATATGCCACCCATGTGAATGGGTTGCCCCAGCCACTCTGGGCAGCTTCTAGCAAATTTTTTGTTTTGTTTTGTTGTTGTCTTAACATCTTTATTGAAAGTTCAAAAAGTACATAATTATATGTGCCCTAAACATGGTGAGACGTAAATAAAAGAGAGAGAAAGAAAAAGAGAAACAGAACCAGTGTAGAAAGGAAAATAAAGGGGGGAGGGGGAAACCCCCAAATTGTATAATTTAGAAGGTTGTTATTGTACTTCACCAGATCTTAAGAATGTATTCCAAATATCACTGAGTTTGTCCATGGCAAGTGTGCATTTATATGCAAGTTGTTCATATGTTGCGAGCTCGTATAAGTCTTCAATCCAATTGTTGAAGCTTCCAGCAAATTATAAAACCACAGCAAGACGTCACACGTTAAAAGATTTCCCTATGCAGGGCTGCCTTCAGACGTCTTCTAAATGTCAGATAGTTGTTTATTTCTTTGACATCTGACAGGAGGGCGTTCCACAGGGCGGGTGCCACCACCAAGAAGGCCCTCTGTCTGGTTCTCTGTAGCATCACTTCTCACAGAGAGGGAACTACCAGAAGACCCTCAGAATTGGATCTCCATGTCCAGGCTGAATGATGGAGGTGGGTGCACTCCTTCAGGTATACGACCCCCAAGTAAGACTGCTAATGAAATCCACTGAGCAATTTACATATACTTATCAATTCCTCTCTGTGCTGCTTTGAATCTCTGCCTCTCCATATTAGTTTTCTGCTGTTGCCCTCTTTTTCTCCTGATGATTTATACCCCAGCTTCAAGGTGGTGTCAATGTTTCTCCCCCTCATTTAATCCCCACAATCCTGTGAGGCAGGGACTGGCCCAAAGTCACCCAGTGAGCTTCAGGGCTGAGTGGGGATTCAAACCCCAGTCTCCCAGGTCCTAGTCCAGTGCTCTAACCACTACACCACGGTAGCTCTCCAATGCACAGAATTAGTGCAGAATTTGGGTCACCTTAGCACAGAAGGTTTAGTTACTTTTTTTAGCCACAGCCATTCGTACAGCTGTCCCCTAACTTCACCAGTCAAACAATGAGTGCTTAGCATTTGTTTCTAACCCCCCTCCCTTTTATTTAGAAAAAATGTGTTCTGTGTCGTCAATGCAATTTAGTTTTACCCAAATGCAAACCATTACATGTCTGCGCAAGTTACTTTTTTATGCTTTGTAGTCAGCACATTGCAATAATAAAAGTCATGCCAGTGTTGAGTCTTTTGCGGACTGGATCCTTAAACGACAACAACAACAAAAATCAGCTTCTTAATTTTATGGAGTCGCAAAAAAATAAATAAAAAGACTCTAGATCTCAAAGGTTCCTTGAGACGTTGACAGCAATTAACCGTCTATAAACAGAACCATGTGGAAGAGTCTGATGAGGATGATGTCAGCGCTGGCAGTATCCTTCCAGAACTACAAAGTCATTGTGAGTGATGGTTGGATTTGGTAATTATGCAGATATGATCCTCATTGAAGTCAATGGGAAGGACTTTATTTCCTTGGGCTTCAGTTGGAATTGTGGGTGGCTGGGATCAAATTCTGGCAAGAATTGCATGCCATTCATAGGCCACACACAAGCCCAGAGACGGAGACAGTTCTGTGATTATTAGGGCATCTCGGCACCACACATTTACACACATTAACTGCTAAGGTGTGACTAATCCACACCTAAAATCCATCTGCTCCTCCTGCAATGCATGCTGTACTTCTTTTTCACCGGGGATAAGGACACTATGAGTCTTCATGTGTCTGCGGCTCTCTTCATCCCTGAACATTGGCCAAACTGGCTGGAACTTTTGCTTCGAACAAAGAACCAGCAGCAACATGTTGCAGTGTGGAACGATCTGATTCAGAGTTTAAAAAATTCAAAAAACATTTATCCAAACGTTACAATGCAGTTACAATACAATATACTTTCAATCAATATATCCCCTCCACAGACACCTCTGTGATGATGGTGGCATTAAAATATCCTGTTCTTCTTCAATAAAAGAGAAAGGGGGGGACCAGAGAAAAAGGGGGATTATTCAGAGTTGTTGTTTTTAGATTACTTTGTCCTTTTTCAGAAAAGTGAAATTCAAAGCAACCCACAGAAATCTTGTTGTTGTTCTTGACTTCCATCTGTCTCGAGACACAATGGAGTGCATCTCTGGTGGGGGGGGGTCAAACTGCTGCATTAGCAGCACCTAAATGACCTACTCAGGGCACAAGCCTGGGCAGAGTATATGGAGGACCTGGGTTGCCTAGGTCAGTGTTCCCCAACCTTGGGCCTCCAGCTGTTTTTGGACTACAACTCCCATCATCCCTCGCTAGCAAGATCAGTGGTCAAGGATGATGGGGATTGTAGTCCAAAAACAGCTGGAGGCCCAAGGTTGGGGAACACTGGCCTAGGTGACAAGACCCCCCCCCCTCGGTCTCATTGTTCTAGTCCAAAGGAACGCACAGCAATACATTGGGCACCAGCTTGGCTACAGAAGTTAGTATCCAAACAAACCCCTGTGTTGCAAAGAGAATGCCAACAATGTCTTGGCAACATGATGACCATATACATACATAATAGACAATCTTTATAGAATTCCTTCAAATCATAAAAAGGACAAAATGAAATCTTTAGTCTCAAAGTCTCTGAAAATCTTTAAATGAAGTGAGGTACCAAGCTTTGTACGGTGGAAGACAAGCTGTGACTACATTATTACATGAGCACTGTTCCACAGCATTTGATATTTTCATTTATATACATTCATTTGAAATAAGATGGGTTTGTGAAGCATTCTATATCCACCCACCACGCTGATGAAGAATTCTACGGAACAGTAGTCAATATCCGGAACTACTGTTCAGTGTTGGACATCATTGTTGAATACACAAAGCTTCACAGCTTGTCTTCAACCGTACAAAGTTTGGTACCTCACTTCCTTTAAAGATTTTCAGAGACGTTGTTGGCCACAGAAGTTGCCAGAAGGAGACACCACCCAACCGTCCTTTGGGACTCCACTCAGGTTTTGTGTAGGATTTACTCCTCATCCTTCTTCTGAAGATATCCCACAAGGCAGGAGGTTTAGGATCAGAGCTTCCCTTCTCCTAGATGGGCTACCTTCCCAGGTTGACAAGTCTCATCTGCCCTTCACTTCACTCTTCATCATGTGCAGAACCAGCCTTCTTGAGCGTTGGACCCACTATTGGTCTCGCCCGTTCACAGGAATTTAGGAAGGTACCTTAAATCCAGTCAAATTGTAATAGGTCAGTATACACAGGCTGGCAGCTGGCACTCCATAAGTCTTCCTCAGCCCTACTACAAGACCCCAGGAGTTGAAACTGGGATATTTTGCATGAAAAAGCATGGGCTCTGCCTCTGAGCTAAGAGTTATCCCCTAACAAACTGCATATGCTGGATCAAGTTACTAGTGTAAGAGAATTATACATATTTCCCTTGTAAAAACATGACTATAGCTTTGTGCTCCCAAAGTAACATGCATGCCAGGTAAAACTGAGACACCTGTCTGTCTATTTCTGCAGCAAAACCAGAGAAGCCCAGTAAAAATAATGAAGTTTTTCAATGCAGAAATAAGTGCATTGAAATAAGTGATCATTTGTCGATGGGGGGCATGGAGGGGGGGGGGAGAGAGAAGCCGTGAGCTTCCATATGAATAAATTTACATGCAGCAAAGATCTCCTTGAAACCAATAAGACTGAAATGTGACGGATTTGGACTTTTTCCATGCACCAGATTACTTGTGTGCATAATTGCTTGCAGGAATTGGTCTTCTGGAAGGACTTTAAAAATACACTTGGTAAATTAAAAGCACAACTCTAATTGGAAGTTAGTATATAGTTACTCCCAATACGGCATTCTTCTAAACGTTTGAAAATTCGTATTTATATTAAGATGGACACTGCATATAAAGGCTGCCAGACAGTAAATGGGAACCATCAAATGAGTGACTTGGTGCCTTCTCCCCAAAACACTATATCCAATAAGCATCAACCACATTAATAATCTGAAGCTTTTTTCGAGCTGCTTTCCTTTAGCTTGCAGAAACAGACCACTCTTTGGCACTAAAGTACATGTTTTTTCTCAACGATTTATCTTTAAAAACTACAGTATAGACCATCCACTTTCCAGTATATAGGATGATACATCAGGTTTGTGAAGAACCAAGTTAGATAATTAAAGCAGACAGGAAACCAACAAGTGCTTTTAGGAAGACCATCTAGTCAGGCTCTTTAAAGAAATAATTATGGTTGCGTTTTACTCGTCACCTTTAATGGTGAAAATAAAATAAAATAAACCATAGGAAAGACATATCCGCTGCACAAGTTGCAGAGTTTTCACTGAAAATGTCAAAACAATTACCAAGTATAGTCTTTCACATTTCAAATCCATGTGTTTGCTACTGTACTTTCAACAGCCTGTTCGATTGTTGGGAAAACACCCTTTTAGATAAGTAAGCAATGACAGACCACTTCTTTTTCTTTCTTTCTTTTTAGGAAAAGGCTTTATGGTGGATGCTTTAGATCATACTGAACAGCTGCAAAAAACCTGTTTGTTGTGTGCAACATTTCTTTCCCTTGCCTTCCTTGAGCAATGTCTTATTATTGTGTCTTTTCTGTCTTACCCATGGAACACCCAGGTAGTCACTACAGATGAGGCTGTGTGTCTGAGCTCTTTTGAATTATGGTGCTGGAGGAGACTCCTGAGAGTCCCATGGACTGCAAGAAGATCAAACCTATCCATTCTTAAGGAAATCATCCCTGAGTGCTCACTGGAAGGACAGGTCCTGAAGCTGAGGCTCCAATACTTTGGCCACCTCATGAGAAGAGAAGATTCCCTGGGAAAGACCCTGATGTTGGGAAAGATGGAGGGCACAAGGAGAAGGGGACGGCAGAGGACAAGATGGTTGGACAGTGTTCTCGAAGCTACCAGCATGAGTCTGACCAAACTGCAGGAGGCAGTGGAAGAGAGAAGTGCCTGGCGTGCTCTGGTCCATGGGGTCACAAAGAGTCGGACACGACTAAACAACTAAACAACAACAATCTGAGCTCACCGCTCGCAGTGTGTTACAATTCCCAGGAACACTTAACAAACTGCAGCACCCATAATCATTACAACCTCACATGTTGGTGTGATCATATTGTTTGCTGTTTGAATTTATCTTTTTTTTATTGTAAAGGAAGTCCATTGCAATCGACTGCAATGTAGTATTACATATATTTGATAAGATGCAGTCTTAATTTTCATTTTAATTTGGTTTTCGTTTATATTGTTGTTATTGCAAACTGCCTTAAGAGCCTGGTTGGTTAGAAGATGGTTTATATCCATTCAGAAATGAATGGAACAAAATGAAATCAGTGCCATTAATGTCTAGCATGGGTTTCTAGCCCTGTGTTCCTAGCACCACATGCCTCATGGCACAATCCTAACCACATCTACTCAGAAGTACCATAAATCATACTGAATTCAATGAGTCTTACGATCTGGTAAATGAGAATTAGCTGTGACTTGCTTGTCCAATGGACGTCAACAGAACAGACATTATTCGTTTAATACTCAGGCCTCTGTCAGGTTTTTAAGCTGCAGACTAAATATGGCCAGGACATCACGCTGCAGTTTTTGTAAGCAAGTGAGTATGGCTGCTAAACTTGAACCCTTTATGTCATGAGGAGGACCTAACAGTCCAACTATTGTTTTCTAGCATTAAGACCAAGTGGCGATCAGCCTTGGATAATATGGAAATACAGAGATGTTTGCTTTTTGTAAAAGAGCAAATGAAGAACTTGTTGAACATAGCTTGCTCATTGTAGAAAGCTGCCCTCGGTTAGGAGATGATCCTCCCCGTGGCTGCTTTGATAAGGTCCTGTTTATCAGATATTTGTGATTTCTGGCGGGTCTTAGGTGGAGTCTCACCTTAAGACCGCTACCAGAGGCAACTAGGCTAGAGTCTCATCAAAATTTGGGGAGAATCTCCCAGTCTTTCTTCAGTGGAGCAATCTATGGTTACCCATAGCAATAGTTATAAGCATTCTGGAGCAAGCGCACTGCAGTTTTCGTATGGTGAGTATGCTGTTCATGCACATAGTGTTATATACTGAAGTTCTCACCCTGGGCCAGCAGGGGGATACTGTAGATAGTTATGCAAATGAAGGATCGAAAAGTGACGTTCAGTGATTGGATAGTTTTAGAATGTTGCAACAGTTACAATTGTTCTGGAGCTCTATATAAGCAGGCTGACTGAGCTCCTCAGTTAGTTCTGTTCCAGCTTACAAAATAAAGAGCTGCTTTGGAGAAATCGCTGTGTCGTCTGCTATGTCAACCCACAACTTAACACATACCACGTTGCAGCATGTGGGGGGATGGGTGGGGAAAGGTGGGTCTTCAATTTCAAGAGATTTCATTCTAAAATGGCACCCATGTAGGTGCTCTGTGGTGGAACTGTGTGGGTAGAGTTCTCACCGTAAGGTTTGTGACATGGAAATTAATCTTTCCTGACATTTAAATTTGCCTCTTACTTTGGGTGAAATAACTTTGCATCAATGTGCCCAATGTAACAGAAAACACAGCATTTTCATGGTGACTTGATCTATCTATCTATTTTTAATTAACCCTAGAAGTGCCAGAGACAGTAGAATACATGTAAATCTCTCCAGGATTTGGTTCTGCACTATTGTAGTCATCCGGCAGTAACCAATGAGATTACTTACCTAATAATATCATAAGAAGAATTTGGCCCAAATGTCTCATTGAGTGGCAGCCAAAGGAAAAAATTCTTCTGATATCTTGGGACCGTATCTTGTTGCAATTATTGGCAGGTCTCACCATGACATTTTGGCAATATTTTTTTTCTATCTTGTTGAAGCAAAAGCAAAGATGTTTTTATGTAACCCAGTGGAGTTGTTCATGCCTCTTCTGTGAATTTTGAAACTTTTGTTATTTGAACTATTATTTCCTTTCTTCCCTTAGTTTTATACACAATAATATTCACATTAAGACTACCTTTAATTAAAACTCTCAAACATTTAATTCTGCTAAACATGAGTTTTGGATGATAAAATAAGGAATGATCAGAAGGTATACTGAAGGAAAACGAATGCTAAAACCCCAAAGTATACTGTCTTGTTCCATTTAGGCCCCAGGATTTTATTAGGCGTGCTTTTTGTCGTGCATTTCTCACAGGATATTCACTTTTGATAACTTTTTTCTGCTTCTAAATCTTAAGTTCCCTTTCCACAGTGTCCTTAGACTATTTACATAAAATTCCAGGTGTTTTCAGTGCAAACACTGCAGTCAGGTATATGTTCATGCTATTTTATCATAGATTAGAGCCAGTCGAAACATAAGACCATATAGAAGAATCTACCAAATTGTGGTTCTGTTGTGGTATTTAACACAGAATTCTGAATATACTCAGCATTCAGCCATGATGGCACAGATAGAGGAAAGCCAATTTAGGGAGGATATTGGAGGGTTTGAATATCCAGAATACCATGGGAATTATATTCTGCACCCCTTCAAAGAACTCTAAATGACTGTACCCTGGAACAATTGGTCACAGAACCAACCAGAGGGGCAGCAACCTCTTGACTTAACATCAAGTGGTGCCCAGGACTTGGGGCAAGTTGTAAGTGTTGTTGAACCAACTGGGAGCAATGGGAATAGTGCTATTAAATATAAAGACAAATGGCCAACTGCTAAGAAAATCCAGCAGCCACATTTGACCTCAAAAGAGGAAACTTCCCCAAAGTGAGAGAATTGGTAAAAAGGAACTTGAAAGGCAAAGTTGAGAGGGTCAAATCACTGCGCTCATTTTGAAACATGTCTTTTACACAAGAGCTCCT
The DNA here is from genome assembly GCF_965112155.1 of Podarcis liolepis. NCBI lineage: Eukaryota > Metazoa > Chordata > Lepidosauria > Squamata > Lacertidae > Podarcis > Podarcis liolepis. Next base: position 30,829,758 of record NC_139571.1, read on the forward strand.
ATGACAGAGAGGCAAGGATATTCTGTTTTCCAAGTTCATGTTTACTTCTGGATTTCACTATTTCCTGTGTTGTTGCAGCTTGCCACAGAAATAATGTATACTTTAGGAGTATAACTTTTTAATACACCAGCTCAGCCCAGACATTATATCAGTTCAGCTATACTCCTTAAATATTGTCCCTTATTAAGTAGCAAAACAAGAAAGAGGGTTTTCAGCAGTCCATAAAAGAGATATCAATAATTGTTCTGATAAACCATTTTAAAGTCTCTCCTTTTCCATTGTAAAAACAGAAGGACAATACAGAAGTATTAATAAGTAATCCATAAACTGAATTACCAGCATCAAACTAAATTAAGCCTCCACAACAGCATAGTAGTTTCTAGGCAACCCAGATTATGTAACGGGAATCTATCACACCGGAAATTCTAAGTAATATTTTAGAACAGCAAACTGCCCACTCAATCTGATTAAGAAATGCTTTGATCAGTCACATCAATGGTTCATCTAGTCCAGCATTTTGTTTGCAGCTATAGCTTCCCGTGGAAACTGACAATCAGGCCTTCGCCCTGCTGTTTGCTCCTACATTCTGGTACTCTGGTACCTATCGTGGCTAATAGGTGCTGATAGAAGCTGTCTTCCATGAGTGGGGTTGTTTTAGGATGTTAAACCACAGTGTGATTTGTACCGAAAAGCTCTCCTGAACGGCAGACAGCTATAAGGACATGTGAAGAGTTCACCATATGGATTGGTACCATGGAAATTCTCCATAAGCTGCGCCAACAACGCATAGAAAAGAATTGCACCGGGGCCAGCCCATCTATGAGGCAGACTGAGGCAGCTGCCTCAGGCGGTGAAATCCAAGGTCCCTCTGTTACTGAAGAAGCAAAGAAAAGTGGCCATTTCCAGGGTTTGGAGAGATCACGTGAGAATCCCGCAGGGTGATCTCATGAGGTTCTTGCCAGATCTTGCCAGGACCTGGAAGCCGCAGCAGCACAGTTTGGGAAAGGAAGGCTTCGGCAGGGGTGGCAAGGAGGGTTGGTGGCACATGGAAGCATGAACACCGGGCAGCACCTTCGCATTTCGCCACAGGTGGCGAAGTGGGCTGGGCCGCCCCTGGTTCGCGCTACTGTGAAGACTACTTTTGCAATTCTGCTGATTCATATGGTGAGCCTGTGTGCGCATTATGGCAGATGTGTGCATTCTCTGCCACATAGGAAGAGGTTTGGCACCAATCCTGTCTCTTCCTTAGCCTTTATACTCCTTGAATAAGAATGGAAGTCTCTCGTTTGAGGCAGAGACTGTCCCTGCTGTGTGTTTACTTAGCTAAACTGGAGTTGCTCATATATATTACCTCAGTGAACACATCTCTCCCCCCCCCCCCTTTTTGCTCCCGGAATCTTAATGTGACTTTCTCTTTTCTGTTCCTCTTTCACCTAGCCTTCCTATCGCCCGATCTTTTTTTAGCTCGTTCCATTTTACTGCTGTGGGGAAGCTAATTCAAACAAGCGAGTCTGCACTTACTTTGTTTAAAAGCAATGTGGTTTGTGGTCATTCTGATCTTTGTGAATGCCACATTTATAGGACAACTACTGAGAAATCTGCGTCCCCCACGCTTACAAGTTTAGCCCTGGCCTGACAGTTAATTTGTTCCAATTGAATGTCACCACGGTGCTCTGTCATTGTAAATTCCGTCAGAATGAAACCTCAGTGTACTTTGTTCAAAGTAGTCCTATCGACTTCCATGGGATGGATTTGAAGTAATGGGCTTGAGGCTCCCAGGACATAAACTGGCCCCATTCCATTGAGGTTTCGGAACATATGTTATTAATCTTGACTTTTATTTCACAGTAGTTTGTGAAGGCCACAAAATAAGATCCAAATTAGTCCATTTTAGCAGTCTAAAAATACATATTGTGATCATATATGTATTGTGACTATGCATTGTGACTATCCAAATAACAGCTTCAACAAGCCTTTGAAATACTGCAAAAATACAAAAAGAATACCCTCAAGGTCAATGGCAAAATCTTACCTTGTGGTATCAAAAGTTGCCTAACCATGTCCAAAAAATATAGTTCTTACTAGGAGAGCTAGATGTGCACAGCTTTGCTGCACTGTGTTATATCAAGGCAGAGTTAACACAAAACACACAGTTAATCTGAAGTTTCAGATAATGTAGTTCTGGCTACAGAGATTGCATTTAACTTCTAATCTTCAAATATCCACTTGCTGAACAATGTGGTTGTTTGGAGCTGTGCCACTGGGAGGGTCTCTGTTGGTTCAGCCTGACAGGAAGTGTGCATAGTCAAGCCAGAGTTAACACAGGCACACCTGGACTGGAGTGGCAATGACCCAGCCCAACCTCAACTGCTGAATAAGGGAGAGAAGAGAACAGCGAGAGGCTGGAGGAAGCAGCAGATCTGGGAGCAGAGAGCAGCCGAGCTATGAAGGATGTGGCCGTTGCATACTCAAAAGCTTTGGAGCTTGTCCTCAGCAGTGGCATCTCCTTAGAGAGCCCTGCCATCCCATTCAAAGGGATGATACAGTGGTACCTCAGGTTAAAAACTTAATTCGTTCCAGAGGTCTGTTCTTAAACTGAAACCATTCTTAACCTGAGGTACCACTTTAGCTAATGGGCCTCCCTCTGCTGCTGCCATTCCGCCACCACATGATTTCTGTTCTCATCCTGAGGTAAAGTTCTTAACTTGAGGTACTACTTCCGGGTTAGCGGAGTCTGTAACCCAAAGTGTCTGTAACCCGAGGTGTCTGTAACCCGAGGTACCACTGTACTGAAAAGGGCCACAGCCTGGGCTCTCAAAAAGGGAAAAGGGAATCCATTCCATTCTGACTCATTAACACTGTAGAAGCTGGACATTCTTTAAATACACACACACACACACACACACACACACACATATATATACTTTTCAAATTTATACATTTCACTAATTTTATACATTCCACTAATTTTACAATCATTTTAACATTTCAAAACTTGACTTCCTTCCCCCTCTTTCTGCGGTTCCTTAAATTTATTTTTAATGTCTTCTGAATATCCAAATTAACCTAATTCGCTCAATTATTCATCTTCTTTAAATATATACTCTTATGAAACTGCAGGTTATTACTATAATCTTGCCGGTGTTCTTATCTGTTTACAATTTGTTTGTAAATATTCATTAAACCATTTCCATTCTTTTACAAAAAGTTTGTTATCTTGATTTCTTGTTCTTCTGGTAAGTTTCGCCATTTCTGCATTTTCCATGAAATATGAAGCTGGACATCCCTGTAGTCTGGGAAAGCACCTTTTCTGAGACAATCCATTTCCGCATAGCAATGATATTGTAAGATCTCGGTGGTCATCACCAACTGAACAATATTTATTTACGGTAAATGTGAAGATGAACTTTAAGGTTCCGAATCCACCAGAGCATGTCTCCTGGACTGAGGTGCATGTATTGTAAAAATGCAAAGTTCATGGGCTTTACTCGAGAGTTAGGGAGTGACTGTTACAAAAGTCCCTTAATGCTTTAAATAAGGCTGGGCTCAGCACTCAGATCGTTGATGGAATTCCCTCAATTCATTGCTATCAGGTTCACTACACATGTGAAAAGCTGAACTCCCCTTTTATTTATCCCAGGTCTCATCCCCTACTCATTTGCCTACTCCATGCAGCAAAAAAGGTGATCGCTTGTCTAGCTCATGGACGGGAGAAACGTTGTTTGAGATTCTGCAGCACGGAAGTTGTATATCAGTTTACGCAAGAATGAAGATGTTAGACAATAAACATACTGGTCAGTGGAGCCGAGGAAGCAAAATGTTACCGACAAAAGCTGGCTTCTTTTCCTTCCTTTTCCGTTAATTTATTGTTTCTCAGTTACAGGTGAAATGAACTAACATTACACACAATCAAAGAACTAAACATCCAAAGATCTCCCTGCCACACTCCTCAGGTAAGTAAAGAAGGAACCACAAAATGAACTTATGCATTAAGAAAACAAGCCATAAAAATATCATTGCAGCCATATACTGCAGAATGTAGGAGGGACTAGCTTTTTTATTTGTAAACTGAATGAGGAGACACCATTCTGCAGGCATTGTATCTTGCTTCTTTTCTCCCCTCGCAGCATGTTGTTTTTGTGTCAGTTTCTCAGTGAGTGCTACCTCCCAGATCGTGTTGTAATCCGAGCCTGTATTGTAAGCAGTCAATGTCCCTTCAGTGCTAGGACTTGCAGTGTGGGCAAGAATTGACCATGCAGACTCCAGCATTTTTGCACAAGTTTTCAATGGTTTGTGATTAGTTCCATCCTTCTACATACCCTGAGATTGTTGCAGCTGAGATTCCATTAGGTAAAGGTAAAGGGATCCCTGACTGTTAGGTCCAGTCGCAGACGACTCTGGGTTTGCGGCGCTCATCTCGCTTTACTGGCCGAGGGAACCGGCGTACAGCTTCCAGGTCATGTGGCCAGCATGACTAAGCTGCTTCTGACGAACCAGAGCAGCGCACGGAAACGCTATTTACCTTCCTGCTGGAGCGGAACCTATTTATCTACTTGCACTGGCGTGCTTTCGAACTGCTAGGTTGGATGGAGCAGGGACCGCGCAAAGGGAGGAATCCCCATCGAGGGGATTGGAACCGCCGACCTTCTGATCAGCAAGCCCAAGAAGCTCTGTGGTTTAACCCACAGCGCCACCCGTGCTGAATTAATTAATTCCATTAATTCTTAGTTAAAATTTAAAATGCACACTCTCCCCTTCTAAGTGAGAGTTTTCCTTTAACGAGGAGAGGGGTTTTTTTGTTTTGTTTTTTAAATCCTTTTAAAACAACCTCAGGCACCTCTCCCGAGCATTAATTTCCTGGAGCCTACACAAGGAAAGACCACACTTTGGCAGTTTCTGAAAATGGGTCTCAAGGAAAGAATAACTATGATGTTTTATCCTTCTTTTTTGGTGGATTTCTGCCATGTTTGGATATAAGATCAGTCCTCCCTGTGTTATTTCCTTCCACAAGCCAGCCCAACACCTCATCCCACATTTGGAAAGCCTTTATCGAAAATCAGGAAGGGCAGATTTTTCAGATTCTTGTCATGTTGGGTGTGGCTGAACATGAAGATTTAGCAGCGGGGAGGAGCAATTTTGGGGAATATGAGCCTATTAGAAAAGGGGGGGATTCTTCCTGCTCTGTAGTCTAAAGTCATGTGGACAAAGACAAATAGACAAGGACTAAGCAGATATAAGAGTGTAAGCAGGCCTCCTATAGTGCAGAATCCCAAATAGTGGCTCCATTAGGTGCAAACTTTGGAGCCAAATTCCAGTGCGCTGCAGCCTGGGTGGGGCGATGGTGATGGAGCAAGGAGCAGTTTATAAAGGGCAACATCAATCCAGAAGCATTCTGGAGAAGTGAACCAGCCGGGCTGGAAATAGACACTCCTAGCCACTGAGGTCACGCAGCATCAGGTGTCAGAAGATCTCACCCACCACAGTAGGTAGCCAGAAATGGATAAGACAAGGAAAGTTCTTACCAATGCTTTTTATTCAGGATTCACAGAGAGAGGCTTAGAAATGCAGCCTCTTGGAGTAATGGTGTTGCTCCGAGTGAAACCCCACCCCCTCAGTCTCTCCCATTTTGTGTCATTACTACGGTGGCTGAGCTGTGACTCTGAGCTCTCTACTCTCCTACTTTCAATGCCTGCCAGGTTCTGGGAGGGGGGGTCTGGAGTGCTTTCTAAAGACACTGTGTCCATTAGCTGTCCCCCCTCTGGTGCTGCTTCTTCCTCCTCTCCCATTATTTCCCAGCTTTCCCCCACATCAGCCTCTGAGCTGTAACCTTCCTCAAACTCCTGTTGTAATCTGTCCTTGGTATGCCTCCCCCCCCCCTTCTCAGTTTGATTCCCTGGCACCATATTTGTATAAATTAACTACCCCAAAATACAGGGCAGATTGGATGTGATGCCATCTGCTGTACTTGAGGGCAGATACCAAAAGATTCCAACTGAGAAGCGACTCTGCCCATGTGGAGGTGGCAATCTGGAAACAGTGGCTCGTGTTCTCCTGTCTTGTCCCCTTTATAAAGATCTGAGGAATGAGCTCATCACCCCACTCTTACTTACCATCCCAGGCCGCCCATCTGTGGCCACATTGTTCTTTCTTTTATCAGATCAAAATGATCAGACGACAGCAAAGGTTGCTAGGTTTATCTAGGGTGCAATGAGATTAAGGGCCACTATCTGAATGATAATCTTGGTCATCTGATTGTCCTTTTTACCCTTTGTTGTCTTTTTAATTCTATATATTGCTTGCTTTATGTTGCTATGGCCGTTGGCTAATGCGAATAAAGTTTATCTATCCTGTTGTAATTCTGAACTGTCTCCTTCTTCTTTGGAAGGGTCAGGCTGGGGAAGCAGTCTCCACCATTCCTCCTCTGGCCAGTCCCTGACACCCGATCTTCCAGTGACAATGTACAAACCCCACACTGCCTCCCAAGCTATAAACCTGTCCCTCCCCAGGGAGTTCACCCCAATAAAGACCGGGCCATCTTCCCACTTCCCAGACTCAAGAACTGGGAATACAAAACTCCTTTGTCTTTTCAGGTTTCAATTTACAGGCCCATCTCCAAGCATTGTTCTGGTACCTCAACTGCTTCTCCCAATTCAGATGGAAGAGAGAGAAAGAGGTAAATGTCATTCATATTTCCGGCACATCATTCCCAATCTCCTGATGACAATTAATAAAGACACACTTTTTAAATGAAAGTGAATTGCTGTTTTGGGGTCAATGGCTTCACCATTTGTGGAACTGACTGTATGTTCCCTAAGTACAGTGGTGCCTCGCAAGACGAAATTAATCCGTTCCGCGAGTCTCTTCGTCTAGCGGTTTTTTCGTCTTGCGAAGCAACCCTATTAGCGGTTTAGCGGATTAGCGCTATCAGCGGTTTAGCGGCTATTAAAGGCTTAACGGCTATTAAAGGATTAGCGGCTAAAAGCCTATTAGCAGCTTAGCGGCTTAGAAAAAGGGGGGGAAGCGGGGGGAAATCGGAACACTTGCAAGACGTTTTCGTCTTGCAAAGCAAGCCCATAGGGAAAATCGTCTTGCGAAGCAGCTCAAAAACGGAAAACCCTTTCGTCTAGTGGGTTTTCTGTCTTGCGAGGCATTCGTATTGCGGGGCACCACTGTAGTTGAAGAACTACAACTGAAGTTGAAGAAAAAAATTCCCTAGTAAGTGGCCTTCGGGTTGCAGACCATGCAAGATGATTTCAAGTTTACATTTTGATTTTAGTTTTTTTCCACAGCTACACCTTAAGGCTGGCCAGTGTTCTCTGGACGTCTGCATCATGCTAAATAATCATCCCCCCCACCCCCGTTTTATTCACACTGAATTACATTTGATGTGCTAACTTCCTGCTCATCTAGATACCGCATAAGCATCTGCCCAATTTGATTAGCAGGATTATGTGAAAAGCAGATCGTGCTAGAAATTACTAGTACGCATAATATAATGCCAGAGAGATTATGCATGCTTATGTATACACAAGCACACATGTGTACGTTCATATCTGTGAGGCAGAAATGTGAATTATTCATTTATTTGAATTAGGGCAGCCCTGCTCAGTGTCTAACCCAGAAAGACAAATGCGGCTCACGAGCCAATTACCAAGGAAGATTTAGTTCTCCTGAACTGCAGCAGAATCTGTTTCACACAGTATGTGGAGTTGTTTATTTTACTGAGTTTTACTGGCAGGGCTCATGCCTGTTGCATTCTTCTCAAGCCACTGGCCACCTCGAGGGCAGCATGAGAAGGACACAACAGCTCACGGGCCCTGCCAGTCTTGTGGGCTGGCAAGGTGTCGTGAAGAATGCATCCTCCCCAAAAACTGTGCCCGAGGCAACCCCCCCAACCCCGCCCCACCCTCTGCCTGTTGGCCCTAAAGTGTGGAGAATAAGATTCCTCTTCCACAAACGAGACAAAGAACAGCTGTACTTCTGATATCTCTTTTCATCAGCAAGCCCCACCCTTGCGGTGTGCTCCCTAGAGATGTCTATGTGGTCTCTGACAGTGACCTTCAGCAGAAACATCTTGGCAGCAACGACAGAGGTGTCGACGGCCAGATTATTAAGGGAATAGAAAGGGAGCAATTTGGAGCATGAGGCGGCATTAATTGTCTGGCGCTGCGCAGAAAAGGGCAAACTGGACTTGACTCACCCAGAGGGTGTGTTTCGGATCGGGGACATCATGACTGAATCCCAAGGAAAGTGGCAGATGGATGGGGAAAGGACCCTGAATGAGAGGAGGGGAAGTGGAGTTTTTATTATTTCGCTATGTACTTATTATTAGTATTAAAATTATATTTATATAACTGTTCTGACCAGGGCCAGATTTAGTTTGATGAGGCCCTAAGGTACTAAAGGTAATGGGGCCCTTTATATGTCCAGCTGTCCTTTGTCAACAACAATTTGTCACTGTTTTTTGTGTTGAATATATGCTATATGGTAATTTATGGACCTAATAGGTATCTAAAGCCATTTGCACATAACAAAATATGTATTTTATCAAAGTAATTGTTGAACTGAAACACAATTAAGAAGAAGTATATTAATAGTGAAGTACAATTAAGAAGTATATTAATAGTGAAATAATTATTAAGTTCTAACTGTATGTAGGTTTTATTTTAATTGTTTTTTGTCTTATAATTTGGAAATGTACATCCAGGGGTTTTTTTCTTTACATTTTTTGGGGGCCCCCAAGAGAGTGGAGCCCTAAGCTATAGCTTGTTTAGCTTATACGTAAATCCGGCACCAGTTTTGACTTTTATGCGGCAGCTAGAGTGGTGACTGAGAGTGGCCACTGGGACCTAAAGGATCTTCACAGGATCTCAGTATGTTTCTGAGCACAATTCAAAGTGTTGGTACTGACCTTTAAAGCAGTGTTTCCCAACCTTTTTTGGGCAAAGGCACACTTGTTTCATGAAAAAAATCTCGAGGCACACCACCACTACAGCCCTGTGACGTCAGCGCGCAGCGTCATGCCGGGAGGGACATGAATTGCTAGCAAATTACATAATCACCTCCTTGAGGGCTGGCTCATCTTCTCTGAAGGCAGAACCCCATTAATTAACAGCACAGACTCACACCATAGCCAAGACGAGGGGGGAAAACCTCAGTCATGCACATGTGGGGACTAAATGAGGACGAAGACCGGGCAGAGAGCAGGGTTCAAATCACCCCACCTGGCCAGGACAATCCCTGGGTGCTCCCTTGGGCCACTCGCCTGACCCACCTCGCAGGGCTGTTGTTGCGAGGATAACACGGGGAGAACCACGCGCGCCCCCGGGAGCTCCTTGGAGGAGAAAGCGGGCGATGAATGCAATGCACGAAATATATGAGAGGCGACCAGGTTTTGCAGGTGAGGGGCCCCCGCCAGCCTCCGCTTCCAACACCCGGCGCAACGACGCCGAAGTTTCCCCCCGGGCTCGGCTCGGGGAGCAGCGCTGCTCCCTCCCGGCTCTCTCTGCCGCCCACTGGGGACCCCCCTCACCTGCCAAGTCCGGAGCGCCGGTGGAAGTTGCATGCATGCATGCATGGCGCCGCGTTGCCATTGCATTGCACTGCACTTCATGCAACGCCTGCACGCATGCATTGCCTTGCACGCCCGCCAAGGGGTCTCCCCGCGGTCCGATGCGTCCCCTCCAGCGCGGATGCAGCATTGCAAAAATAACACCCCCCCCCGACGCAGCCCTACCTGGGGGGCAGCCTCCGCCTCCGCCGCTCTGCCTCCGCGGGGATCCCCAGGCTCCATCCTGCGGGGGCGCAGGCAGGCTGCGCGGGGTCTGCGCGGAAGAGCCCCTGCCCGCCCGGCCGCCGCCGCGCTCATTCCATGGCCGGGAGAAGAGCGCTTCAAACAAAACGCCCGGCCCGCCAGGCCACGCTGGAAAACGTAGTTCGTGCACCCCGCGCGGGCGCGGAGCCCAAGGGCGAGGGGACTACGGATCCCGGCAGCCCCCGCGCCGTGGACGGAGGGGGAGAGGCCGGGTGCAGGGATGGAGGGACGGGTGGGCGAGCGAGTGAGTGAGTGGCAGCCGCCAAGCCTTGGCCGAGAGCCAGGAAGGGCCTCCCCGGAGGAGGAGGAGGGAGGTGCAGAGCGGGAGGGAGGGAGGGAACCCCAGGGGTCATCTAGTGACGGCGCCCCAATCGAAAATTTGACTTTAAAAAAAAAATCTTTCGAATTTTTTAATTTTTCCCGCGGCACACCAGGCAACATCTCGCGGCACACTAGTGTGCCGCGGAACAGTGGTTGGGAAACACTGCTTTAAAGCCCTAAACAGCCTCAGCTCTGTATACATGAAGGAGTGTTTCCACCCCCATCGCTCATCCTGAACACTGAGGCCCATCTCCAGCGGTTTCCTCGCTGCAGGAAGTGACATTACAGGGAACCAGACAAGGGGCCTTCTCGGCAGTGGCTCCCTCCCTGTGGAATGCCCTCCCATCAGATTTCAAGGAGATAAAGAACTACACAACTTTTAGAAGACATCTGAAGGCAGTCCTGTATTGGGAACTGTTTAATGTTTGACATTTTATTGTTTGTTATATTTTGCTGGAAGCCACTCAGAGTGGCTGGGGAAACCCAGCAAAATGGGTAGGGTATAAATAAAATGATGATGGTGGTGGTGGTGTTGATGATGATGATGTATAGATATCCATGCTATGTATTGCCATTTGTGTTCTATGTTGTAAATTGTCCTGTAGTGTTTTGACAAAGGGCAGTACATAAATTTAATTATTGTTGCAACACCAATAGCAACAATTGGCTCTGTGCTTGCAAACCCCCAAAAGAAGCTGATAAGCTGTGGCAACTTCAACTATGTCAAGCATTGATTGTTTCCACCCTCTATTCCACTTCCAGTTATTTTTTTTATTCTGCATGTCGCACTATAATTTCCTCACTGCAAACAGAGAAGACCTTTTCAAAGTAGCTTGGGTGCAGAGGAAATGTTCCCAGTAAATGCAATCAAAATGCAATAAATGTATTCAAAACACTTTCGCAAAAATGCTGCACATTGATACGAAACAACTAATTGAAAGGCACAGAAGACTCAGAGAAGCTCTAATTAATGTTGCCGAGCCTTTTCAAACAAAGCAGCTAAGAGCAGAGTTTCACAATTTCCCTCTATGCAATCAGGCTTTATTTTGAGTGCTAGTGACACAATCATACTTCTATGAGAGCTCTATTATTTTACTATGTAGTGAGAGGAAAGAGCTGGCTTTCAGAGGCTTAAAATATTCCACTTTAAAATGAATCAGAGGCTGAGGAAACAGAAAAGGGAAGTGAGAGCGCTTCAGAACAGAACAGAACATGATAAAGCTGCCCAGAGGAAGACCTGGCACAAAGAGCTTGCTATAACAATAACTATGCATATTTCATTTTGCCTTTGCCGAGGAAGGTTAGATAGAATTAAACAGGGCTATTTTGCTAGAAGAAGAGTTGCCGGAACTCACCATGAACACCTCCCTAGTTCTCTTCGAATGGCAATTGCGCCCACCTGAGAGGTGCTGGAACTGAGTTCCAGCAAGTTCCGGCTGAAAAAAAGCACTGGAATTAAATATTATGCAGTGAGTGGCAAAAAGCAGCCAAGGGGGGGAGGGAATCAAAACTGCAAGGCATTGATCCAGATCATGAGGATGGATAGGTTTGATCAAATGGATAGGTTTGATCTTCTTGCAGTCCATGGGACTCTCAAGAATCTCCTATGGTGCTGGAGGAGACTCCCATGGACTTCAAGAAGATCAAACCTATCCATTCTTAAGGAAATCAACCCTGAGTGTTCACTGGAAGGACAGATCCTGAAGCTGAGGCTCCAGTACTTTGGCCACCTCATGAGAAGAGAAGACTCCCTGGAAAAGACCCTGATGTTGGGAAAGATCGAGGGCACAAGGAGAAGGGGACGACAGAGGACGAGATGGTTGGACAGTGTTCTTGAAGCTACCAGCATGAGTTTGACCAAACTGCGGGAGGCAGCGAAAGACAGGAGTGCCTGGTGTGCTCTGGTCCATGGGGTCACGAAGAGTTGGACACAACTAAACGACTAAACAACAACAACAACAACCTTGCAGATCCGTGAGACAAAAAGGGGTTCATGGAGAAGATTCTGTGGCCTAAGGAGTCACAAAAACATATACAACAGGCGAGGAGCAATTGTCCGGAGGACACAGAGAACAAGCATCTAATGCTTGGAGGACCAACTTTTTTGTCAGAGATCACTATAGTGCTTTAAAGGACCCAGCAAGACAGACCTTCAGTATTCAAATAGTACATGTGACTGGAAGGAAAAATATATGATATCACATTATTTACCTTCAAATACAGATTGGGATTTTTTCCTCCTCTCTGTTACCTTTGATATGTTGCTGTCCTCCTCCTACCTAACCCTGCCCCCAATAGCAAAGAAAACCCAGTACATGAGAGAAAAACTAAATTGTGACAGACACTTTCCTTGACCAAGGTTGATTCAGCAACTTGTAAGTATGCAGCAACTTTCTGCTCCCAGTAATTCCCCCCTCCCCTCCTCCTGCCGCCTCAAGTTAAATACAAATAATGCTGGTGGCCTGTAATTATGTTTTTAGGAGCCTGCCAGGTTGCAAAGATATCATGAGCTCTAATTGCAGAAGAGCATTTAAGGGAGACTTGTAATTGTACAATCATTAATCCAGTTAAACACAACACCAGCTCTTTCAGCTGAGCTGTGTCAGTTGGCAGTGCCCCAGCTTTGACACAGCGGAAGGATTAAGCTGGCAATTAGCAATCAGCACATCCCAGACAATGTTCGCTGGTTCCCACAAGTGAGAATCTCTGGGTTTGCTTGATCCAGGGTCAGGGCTTCCTCATCTATTGGGATTCACTAGACCCCTGTGCCAATGCAGAATTAAATACATACACACACACACTCGTTTTAAATTCTAAGAGAACAATCTCTGTTTATGTTCTAGTGACCATTAGCTTGAAACTCACATGCTTCAATGTTGCAGATTTGAGCATTTGTTTGGACAAGTTTACTATATTGGAACCACACACAGCTTTCCGTGTGGGAGCGGATATTGAGCTAATAACGGAAGACACAGTGTTATGTACTGAGTTGAATAGGATCCAAAATGCAGCAGTCTGATTGGTCCTAGAACAATAGAATCCAAAATGCAGCAGTCTGATTGGTCCTAGAACAATAGGATTCAGAATGCAGCAGTCTGATTGGTCCTAGAACAATGCAGCAATATGATTGGTCTGCAGGAGCCAACCAATCCAGCTCCAGATAGAAGTGAATTCACAAACTGATTGGCCTACAGGAGAATTCTGGAATTAGCCAATCACGTGCAGCCCATTGTGTAAATAATGTATATAAAGCAGATACTTTGGGGAAACTTTCATTCCTCCTCACCACTATGAGCTGACTAAAGAGCATGAAATCCACTCTCGACTCTGAGTATATTTCACACAGATACAAGGTGGTATTAACTATTGGGTGCTCCAACATAGTACCTAAGACTGTGGTCCTAAAGAATTACCTGAGAAGAAGCCCCAGTGAACTGACTAGAGAAGCAGGAGGCCCCATGGTTAAATCTTGTCTCTGCCATGCGAGGAATTCATTAAGTGCAGACTCCACAAGTGTCCCTATTTTCCAGGGTCGTCCCTGATTTAGAGAAGCCATCCCAGTTTCTGATTTGATCCCAGAATGTCCCGCTTTTCCTTAGGACATCACTATTTTCACTGGAGAAATGTTGGAGGGTATGGAGTTATCTGACGCCCCGAGCCGTCTGAGGGCAATCCTGTATAGGGAAGAGTTTTTAAAAAATGTTTAATGTTTTCTTATGTTTTTATCTATGTTGGAAGCCGCCCAGAGTGCCTGGGGCAACCCAGTAAGATGTGTGGGGTATAAATAGTAAAATTATCATTACGGAATGGGACATCCCTATTTTCATCGGAGAAATGTTGGAGGGTATGTAAGAGGCAATGTGAGAATAATAATACAGACCTAGCTTTCCAGTCAGTTGCAAAGCTTGCTGATATGCAGAGCAACACAAAGCCCCAGTGAGAAGCAGTGGGGCAGAACTGAGTGGCAAATTTACCATTGCACCCAAAGTCCTACTGCTCATGCCAGCCAGGGCAGAGGGGGGAAAGTATTTCCACTTTTGTTGTTGTTGTTGTTGTTTTGCTAGCTTCAGACTGGCATAGTAAAGAGACCTGGATCAAGATGCTCTCCAAGAAATGGACCAACTTTGGACCAGCAGATGCAATGTCACCTCTGTTCAACTTCTCCCCTGTCCCATAATGCCCAGTTTCAGGTTCTTACAATGGCTAGCACTGGTGTGGATACTGCCAGAGATACCATACTAAATTCCCAAACATTTGGTGGGCAAAGTGGAGGGCTGTGCTGTAGTGGCGCTCCCGTACCGGAAGAGAGATCCCACCACATGTTCCTAATCTCTTCCAGAAACTTGGATTGGATGTTAGGATTGCACTTGTAACATACATAGAGTGCTTGGTTTTGCTTGCTACCTGCTTTCAGAGGTTAGTGAAATTATTGGGTTCGGCCATAATTTGCAATCAGATGAAACGCTTGGGAGTCCATTGTCTTCAACACAAGAGTTAAGCATTTAATTAAAAGTTTAGTTTGTGTATTTCCATTTCATAACGGTATATTTATGTCATAGCCCATGACCAATATGGAAACGCAACAGAAATATAACAGTGCTTTGTGTTTTGTTTTGTTTAATCTTGTATTTTTATGTTGTGAACCAGGCTGAGATCTATGGGTGAAAAGTCGTATACAAATATAATTAAATAAATAAATAAACTGGACAAAAACATGCAGATTTATTTTTTAAAAAAAGTTACTTCCCAATCTGTGTCTCGTTGTTTGGGAATAATGGGGCAACACAGAGAACCATTTATCCTTGTGGTTTGTGCAACCAAGTTTCATTCTTGGGTTAATGGCTTGTGAAAGAGACACACATGAATGAATGAATGAATGAATGGATATTGGTTTTGGATGCCATGCTAAGCCAAACTATAGCTCAGCTCACAGCAGCACAACTGCAGGAGGAGCAGGGAAGAGCCACCATGTCTTCTCCAGAAAGCCACACACCAGCAGTGGTCAATGCTAGGCCTTCCAAATCTTGTTGAATAGCAACTCCCAGCATCCCCAACCATAGGCCATGCTAGCTAGCTAAGGGAGTTTTGGTCCAGCAAAAATCACATTGGGTGTGCCTGCGACATGCTCACAGAATCTCACCAACTCATCACTTGGTTTAGTGTTATGTTTGAACCAGCCAGCCCTTTATGTTGGAATTCAATGACTGGAAGTGCCAGATCAATTTTAGGAATTGTTTCAAGAAACAAAATTTCACCATGCTATTTTTCACATTATTTAAGCATTCTCTTTATTAAAAATGCTTTATACTGGCCAGATTGAGTCCATAATGTGGAATCCCATGCAGGTTGGCATGAACATGCCATTTCTCACCTGAGTCTGTTGTCCATCTCATTTCAGCAGTTGTCATCCTATACCATGAGCTGATCGAGTTGAACTGAGTGCTTTCAAGCATTACTACTTGTCAGCATGTGAATAGGTTTCTTGTACATTCAGCTCTCCCAAACAATGAAGGAGCCAAGGAAAACCTTCTAGCCCAGCACATTTTGATTTATTAATTTATTACCTAGATTAAGGCCAACATCGTAACCGTTTACCTTTATGCTATATATTAGAAACAGACTCCAAAAAGCCATTCAAGACTGAGAGAGAGAATTCTGCTGCGGCTGAAGAAAAAACTAGGAGTATAAAAGCTTCATGTAAACAAATTGGAATTATTAGCAGCATACAAGGCCCTTTCCACGGGCAGGTTTACTCCAAGAAACTTAATGTCTTATGCTTTCAGATGATAAAAGCTGCGGCACTCACATAATCAAGAAAAGATGGGGAAAGATCAACTCAAATGTCAAACCTGGCCCCAAACATTTGGTTTCAAAATGTTGCAGGCGAATTGTTGGCAGTCCGCTTCACATCCTAGAGGAAGGGAATACCTTGGCAGAGCACATTGCTAAGGATTCGATTTATGAGAGCCAACCTCCCATACTTTTTTTTTTTAAGCGTTTGCCATTTGTCTCCCAAACTAAATAGTCAAACAGAATGTGCCAAGATGAGATGGCTGGCATGTGTTAGGCAGATGACTTTCTCACTCATGAGTTCAGAGGGCAACCAGGATTCCCACGTTAAATTCTTAACACAAAGGGAAGATTATCTTCAGATCTGGTCGGTTTTGAAAACAGACCACTACAATGTGCACTGACAGGAATGTTCAGAGAGTAAGGGAAGGTTCAGACTCTTCCAAGGATCTGAGGAACTGAGGACCAAGCTTTCTTCCATTTTTCCCTTTGTGTTCCCTATCCCACTGTCTCTGTGACCATGTTTTTCTCTTCCATTGATTGGTCTTCTGTTTTTCATGGTACAGTGGTATCTCAGTTTTCGAACGTCTCCATTGACGAACATTTTGATTTTCAAACGCCATAAACCTGGAAGTAAATGCTTCAGTTTTTGAACACGCCTCAGAAGTCAAACCTGCTACATGGCTTCCGCTGAGCACAAGATCCTGAGGCCTAGCTGTCGGCTGTTGAGTTTTTGGTTTTCGAACGTTTCAGAACTCAAACGGTCTTCCAGAACAGATTACGTTCGAAAACCGAGGTACCACTGTATATTCTGACTCTTCTTAGTGGCATACAAAATGGAAGTCACACAGGGGTCTGTAAACGGTTCAACCTGCTGGTACTAACCTTGTGTGGCAGTTTACTGTATAAACTATAGTGAAAATGACCATTCATCAGGATGTACAGAACATCTGTTCATCTCCTCTCCCTTAATGCATGCATGTGTGGTTGTCCTAATTTGTCTGCAGAGGTTGTGGTCATGGATACATCTGTCAATCTCTCATTCTCTGTGCCTCTGTGCTGCCAGCTATAAAACGGGAATAGCCCCATGTCCCAATGAGACATTACACTTGCCAATTCTTGAATCATGATGAGATTTTACAGGTGGTTTTAAAGGGTTAATTTTTCTTAGGATTCTATTTACTTATTCATTTGGGAATTTGTATCTCACTCTCCAGTGCCACCACTCCCATCAGCTTACAGGTCTTATTTTAAGGCAAATAATAAAAGCCAACATTTCAATGACAAATTAAAACAGAAAAACAGACAGAGACAGAAGCAGACTTGAAATCAGTTCAACCAACATTTTAAAAAGCCTGGGAAGATAAATGACTTTGACTGTCACTGAAAAGAAAAAGCGTCAGAGACACCAGACAAGCTGCCTGTCATCAGCTATCAAACCTACAGGCAGGCTCATAGGAGCCTACTTTCCAATACCCAGGTCCCAAATTATATAGTTTCAAGGTAAGCACCAGCTGGCAGGCATGTTTAACATGCTGGGAATATATGTTACTTATGATTTGTGCCAGTCAGCAATGTAACAGTAGTATTTCTGAGGAATAGGAGTTGCTGAGAAATCTTCAGGGTCAGCACCACACACAACTGCAGAGGTCCAGGCTGGATGCGACCAGAGCATGCACACTGTTTGGCCACCTCCATCTAGGGGGTCGTAACTGGTGGATGGAGCTTTGTGCCACAAACATGCCACCTGGTCATTCAAATACAAGGCTAGCTATAACTTCAAACTTGAACTTAATCCATCTCTACAAGAGCCTGAACATCATCTTCCCAAACCACTGAACTACCCACTATCAGTGCTCCATCTTGTATGGATCGAGCTTCAGATTCTGTCCTTGTGCTAGCTCTGATCCCATGCTAGAACCGCAATATCCCATTCTCACATGCAGTATTGAATGGGGAGATTGCTGAACTGATTTGTTCCTGCTTAAAAATAACCACTGTAGTTGTGTGTTTCTGCAGGGGCTGGAGAAGAGTCACAAAGCCTTCAGTGAAGGAACTAAATAGCTAGTTAAGGCCAGGATTCAAAGGACTACCCAAACATTATGCTGAAATTGGTCGTTGGTTCCCAGGTTCCGATTTAAACAAGACAAATGTTGATCAGTAAACTTCATTTCACAAAGTGTTATGTCTCTGAGGCCTTCGAACTACACTCTTCCAACGCACCTTGCCCCAAAGTTGCACACCTGAGTACAAATACAGGTATATTACATCAGTCATGTAGGGTAACAGTGTATATAATTCACATATCTTCCCTTCAAAAAGCACACAAGCAGCAAAAAGGCAAAAGGCTCTAGCTTGGGAGTATTCTTGAGGGGAAAGCCATGAATTATTCTTGCATGCACCTTTCATTCATACATGATGGAATGCATTTTGTACTGTGGCAGTCAAAACAGGAGTACTTAATGGGCCTTTTCTCAGAGAACTACAAATAAAATATGGAGTGATTCATAAACTAAGACGATATATGAGGAAGGAGCAGGAAGGAAATCCAGCCTGTGCCAACGCAAAGGCCATAGTTAACGAGGAATATGTATCAATACTGTGTCAGGCAAACCTTTATGCCATGTTGCACTGTGGGCATAGATAAACACTATCAGGGAGAGATATTAGAAAACAAATTAAGATAAAACGGCATCCCCCTCTCTGCTTAGTCACGTAACCCTGTCAGCACAGAGAAATGTATATGACTCAGAAGAAAACAATTACTTTATCAGTAGTTCTAGACAGTTGGTTGCCATAAAAAAAACCCCCACCAGATATCAGGCTATATATCTTGGCACCATTTCACCTCCTTCACAGCAATTTTCTTCAGGACGTTCAGCATAAGGAGAATTTGCAAACCCTGCATCACAGACAGACTTATATAATTTAGCACACTAATATGCCAAATTAGACAAAGCCTTGTTCTGTGATGCAGGGTTTTTAATCAGTGATGAGCACTCAAGGACATTAACCACACTACATCCTCACTTCAATTCAAGGTGCATATTTTTGTGACTCCTCTCTCATCCAATTATTCTCCTCTTGCATGCCAAATCATCCCATAAATCAGTATAAGACATTTAGGGAATGGATCCAATCGGGGCAGATTGGCTATGAAACTAATGAAGCTTAACCTTCAGAACCCCTAATCCCAGAAGGGTCCCAGAAGCAACTTTGGTCCACATTGTTTTTTAAAAATTAGATCTAGTAGACCCAATTTAAGGGATGTGGGTGGCACTGTGGTCTAAACCACAGAGCCTCTTGGGCTTATTGATCAGAAGGTTGGCAGTTCAAATCCCCGTGACAGGGTGAGCTCCCGTTGCTTGGTCGCTGCTCCTGCCAACCTAGCAGTTCAAAAGCACGTCAAAGTGCAAGTAGATAAATAGGTACCACTCTGGCGGGAAGGAAACGCCGTTTCCATGTGCTGCTCTGGCTCACCAGAAGCCCCTTAGTCATGACGCAGAAGCTGTTGGCTCCCTCAGCCTAGAAAGCGAGATGAGTGTGCAACCCCAGAGTCGTCCACTACCCCTAACAGTCAGGGGTACCTTTACCTTTACCTAGACCCAATTTGAGTCACACAACTCAAATGGATTGATTTTGTTGCTGTATATATTTCAACAACCCCAGAGTTTGAGAGTCAGTAGCCCAGATGTTGTAAAGGTTGTTTCACCAAAAAAAAAACCTCCACTGAGGAAGATAGTTTGCAGTGGTTCTCCAGACTTTGTTGCTGGTTGCGAAGGAACCCCCATAACAGTTCAAGCTTCAGGGCGCCCCAAATGTAGGTCTGGCACTGGATCCAATCCTTCACCAGCTGGTCAATTCAATGGGCAAATGGGTGATGCATGGAACTGGTGGAAGGGATAGGCTGGAGTGGGAACGTGTGTCCCTCCAGCTGTTCTTGGGCTCCAGTTACCAAGCGCCTTGTTTAGCAAGGCTAATGGTCAAGGACAAGGAGAGTTGTAGTCCAGCAATACCTGGAAGGCTTTGGGTTCCTCATCCCTGCCATAGATGAACCATGAATGCTGAGGACAGCTGATGGGTCAGCCTTTATGCCAGGGTTTATGGCATGAAATGATGGGGATTAAACAGGGGAGGTTGGCTTCTAGGACAAGCCTGTGAAACATTTGTGGCATAGCAGTGAACTCAAGGGAGGACTGGCATCGGAAGTCAATGGGCTCACACAGTGAAAGCCTCACACAAACCATCCAATATCTTCAAAATTATTGAATGTATTGAACTGTTTAAATTTTAACACACAAAAACAAACATAAATACAAGTTGTCTTGAGTGCTTATCACTGTGTTATTCGAGGTACATGGACCAGCACAGTTGTTGCCAGAACAGAGGTCTATTTCTTAGGGGGAAACATAAGGATACTGCCTACACATTTATCCTTGCATGTCTGCAAGTAAGAGGACTGGAAACTCACTTTTAGTTTTAACTGTAAGTGGAATACTTTGGGGAAAGGCCTGGGATATATTGGAGGGAGTAAGCTCACGCCCCCAAGTACCACTGCCCCAGATTATGCATGTGTCTGAAATAGTGAAAAATGCTTTTCGTACGGACTGTATTTGGTTGGCATGCTAGATTGTTACAGATGCACCAGGTACAATAGTTTTTCTGTAAACTGTATGCAACTATAAAATATGAACCTCATTTATTTTATTATCTATAGAAGTATTTCTGCATCGCCATATCATAAAATACCAAGGTTTGCTGTGCAATGCTAAAACATTACATGCCATTTAAAAAAATAAAAATACAAACAACGATAAGGTGGCTGGCTAATAGAAAAAAATAAAAAATTGAACCACTTGCAAAGGCCTGTCTGCAATATATATATATATATTCAAGGGATGCCTCAAATTCAAAAGCAAGGATGCCTGCCAAATCTCTGCTAGAGGAGTGTTTCATAGCCTGAGAGCAGCAACATGAAATGCCCCATTTCTGTAACATGGGGGACGACTCCTCGGGGTGATCTCAGCTGCTCCCCATCCTAAGTGACAGTCTATTGGACAACTGTATCATGTGCCATAAAAGGTCTTGAACTTAAAACGCCGGACTCTCAGTCTTGCAGGAGCCACAGTATCACATCAAGGTCTTGCAGGAGCCACGGTATCGCATCAAGGCCTTGTTTGCATTTCTTGATAAACTTAATCAGCTCGTTGTGCTGTTTCCCAAGAGTCTTGACTGTGTGGGCACGATGGAACGCCAGGTGGCAAGAGGTAATACTGTATCATATTTTGCCCATTAGCTAAAAACAGGTGATAAGGAAGATTTGATTCACCATGGCATAACTACAGTTTTTCAGGCAGCATGACTCCATCACAGTCATAAGAATGCAACAGCAGACCCTCCAAGTGTCCCTATTTTCCAGGGACTGTCCTGGATTTACAGAAGCCATCCCAGTTTCTGATTTGATCCCAGAATGTCCCGCTTTTCCTTAGGACGTCACTATTTTCATTGAAGAAATGTTGGAGGGTATGGAGTTAACTGACCACCGAGCCGTCTGAAGGGAATTCTGTATAGGGAAGAGTTTTTTTTAAATGGAGGGTATGGAGTTATCCGACCCCCAAGCCAATGAGATAAGTAAATATACAGCCTTTAGAAGACATCTGAAGACAGCCCTGTATAGAAAAGTTTTTTTTAATGCTTAATGCTTTATTATGTTTTTATATATGCTTGAAGCCACCCAGAGTGGCTGGGGCAACCCAGTCAGATGGGCGGGGTATAAATATTATTATTATTATTATTATTATTATTATTATTATTATTATTATTGAATTTGTTGTTGTTGTTGTTTAGTCATTTAGTCGTGTCCGACTCTTCGTGACCCCATGGACCAGAGCACGCCAGGCACTTCTGTCTTCCACTGCCTCCCGTAGTTTGGTCAGACTCATGTTTGTAGCTTCGAGAACACTGTCCAACCATCTCGTCCTCTGTCATCCCCTTCTCCTTATGCCCTCAATCTTTCCCAACATCAGGGTCTTTTCCAGGGAGTCTTCTCTACTCATGAGGTGGCCAAAGTATTGGAGCCTCAGCTTCACGATCTGTCCTTCCAGTGAGCACTCAGGGCTAATTTCCTTAAGAATGGATGCGTTTGATCTTCTTGCAGTCCATGGGACTCTCAAGAGTCTCCTCCAGCACCATAATTCAAAAGCATCAATTCTTCAGCGATCAGCCTTCTTTATGGTCCAGCTCTCACTTCCATACATCACTACTGGGAATACCATGGCTTTAACTATACAGACCTTTGTTGGCAAGGTGATGTCTCTGCTTATTATGGAATAGGGCCTCCCTATTTTCATCAGAGAAATGTTGGAGGGTATGTAAGAGTGTTTTAAATGAATGGTGTGAGTCTGTGATTCAGAGAAAACAATGTTATATTTGACCGTTCTAGTTTTTCCTCTCAGATGGAGCATGAACTTAACTTTTACCCTATTGGCTCCATTCATATCTTTTTTTACTGCACAGCTCACCCACACAGAAAAGTACATGTGTGTGTCACCCATAAAATAAGCACAGGTGAAGATAGGGAAGGACTAAGAAACAAAACACTCTGGAGAGGGAAGAAGGAAGCCGGCCACCTACTATTACAATACAAAAGCAGATTTTGCTGTTTTCAGCCATTCTTCAGATTACACTGAAAGTCAGGACTTTAGCCCAACGAAGCAGTAGGAAGTCAAAGGCAGTGAACTTGAGACCCTGATTCTCCCGATAAGGAGAGTCACCACTACCAGTAAGCAAGAGCCTCGAAGCTACCTTTTACACACAGCAAATAATCCCAGCTCCGTGCAGCTATTGACGAGATCTTTGCCCTTTAGTTTCAACAGGAAATCTTAAAATGGAAAATATGCAGTGCAAAGGAAGGGGCGAGGCTGGCTTCAGTCATAAGAATGTACAGAGGGAGGGGGGGAAGCAGGTTGTTTAAAATATGCAACCTTTTTTTTAAAAAAAATTAAGCGTTCTTCATGCACGCACGCACATTGCAAAAAAACATCCTTTCTCAACCTTAAATGGAGCAGCCACTTATTCCCCCATTCATTGATTTTACAAGCAAACACATTCTTAGCTCTTTACCACATCTTCATCCCTGTCCTCTGTCATTCCTCCATTTGGCACTGCGTCTAATTTCTCAATGGAAACTAGAAAGTATCTCAAAATAAGAAGGGGCAAAAACATTCCTGGCCATGATACTAATAGCGCAGGGACATCCAACTTCCAAGAGACTGAGATCTACTCACAAAATTAAAAACTGGCAGTGATCTACCCCTTTTAGGGGGGGAGGGGAGTTCAGGTTAAAGTTGTTGTGCTTTTTTAGGGAGGGGGAGGGGAGAGAAAAAAATAGAACTTTATTTAAGGGGAATGGGGAAAATTCACTCACCAAAATACAGTGGTGCCTCACAAGACGAAAAGAATCCGTTCCGCAAGTCTCTTCGTCTTGCGTTTTTTTTGCCTTGCGAAGCAAGCCCACTAGCGCCTTAGCGGATTAGCGCTATTAGCAGATTAGCGCTATTAGCGGCTTAGCAGGCTTAGCAGATCAGCTGTTAAGTGGCTTAGCAGCTTGGGGAAAAGGGGGGGAGGGGAAAAACCCCACAGGAACTCGCAAGACATTGTCGTCTTGCGAAGCAAGCCCATAGGAAATTTGTTTTGCGAAGCACCTCCAAAACGGAAAACCCTTTCGTCTAGCTGGTTTTCCGTCTTGCGAGGCATTCGTCTTGCGGGGCACCACTGTATCCGTTCAAGCGATCCTGCGCAAATGGAGGACAGGGCAAGGGGCCTGGGCAGGGTGCTCTTTTGCAACTGCAAAGGAAAAGCAGGCCGTGATCGGCAGTGATCTACCTAAACCTCCCAGTCGATCCCTGTAATAGCATATTAACAACATTCACATTCTACACAAATCGTATAAAGCTACAGACCTGAGGTCACTTACTGCTAAAGTGACTCAGAGGGATTCCATAGGGAGAGTGTGATAAGTCTACACTTTCTCCCTGGAAAAGACCCTGATGTTGGGAAAGATGGAGGGCAGAAGGAGAAGGGGACGACAGAGGACGAGATGGCTGGACAGTGTTCTCGAAGCTACGAACATGAGTTTGACCAAGCTGCAGGAGGCAGTGGAAGACAGGAGTGCCTGGTGTGCTCTGGTCCATGGGGTCACAACTAAACGACTGAACAGCAACAACAAATGTGGGTTGTATCCAACTAGGTTCTACTCAAAGTGAAACATTGGAAATAATGAACCTAAAATAATCATGTCTGAGTAGAACTGAATTGGATATAACTGTTTCACACAAGCTGGTTATATTGCTGCTATTGCACCCAACATCTCTATATTTCGTGAAATTCCTGAGGTTTCACTTATGGTATTTATTTGCTGAACTGGTGAACCTGGTAAATACTTTGTCTCTGTAAAGGCAGAGACGAAGATGAGGGAAATGACTCCAGCTCATTAATACTATTTAATTGGCATTAGAAGCTATAAAAGGAGGGGGGGAAAACCAGCTGCAGAACAGCAAAAGCCAAGATATACAAAATTTGGAGCCAATTTGGAGCCCTCCCATCTACTTGGCCACGAGCTGCCTCTTAATGTCCTGTAACTAGAAACTCTAATATCTACACTCAGGAATGACAACACAAACTTACATGTATATGTTACACTTTTTTGGCTACCAATAAAGGTAAAGAGACCCCTGACCATTAGGTCCAGCCGTGACCGACTCTGGGGTTGCGGCGCTCATCTCGCTTTATTGGCCGAGGGAGCCGGCATACAGCTTCCGGGTCATGTGGCCAGCATGACTAAGCCGCTTCTGGCAAACCAGAGCAGTGCACGGAAACGCCGTTTACCTTCCCACCGGAGCGGTACCTATTTATCTTCCTGCACTTTGACATGCTTTCGAACTGCTAGGTTGGCAGGAGCAGGCACCAAGTAATGGGAGCTCACCCCACCACGGGGATTCGAACCACCGACCTTCTGATCGGCAAGTCCTAGGCTCTGTGGTTTAAACCACAGTGCCACCTGCGTGACTACCAATAGTGGGGTGCAAAATGCCTAGTCTGAGTCTACATGCACCTTAAGTGAAAAATCAGTGAAAAGAAGACAGCAAGCAACCATCTCAGGGTTTAGGGATTTAGGTTTGATGAGGCCCTAAGCTACTGAAGGTGATGGGGCCCTTTTGTATGTCCAGCTGTCCTTTGTCAACAACGAGTTGCCGCTGTTTTTTGTGTTCAATATTTGCTATATGGTAATTTGTGTACCTACACTGTTGCTGTACATAGGTTTTGTTTTATTTGTTTTTCATCCTATATTTTGGAAATGTACATCCAGAGGTGTTTTTGGGGTTTTTTTTAGATTTTTGGGAGAGCCCCAAGAGAGTGGGGCCCTAAGCTATAGCTTGTTTAGCTTATACGTAAATCCAGCGCTGAGTCAGCCACTCTTTTTCTTGGGTTTTTGTTTGACTTGTCTCTCATCAAATGCTGGCAATAAACACGAAACGTGCAGTCTTTATTTATCACCTAACATTGCGCTACAGAAAAAATTGCTCTCGGATGGCAGGAACAGTCCACAGGCAGATTTTGCTACAAAAACGAAGAGCTGTTTGGGTTTGGGTTTTTTTAAGAACTCAGTCCCAGTGAGAGAAAGGTATAAGCGTTTTGACAGTAGTTCCAAATCGATTTCATTGTTCTACAAATTTTGCACCTGTCTTCAGAGGGGAAATTCTATGCAGTGAAAAATTCTTCACAATAAAAATCTCACTGGAGGCAGGAAAGAAGCATAAAGATGACTGGGGGGGGGGAGAGATTTTCAGCTTTACAATGAAGTTTGGGCACTAGGGTTGGTACACATGGCAGCTGAAATTGCCAGGCAAGAAAATATATCTCATTATTGTGAAGGATCCAATATGTTTTGTCCTCAACCTCTTGCCAGGGAAAAATGCCCACCCCAGGTGAGCAGCTCATGCAGACTGGATTTCACCAACCTGTGTCATCCAGATGTTTTGAATGACATCAGCCCCAACCAACACAGACTATTCAGCACTAAAGAACCCCTGACCATTAGGTCCAGTCGTGACCGACTCTGGGGTTGTGGCGCTCATCTCGCTTTATTGGCCGAGGGAGCCAGTGTACAGCTTCCGGGTCATGTGGCCAGCATGACTAAGCCTCTTCTGGCGAACCAGAGCAGCACACGGAAACACCGTTTACCTTCCCGCCAGAGCAGTACCTATTTATCTACTTGCACTTTGACGTGCTTTCGAACTGCTAGGTTGGCAGGAGCAGGGACCGAGCAACGGGAGCTCACCCCGTCACGGGGATTCGAACTGCCGACCTTCTGATCGGCAAGCCCTAGGCTCCGTGGTTTAACCCACAGCACCACCCGCATCCCTCTTATTCAGCAGTAGGGATGGATTAATCATCCTATTTCTGATCTATGTCGAATTCACAGGTGTTCATTCAGAAGACCATTCTATCTCATTTCCCCACTTAAAAACAAATAAATACACATTCAAAAGTCAGATGAGTAAGTCATTAATTAATTTTTTCAGCCCCACAATGATTGCTTGTTGCTATGTTTTTAGCGGTTCTCGTTTTTACATGTGAGCCTCCTTGGGTCCTGTCAGAGAAATAAGGTGGGGTATAAATAAACATACAATAATAAATGAGGTGACCTTCTCATAACAGGGGCATCGCAGCTGAAGGTGCACTCTCATTTGTTTCACTTTATGATGGAAGCAGTGTTAGAAACTGAGATATGAAATTTAGGAGCTAAATGGCACCTTAAACCTAGGTTATGGGCACCACGACGGAATGTCTAGATGCGCTTTTTAATAACAAGAATACAAAGCTGAAAATGAATGAACTGCAGCTAAAATATTATGTTCATTTTTCACATGGTCTAATCCTTCCCCTGTCCACCTCCCTAATATTCTTAAGAGGGTCTCTTCTCCAGTCTTCAGAGGGTAGCTTCTAGTGGGGTTGCAGAAAAAAGTCCTCTTTTCCTTCTACTCTGCAGTTTTAATCTGAAATCTTAGGTGCGGTACTGCACACAGAGCTCAGAAACTGCTCACCCTAATGAAATTCTCTGTCCCAAAATGTGCCTGGAACAATGGGAGTTTCGAACACTGGGTGGAAATACTCTGGGAGAAGAAGGGAATCCAGAAAAAAAAAAATGCTAATCGCATCTCTGTTTTCTCAAGCCATAAAAATCTGGTGTTTATTTTAAACTACAGTTCACAAAAACATTTTATGTGGAATACACACAAAGAGAGAGAGAGAGAGAGAGAGAGAGAGAGAGAGAGAGAGAGAGAGAATGTCTCACAGAAAAAAAGACACTTTTGAAACAATCTGGTTCCAAACTGCTTGCCTCATGCAACTTCTGCAAAAGGGTGACACAGTCAGATCGTGGGCCACAGTAACTTCCCAGACACTGCCATAAGTTCTGAGTCATCCCACCATTTTCAATAGTGTGATATGTCAACAGTAGTATCAGTAGCCGGGAAGGGGGGGAGAGAATACAGGCTCTGAAAGGAAACAACCATTTTTTAAAAAATTGTGAAAGCAATGTGTCTGCTTAAGCAAACACCAGAATTTTTTTTAAAAAGCAACTCCTCCAACATTTGTAGAAATCAGTTATTTAATGTTCATTTATTTGTATATCAAAATGTGCGCATTAGGCAAAATTGTGTTTTTAAAATTAGCGTATTAGGAAGACAAACATTAAAATACTGACAATTTTTCATGAGAACATTTAAAAAAACTCAATCACAAAGCTCTTTTTTAAAAAGGTGGCATGTTACACTCACTTAGGGATCATCCACACTTCTGCTTGTCCTGCCCCTTTTGCCCAGGAAAGCCTGGTCTTTACCACTGAACTGTAGTAAATGCCAATCAAGTTTTCTGCAGATTGATGTTTGCTCCAATTCAGCTGCAAAGAATGGGTTTTCCCAGGAGAAAGCAGTGGGATAAATGGAAAACCACTTGCACCCATGCTTAGATATCATGGGGTAAGCAGAAGTGTGGATTTATTTATTTTTTCATTTGCTTGCATTACAAGGATACCTAAGAAGTCTAGTAGCTGTCCTACAATGCCCCCCACCTCCAGCCCAGAAAAAATACTGTGGTCAGCGGTATCAAAAGGCACTGAGGGATCCACTCTGCCTCCTATCTACCAGCGTGATCAAAGGCATTTCAGGCCCTAAAGGGACCCCTGATTGTTAAGTCCAGTCGTAGACGACTCTGGGGTTGCAGCACTCATTTCTCTTTCAGGCCGAGGGAGCCAGCGTTTGTCCGCAGACAGCTTTCCGGGTCATGTGGACAGCATGACTAAGCCTCTTCTGGTGAACCAGAGCAATGCACGGAAATGTCATTTACCTTCCCGCCGGAGGTGCTAGGTTGGCAGGAGCAGGGACCGAGCAACGGGAGCTCACCCCGTCATGGGGATTCGAACTGCCGACCTTCTGATCGGCAAGCCCTAGGCTCTGTGGTTTAGAGCACAGTCACCCACATCCCATTTCAGGCCCTAGCTGTGGTCTAAAGTCAGACTGTGATATGTCTAGATAACCAGCCTCCTTTGAGAGATTCTGAAGCTGACCAGCTGCCACCCTTTTGAACATCTTGCTGAAAAAGGGGAGACTGGCAACAGGTCAGCAGTTATGAAGTATGGGGAGGATTTCTTGAGAAATAGCCTTATCTTTGCCACCTCTGTTTTTATACTTCTTCCCTACTCTGACATAATATTCCAGGATCCAGCAGGATCTCTCTCACTCTTATCAGTCAGGATGGACAAGAGTTGAGGCAAGAACTTGCCTTGCCAGTTTTTTCAGGCCTCAGAAATGGAAACTGGTGCAAACATCTGCACAGGGACAGATCCCCAGCAGCGGTGTCAAGCTCTGAGTGAATGTGTGGGGTTTTATCCTTGAAGTTATTTGCAAAATTGTCACAGCAAGCTGCTGAAGGTTCCAGCGACCTCCTGGCTGGGCTAGATTTCAAGAAGGCTGTCACCACTTAGAACAGCACTGCTGTGTGGCTCTCAGAGGATGAAATGGAAGAATCAAAGTAAAGCCCCCCCCCCCCTTATTTTTTTGCTTCTGTTACTGCCACATGGGTATGGTAATGAACTCTCACTTCCAGTTACACTGAGAGGTGGTGATTGGTCATTCAATGAGCTTTATGGCTGAGCAAAGCACTGAACCCAGATTTCCTTGCTTTAAATTCAGTGCAATATTCACCACATCACACTGGCTCTCATCACCTTTTCCTGCTAAAATGGAGCTGTGAATTTGTTAGATTTTAGCACATACCTTAGAAGCAAATTCTGCCCAAGGTCATCTGAAATGTGTTATAAAAGGTAAAAAGGTAAAGGAGCCCTGGACGGCTAAGTCCAGTCAAAGGCGACTATGGAGTTGTGGCCCTCATCTCACTTTTCAGGCTGAGGGAGCCGGCGTTTGTCCACAGACAGCTTTCCGGGTCATGTGGCCAGCCTGACTAAACCACTTCTGGCGCAGCGGAACACTGTGAGGGAAGCCAGAGCACATGGAAATGTTGTTTACCTTCCTGCCACAGCAGTACCTATTTATCTACTTGCACTGGTGTGCTTTCATCAGCAAGCCCAAGAGGCTCAGTGGTTTAGACCACAGCACCACCCACGTCTGATTCTGTCCATCACAGACCTTGCCACCATCAAGGAGACGTGGCTAAAAGCAGTGTTTCTCAAATGGATTGGAAGTGGGGAGAAACAAAAGAGCGATGTCGCATGTCACAAAGCTATGGATCAGTATTTCTAATTTATGCATCAAAACACCGCTGGGATCATTGAGAGAAGTGGGGTCATATGTTTCTATGCATCCCTTGTAGCCCGGGTTGCTGGCCTTTTTTTACCAGGTATCTAACAACATGTTATGATGGCAAACTCATGCCTGTGGTTTGTGCTACAGCAAAGTGGATAGACATGAAGCAACAACCATCATTGTTTTGGCCAGACTTGTCCTGACCCCAAAGATTGGACCCTGGGCTGTATTCAACTAAGTTTTACTCACAGTAGACCCATTGAAAGTAATGGCACTGAATGTGGTATTGCCAACCTAAGGATCAATTGATTAAAGACAAAGAGTATTCTACAGTAAGTGCTTTTCAGCTAATGAGAGTTGAGTTCTTTGCATGGTGTAGGGTTGGCACTGGAGCTGAAGAGGACTCATTCTTTTAACAGCTGTGTGCTAGGCAGAAATTACCGTATTTTTCGTCCCATAGGATGCACCGGCCCATAGGACGCACCCAGTTTTTTGGGGGGTGGAATAAAGGGGGGGGATTCCTTTATTTCCCCCCCCCAACCAGGTCGGGGAATCCAAACCAGGTCGAGGAACAGTGGGATGGCGGTGCTGCGCCTCCCCACTGTCCCCCAAGCTTGTGGGGCTGCCCGATGTCTGCCCGAAGCGTGGGGCGCTTTGCTTTAGCGCTCCCCATGATCCGTGCAGCAGGCTGCTATCCGCAACCTAGGGAGCCCTGCGGAAACTCCCGTGGGCTCCCCAGGCTTGCTGATAGCTTCCTGAAGCCTGGAGAGCGAGAGGGGTCGGTGTGCACCAACCCCTCTCGCTCTCCAAGCTTCAGCGGAAGCCTGCATTCACCCCATAGGACGCACACAGATTTCCCCTTCATTTTTGGAGGGGGGGGAAGTGCATCCTATAGGGCGAAAAATACGGTACTACAGTCAAACCTCGGTTCCCAAACACCTCCGTTTTGGAACATTTCAGCTCCCAAACGCCAAAACCCCAGAAGCAACTGCTCCAGTTTTTGAACGATTTTTGGAAGCCGAATGGCTTTTTCATTTTTTCCCATTGACTTTGCAGCCAGCCCACTGATTCTCAGTTTTTGAACTTTTCGGAAGCCAAATGGTCTTCCAGAACAGAATAAGTTTGAAAACCGAGGTTCCACTGTATGGGGAAAGCTTCACCTGTTTACATTCTGTCTGTCAGATATCTTATTACTTGCATATGGTCCCTGATTTATTTGGGGCCTCCATCCCACCTACCAGAGAAGATGCAAATTTGTATATGACACAGGGTACATGCAATCAAATAAAAAACTATACCCTATTTTGTGACTGAGGGCTGATGGTTTGATCCACATAGAGTGTCCTGGGCATGGATTATCCTGTCGGCACTCCTGCACCTTAGGATGAGTGTGGAATAATATAACTCCAATATTTGACATCATTACCATAATAATAGTTCCATGTTTTGCTTTTCAGTGTAAGGACATCATCGTTAGGCTCTATTTACACATTCTGTTCCCAAGGTTTTATTGCTTTTTTATTGTTTGGGGTGAAGTCAGTGCCCTCGCACTGTATATGCAATTGTCTCCTTCAATTTAAATGGGAAAAAAGCTATTCAAAGGACAGACAGCTGGGAGAATGCCCTTGCATGCATAGAAATGAACATGGCTGCATTCCCTTCCACAAGCCCCATTAATTGCTGTACAGAAACTCCTAACAAAAGAGAGGCACGTCCAGTCAGTGTTTCCTGTAACCATCTTCTTCTTTAAGGCAGTTTGTGATCTGATTTTTTTTATTAAAAAAATAATAATAATTACAGGGAGAAGTAGGATTACCTTTTGTACTGTCCTAAGCTTCTTTTTAAAAAATAAATGCACCTCTGCTTGTTTAACAGGCCCTATTGTTTAAGAAGAAACATTGTGGATCTGTTTTCACTGGGAATGTAGAGAAGTACCAGCCTATAGTTAACCAAGGGAATTAAACACAAAACTAAGCTAGATGGAAAGTAGGCGATGCAAATATTTTTATGAGGAAGTGGTGCATTATGAAAACATTCATTCACTTTAACAATCATTTTTTATTATTGATGTAGGTGTAGACATTTGCGTCCTCAGAACACAATGTAGGGATTGGTCCATTTCAGTGGCCATTTCTCAATCCCAGGTTAGATGTAATAACACGAGGGATGTTTGCTTAAAGCTCAAAAGAAGATTGCATTAATGCTGCAACAACGATATTGTAATCCCAAGAGAACATTAGACTTGAAGAAATGGAGAGTAAAACCCGGTTCAGGAACTGGGCAAGGAAATATGCAGTGCTCAGAGTATGTGCTGCAGGGACAATATGATTACTCATACCATTGTGTCTCTTGAACACATATTCTATTTTCTTTTCTGCTCAAACTTTCTATCAAGACGGCTTACTGCTGATTTGCAGAATGTGAATATGTGTTGCCACACAATACTCAGTTGCTGTGTGACACCCACTCAAAATCTAAGTACAGAATGACTCAACATTTCATCTCACCCTATATGAGTGGAGAGATATCCCAGAAGTCAAACAGCAGAGTCTATTATATCCTTATTCCTTTCCAAATGTCCACCCATTTCCTTGCCCGCTTTTCCATTCCAATATGCAAAGCGTACACTCTCTTTTCTGTAGTCAAAACTCTGAATATTCACAGGATTAATAGAAATTAATTTTATGAGTTTAGATATGCTCCATAATGGGAAATGACAAACATGGTGTGGTGGGGAGAGATTCACAGTATGAACATGGTATGAAGCATACACACAATTTGAGAGCCTTGTGAGAGGATGAAGAGTGGAACGAGCACAAGGAATCCATAAAAACAAGCAATTTGCTTCCCAGTGACCCAGACATGTTTTAAAGGAACATGTGTGACATACAAGCAGATGTGGACCAATCCTTTGTATTATAGATGAAGTTTTAATTCAATAATATGGCCAATATAAATATACATTGTAAGCAACATGAACAAACCGTACCCACAGAAAATCATAAATCAGAAAACCAACACTTCTATGGTATCTAGGTGAGAATCGAAGATTATGATTTGAAGTCACACAGGAGTGGACCAAGAGCTATCCTAAAACAGCAGACAGTACTGGAAAAATCCCAAGATCCTTTGTATCATTTCTTAGGCATTTCCAGACAATGTAGTTCTCTCTTGGGAAGACTTCAGAGCTAGGGCTGATTTAACACAGTAAATGGTTCCATGGAAAGGACATCACTGTTTCTTCGAATTAAGACAACACCATGGTTCTTCCTAAGGGAACAAAACTATTGCACCCCTTTTTTCTGTGGAGATAGCATGTGTGTTCGTGTCATGGGCAGGGCTGGATTTAGGTCTGATGAGGCCCTAAGCCACTGAAGGTAACGGGGCCCTTTATATGTCCAGCTGTCCACTGTCAACAACAAACGGTCTCTGTTTGTTGTGTTGACTATATGCTACATGGTAATTTATTGACCTAATAGGTATCTAAAGCCATTTGCACATACAAAATATGTAGTTTATTCAAGTAATTGTTGAACTGAAATACAATTAAGAAGAAGTTTATCTTATATTTTGGAAATGTACATCCAGGGTTTTTTCCTCCTTTAATTTTTTTGGGGTCCCCCAAGAGAGTGGGGCCCTAAGCTATAGCTTGTTTGGTTGAATATGTGCTTCAGCAATTTATCAATAAATAAAAACTGTTTTACAGAAGTACTTGAAATCATGTAAACATACACACACCAAATCCAGGGTCACTGATCTCCAACTCTGCCAGCCCAACTGCTCAGGGACATGACTGGCACAGGGAAATACAATTTCTGTACTGCCTTCACCGTCATGTGGTAAGCACAGCTATGTCTCCTAACACAGGTTCAATTAGCTTCAGCCATCGACCGCAGCTCCTCAGAGTACCAAGGAGCCATGTGATATCCACAGCACCAGAGAGGAACATTGGGAGTGATCCTGTTGATGTTCCACCATGAAACAACAAGAAGAAGAGTTTGGATTTGATATCCCGCCTTTCACTCCCCTTCAAGAGTCTCAAAGCGGCTAACAATCTCCTTTCCCTTCCTCCCCCACAACAAACACTCTGTGAGGTGAGTGGGGCTGAGAGACTTCAAAGAAGTGTGACTGGCCCAAGGTCACCCAGCAGCTGCATGTGGAGGAGCGGAGACGTGAACCCGGTTCCCCAGATTACGTGACTACCGCTCTTAACCACTACCCCACACAAGTGCCTTGACAGGATCACCTCCTCTATCCACTGAAAAAAAATCCCCCAAAGTCATCAGAAATCCATGAGAATCCATTAGCCACCAAGGGCAGACCATCTTTCTTCTCTGGCCCCCTGCCCCTGCAGGTGGGACTAACCATTACAAGACAACTTCACCAAGAAGTGGCCTAACTATGACAACAAGGCACTGCTTTTCTCCTTCCAGACTTGCTCCTTCCCCACTTAAAGCAATTCAAAGGTGCACCCTGTTTCATGTGTCAGACTGATCTGAGAGGATGCCTTGCTTGTCATGGAAGGCCAAAAAAGATTAGCCATCTATTTAAAATAGCAAACAAACAAACAAAACTGTTTCTTGTTTGTAAAGTGAATGATAAATCTTGATTGCCTAGAATACTCCATTTTCCATTAACTACATACAATAAGAGATTCATAGAGCAACAGAAGCTCAACATCTTCCTTGTGGAAATGGCAAGTGCCTTCTGTAAAGAGATTTCCCCCTTCATTTTCTCCCCTTTCAGTGTCAGTTGGATTTCTCTTTCTGCAGGTTGTGCAGGAGATGTTTCCAAAACGACAAAGCAACTTTCCGTTGGTGTCAAAGAGCACCAACAGCTATCTTGGCATACTCAAGTCTGCAAAAGAATGGCGAATCGCTTCAGCATACATTTTTGGTACAGTTATGTAGCCTTCCCTGGATGGCACAGGGAATTATGAATTAGACTGGCCAAGCCCTATTTTTAAGATTTTTACCTCACGCAAAAAAAACTCCCACCAAGTTCAGAAGGAGCATTGTGTGAGGAAACGCTGCAGGAACGGGCTTGTATTATTTTGCCACATTTTCCTTATGTTTAAAATGACATGCTGTACCTGGCAACGATTCACATTTTGACTTCAGCTCAGAGTCTCCTGAAATGCCCAGCAGCGATGAGGTGACTTGAGGACAAAGGAGCAGGCTGTGCTCTTAACATACAAACACATCCTGATCCCCATCTCACTCTGCTAGGCCTAATTATAAACCAAGTACTATTAAACTAGTTGGAGAGATGGATATAACTGAAAAGTTGTCTGTGCTTCCACCAGCAACAAAAACCTCATTCTTTTCTTGATGCTATTGTTTTGGTTTCACCGGGGAAAAGCATCCCCTAAAATTCCTGAGGGCCAGGCTCTCCTCATAATTTCTGAAATTACTAAATGTGGGTTTTGAGCAATGGATTCAGCAAGGCCTAAATAAAATAAGTCAAGCCAGCTTCCTCGTGAGCTTGGCTTATAGAGAGAACAAAGGCAGGTGATGATTTACCTGACAAAAGGTAAGACACTCGGCATCAGACAAGAAGGGGGCTGGGGTTCCTCCCCCAGCTGTGTATTAGTTTGCAAAAGACAATAGCAGAGTTGGGAGGGGGAGGTTGCCAGGGTAATGGGGTGTGATGTAATCACAGGAAAAATGTGTCCTTTTAAAAAACAGAGCTTTGCAGTAAGGGGGAGGGAGAACTCCATGCACTTCAGTTAGGAGAGGATGTACTGAGAGACACTCCTGGGGTGTAATGTCATATAAAAAATAATAATACAACATTTTTTTAAAAAAAAAAACTTCCCTATGCAGATGTCTTCTAAAGGTTGTATAGTTACTTATCTCCTTGGCTTGGGAATCTCATAACTCCATACCTTCCAACATTCCCCTGATGAGAATAGGGACATCCTAAGGATAAGCGGAACATTCTGGGATCACATCAGAAACTGCGATGGCTTCTGTAAATCTGGGACTGTCCCTGAAAAAAAGGGACACTTGGAGGGCTTGTAATGTTCTGCACTCCCTCCACCCAAACCCAGGTTGTAAATATGTGTAAAATAAACTAGTTTCTGCT
This sequence comes from Podarcis liolepis, assembly GCF_965112155.1. Classification (NCBI taxonomy): domain Eukaryota; kingdom Metazoa; phylum Chordata; class Lepidosauria; order Squamata; family Lacertidae; genus Podarcis; species Podarcis liolepis. The sequence continues at coordinate 30,865,593 of NC_139571.1, forward strand.
GTGCCTCATTCCAAAGTAACATAAACCTTGGTTTATGTGCAAAGACCCCTGGAATCTTGCTACCAGTCAGCAGAGATTGGGGTAGCCTGTAACATTATAACAGCATTAGCCCGATTCTGTGGCAATTACATGTGGCAATTACATGTTGCCTAGTCCACAATTGCAAACAAAATAATGAAGGGGGTTGTTGTTGCTGTTGCTCTCGGAGGAAGATCTAGGTTGGAGTGCAATGAGGGAATCAATGGAGGGACACAGGAAGAGTTTTCAAATAAGACAACGGGAAGCCCTTTCTGTACAAATACAACTGTTCATTTCCATTTTCTTGCTGTTTACCTTTCTAGCTCTTTTAACAGTGGGCTTTATATCCACAGCATGGATTTTGTTTTGCTTTCCTGGCCTTAATATAGACATATTCCCTACTATGCTCACTCCTGGTTATATACGAGCGCGCAAGACTACATGCCTCTGTTAGATCCCATCCTTTTGTTTCAATTTGCACATCTATTTTAGTTTGCCAGGAAAATTATATTGCTCTCTATTGTATGATTAAAGCTAAGTATTAAGGGTCTTCCTGAGCAAAGAAAAATACTTTATAATGTCAACCATATGTCAAAGTGAAATGAAGACCCTTACTTGCACTGGGCATAGTACTGGCCAGCTGTTTTGTTAGAGAAAAATCTTGGTTTTTTATTCTCTCTGTGTGTGTGTCTCTCTGTGTGTGTACATACACACATACTAAAAATTTAAAAACTGCTGGCGGCACTACCCCAGGTGCTGTATATTGCCCGATCCACATTTTAAGAACTTGTTTAGTGAGGCAGCACCTGCACTTTGGGACTCCTTACCTATTGAGAACAAGCAGGCGCCTTCACTGTACATTCTTGTTTAGACAAGCCTAGCCAGATGCTTAGAATCTTTTTTTATTTTTAGTATTTTTAGTATTTTAACTTTTGTATGGTTGTGATTCTTCTTGATTCTTCTTGATTTTACTGTTTTATCTTTTTTGTAAACGTCTTTTAGGCTGGTTGTTTTTTTACAATCAAGGAGTGTACAGTATCCATTTATTTAGATAAATGCATACATAAATAGGAGTGTTAAGGGCCATTGTGTACATTCACTAGGCCCCGAGGAGAATGTGCACATACTACTTCCATAGGAAATGTGCATCTCTCTGCTGAATTCTGTACATTCTTGGCCGCATTTTGTACATTCGCTGGGCCATATGCACATTCTCCAGTCAGTATGTATAGTCTCCAAGAGACACGTCCTTTTTTCTAATTTTTGTTCAGAAGTGTGCAATTTGCACTCCCTAGGCCGCTTATGGGCCATAACTTCCCACTGGAGGAGCAGCTGCGGGGGGAAGAATTATTGATTTATTTAATCAATATCCCACCCTACCTATAAAGGAGCCTTTTTTCTGCATTTCAGCCCCCTTTTCACTACTCTCAGCTGCTTCCCAGTCATCTGAGGAAGAAACAAGCGGGACTGTAGGAAAAGGAAAATTTTACAACCTCCCTCGCCCTTCCACAATTCTGGTGGAACCCCCCCCCCCCACGCCCCTACTAATTTAGGAAAAGCTTAATGCAAGCATGGAGCCAATCACAGGGGAAGAGAAATTTAACCAACTGAGGAAGGGTTACCCAGCAGGGGAAAGAGGTCTGGGGGAGAAAAAGTGTGAAGTACATGCGATCCTGTATGTGATAAATGCCACTCTCTTGTTGAACAACCATTCATAACACAGATGGTTAAAAACATGACACAAACTTACATTAACAGTCTGCTCTGGAAGCAACCCATGAAGAAAGCTGAGGGACAGGAGGATATCAATACTGCAACAGTTTCTCACACCTAGAGTTGTCCCTTAAAATCATTCACAGAATATTTTATGGCTAGAGAATCCAGATACAAGTATTCCTGATCTATTTGAAATGAATTGTTCAAGAGGGAGTTTGATTTTTTTTAAAAAAAAAAAATTAATATGCACAGAGTGCCCAGCAGGATTGACACTAACCTTTTCGCTGCACAAGGTGAAAAGGCTAAGCTGCTCTTCTCCTCGTCTGATTTACAAGTAGTTGGTCCCTTTCTCATCTTTCAGAGGTGATAAACCATCTCTAAGGTGCATATAGGCCTTTTACAAGACATACCTGTACTCAATGTCATCTTAAAGGCACTTTCTCGTCAATATCACTTCCACCTGAGAGGGCTACCATTTTGGGCAAAGATGAGAACTCACCACATCCTTCATTTCCACATCTTTCCACATGCACACACAAGTCTCTTTAACTTTTAAAAGCGACATAAATTTGGGCTTCTTTCTCAAAACAAATATCTAAAATTGCAATGTCACCCAATTTGCAAGGAAAACGTGGCTATTAATCAATTACCATATAATAGTTGAGAATAACTTTTGTTGAACCAAGCTGCCTTTAAAATAATGTGAGCCAGCTTCGATAAATACCTCGTGTCCTGTACAAGTTCTATTTACAGTTGTCTGTCTCTTGATAACAAGGACTGAGTTAGATGTTCTAAATTTATTAGCATAACCAATCATGAAGGTGGGAAAGCAACCAAGATGTGGTCTGATCTAAAAGTCCTACTGGAAGAATGTCCTTGATTTACCGGACTTGATGAACTTTTTTAGCAAGCTTCTATAATTTTCAAATGTTGTTTTTCATCTATTGCAATGTCACTCAGCTGTGTTCTTGCTTCACTTAATACTTGCCTTGAATCATTAAGAATTGACAATCTGGCCTTCAGCATCTTAAATCCACATCCTTGGGGTTTTCTCTGAACAAAACTAGCAAACTACCTGTGACACTTGTCACCAACACATCCATGTGTCACACTTATGTGTAACCACTAGAATAAGCCAACAGTCAAGAAATCTCACTTCCATGTAATGTCAATGTACTGATGTGCTTTAAGAAGAAACAAGATATCAATGACAGTAATTTGGCAAAAATTGAAGCAGTGTGTGTGTATTTGTAAGGTCATACAATAAATGTAAATATGCCCCAAAGACATATTTAGTCCCCCAAAAATGAGCCAGTTCTAAGCAGTTGCCTAATAGAACTTCCTTACAGTATAGTGAATAAGCAAATCTTATTTACTTATCTGGGAAAACATCAGACTTTTACCTAATTTTTTACCGGATAGAGCAGTAGGAAGTATTATTCCCACAGAAACCCACTCCAGGCCCCATTGAATTTTAGAGTTTTATCAGTTACTACTATTTTTCCCTTTTCTCTTCAATCATGAAATATCTTGTTCCAAACTCCAGGCAGGTGCTGCTTTAATTACATTTTTGCTTTCTGACAAACTGCCATTTATGTCCATTCGCTATTTACAAAATCCAGTGTTTTGAAGTTTGCCCATCATTAAACATTACCTTCTAGCGTTGCTTTGCTTCTGTCATTAAGTACTGCTTAATCTTAAATGCCAACAGTCTATAACCTGCGTAGATGGTAATAATACGGCTTTGGCAGGTGCCCAATAAAAGGACTTAGGTGCACTTAGTAAAATGGGCTATCTCTGACAAATACAAAATGCTATATTCTCTGCCAGCATTCTCATATGTAATAGATTCACAAACAAAAAATCTGATATGACATCTACCTAGTTCTGTCTACCTTATTATTGTGATTGGTTCAGGAAAATGTTATGTATTGTTTATATTTTGGAAATTCTGTCCATAACCATTAGAAAATGTAAAACACAAAAGTAGAACTGAATTTGATTTTGTTTTGCTTTGCTTTGTCTTTTTTTTTTTTACTCTTAATGGTTATTTATTCGAAGAAATGAAACTGTATGAGAATACCACTTTGGCAGAACTGTTTGTCTGGAAAAGCTCACACAACCCTTCCTTCACTTTCAAACAACATGTGTTGAGAATCATAAAATCATAGAATTGTAGTCCAACCCCCCTGCAATGCAAGAATCACAATGAAACCATCCCCATGGCTTCTGCAGGTAACTAAAAACAGCACTGAGTTTCCCAGAAATAGTAAGGGTAAGTTGTTTAGTTATAATACAGCAACACTATAAGCTCTGCTCCGAGCTACTGCAGTGTGGACTTCTGAGATCTTTGGAACTTGCAGAAAGACTCTCCTACAGATTGCAGCAATCTACTGGGTGTATAAGGGATAAGGCGGTCTCTCAAGTAGCCTGGTCCTGAGCTGTATAGGGAGTTGGAGAGAAGGACAGCAAAGCAAACTCTTTCAATTGAGCCCAGGGAGTAAAAAGTTTGAAAATGTCTGCACTAATCTGAAATTTAATTTAAAATGTTGATTTTGCCAGAAAATAATCCATTTTCCAACAGCTTGTTAATCCTTAAAAAGCAGTCTATAGTATTTGTTCAGGTGGACCACAAGACCATGACTAAAATAGCAGAAGAACATGTTGCAGAGGCTTCTGTACAGAGTCCACTGCATCCTTTTGTACTGAAGTAACATGTCTATCTGGTAATGCATTTTGTCACAACAGAAACATCAGAATGCCCTTCCAGCTGCTTGCTTATTTCTTCAACCAAGAGGAACATGATAAGACAAGGAAAATTAAGAGAAATGGGAAGTCTGGATTGGCTTCACATGCTGTATGGCAAAAGACGCTGTGACTCTGGGTACTTTGGAAAATCTGGTGTTAAGATAGACTGATTCCAAGGTACTCTTCTGATAGAGTCAGATAATTCTAAAATGTGTGTCCAAGAAGTGAACTTCTTATGACTTTAATGAATCCTACACACCAACATTCTTAGCTGTTTATGAGTCTGTGAATTTTAAGCCAGGTTAGTCTATTAAATTAGGGAAGAGAAATTGAACTATGAACCTTTTTTTTAAAAAAAAAAAGTACCTGCAGGGAGGGGTGAATTGCAAAGGAAGCTAGCAGGCTAATTCAGAAAAAATGTATAATCAGTAGCTGGAAGCCATGCAGTTCCCTGTTTAAATTCAGGAAACCCAGATTACTTTTGTGCCTTTAATCAATAGATCTCCTACTGTCAAACTGAATGCGATGATCTGTGATGATGGTAGCCAAATCTGATTGATGAAATGTCATCTTTGCAGCTAAGATGGAAACATACAGGTTTTATATACTATAAGCAAAATTTGCCAGGCTGATGAACTTTATAACAGTATCTTTCCACAATAAGCAACATATTACTATGTGTTTACACAACACAGAGCACCAAGTTGTCAAACAATGATAAATCATTACTCTGGATACTTTCTGTAGGTTGCTGTGGGTTTTAAATGTCATTTATGAAGTCTACTAGCAGAAATCAGGATGTTGCCCTTGGAAGATGTGATTTTCATTGAAACCTCCCCTGAATTTCAACATATATAATTTACTCGTAACCATGTTGCTTATATTGGCAAGTCTATCCCTTTATGTTCTAGAGCTTTCAGCCTAATAATGTAACTTCGCTCTCAGAAAAATATCTTGATTTACATAGCCAGCAGGTTATTGACTCTGGAACCACAATGACAAAAGGGGCACCCTCAAAATTACTTAAGAGAGGAGCTTTTTAAGTTGAATACCTCGCTTCCCATCCCTTTCAGCTTCTCAGATGAGATATATTCACTGTAAGGTAGTATCCAAGTCTCCCAAAACCTGGAGCCAGCCCTGCGGAGTTGCTTTATTTGTTTAAACAAGTTTGCTTTGTCATATTAACAATTACAATAATATGGAAACCTCTACTATAATTTGATATGTCCTAGTTTTTCAACTGATCATTTATTTTTTGGTCACCATAGAATCTATTGTATATATATGGAAATTTGAGGCAGGAAGCAGTTTTCTAAAAGTTCCTCTATAGGCCTCCAAGCACATCACTGCAAACAGTATATTGAAATGAAATATTTCACAAACGGGAATTGGGCCATTTCACCACCTCAGTTTCTCATCTGTATTGATGAGGGGGTGGAGAGATAGATAGAGAACAAAAAGCAGTCACGTATACTAGCCATTGCTCAGACCTTGGCCAACAACATTTAACACACACTTTAACCACTGTTGTTGCTGAAGCCTGAAACTGCCAATTTCAAACACCCATACCCTGCAGAAAGAGTACTTGACCAGTACTTTCCAGACAAGCAGCTGTACAGATTTGTGTCTAAATGCATTTTAAAGCAAATGGAGAGAGAAAACACTGAATGCTGATCCCAGGAAGTTTAGAACCCACAGGGCAAAATTCATATAAAATTAAGCATATTTCAGCCCTATTGATTTTGACTGGGGGGAAATTAAGCATATACAGTACTTAATTAAAACATTAGGACTTAAAAGTGCATATTATGTTACATTCTTGAAACAGAATTACTTCTAGGACATTTTGTCCCACTAGATTTGTTATTTGGGTCTCTCCCCCTACCTTCATTCTTCCATACAATTTATCCAACAAGCTCCATACAATCTACTTAAATATTCCCCACACCTGTATGCAAAAATGTACTGTGAACACAGACTTTTTACCTTGACTGAATTGCTGTAATAGGAGCCCTGATGAAGGGACTGAAATATTGGTTCCGCTCACCAATTTGCTCCTGTACAAGCTGAGATTCAGACTAAGCAGAAACAAGTGTAAAGAAAAATAACTGTAGAGAAATGAAAAAGAAATGGCAGAAACTGAAATAATATTTCAAAGTAGGAAACAATAATAAATGCATTTGTAACATTATTTGATTCCTGTGTTTGAAACAAATGTAATTTAGTGATATTACACTAGTGAATGAGTAGCAGCAATTCTAAACACACAGACCTGGGAATATTTCTCTTTGAACTCAATAGGATTGACTTTAGAGTAGACATGCACTGAACTGCACTGTCAGTAAAATCAAAATAGAAAAATGCAACTTCTTATTGGCTGTATAACTCATGTTGAAGTCAGTTCACACCACATAACAGCAAGAGTCTGATACTGTTCAGTCATTTCTGTTGACCAAGCACTTCAACAGCCTTTAAAGGTCATAAGCATGAATATTAGTATAAGCAACAAATATAGAAATCATAATTTGAAAAATCCAATGTGTTCCTATAGTATCCAAAGATTTCATGCCTCCTCCCACAAGCCTTTAAAAAAAATTATCGCCTGACTTTGGAGTTTTAACATTATGGTTTTTCAAATTTTCTCTAAGCAAATCCACCTCACATTACTGAACATGTTCAAATTGGGTCAACTTAGAAGTGATCCCTCAAAACGCTACACCAGTAGAGGTTTCACTGAAGTGAAGATTTGCACTAGGGAAATACAGTTTTGAGGATGACAACATTAAACAAGAACTGAGTACCAACTTGCATCATTTTTAAGGTTTCTTGTACCAAAACAGCTATGGGGGGGATTAGCACCACTGATAATGAGATCAAAAAGAATCCTTCACCTTGTACCAGATCAACAAAGGATTAGTTCTTGTCACTAAATGTCAGCAGATAACACTTGGAATAAAACACAGAAAACAGATTTGTGGACAGAATAAAGTTGACATATTTGGATGATGGATTTACTTTGAAGTTTCCAGCCATTGCAAGTCTAACTCTTTTAGACAAACCTCTTGCCCAAAATACCAGTCTTAACAATTGTGTGACATATTGACAAGATGACATGTTGTGTAACACAATCAAGGGAGACTGTCAAATAAAATGGAAGAATTTATTTATGGATGAAAGCATTATTTGGCAATCAAAGTTGCTGTCTGAATGCAAAGTCACAGTTCCAGCTGATAATTGTTAGGTTGCTCATTAGAATCCTCCAATTTATTCCTGTGATAATTAATGAAAGCAAATGTTCTTTTATCTATTCTTCCTTTCCTTGTTATCCTTCAAGCATATGCTTGAATTGTACCCTGGAATACTGAGGGTGCTGGTTTATTTAAAAGAGCAATTTGGAGCTAACATTGTAACAGCATATCCACTTCCTATAGATTTATATCCAAAAACATACAGATTGAAAACATGGTTTTTGTTCACTATCCCTTTAAAATAATAAACTATGCTAGACATATTCATAGGTGACAATTTACCTGGCAGCCTTGGACTGCAATCCTAAACATACTTACTAGGAAAAAGAGACCATGGAAGCTGAGTGGATTTACTCCTGACTAAATAAACATTCTTTGTGACTTTCACATGTGCCTAGTGGACCTATCCTGAAAGTAGACAAACTGCAAAAGGGTGGAATACCATTCACCTATAGAACTCTTTATTACAGTTCTATAACATCAAAAAAGCTCATTCATTTTTTCACCAATTCATCCCTGAAGAAGTCATATTCAAGGCACAAGCACAGAATGCACATTTGCAGCATTTACTTAAAACATAAGAAGACTGTGCTTACCCTATCTCAACCCACACCAGTACATTCTCATATGCTTGGACTACTGCAATGTGTTCTACGTGGGGCTACCTTTGAAGGTGACCCGGAAACTGCAATTAATCCAGCTAGACTGGTGACTTGGAGTGGCCGCTGGGACCACATAACACCGGCTCCCCGTACGTTTCCGAGCACAATTCAAAGTGTTGGTGCTGACCTTTAAAGCCCTAAACGGCCTCGGTCCTGTATACCTGAAGGAGTGTCTCCACCCCCATTGTTCAGCCCAGACACTGAGATCCATTGCCAAGGACCTTCTGTCTGTTCCCTCATTGCGAGATTACAGGGAACCAGACAGAGGGCCTTCTCAGTAGTGGCCTGTGGAATGCCCTCCCTTCAGATGTGAAGGAAATAAGCAGCTATTTTATCTTTAAAAGACATCTGAAGGCAGCCCTGTTTAGGGAAGTTTTTAATATTTAATTCTGTATTGTTTTTAACACTTGATTGGAAGCTGCTCAGAGTGGCTGGGGAAACTCAGCCAGATGGGCAGGGTATAAATAAATTATTATTATTATTATTATTATTATTATTATTATTATTATTATTATTATGCTGCAAGTAAAGAAATACCCCTTACCGTTGCTTAGTGCCAGGCTGGCATCTACCAAAATGCAGTAACAACAATAATATGCTAGTAAAACAAATGGACACAATTAACCATTCTTTGTCAACCTACTGAAATAAATGAAACTTCCACAAGAGTACAGAACTCCTTTGCATGTTCTGTTTATTTCAGTGGTGCTGGCATAGAAGAAGTTTTGATGAATCATATCCACTCAGCATTACTGAATTAGAAGGACAAGCACCAACTAAGCACAAAGAGGTCATTTTTAAGTACCTTGGGGGAAATGCCAAGTTCCAGGAGTGTGGGAGTCCTCTGCAATGCACCTCCACTGAGCCTTAAACTAGGAAAGATGGGGCATACAAAGTGAGAATTCTATCACATTGCCTCCGACTTTTCTGAGCGTGCAATGCCAAGTGAGAATGATAATGTTACTTGGACATTCTTAGGGCCCTGGCAAATGCATGACCTTGCCACTCTGTGTAGCTGCCCCTGCCTGGAAGGCTGCCATTCAAGTGGAAGAGAATTTTATATTTCCAAATCTTTGTCCTACTGTACATTATGATGCCAAAAATCTGTCTTTAGTTATAGTATCAATGACTCACCATGTAGAGCCCATGTCAAAGATACTAAAGTTGTTTCCATATTGCTCTAATTAAACTATCATGTCTGTGCAAGAGAATGTTATCGTAGGATAATAGTATCCTGCTGCTACATAAATGCCAAAGCAAAGCTGGAGACATTTAAGGCAAACTCTTGAAGCAAAATATTTACTTTCAGAACAGGAAACATCAATTCACTCCTCCATCTTTTATTATGGAGACCAATGCCCCACTCCCAAACATACTTGCATGCACGAGAATTACATTTAAAAAGTCAGACTTGCCTGCATTTAAATATACCTTAAGACTGAGTTAATAATTCCTATTCAGTTTAATAAATAAATACAGTAAAATATGTGTAAGAGAATAAATATTTATCTCTTTGTGAGCTGGATATATACATGAAATATTGTAACAAATGTACACCAAACAGTTGCACCCTTACTGCCTAGCTTATGATCAGTTGAGAAAAAGCAGCATCGATTGCTGCTTGGGAGGAACTATTTTTGTTGGAAATGTTGTGCAGGAGAAAAGGGTTAAATCCCCACTTTCCATGTGCTATTGCCCCATTCTCTGTGGCTGCATTTTTAAGAATATATATATATAGGGACACGGGTGGCGCTGTGGTCTAAACCACTGAGCCTAGGGCTTGCCGATTGGAAGGCCGGCAGTTTGAATCCCCGTGACAGGGTGAGCTCCCATTACTTGGTCCCAGCTCCTGCCAAGCTTTGAAAGCACGTCAAAGTGCAAGAAGCTATTTACCGTTCCAGCGGGAAAGTAAACGGCGTTTCCGTGCGCTGCTCTGGTTTCGTCAGAAGCAGCTTAGTCATACTGACCCGGAAAAACTGTCTGCGGACAAATGTGGGCTCCCTTGGCCAGTAAAGCGAAATGAGCACCGCAACCCCAGAGTCATTCGTGACTGGACTTAACTGTCAGGGATCCTTTACCATATATATATATATATGGGATATATATATAGATATAGATAATATTATATTATATTTCTATACTGCCCATCATCTGGGGATCACAGGGCAGTATACAACATGAAAACACAAACATACATACCATAGTAACAAACTTTATATACTAATTGCAATCATTTAGTAACAAACAGCAAATATAATAAATGCAATCATAGATATATGCAGTTTGACCCTAAGAGTACATAAACCAAACATTGTAGTGACTTAATATGCAGTCATCCTTAAAAGCCATCCTCTGAACCCCTGTTTAGGTGGGTGGTGACTGAAGAGATGGCCAGCTTGATTCCTCTCCCCAGAGAGGCTTGTCGGATGGCAATTTTGACATAATTTTAGTGCCAATACTTTTTTCCCCCCTGACATTTTTGTCATTTGGTGTAAGCTGGCTGTAGTTTATTTATCTGTTCTGCTGAATTTAAACATTGCTTTTAGCTGTTGCTCTCTGTCATTTTATCTTTGATTGCTGTTAGTTTTATATTTATTGTTATTATGGTATTTTTTTGCTCCTATTAGCTTCGCTTTAAGATACCATGGAAGCTTTAGTGAGCAGCAGCATAAATATAAAATATAAAATAACGCACTGAGGTTGAATCTGGACAAAACAGAAGTACTGTTTCTGGGGGACAGGGGCTGCACAGGTATGGGAGATTTCCCTTGTCTTGAACAGGGCAATTGTGCCCCTGAAGGACCAGGTGCACATGGTCATGAGTATTTTATAGCGTAACTGCAATATAAATTATATACAGTTTTCCCTTTAGTTTACCGTGACCCAAAGTCAACTTCTTGTTGAGTCAAAGGTGCACAACAAGTTCTGACTTGAGCATATGAGTGGGTATTATAGGGAAAGGTTAGGGTGGCCCTGCGAGAGGACTGGAGAGAGGAGAGAAATGTCAACTTAAACCAACCCCCTGCAATGCAGAAATACTGCCCACAGCTGTCCCTGGGTGGCCTTGAACCATGAACCTTCTAACAGCCAACCACCAACAGCCAGACACACTGACCTAGTGGGCAACAGGTTCCATGTTTGGACCCATGCTCATCCCACCTGCTATTCCTTTTCATTGCATCCTGTTTTCACCATGTTGACCATGACACTCACTGTCAGCATCAAACCCAATCCACTTGTTGGTCCCAGCCGGGTGCAAACTACATTTACTTGCAAATGATATGAAGTTCTGTTCTGTCTTAAAGAAAAGCAGTCTCAGGAGGCTGTGGAGGAGAAACACCCTTAATTCTTTGCTTTCAGTCTTCTTGAACTATTTTCAGTAGCAGCTCCTGGAAAAATGTTGACCTGGATGCACCCTAAAACTAGAATATATAGTAAACAGTAAAAGCTATACATCTCAGACATGAAGGCAAACCCTTAATAAGGAGGAAAGCTTTTTTAAAAAATTATTTCTCATGTTTCCACATTAATCATTTACCTTCATGCTACTCATCATATCTTCTGTCAAGAAATGAACTTTCTACCGAAACATCTCCATTCTTGCGGACCAGAGATATTAACTATTAATATGGTGAAACATGAAATACCAGTTTGTAGAGAGAAAGGTGAGCATTTTATTCTTTCATGGTTTAATTTAGTCATCAAAGGTTACTCACTCTCATGTTTATAAATTATATAGAGCAGAACTTAACTCCCCCAGATTAACCTGTTTGGAAATAATAGATTATGAAAAGGGAGGTTCATAACCTTTAAATATCCAACCAGCCTCATTTATGAGGCCACCCCCCATTCTTTCCAGAATCTACAGCTCAGAAAAGAAAATATTTTTTTAGATGAAAGATGAAAAGCAAAAGAAGTTGGTACATTTACATTTTAGTTTGAAGCTACGTGTTTATACATCTAGTAATCTCATACTTCTTTTACGGGGTAGCCATATTCTGTAGGGATGTGGGAGGCGCTGTATTCTGTATTCTTTGGAGACTACCTTTTCCTCCACAAAATGGGGTAGAAGTGTATTTTTCAACTCAAACAGATCCTTCACGTGTATGGTGAAGAGTCACAATATTCACAAAGTTGATGTCATCCAGCAATAAAGGATGTAAGTTATGGAGCACATATACTCAGACATAGGTGAGACAAAATCAAAGAGATATTATTTCTGTATATAGGTGGGTGAAAAGGCAGCAAAATTCTACAGAAACAGGAAACTTCATTTCCATAAACAGAGTATAAAAGGGAAGCAATGGTTGAGAATCTCTCAGCCACCTTGTATTACTTTTATAATGTCAAGTATTTAGTTCCTCAGTGTAGTTAGTAATTCAAAATTATGACATTTCCAGGCACTCCAACATTTAACTAACAAAAAGAGCAGTTGCAATTTGGAGCAGCAAAAATATTAATATGGTTGTGTGAGGGAACCATTACTTCCTTCAGCATGATGCTGGTTATTGTACTTAATTTTGAGGAACCTGTAACATCCATTCCAACATTCTATGAAATTTACAATATCCAAAGATGTCTTACAAGTATTAATAAGGTCTAATGGTATAAACCTCAATGGAATTTACAGAGCACTGGCTGTTATACCAGTCTATTTGGAAGAAAGTCAGTTGTATGTATGTATAGAATTGCAACTTAGTTCCTTCTACATAAAAATTCTTAGATCATGCAAGAAGGCTACATAAACAAATATTATAATAATTCCTGTGACGTAAAGTGAAGCTAGTTATAAAGTAGTTAAATATTCTGGACAGTGTCACTCTTACAGTTCAGATCCTACTCAGTAATTATAGAATATAAAAATCATGTCAATCCAAGCTCTTAAGGACAGAAAAAGCACCACATTCCAGCACTACATATTACTGGAAGAACACATCAGTTTAGGAAGCAAAGAAGAATATTATTATTATTTTGTTTATTTATTGAATTTATATGCTGTCCTTCATCCAGAGATCACAGGGTGGTGTTCAACATAAAAACACAAAACATACTAATTTAAAAAAACTACAACCCCCTCTCCTCATGGAACAACTAAGTGGTTGTCTGCTGGAGACAAAACAAAATGTTCCTTATCCCTTTCAACAACTAAAGCAGGGGCAGGGCAATTAGTTGCAATTAAGTGACACATCCTAGCTTGTGACACAGATGAATGATCTGAAGCTTTTGTAACTTCACATAGGGAAAAAAATATTCTTCTTTCATCCCTCCTAACAGTGTTTTACTTCCTCTTCACTTTCAACCTCCTCTTACTTTTCTGCTCTGCTTTCCATCTTTTTCTCATGTCACCACTAGCAAAAATCTATACTGATCCTTACACAGGGAATTGTTGCTCTACTACACTATGTTGCCATAGTTAAATGTGCAAACATTAGGCAGACCCTTACCAATTTGTAGCTGGTGGTCAATGATTGAAAAATTCCAGATCCAGGGTATCTTATGTCCAAGATACAGCAATAACAGGGTTTCCAGAAGCCATCTAAAATTTTCTGAGCTGTGAAAAATTGTTTTGGAACTGCTATACTACTTGAAAAGCTAACTGAGCATAAGCTTTCATCAAGAACAGTTAGTCTGAAACAGTAATGGTGGACAAAGACTACTTAGCAGAACCACAATTTTTCCCTGTCACTAACTACATGTCCTGGGCCCACATTACTGGATTTCTCCAAGGCTGCATACACACAATACGTTAAAAGCACATTTTAAAAGTCCAGGAACCAGAAGTTCATTAAGAGTGTTGGGAATTGCAGTTCTGTGGGGATTCTTTGGGAAAGTGATGTGTTTTAAATGTATGGTGTGCATGCCACCCAATATGGCTCCTAAACCTAGCAGCACTTTATTCAAGGCAAATTATGGGGTCACTCACAATCTAGTATATTAAGATAAACATAATCTGAACCCTATTACTCGTGGTAATTACTGTTTGACCAAATCATGTGGGTATTGCTCAAACACAAGTTGGAAATGCATACAGAAGAGCAGTGAGGCGAGACCTGTTATACTTTAAGTATAGGCAGGTCCAAGCAGTACAAATGAAAAATGAAAAATCCTGCATTAACTGGGGCAGTATTGAACGGATTGGTTGGGCCTGAACACGGAAAGCCTGACTTCAAATCCTTGCATGGCTATGAACTGCCCTGGGCAAATGATTCAACTGAAACTCCCCTCGCCATTGTTGTCAGGGCAAAATGGGATACTTAGGAATTTGGGGGGGGGGAGAAGTGTAGGGAGGGGTTGCAATTCCAGAAAGCAGAGCAAGCAATATGTGACCCTCTCCCCCTCAGGCTAACGGCTGCCGGCTAATGTGACATTCGTTTGGTTCTTGTTCCTCTACACCAGGATGCAAAGGTGATGAATGAATGGCAAGGCATACTAGTGAATAGCCAGCCTGGCAATGGTGGAGAGGAAGGGCAGGTGCCAAGGCTTAAGCCTGCCTGCAAGCCCTGTCCTTTGGGCTGGAAGCATTTCCCTCTAATTCAAAATGAGCGGCGGGCAGCTCTGGCTGAGAGCATTACTCAGGGCCAAGCTAGACCCGAAACTGATTGTGGGACTAACAATTAAAAGCGTGTGTTTTATTTCTGTCCTGGAAATGGTAACCTGGGGACGGAGAGATGGGGGGGGGCAGGTGTTCTAAAATAAATGAACAAAATCCTTCTCTAAAGGTGCTATATGCATGTCAGATGACGACTCCAGACCTTCCAAGTGTCCCTTTTTCCAGTGACAGTCTGGGATTTACAGAAGCCGTCCCAGTTTCTGATTTTATCCTGGAATGTCCCGCTTTTCCTTAGGATGTACCTATTTTCGTCAGATAAATGTTGGCAGGTATGGAGTTATGTGACCCTGAAGCCAAGGAGATAAGTAACTATACAACCTTTAGAAGACTTCTGAAGGCAGCCCTGTATAGGGAAGTTTTTTTAATTTTCAATGTTTTTTTGTTTTTATATATGTTGGAAGCCACCCAGAATGGCTGGGGCAACCCAGTCAGATGGGTGAGGTGCTATTATTGTTGTTCTTGTTTTCATTATTTTTTAATGTTCAATGTTTTATTATGTTTATATATGCACTATACAGATGGCTGCAGTATAAATAATAAAATTATTATTATTATTATTATTATTATTATTATTTAGGATGTCCCTATTTTCATTAGAGAAATGTTGGAGGATATGGAGTTATGCAACTCCTGAGCCAAGGACATAAGTATATTTATATGTACAGGGAAGGAGATAAGTATATGGATACTATAGGGATGTTTCTTTTAAAAATGTTTAATGTTTTATTATGTTTTCATACATGTTGGCAGACTGGCTGGGGCGACCCAGTCAGCTGGGCAGAGTATAAAGAACGTTACTGTTTTGATTTTCATAATTGAATAAAACGTCCCTATTTTCATCGGAGAAATGTAATTTATTTATTGGGGGGGGGGGAATCACCACTTCCTTCCCTCTCCCCATATATATCTTTGTGTGTGTGTGTGTGTGTGTGTGTGTGTGTTTTATATACTATTCTCCCTTCACGCATAGCGACCCCCCCCCCTCTTTGAAGCCCTCAGGTGCGCGAGACGCTTGGGCGCTGCCCGCTGGCGCGCAACGGCTGAAACGATGCGCGCGCGGCGTGTGTGTGTGTGTGTGTGGCTGGAGGGGGGAGGGGGCAGCGCCTCTCTGAGGCGAGGGCGACGAGCAGAAACACAACGGGCGGCTCTCGGCTGCCTCGCGGGCTCCTCCTCGCTGGCGTCAGCGCCGGGCTCGAGCTGCCAACCAGCTGCTCTGCTGACGTCACGGCCCATCCCTTTGCTCTCTCTCTCCCTCCCTCCCTCCCTCCCGCCGCCCCCACGTGCTGGACGGGAGAGTAAAGTTTGTTGTTTTCTCCCGTCGCCCGTAGCGACGCGATGCCCCAGCCCCGCCTCTCGGGGGTGGAGGTGGTGGTGGGCGTGGCTCCCGCGGAGGTGGGCGGGGCGGGCGGGAGAGTTTATAAGTGAGCCTGAGGCGGGCGCGCGGCTTGACAGTTCGCAAAGGCCGCGGTCGGCAAAAGGAGCGGCGGCGGCGGGAGGAGCGGAGAAGCCTGAGCGCGTGACGGGGGGAAAGAGAGAGAGAGAGAGAGACCGAGGCAGCGCGCCGGCCCCGCCCGTCAGTTAGCCCAGCCAGCCAGCCAGGGACGTGCGGCGGTGGCTGCGGGAGACTCCCGGACTCCCCTCATGGCAGCGGCGCGAGCAGGGAATCCCCGGGAACCGTCTCGCGCCTTCTTCCAGCCGCTGCCCGCGCTGCAATCTGCTGGAGCAGCTCCGTGGCGGGGCTGCTCCTCATCGTAGGAGAAGCCACCAGCAAAAGCTCGCCCTTCGGCTTTTTAATTTTTATATATATATTATATTTTTTTAGTTTCTGGTTTGCTTTTTTTTTTGCAACCCAAAGGACAAAAGTTAAACAACATCCCGTTGCAGTATATATAAATACATATATCTATATATCTATATCACACTAATAATTCCATACTTCTGACCTCCGACCAAGCACCGGCCCTTGGCACGTTAATGAGGTGGGTGATGTTTCCCCTTTTTCCATTTTTTCTACCCCCCTTCTTCCCTTTGAGGATGCTTGGATCTGAACTTTGAGCATGCCAGAACCGAACTTGGATATTTTTTTCTTTGATTGCGTTCTGTCTGTGGATGAACCCAGGGCTTCGCCGGTTTATTTCACCCTTCTCCCTTCTGACGTTTCCGCAGGCAGCCGCCCCACGGCGAGTTTGACATGGCTCTCAGCGGCACCCTCCTCCCTTCCATCGCCACCTTCGCAGCGGGCACGGCCGGCAGGGAGAAAGCCTTGAGGCAAGCAGGTGCCAGTAACGTGAGTACACAACCGGGCAGGGCAGTTGCGTGTGAATGCTGACGATGGGGGGGGGGGGTTACTCAGGGGTCAAACTAGTCCTGGAGGAGCTCAGCTCCCCCCAGAACCTGCGTTTTTGCTTTCAATGGGACATGAGAATGACCTTCGGCACAGGTGTGGAGTGCATTTCTTCCACCAAAGGAACACTGAATCAAAGAATCCCTCAAGCTCCTGTACTGGTGGAATGGGATTCCACATTAGGGTGGTGCTTCTTGATGGGCTTAAGCCCCACTATCTTTTCTTTTTTTTTAAGCTAAAGCATTTGGTGCTGGGGTGGGATGTTAGAAGATAGAGGAGATTCCTATAATAGGATGGAACGTGGAAGTTGATCAGGTCTCAACAGAGTTTGAATGAGACATCTTTTTAAAAAAACAAAATCTCGGTGTTGTTCGACAAAACCACGGTGAGGGTTTATGAAAAGGGAGCTATTCCACCCTTTACAATTGTGAAAACATACACATGGGGGGGAGTGTTGCAATGTAAATGTATATTCTAACAGCTGCGGGGATATGACCCCCACCTTCTTCTTTTTTAAAAAAGCAGCACTTTCATCGGACTACGGTACTCTTTTGCTCTGTTGTTCCCTAGACCCTCAGAATGCGTGTAGGCACAATTTAGGAAAATGTTCTTACCTTCTGCAGGGGCGTAGCTGCTCCCTGAAGTTCAGTCTGTAATGTGGGATGGCAGGGGGAGACAGAAACTGGGATAGATAGATCTGCTTTACCAGATCTGTGCTGCAGTAAATAAGCTGAAATATGCAGTGTATCGCAACCCAGAATCATGGGTGTGGATACATATGTTTTAATACATGGGCAGCCTTGGGAAATATGCACACCTACTCATGTGCTTAGGTTAACTTTTTGTTCTCTTGTCTCAAGCTGATGGCTTGTACCTACAGCTGCTGTTGTATAATGCATGCTGCTTTAGAAAACGCCTACATGTGTTTAATATCAAATGCAGGCAATCTGATTAACACTGTGCGTGCAGTTTTTGTTGATTTGTATTAATTTTTGTGCTCCTTTACAACAGCAGAAAGCCACATGATACCTTCTCTTTTTTAAGTCATGTAAACTCATTGTTTCTCAGTAGTGTCTAAAACATTGCTTTATTAATAAGGTAAATGTAACTTGATTATGAGGGCATATATGTGACTATACATAAACTTAGGTATAGTCACATAAACACACATAAATTTGCTAACTGGTGCCTTTAATTTTATCACCACATGTAACTCTTTGCAGGCAAGTTTTTGAACAGAAAACTTGAAAGTTAAAGACTTTAAAAATTGTTCCATCTAAACCTTGCAACTTCAGGCTTTACAGTAAAAGTCCTGACAATCCTTTGAACCCGTAAATTAATATAACAGTGCCCCCCCCCAAAAAACCCCCACACACCATGTAGCACAGAATGGAGAGGGGAAATGAAAGTTATCTCCAACATGTCGTGACTTGACAATTGCCTAGTTTGCCTTAAAAGCACATATATCAGAAGTCAAGAGACTCCCAATTTATTTCCCCCTCCCGCAGTGTGTGTTATTTAAGTATTTTCAACACATGATAAAATAGGGGCTTGACTGACAATTTCCAGGGTTTCGTTTCACAGTCCTGCAATTCTGCAGCTGATTGCATTGGGCCATGCGACTACTGCTTTGAACAGACTGACAGGTTCACTTCAATCAGCAGAGGACTGTCCCTTGTTGTGTTGTGGCAACTCAGTTGTGTCCCAAAGAGTTGTCTGTGAAAGACTTCTCCCCCTGTTTTGGTGGTCGCCATGTTTTGCTCATGCCTAGGTTTTCCTATACCTTTCCTGCTTTGCAAAACTCGAAAGTTCAGTGTGCTTTCACCAGTACTGTTTTCTCCTTCTTTACCAACACCGGTTTTTTTTCTTCTTTTTCTGCCCACAGAAGTGGCGGGAGGAGCTCTCTCACCTCAAGCGGATTCCCTCTGTGTTCACAGGACGGCCTTACGACCTCTCTTCTGAGCTGGAAAGCAGCACCACAAACAGCAGCAGTGGGGCTATGTCAAGGCGGGAGACGGAGGAGTTGAACGAGCTTCTGGACTTTGACTTCATCCTCTCCAACTCCCTGATGCCCCAGGAGCAACCCACGGCTGCTGCCGCAGCAGTAGTAAGCACCGCTCCTGGCCCCTCACCCGCCGTCACGAGCAGCAACTGCCCAACAGTTACCACTTGCGACTTCACCTACCAACTGCAAAGGGGCGATCACACCGGAGGAGGAGGGGGAGCTATGCTGTACAACAGGGAGCAGGCCCCGGCTGCCCCGTTCAACCTGGCTGATATCAACGACGTCTCCCCTTCCGGTGGATTTGTAGCTGAGCTGATGAGGCCAGATCTGGACCCAGTTTATATGCAGCAGCAACAACAACAACAGCAGCAGCAGCAGCCATCCCCACTGGGCAGCCTGCATGGCAAATTTGTGGTGAAAGCCACCGTGAACCTGGGGGAATACAACAACCACATCAGTGTTAGCAGCAAGAACAACCCAGCTGCTGCAACCTCCCCTTGTTCAGATGGACCCGTGCAGCCTCCTATTTATAACCACGTGCCCAGGATGTGCCAAAAAATCAAGCAGGAGGCTGCCCCTTCTTGCACCATTGGCCAATCCCACGGGAATACTCAGAGGGCGCAGCAACACGATTTTCCCTTGGGGCGCCCACTGCCTAGCAGGACTAACCCTCCCTTGACTCCAGAGGAGCTGATGAACAGCAGAGACTGTCACCCCTCCCCGCAGGGCTTAAGTCACCCAGCTCTGCCGCTTCCTCCAGGCTACCACCCTGGCCCGGGATACCCTCCTTTTCTCCCAGAGCAGCTGCCACCAAGCGCGCTCCAGTATCAAGGTCAGTCTCACTATCTAAATGTTTTTGGAGAGCCTGTAAATATGCCTCGCTTGGTACAAGGGATGATGCTGACTCCGCCCTCTTCACCTCTAGAGCTGATGCCTTCTGGGAGCTGCCTCGCCGAAGAGACCAAGCCGAAGAGGGGGCGGCGGTCATGGCCCAGGAAAAGGACCGCCACACATACATGCGACTATGCGGGTTGCGGCAAAACGTACACAAAGAGCTCACACCTCAAAGCACACCTTCGGACCCATACAGGTAAGCCCTGCTCAACTGTGCTGCCAAGGTCCCAGGCATCCCTTATCTCATGCCCTTATCTCAAAAGCAAATCTCTATACCCCAACATCAGCTGTGTAAAGGGTTTTGTTTTGTTTTTGCACACCCCACCCCACCCAACCTAGTATGGTTGTTGTATGTGGCTGGAAAGAGGTTTTTCCAGAGAGTTGGCATTTGTATGAAAAAGGCATGTTTGCCTGTGGTGCCATATGCATTTGCCCCGCTGTAACTCTGTGCACCGGTTTTGCAAGTCTTCCAAAAGCTTGTGAAACTTGTTTGGTGATATGATGTTGGGACACACAAAAAAGGAGTCTGCATATTCTATATGCAGCGATGCCTTGTTCATTCCTCTTTTTAACTGCCTTGCTGTGCAATCCCATCCATGTTCGCTCAGAAGTATCCCACTGTGCCTTGTAAGTGAGCTGCTGTGCTAATTGCGCCCTTAAACTCCTGCATCTCCATCAGTCTGAGAGAATCATCATTCTCATGTACCCATGTATACATCTTTTCTCACACTCTAGTTAAATAGGTTTTGGTGGTTCTGGAAATACTAAAACCTGCCAGCCTGTCTAACAGAGGCAAAGGCAGGATGAGGATACACACCCTGAGCAACAACACCCCCCTCAACCATATTCTTTTTTTCCCCTTTTTTGGTGGGGTACCTTTGTGGTATCCATTTTAAATAGTTTCATTCCACCAGTGTATTAAAATATGCATATCTGTGGCTGCAACCAAGATAAGAATTTAAATAGCGGGAGCCATTAAATATATGGCTTTGCTTACAGATCGGAGGAGTTCGTTAAAATGTCTCTGAATGTTTCAGCCACAGCAAAGGAATTGTTTTGCAGACGTGCAAGATTTTCTTGCCTGACTCTGGCCATGTGGCTAGCTAATTACAAGGTAGCTAGAAGTCCAGAGTGAATTAAGCATGTTTATGCTGATAACGCCACTGAGGTGTTTCTTTTGGGGGAATGGAAATTGCAAATAGCCATAATTCATTTATTTTGTTGGACTTGTTGCTTCTGGTTAAAGAGCTTAGTCTCATTTCGATTTTCTTTAAATCAACAAATGTTAGCTGATTGGCTATGATCTTGGAGACCAATTTCTAATTTGAGACTGTTTTGACTTCAGGGGAAGCAGGGCAGCCCTCCCACAAACTGTTATATTTAATTTCTCCTCAATTCTGTTGTATAAAACGGCTGCCAGTTAGCAACAGACTTGGTTAATTAGCTTCGGAAAACATCCAGTTCTGGATTTTCCAGCCAGCCATATAAAGTGATAAAAATAACCAACAGACTTAGTTCTTGCTGCTGAAGTTTATACGTTCATCTTACTATGAAATAATTTTTTACTCACAATAATTTACCTTGCTGCTTAACACGTTCACTTGTTAATTGAGTCCCCCCAGTGGGACTCAATTAAGTCCCCCAATGGGACTTAATTGTGAGTAAATATTATTTGAATGACAGTATTTGTTTTTCAATTAAATTTGCCAGAACTTGAACATCTTTTCTAATTAATAATAATTACTCTCTTAAGAAAAAAAATGGGTGTTATGAGTAAAAGTATAGCAGGTAACCTGTTAGTTCATTGAAGACAGGCTTAGCTCTGAATAAGCAAGTTTAGGAGTGCCTTGTTACGTGTTAATAGTGCTAAAAGCCTAGTTTTTAACATGTATACCTGGAAACAGATTCACTGATTTAAGTGGCGCTTTCACTTGTGTACAAGTATTCTTATTATTATTAGCATCATTAACAACAATTATTAGTTGTACTACTCATAAAATTGACTCAAACTGACTTACAAACATGATTTAAAATACTAAAGCTAGGGCATAAAGAATAAAGTTAGGGCACTGTCAGCATGGTTAAAATACATTGAACAACACTGTTTCAGTATCTCCAAACTGCTTGAGAACATTGACTTTCAGAGAAACTTCTGATTGATGTCAATTTCCGCATAAGTTCTTGGTTTGATTATATATATAAAAAGGAGGGTGTTTGTTAAGTTTGACAGTGAAGGACTGCAAATAGCTTTCCGTCGTTTTCTTTAGTTCCCTGAAAAGTGTGGTTGTAACAACAGTTTGATTGCTAAGCTTACCTGAATGGGTGCAGGTTTTCTTTGTAGTCTGAATACTTACATGCAACATTAATTTTGGAAGCAGTCAAGGCTGAGATCGAGAAACAAAGTATTGTGATTTAACATAATGCCAAGCAATCATTGAAAAAAATGTCCCTTAGATGTTTATGCTTCTAGATATGTCCTCATTTTATGCAGGCTCGTGACAGATGTTAGTGTGCGAGAATTCGTGGTACAAGTGAGGCATTGTTACCTGTAGTGAACACCAGCTTTGCAAACTAGTTTAATAATACTAGTCCACAGATAATTTTGCTTGCCTAGTCATTTGTGATCAAAGGAAAAACAACAGCAAAGTTTTGCAAAGTTTTCCAGCTTCGTTACCCAGAGGCAATTCTTATTAGCCACAGGTGGCTAGGTATGTGGGCACATTATTTGCAAGCCTGTTTGTTTTATGCCACCGTTCATGGTCAAACGGGTTCTACAGGTTTTTAGAAAACCTGCAGAACTGTTGAAGAGGAATGATTGAGGGATAGGTGTACGCACACCACAGAAAATGCTTCTTATACCACCTTCAGCATTTTGAGAAGAAAACTATTGTCTCGCCAGCTGAATAAATATGCATAAGATTTTTCCCTTTTCTAATTTGTTCAGCTATAGCGGCTAATGTGAAGCTATAATGACAATAGTCTGATCCTAGGGAAAACTGTCTGTAACTGTGATTGCTGGAACAAACTTATATTTATTGAATCGTATGATGCACCTATATCTGTGAAGGATACAGAAGTAATTGATATGGTTCTTTATTTCTCAAGGTGAGAAGCCCTATCACTGTGACTGGGAAGGTTGTGGCTGGAAATTTGCCCGCTCTGATGAACTCACGCGTCACTACAGAAAACACACGGGGCACCGCCCATTCCAGTGCCAGAGGTGTGACAGAGCGTTTTCCAGGTCTGACCACCTTGCCTTGCATATGAAAAGACACTTTTAAACAGGACGTGGTGAACTTTTTCCTTTACTGCCATGAGAGATTCAGTATTTGACAGCACAAAAGACTGTCTTCCGCCAGAGGGGAGAACTCCACTTTAAAGCACTACAAAGAACCCCAGCGAGGTCTTTCCAAAAAGAAAGCGTGGAAATGAACGGACAATAAAGAAAAGACGAGACTATTGTGGAACTTTTATAGGGGGACAATGACTGGATCTTGTATCATTCCATTTTTTTTAATTGAAAAATCTGACTTGAATCTTTCTGGACTACAGATTGCCAAGGATTGACTGGAAGTCAAGGATATCAGGGTTAAAACGAAACTGTTGAGGGTGGGGAGAATGGGAGATTACGTAGGGAGATGATGGGTGAAGACAGGTGTAGCGTTGTAGAGCAGTGGGGGCTGTTCAGCTTTGGCAGTTCCTTCATCTCATTCAATCTAAATGACTCCCCCCCCCCCGCTACTTTGCCAAGGTTGAAGTCCAAAAAACATGTTTGTGCAAGGTTGCCACAAAAGCTAATGCTGTTCTGCTAATGCGCTTGTGACTTCAGAGACATCTCTCTCTCTCTCTCTTTTTTTTTTCCTTTGCCCACCACCACCCAAATTCCTCAAGCAATTTTGTAACAGTTCTAAAACTTTCATTTTTTTTTTTAAGAGAAGAGAGAATGTGTGAAGGTACAACTTGCACTTGCCTTTATTTTATTTTTAAAGCAAGGAATGTGGGGGGAAAGGGACAAAACTGACACCAAACCTCACCATTTAACTTCACAGAGGATGAATGTTGTGCAAAGTAGGGGGGAGAGGAGTTTTTTTTGGGGGGGAGGTTGGCTCACACCATGGCTGAAGAATCCACTGTGAGTTCTCTTTAAATGCTATGTCTGTCTTTGCCCTAAATTCCCTTAAGATTTATTTTCAATGCAATATTGTAAACATGTTGTAGTCTTGCAATTTCTTTTTCCTTAAAAAAAAAAAGAAAAAGCCATTACTAAACTATGTCAAACGAGGAAGAAGAAATTCAGGTACAGAGTTATGGTTAAAAGTCTATTTTCATGGTGCTGAATGACTTTTGGTTCTTAAGGTACCAAAAATGCCAAAGTTCTCAACTGCTGCATATTTGACAAGGAAATACGTTTGTCTTCCGATCTACAGTTAATGATGACCTAAGTCAGGTTGATAAACCTGGCTTATTTGTGTTTGTCTCTCTTTTAATCTTCTATGCAGACAGTCTGTAATGCACTGTGGTTTCAATGTGCAATAATTTGTACAATGGTTTATTCCCAAATATGCCTTAAGCAGAACAAATATTTTTTTTTCTATATGGTTCTTTACATAATAAATATGTAATATAAATTTAAGGAGACTTCTATTTTGTATATTTGTAAACTATGAAGTGAAAAATGAACATTTTGTCAGAGTTCGTATTTTGCATATTCTTTTTTGCTGAAAATAACTTTTAAATAAACCTATTTTATCTGAGTGCCTTTTCCTTCTTTCTGAATCACGTTGCATTTAAAGAGCTGCATTTAATCAGTGTTTTAAAGAACAGTAGTGCTTACTATCTAGCTCTATGCATGTTTATTCTTATACAACCCCTGTTGAGTTCAATGAAGCTTACTCCTAAAGGAAATTACTCTAGGTCGAAATTCAGTGGATAATTATTATGGATAATACTGGCTTCATTTTCCCCTATATTGTTGTTTCCTTAAAACAACCCTGACCATTAGTTTAACCCTGGAGAGCCAGAGATGCTTAACTGGGTATCTTTAATACTGATAATCCAACCAAATAATTAAAGCAGAGGCAGAAAATGAGCTCAATAGGCCTGTTGGCTGGTCAGTTCAATAGATCAAGTTGGCTAGTAGTTCCAAGGTAACAATATTGCTTAGCACTTTGAGTAAAGTGTTTGATTTGTGTACGCCATTCCTCAGCGATAACCCTGTAAAGCATATTGCTGATTGGGAGCTGAAGAAAATGCCTTGCTTGAGGCTACCGCCTATAATATGTGTTAGGGGAAAGATCTGAAGCAGGGATTTTCCTGCCTCCATTACTTGATCTCTTAGTCCCTATGTTGTACTACATCCTAAGCAAGATCTTGGCAAATTCAAGACTTATTTTCAGGATTCTAAGTGGGATCAGGCCCACACCATGTTGCCATTAAAAAGCCTTTTCTAACCTTTAAATCTGCTATAGGCTGCTGCCTTTCTACCTTACAAGTATATACAAGCGGCGATTCATTTCACTGCGAATTTCAGATCACATTTCCTAGTTGCTGATAAAGCAAGAATAAGTAGAAACTTAATATCAAGCATACCTCAGGAATGCCGTATTCACTGTTTGACATTTACATTTTATTTGAATATTATTCACTTGGCCGAATTTCACGGCACCTCCCTCCCCATAAGTAAATTTGGATTTGAAAATACTTCTTGTGTTCCCTTGTGCAGTGTCTTTTGCCTTGAATACATCTTTACATCAGAGGTTGGAGAAAAACTTTGGATATATATTTTTTTTTCTTAGAAATTGTTAGTCATCACAGTAAACAGGTAAGTGCATTAAAGTGAGCTTATTCAGGAAAACTCATTTCCCCCCCTAAGATTCATTTGAGTACTTGCTTCTGTGCCCTGCTCAGAAACTCGGGTTATCTCGTTTTATCCTTGTCTCACTAACTTGTGAAATAGGTTAGTATGAGAGAATGGTAGGCATAAGCTTTGTGGCTAAAGAAGGTGATTTGAAGCAGAGAGATTATTTGCAGAACAGTATGTCGGTTTGTAAGTATCTTAATATGTTTCATCCCAACCTATGTAGCTGGCTGTAGACTAAGGTGCATATTGGCTGGTGCCCATGGTGCAATCCTATGCATGTTTCCTTAGAAATGGGGCTTCCATCCTTATAAATGTGTTTGGAATTGGTGCCAGAGGTGGCAGCCCATCTGAAGCATGGTAACAGAAGGGGAAAGGGATTCCTCAACCTGTGCTACACCGCTATTGTCTATCAATAGGGACGCAGGTGGTGCTGTGGTCTAAACCACTGAGCCTCTTGGGCTTGCTGATCAGAAGGTCAGTGGTTCGAATCCCCATGACTAGGTGAGCTCCCGTTGCTGGAGCTCCGACGGGAAGGTAAATGGCGTTTCCATGCGCTCTGGGACTCGTCACGGTCCTCCGTTGTGCCAGAAGCAGTTTAGTCATGCTGGCCACATGATCCGGAAAGCTGTCTGCGGACAAATGCAGCTCCCTAGGCCTGAAAGGGAGATGAGCGCCGCAACCACATAGTCGCCTTTGACTGGACTTAACTGTCCAGGGGTCCTTTACTTTTTGTCTATCAGTCTGAAAGATTTGGGGTTCATACTGCAGTCGAAGGGTCCCAGTGGGCATGAGTTGTAAGTCTTTGCACCTTTTCTTCTTCCGATCCAATAAACACGCTCCTGCACCCCATTGGCTCTTGCAGTTATTGGTTACTTTGTGGGAAACCACTCAACTATCTACCTTAGCCCAAACTAAGGAGGACTCTCAGAGCTGCTTTCTCTTCCTGATAATTTGGACCCTGCCTTCTCCAGTTCAAAACATTTATACCTTCAGTTCCTCACCCGTTTCTGAACTTCTAGGGTTTCTATCTTCCCAAGAGTGAAAATTTGGACAGAGTTGTTGAGCTCCCCCCCGCAGTTGTTGTTGAGGATTGTTGCGCTCCCAAAAAGATTTGGGGCATTTTTTTATTTTAAAAAATATTTTTAAAAATAGCTCAACTTGCCAGACATCTGGGTTTTCGCAGGCATTTTGCTGATTTAGCAAAAATCTGCCTGGATGCCATTTTTCTGAGCAATTACCAGATGTGTCCAGAAAAAAAACCTGGATGTACGGCAGCCCTATCCATGGCCTTTTATCCTCGCAAAGGTTCTGTGGAATAGGTTGAACACAAAGAGTTACCCAAACACATTTAAATGAGCAGGGTTTTGAAGTCTGAACCCACTTTCTCCCTTGGTCAAGTTCGTGACAGGAAATGGAGCTTATGGTAGGTACCTTGCTGTCTCTCTGAAAACTTCATGCTGGGAGCTATCAAATCTGCAGACCCACTTCATTTACTGAAAGATAAACATGCCAGCATAGAATGCAGCAAGACATTTAAATAATTTCATGAAGCAAAGTAAGATGGAGGTCTCTTCAAATCCAGTTGGGTAGAGAAACTAGTTCGAATGCACTGTTAGGGAACAAGATACTTATCTCTGTGGCTGCTGTGAAGTGCTCATACATTGAAGTGGATTGTTTTCTTAGTCTTTTTTTAAAATAAATAAATAAATCTGAAGACAGATGTTTGTTAATGCAAACGATATGTGCATAATTTTCTGGCTGTTGTATTCTGCCGTAGCTTTGTATTTGACGAAAAGTATTTTTATTGCATTTCCCCCAATCTTAAAACAACGCTTCGCTGTGTTTTTGTTCCTCCCCCTCATGCCAAAAGCTACTTCCCACTTAAAGAGTGTGACTTTGTTAAAAATGAAACGCAAATCCAAGAAGTTCAATATTTTAATTATTTCATTGTGCCTTTAAACTTTGTTTTGTTGGGGTTTTTTAGGGGGGGAAAGCTGCAGCACATTGTTTTGGGCGAATGCCAGCTAACACT
The DNA here is from genome assembly GCF_965112155.1 of Podarcis liolepis. Lineage (NCBI taxonomy): Eukaryota > Metazoa > Chordata > Lepidosauria > Squamata > Lacertidae > Podarcis > Podarcis liolepis. The sequence goes on from NC_139571.1 coordinate 30,893,730, forward strand.
CCTTAATGCGTGTAAGACAACCCTTCGTAGGGAGAACTTGTTTTTTAGGAGGTCTTCAGGCACGGGAGAAGAATATCCACACAAGCAGTTGTAATTTGAAAAGGCAGGTGTAGCTAAAAATAACATACTGTGTTAGCCACCTGTTCTATTATGTGCTATGGCTCCTGGAGCTAAAAAGATCATCAATAGAACTAGGGGAACAAAACAGCTGCAGCAAATGCACCGTTTCAGAGCATGCTTTGGGAAAAGGGGTTTTTCTGCATGCAAATTTATAAAGCTAATTTAGAGCCCAGATGCAATAGGGGGCTCCTTTAATTAAGCAAGATCCTTAACTAAGGGCTGGTTCTCGCATGACCCCAACTGGAAGTATGAACAGACTTGATTTAAAAGCAACACACATTGTGTTGGGCGAGATAAACAACCTGCCTGCGGTGTTGGCTGGTCACTTGCAATTCCACTATTTTACAACCACAAGAAGGGGAAGGCAAAGCAGTGCCTGACCCCCACTAAGTAAGAAAAAGGGGCATGGCCTGTCTTCTCTCTCTTCGCCCTCATGCATCCCACAGCTGCAGCCTGTGAGTATTGCAAGTATGGCTCTCATGTAAATGCTGTACTAGATTCCTCAAAGAGTCTATGTAGACAGGTGTCGCAAGCAGTTGGATTGACTAATAAGCCAGAGCGATATATGGGAAATGAGCCATGTGCCACCCTTATAGTACTCCGGTGGCGCAATGGGCCGGTGCATCTGGTTCTTTGTGTGTGAAGACCCCCAACCCCCCAAATGAATCACACAGGAAACAGAATATTTGTTTAGGATTTCTGGCACTAATTTGGCCACAACTTTATTGTTTACAGCATGTGAGTGGTTGCTTAGGCATTGGTTCGGACTACCTGAACCTGCACCAGCAGGAACAGTCCTGACAGCTGGAACCTCCAGAGGTCAGTAAGGGAAAACATACTGGGGGGGAGCACAGAGGCTGATTTCCGCCTCTTAGTTCACTCCAGATGCTCCCAGGAGCTCTGTCATGGCCCTGCCCCTTAGAGGGGATCAGTGTTATGTACTGAAGTTCTCACCCTGGGCCAGCAGGGGGATAGTGTAGATAGTTATGCAAATAAGGGATCGAAAGTGACGTTCAGTGATTGGATAGTTTTAGAAAATTGTTACAGTTACGTTGTACTGGAGCTCTATATAAGCAGGCTGACTGAACCCTTCAGTCCAGTTCTGTTATGGCCTGTGAATAAACAAGAGGTGTTTGAAGAATCGCTGTGTTGTCTGATATGTTCACCCACAACTTAACAATCGGACAGAGCAAATCGAGCCCCTGGATTCCTTTAACGGAATTCCCTAGCAGCATCAACAAAATTGAGGGGCAGGCAGAGCCAACCCATAATCCCCTCCACCAAATGAATGAACCAATGCCTAACCGCCAACCTTACAAAGTTGTGACGATTTGCTACACGGGAGGCAAAAACCAAATGGCACCAGCCAATCAGCCAAGCGGCAAAATTCCTACCGGGCCCCTGCTCCAAAAACAGACGACCCCTAGACAGGCATAGCAAGGTCAAAAACACAACCTAAAATTATAGGGAGGGAGGGCGGGAGATCCGCTGCACGATGCGAAAGAGGAAGTACTTCACCACATGCAGCCCCTTAAATAGCCCCTCAGTTGCCAATCAAACCCCAACCAACAGAAATTTGCCCCAGTAACAAAGGGGAGACCAATGAGGCAAGGAGGTCATCCAAACGGGCCCGCCCCAGCAACAAGAAGGCAGTTTGGTGATCTCACCGCAACATGTGGCTCTCCATGATTTGGAGGACACGAGTAACCAGAAGGTTGATGGTTTGAGCCTACCCAGGGGTGGCTGTGAGGAGGATTCCTGTATTGCAGGCGATTGAACTAGAGAACCCTTGGGATCCCTCCCAAATCTATGATTTCATCTATCTGTTTTCTTGTTGCATTATTCCGCACCCTAGTAAAGGAAGTTTTGTAAGATTACAACTGGGAGGTAGGCAAACAAATTAGTCTCATTTGCATTACATGAGATTCCGTACTATCATTGTGGCTGCATGCAATTTGTCCCATTGAATCTAATAAGATTCATGGCTTGTCCTTAGGGATGGACAAATCTGTCAGTTTCATATTCTCAGTTAGTTCTCCGGTCTTTAATTTTCTGCAGCAGTTTTTTTGGGGGAGAATTAAAGTTCCCACAGAAATCCATCGGTATATTAGTGTGTTTTTCTCCTAATATACATGTTGTAGCTGATTTTACCCCCATGTGTCTTTTTTGGCAAGCAATTTATCCTAATGTGTGTGTAATAATATGTGTGTTTTTAATATGCATATTTCCCCCCTAATTTATGCATTTGTGTACATAGTGTTTGTTTTGGGAACTCCATCACAGAATTTGTCAAAGTGTGAATTTTGACAGATAGATGTAGTTTGATTTGTATAATGTTTTGGGAAGCTCAGATTTGGTAGGTTTGCACTAAAATGTAAAACAACCTGGATTTCTTCCCCATCACTGCTTGTCCTAGGACTTTTACAGACAAAACAGGTCCTTTGTTCTCTCTCATAACATTGAGGGGTGTCAACTACTACTGTATTTGGTTTATTAAAAAAAAAAGAATGGAACCAGGGCTGAAAGATGACTTTTTAAAAAGCGATAACTTTGTACTGTGTTTTTATTGTAATTAACTATGTTTTTAATAGTGCTTTTATATTATATATTGTTTTAATTCTATTAATGTTCATCTTTAATTTATTTCCCCCCTATGTTTTTAGCTGCTCCTGTTTCATCTGTAAATAATAATAATAATAATAATAATAATAATAATAATAATTGTACACAACCCATCTGATTGGGTTGCCCCAGCCACTCTGGGCCGCTTCCAACAAATATAAAAGCATAATAAAGCATCAAACATTGAAAACTTTCTCATATAGGACTGTCTTCAGATGTCATCTAAAAGTTGGGTAGTTCTCCTTGACATCTGGTGGGGGGGCATTCCACAGGATGGGTGCCACCACTGAGAAGGCCCTCTGCCTGGTTTCCCGTAACTTCACTTCTTGTAGTGAGGGAACTGCCAGAAGACCCTCAGAACCGGATTTCCATGTCTGGGCTGAACAGTAGAGGTGGAGATGCTCCTTCAGGTATACTGGGCTGAGACCATTTAGGGCTTTAAAGGTCAGCACCAACACTTTGAATTGTGCTCCGAAATCTACTGGGAGCCTTGAGTCCCTGTCAGGGAAAAAGACAGCAGGGAATAGATATAATGATGATGATATAAAATCAACCTGCATAGGCTGCAAAATTTTCAGATACCACCTGCTCTTCTTTGTTTATCACCCTGACTAGAGAAAGCACCTTCTCGATGGTACATATCTGAACAGTGAGAGCTTGCAGGAAGGGGCTCTCACTGACAGCCTTGCAGTTGTGAAAGTCCATTCATTGATGGCACAAATGAGGACATTGTGACCCTCTAGATGTTGCCGTGACTCACACCTTTTCTGATCACTGGCCATTCCAGCAGGGCTGGTGAGAGATGGGAGTCCACTATTTTCATTTATTTTCATTTATTAAATTTGGACACCACCCTTCATCCGTAGATCTCAGGGCAGTTCACAACATAACAATGCGAGATAAAAAACAAAAAAATGCATAGTAAAAACAAGAACAAGAAACCCCACAAACCAATAATTTCCCATCCCACAAACACATTTAAAAGGGTATTTGATACAGTATTAATCAGCCAAAGGGCTGTTTCTTTTCCACCTCTGCCTTAAAGGTCCAACAAAATTATTTATTGAAGTCTTCGAAACACGATCTCTGTGAATGGACTAGAATTATCAGCAAGCTGGGTTAAGCATGAACTAATTTTTACTTAGCTGGGTTTTGTTTCAACTGGATGTCTTCTGTTTTCAGCTGTTATTCCTTGATCAGGGGAGAGTTGGACCTGAAATTAAAGCTAAATAAAAGGAAGAGCTGTTCCTCAGTAAAATCAAATCTTAGCCACCAACCCTCTACCCTGGGTGTAAGCCCTAATGGAACTCAATAGGACTTACTTTTGAGTAGACGGATATAGGATCGTGTTAGTTAATACATGTATTAATTATCTGGCACATTAAAGTCAACTGATCTCAAGAGAAATTCATATTGTTTTATGTCTATGAGGGATTAGAGTAAGGTTACCAGATGTCCCCGTTTTCCGGGGACAGTCCCCGGATTTACAAATCAGTCCCCTGACAAAATCCATTAAAGTTGAAAAGTGTCCCCGGATTCAATGGGGAAAAAATCTGGTAACCTTAGATTAGAGCATGTTATCTTAGCAAACACTGAATCTGATGCAAAACAGAATGGGAAATGCCTCTTCTATAACATATCTTGTGCTTTTTATATATAGTTTATGCGTTTTTTGTTTTTTTTAAAAAAGAAAGTCACCAGGTTAATAAAATTAATAGAGATTAAGATACCAGATTATATTGATGGATATGTTTTTAATGGATTAACCAGCAAGGAATTGCAGTAATAAACTAAATAAATATCTGTTGGCGCCTCTTTTTAGTTTTAGTTTGCAATCCTGATTCATCTGCCCCATGCCTTAAATAACATCAAGGTTATAAAATGCTAACCTTATATACCAACCAGTCACTGGGAAGCCCAAAACACAGAGCACGTTTTTGCAAGGACAGATGAGCTGTTCCCTGCAGGATGACACATGCCTCTTTGGAAAGCGCCAACTTTTTAAATTCAAGGGGAAAGAAAGAAACCCAAGGCAATGAATAGCATTGTTCTTCATTAACCTTTCCTCTGTGTCTGCTACAAAGTCTGGAGAGGAACCCTGTGTGCATTAAAACAATTTAATTATTTGTAACTCAGCATAAATGCCTTTGGCACTCCCCCGCTAGGCAAAAACGCTCAGTCTTTTAATAAGATCAGCTTCTTTTCTAGTGGATCCATTACTCTTGTGAAGAGAGATTCCTGCTGCTATTGACGTGAACCGAAAAGACTCAATTAAGCCAGTGTGAATCACTCACTGTATCTCATTCTACTTCAATGAGTAAAGAACAAAGAAAAGCATCAGTACAAGACTCTGCTATGTAGGGAAACACTAGAGCTTGGGTGGATTAATTAGATAATAGGTCTAACTGACGGAAGAGTTTGTTTGTTTGCTTTAAACCCACAAAAGCTAGCTGTTGAAGAAGGGAGTCATTCAAGGGCGCCAAACCACCGGCCCACTCCCATTTCTCCAGCTCCACACAACTAGCACTTGTATTTGTTGCTAACACGCCAGTTCCAAACACCAAGTAACTGCTACCACAATCAAATGAGCCTATTTACAAGGGATAATGGCCAAAATACGGCAAGCACCTTTGGAACTCCCTGCCTATTGATATTAGGAAGGCACCGTCACTGCATGCTCACCAGAAACATTTGTTTCTGCAGGCCTGTGTGATTTGGTTCCTCCTGGATCAGTTTTCGATGTTTCCATTGGGTTTTGTTGCTTTAAGATATTTTTAAACATTTCAGGTATATATTTATTATATTATAATTATATATATATATATATATATATATATATATATATATATATATATATGGAAGAGCAGGAAATAAATCTAATGAATAAATGAAGTTCAGTAAAAAGGAACAGATCTCTTTGCTTTAAAAAAAGTGGGAGAAAGACGATGATGACCCTAGGCTGGTATCATTGCTGTAGTTGTAATTAGGTATAGATATATAAAAACCTAAAACAAAGGCTACTTAAATTGGCCACGTTCAGGAATCAGACTTTAAACTTAGCTGAGAATCACTCCCTTCCAAAAGAAACTCTCTATCCCATGCCCCCTCGTTGTCGTCCTCATTCCCAAAATCTGATGTGATGCCTCATTGAGTCATCTGCAGGCTTCCACTGCCACCATCAGGTCCTTACCACTTTCTTCACTCTCTGCAGCTGCATCCAACTACTACTACTACTACTACTACTACTAATAATAATAATAATAATAATAATAATAATAATAATTTTATTATTTATACCCCGCCCATCTGGCTGGGTTTCCCCAGCCACTCTGGGCAGCTCCCATCAGAGGACCAAAAACAGAATAAAACATCAGACATTAAAAAGGTGAAGACACCTTGGCCCCTTGGAGTTGGCTCCTACCTCTCTCACGCACACCTGCCAACCAAGCATTACAGCATGGGTCAGCAAACCTTTTCAGCAGGGGGCCAGTCCACTGTCCCTCAGACCTTGTGGGGTGCCAGACTATATTTTTTTTGGGGGGGATGAACAAATTCCTATGCCCCACAAATGACCCAGAGATGCATTTTAAATAAAAGCACACATTCTACTCATGTAAAAACATGCTGATTCCCGGACCATCCATGGGCCAGATTTAGAAGGCGATTGGGCCGGATCCGGCCCCTGGGACTTAGTTTGCCTACCCATGCATTACAGTTTACGTCCTGGTGACGAGAATTCTAGCCCTTAAAAGCTCATAGCATAATAAATTAATTAGTTTTAAAGGTGCCACAAGGTGATTATGTTATTATTCCTCAAAGTGTTTTTGTGAGGATGAAAGTTGGAGAATCACCTCCAACACTCGCTGTGCAGGTTTAGCAGCAAGTCCTGCCATATTGCCTTCATCGGCAAATGGCAGAAAACACCTTGGCCTGCCCATAACATATACCAGATTTCTAAAAACCTTTATAAAAGCCTCCCCCACCTCCCCACTCCCCCAATTTTTAACCAATGTCCTGTCACATGTTTTTTCAAAATGGCTGCCAATCCTCTAAACATATTCCTGTTATGAAAGGGTTCAAAGACATGTCAAGACAAGCTTCAGCAAGGTTAAAAAATAATATTTGGAGCACTCTGATGAAAATTAAGCATACTGACATCCCAGCAAATTTCATGGGACTTCAGAACAAACCCTGACCCATTTATTCCTGTGGTACTGAAGCATGCTTATCCAATGCTCATTTTTCTGCCGTCCACCGAGAATTATAAATCAGTGTGACATAAATACGCCATAAAATGCTCTCAAGTTGACCATGGTTATAAAACAAAAAGCGTCAAATTACAAACTGAATCTTGGCCACAGGCGACAGTCAACCAGGTCTTGAATTGCTGCATCAGCGATTTGTGTTTTCCATTTTCATGGGGTCTTTTCAGCAACAGACCCTTATAAACTTTCCCTTCCAAAGTAGTTGTTCCAAAGTTCAATGTTCAATGTTGTTGTTGTTACTTTTTAAGGTCCCAATCTTGGCATGCACACACACAGGACCAGCCCAAAACATACTGTTGCCTGAGGCGAAGGACAATATGGTGTCCCCCTCCTCATTCCACATGCAGGAACTGAGTGCATGAACTTCAACACTGGTAATGGGACAATATTTTCCACTTCCCCTGAGGAAGGAGTGATAGTTTAGGGAGGCCAGGGCAGGCTAGGCTGCGTAGCTTTATTTACATTTGCTTCCCAACAGAAGGGGGGATGCCCAGAAGGCTTAGGAAAAACAGCTATAGGGCTGTGGCTACTTCTCTCCAAAATCCACTGCCTGAGGTGGTCGCCACATTTTGCCCAATGACAGGGCCGGCCCTGTACATGTAAGAAACATATTTGGGGCAAGGGTGGGTGAATTGTGGCCGTAAAAGAAACCGTGACCAGATTCCTGAACAATAGGCCTAATGAAGCGATGAGCCTCTCTTTGTTGCAGAAACAGCAGTTTGCAGATGCATTTGTGTGGTTGTTAACAAGCAATTAAAGTTTAAGAAACCCCAAGCACATTTCACAGAAGAACTTATGTCAGATTGCGAGGCTGATAACGAGAAAATGTGCTGCATCGACTGAGCCATCGAGCTGCAGCTCAGAAACCTTTTTTGCATAATTTTGTTTTGGACTCGGCAGGCTTGATTTCGATGCATGCTAAGGCTTGCTAAATCCTGTTAGTCGGGTTCCGCGCTATTAAGGTTTCAGACATTCAATGAAAATGCAGTCTCTTTACATCGGCAGAGTCCCCTCCTCTCCTTGTGTTGTAAAAATGCAGTTACATGCATTGTGCGAGGTCACGGGCGACTCAGAAAACACACTTCCTTCTCATGAGATGGATTGCGACAGACTGGAAACTAGGGTATTAATATCTGAATTGATCACAAAACAAAATCACATTGCGTCCATGGATGAACAGAGGGCACCTTCCAGCTGATGTAATAAACAGTGTCAGCATTGCAGCCTGCTCACTTTACCTCCAGAGGAAGCAGAGAGGGGGAAAAAATATTTTTGTAGCTTGCAAAAAAAAAGTTATTCTGCGCATAGCTAAACTATGAAACTCCCTCCCACAAGACGCCACCAACTTGGAAGGATTGGACAAATTCGTGGAAGATAAAGCTATCAATGGCTACTAGCCAAGATGGCAATACTCTGCCATGGGTGTTTCACAGGATGGGTGCCACTGCCGACAAGGCCCTCTGCCTGGTTCCCTGTAACTTCACTTCTTGCAACAAGGGAACCACCAGAAGGCCCTCGGCGATGGACCTCAGTGTCCGGGGCTGAACGATAGGGTGGAGACACTCCTTCAGGTATACTGGGCTGAGGCCATTTAGGGCTTTAAAGGTCAGCACCAACACTTTGAATTGTGCTCGGAAACGTACTGGGAGCCAATGTAGGTCTTTCAGGACCAGAGTTATATGGCCCGGAGGCCGCTCCCAGTTGGCTGTCTAGCTACCACATTCTGGATTAGTGCAGTTTCTGAGTCACCTTCAAAGGCAGCCCCACATAGAGCACATTGCAGTAGTCCAAGCAGGAGATAACCAGAGCATGCACCACTCTGGCAAGACAGTCTGCAGGCAGGTAGGGTCTCAGCCTGCGTACCAGATGGAGCTGGTAGGCAGCTGCCCTGGACACAGAGTTGACCTGTGCCTCCATGGACAGTTTCTTATGCTTTAAGGTTCCCTTTGCTGTTAACTTCCTTGCTACTCTTTGGTGAAAGACATCAGTTACAGCTGGAGTGCAAGTCAGCCACCTATACAGTGGTACCTCGCAAGACGAATACCTCACAAGACGAAAAACTCGCAAGACGAAAGAGTTTTTCGTTTTTTGAATTGCTTCGCAGGACGAATTTCCCTATGGGCTTGCTTCGCAAGACGAAAACGTCTTGCAAGTTTTGTTTCCTTTTGGATTTTCAATGCATTCCTATGGGAAACTGTGCTTCGCAAGACGAAAAATTCGCAAGACGAAAAAACTCGCAGAACGAATTAATTTCGTCTTGCGAGGCACCACTGTATCACTAGATAGGAAAGCACCAAGAGCAGTTACAGGCACTTGAAGGCTTCTGAAGCCATGGAGAATTAATTACCTTGCACCATCTCACAGGCGAAAATGTGAACTCCCCCCCCCCATTTATGACACCTCTTCTCTCATATCATGAATCACTGAAGTAACTCTGTCCCCCTGCTATTGCAGATTTCTATTTCTAATGCCTGCTTGCTCTTCCATATTCTGTTTCTATTCAAAGTGTTTACATTTTGCTCTTCAGCTAGGAAAGTTCCTAGCAGTAGCACAGGGGTTGGCTGTCTAAAAGGTCAGGGCACAAAAGGAAAAAGAGATGAGGAGGAAAAAGGAAAACAAGCAAGCTCTTGACAAGCAAATTATTGGCGTTGCTTCTGATGACCAGCTTGGATATAAACAGAGGCTGAGGGGGTCATATTCACATTCATTAATGCTGCATTTATTTCCTCTACATTACAATAACCTATCCCTTGCTGATTTAAAAGTAACGAGGGTGTGTGTATTACTTTCATTAAAGATATACTACAAAAACATAACCATCCTAAAATGTATTATCAACAGTTTCAAAATAATCTTCCATCAGCTAAATTGTGTACCAACAATTGCTGAGCCCTGGCACAATTTAATCCCAAGTCAATATGCATTCTCTTTTACATACATTCAATTTAACTCGAAAATTGGAAGTACAACAAACAACGTTTCTAAGATTGCAGAGGTCCTCCCAAAATGGAGACATGGATTAACTTGTACCAGGAAATAGGGAATGTCCTGGATAAATAAGAGGACGCATGGGAGATTCGTTTGCAAAGCCACTGTCTCAACCAAGGTTCAACAACTGATGCCATTTGCCTGCTGTTTTAACTGTGAGCGCTATGCAACAGGATAATGGCCTAGAGCAGGGCCTTCTCCGTCGTTGCCCTTCAGTTTTGGAACTCCCAAGAAAAGCCTGAAACTTCAGACACTTAGGAGGAAGACAAAAACGTTCCTACACCAGCTAGGTTGAGTCAGGAGGCAATTATAATTAACAGAAGCTCTCGTTGCTGATGTTATGCCTATTATGTGGTTACTAGCGCTGCTTTCATGTAATCGCTTGTGCTAGCCTGTTTGGACCTTCATGGAGGAGGGAGAAAGAGGCAGATAAAATGTTATTAATAAGGAAATAAAATCGCAGTGTTGTAATTGGGAGTAAGAGATGCATCCTACAAGTCATTGGATGAGTTGAATGACTTCTGCTCAGCAAATCATTCTCCCTCTTTCCCTTTATCCCTCCCCTCATGCACCCCCCCATCTCCCAAATTCTTCTCAGAGGGAATGCTGCAACCATCCAGAACAGATTTGGGGTGTGGAGGTGGGAAGGTCAGGAGTTCTGTTATATGAGTGGAAACTGGAAGTTGGAGCCAACTCTGAGTAATAATAAAAACAGGGGAGAGAAAAAGAGGCTGTTTTCAGCTACTAGATTTTGATTGCACCTAGAATGGGCCTAAGGATGAAAAGGGAAATTCTAATGGGAGAAGGAGGCCATCTGAAAACACCCCTAGAAAACATTTTATCATGCTTGGTGGACATGTAAAAAAGCCAAGAAATATTGGATACAAATACATATACTGTTACGGAGAATTTTGAAAATTAACTTTTGACTGAAACCAGAACCCTTCCTACTGGGGCTTGTTGATATGCAATTAGAAAAGGACGATGGAACTTGGTTTCAATATACGATTACGGCGGTGGGACTTTTAGATGCACAAAGATGGAAAGACTCATCGTTACCAACAATGGAAGAATTGTTGTTAAAATTAACAGACTTAGTTGAGATGCAAAATTGGCATGTCTAATCAGAGAAAAGTCATTGTTAACGTTTACTAAAGATTGGGAACCTCTCGCAGAAGAAGAAAATGAAATAATGATAGTTGGATTTGAAGATTGAAGATGTTTGTTTATAAAAAGTGGTTTTGTTGGGTGTTATATTGGATTGGACAAAGTGAATACTGTTTCTATACAGCAGACAGATAAAGAATCGGAAGTTCTTTAGTTTCTGAACTTTATTCTTCTTTCTCATTTAAGCTCTTTTCTATCTCCTCTCCCTCTCTCCTTTTTTCTGCTTTTTTTTCTTATTTAGATTAATGTTGGATGAAAAATATATATTTGATAGTAAGTTTTGTATTTCTCCTTATAAACGCCAATAAAAATTATTTAAAAATAAAAAATAAGCAATGGGTATGGACACCAGCAAAAAAGAAATAAAAATAAAAATGGAAAGGCCTGTAGAAGAAAGTAGGAACTGTTTCCATGTTAGATCTACACAATCTGTACCTTGCTTCTTGAACGTTTTGGCTCCTGAACGCCACAAACCCAGAAGTGAGTGTTCCAGTTTGTGAACGTTTTTTGGAAGCTGAATGTCCGACGCAGCTTCTGCAGCTTCCGATTGAGCACAGGAAGCTCCTGCAGCCAATCAGGAGCTGCGCCTTGGTTTTCAAACATTTTTGGAAGTTGAACGGACTTCCAGAATGGATTACATTCAAGAACCAGAGTACGACTGTAATTGAGAAAGACACAGATGTTGTTCATTGCCCAAAACACATAATTAATCAGCAGTAGGAACCAGCATGCAGCTAGCAAGCCACACATTCTAGAAGCTGGAGCTTTAAGAATCTGGGAGCCTGTACCCAAATGTAATTGATCCTATTTGTACTGCAGATCAGAAAGCTCCTATGGGCCTCTGCATGGCTCACAGCATAATATGGCTTGTCGCAAGCAGCGCTAGGATGAATTTGGGCAAGTCAGTGGTAGGTCTATGGACAATCAAGATGGAATCTGGTGTATTAGATATGAAGTCCTTCACAACCTAGTGTTTATTGATTTTTCAGACTGTGGGTCGAACTGTGATTGTTTTCAAGACTGTTTCAGGGAGAACCTTAAAAAAGGAGGGATTTCCATGTTAAAGGTCACTCTTTAGTGGTATACTTAAAATAATATTTTAATTACTTTAATAGTGCACATGTCTCTTCTTTGACATTACATTTACTTAACAAAACAGTTTTACAGGTCAGACCAGTAAAATACTGTCTGGCTGGAAACCATAATTGACCTTGTGCTTAATATACTTTCTAATTAACATCTAGCTGTGCTAGTATAAGAACTGTATTATTATTATTTTTAAGTCTGCTCATGTGGCTTACAACTTTAAATCTGAGTTAAACACAGACTTGCCTGATTATGGGTAAATTGTTGTCCCTCTGTCCCAAGTTGGGACTCCCAACATCCCTTTGTGCAGTTGGGGACCTTAATATACAGCATTTTAAAAATCTAATTAAGCTGTAAGTTTAAAACAAACAAACCAACCTCCCTCCATTATTCTAAACTTAAAAGTAACACAAGTCTAAAACAGAGCTGGGAAACAATGTGGCCCTTAGAAGCTGTTGAGCAAGAGATGGTTAGAGTTGTCCACTGACTGTGTTGGTTGGAGCTGATAGGAACTCGAGTCCAGACCTCACCCATGAGGGGAACTGCACCCCCTCTATTTTCAAGGGACAGTCCTGGATTTACAGAAGCCATCTCAGTTTCTGATTTGATCCCAGAATGTCCTGCTTTTCCTTTGTTGTTGTTGTTGTTTAGTCGTTTAGTCGTGTTTGACTCTTCGTGACCCCATGGACCAGAGCACGCCAGGCACTCCTGTCTTCCACTGCCTCCCACAGTTTGGTCAAACTCATGCTGGTAGCTTCGAGAACACTGTCCAGTCATCTCGTCCTCTGTCGTCCCCTTCTCCTTGTGCCCTCCATCTTTCCCAACATCAGGGTCTTTTCCAGGGAGTCTTCTCTTCTCATGAGGTGGCCAAAGTTTTGGAGTCTCAGCTTCACAATCTGTCCTTCCAGTGAGCACTCAGGGCTGATTTCCTTAAGAATGGATAGGTTTGATCTTCTTGCAGTCCACTGGACTCAGGATGTCTCTATTTTCATTGGAGAAATGTTGGAGGGTATGGAGTGATGCAACCCCCCCTCCCAAGCTGAGGAGATGAGTAACTAGACAACCTTTAGAAAACATCTGAAGGCAGCACCATACAGGGAAGTTTTTTAATGTTTAATGTTTTATTACGTTTTTATTTAAACCCATTAAATTCCATGTATATCTATTACTAATACTAAAATTAATGAAGTTATAATAAATTTCAATTAAAATATAACTTGAGGTGTAAGGCAGTTTGAGCTAAAGTAATTAGCAGCAGATTCCCATCTCAACCTTCTGTGAGGATCTTTTCTTCCTACTCTACCACCCACAGCTCATCCCAACATCTCTCTTTCTCAAATGTCACTCACTTCTCTTTGGTATCTGCTTTGTCCTTCCTTCAACTTTGTCCTTCCTTCAACCAAGCCCAAGTGGCTGGGGCGGGTTTTATTATTGTTATTATTATTATTATTGAATAGGATGTCCCTATTTTCATCAGAGAAGCTCTGGAGGCTATGGAATTGAGGTAGCCATCTCAGGTGGCAGAATCCCAAGGTGCAGCAGTCTCATAGCTGATTTTCCCGCTCTGTTGCCCCTGCCATAGAAGCAAGGTGAACCAATGGCTTCCGCTGAGATCTCGTGAGATCTCACAGAACACTGACGTGATCTCGCCACTGCCGCCATGTCTCACTTCTCCCGTGGTAAGGCATGCCCTACCCATCCCCACTGGCGCCGCTAGAGAAGCAAGGAGAAGCAGCTGTGGCTTCTGGCAAGATCTCACAGACATCTTGAGGAATCTCACCGGAACCTGGAAGCCAGGTGGCACCTTCCAATTTTGCCTCACTGCCAACTGGAGGGCCACTGGTTCCTCAGCTGCAGCAGTAGAGCAAGCCAATCGGGTGGCTGGGGCGGTGCGTGCCCTGCGTCCAGGGGCAGGGCCTGTGGCCCATGGGGTGGGGCAAGCTGGGGCAGGACGCTCCGTGGGGCCTCTTAGGAGTCTGCCTGCCTCCTCCCACTCAGCCGCCCTACAGCTGAGGGGGAGGTGGTGGGTGGACCATTTGGGGCAGCATGGAGCCTGCAGGTGCCCAAGCCACCGCGTCACTCCCAGGAGAGAGGCGTGGCTCGGGCGTGCTGCAGGCATTTTGTCACCCCCCCAAGTGGTGACACCCAGGGTGGACCGCCCCCACCACACCCTCTTCCTCCACCCCTGCTCAGCTGGGGTCTAAAAGAATCAAATATCAACAACATTTCGAAACAGTTCACAGCAGACCCACTGATATAACTGAATTATAGAGTTGGAAAGGGACCTTGAGGGTGTTCAACGCCCTGCAGTGCAGGTATACACAGCTATCTCTTATAGGGATCAAACCTGCAATCTTGGCATTATCATTTTCCCCCTTGAACATTCGGCTGGATGTTGAGTCCTATGATGCTCAGCGGCTTGCACACTACACTGTGAACAAAGAGAGACTTTTCCCACCCCATAAGCCTTTTGCTAGAAAGCATACCGTGATTAGACCTGCAATGATTCAATTCAGTGGTTGCTTTGGAGAATAGGCCTGCAAATTTAGCACTAAAATAAAGTGTACATCAACAATGGCTTGCTTCTGTAACTGAGCAGATGTGCCTCATTTTCTTACCTTATTTATTCTGCATTTTTTAAAAACTGAGCAGAACTTACACCAATAAGTATAAGGAGAAGCATGGGGCTGCCCAAAGCATTGAAAACCCACCCCTCCCCTAACCACAGGAAATCTTATGTAGTAATCCTCCAATTTCTGAGGTTTCAGCAAGCATTATCAACATACTTGCATGTGTTTTGTTTCAATAAGGGTGAGAAACTTGCTTTTAAAAAAACAAAAATGAAGATTTCCAGGAATTCCAAGCACCATGCAACAGGCAATGCTTTTTCTGCACTCTCGCATAAATGTGGCATCAGTGCTTTTTTTCTAGAAAAATAGGTGCCGGTACTCATCATGAAGTACTTACAATAAGTGCCACATGTTGTAACAACAACATAAAGAGGTGCCTCTACTGCAGTGTTTCCCAACCACTGTTCCGCGGCACACTAGTGTGCCGCGAGATGTTGCCTGGTGTGCCGCGGGGAAAATTAAAAAATTCGAAAGATTTCTTTTTTTTTTAAGTCAAATTTTCGATTGGGGCGCCGTCACTAGATGACCCCTGGGGTTCCCTCCCTCCCTCCCGCTCTGCGCCTCCCTCCTCCTCCTCCTCCTCCGGGGAGGCCCTTCCTGGCTCTCGGCCAAGGCTTGGCGGCTGCCACTCACTCACTCGCTCGCCCACCCGTCCCTCCATCCCTGCACCCGGCCTCTCCCCCTCCGTCCCCGGCGCGGGGGCTGCCGGGATCCATAGTCCCCTCGCCCTTGGGCTCCGCGCCCGCGCGGGGTGCGCGAACTACGTTTCCCAGCGTGGCCTGGCGGGCCGGGCGTTTTGTTTGAAGCGCTCTTCCCCCGGCCATGGAATGAGCGCAGCGGCGGTGGCCGGGCGGGCAGGGGCTCTTCCGCGCAGACCCCGCACAGCCTGCCTGCGCCCCCGCAGAGATTGGGTGGCAGGATGGAGCCCGGGGATCCCCGCGGAGGCGGAGCGGCGAAGGCGGAGGCTGCCCCCCTGCGTCGGGGGGGGTTTTACTTTTGCAATGCTGCATCTGCGCCGCAGGGGACGCATCGGACCGCGGGGAGACCCCTTGGCGGGCGTGCAAGGCAATGCATGCGTGCAGGCGTTGCATGGAGTGCAGTGCAATGCAATGGCAACGCGGCGCCCTGCATGCATGCATGCAACTTCCACCGGCGCTCCGGACTTGGCAGGTGAGGGGGGTCCCCAGTGGGCGGCAGAGAGAGCCGGGAGGGCGAAGGGGAGCTGGGGGGGAGCAGCGCTGCTCCCCGAGCCAAGCCTGGGGGGAAACTTCAGCGTCGTTGCGCCGGGTGTTGGAAGCGGAGGCTGGCGGGGGCCCCTCACCTGCAAAACCTGGTCGCCTCTCATATATTTCGTGCATTGCATTCATCGCCCGCTTTCTCCTCCAAGGAGCTCCCGGGGGCGCGCGTGGTTCTCCCCGTGTTATCCTCGCAACAACAGCCCTGCGAGGTGGGTCAGGCGAGTGGCCCAAGGGAGCACCCAGGGATTGTCCTGGCCAGGTGGGGTGATTTGAACCCTGCTCTCTGCCCGGTCTTCGTCCTCATTTAGCCCCCACATGTGCATGACTGTGCATGACTGAGGTTTTCCCCCCTCGTCTTGGCTATGGTGTGAGTCTGTGCTGTTAATTAATGGGGTTCTGCCTTCGGAGAAGATGAGCCAGCCCTCAAGGAGGTGATTATGTAATTTGCTAGCAATTCATGTCCCTCCCGGCGTGACGCTGCGCGCTGACGTCACGGGGCTGTAATGGTGGTGTGCCTCGAGATTTTTTTCATGAAACAAGTGTGCCTTTGCCCAAAAAAGGTTGGGAAACACTGCTCTACTGCATAACCCAAGGGGAAAAAACGCTTTGTGTGACATGCATACAACTGCCTAACCCACAGTGTTGAAGTTAGGTCATTTTAAACTCTGGTCTTTATGATATTACGGCCTGCCCATTCCTCTTTAGATGCCCAGTCGTACCTTGGAAGTTGAACAGAATCTGTTTTGGAAGTCCGTTCGACTTCCAAAATGTTCGGAAACCAAAGCGCGGCTTCTGATTGGCTGCAGGAAGCTCCTGCAGCCAATCAGAAGCCGCGGAAGCCCTGTCGGATGTTTGGCTTCCAAAGAATGTTTGCAAACCGGAACAGTCACTTCCGCTTTTGCAGCGTTCAGGAGCCAAAACGTCTGAGTACCAAGGTGTTCGGGATCCAGGGTATGACTGTAATGTGTATTACTTTATTTATGTCAAAATATGACAAACCATCTCTACTGCATTTGAAAGCACTCCGAAGTGATGATCTGGGGTTCTGGCCCAAAGTCCTATTCTAACAGCACAATTGAACCTTAATATTGTTGTGGTACCATAAATTCACTGACAGGGAGAAAACCTTGCTTTTAGCTTTTTTTATGTATCGGAATGAATACAAGCAAATTTATTTCTTAATTTAGAAAAAAAACACACCTGTATCCCTCTGAACAGTTTAAATGAAGAAAATCTGTGTACAGTTATCTGCTGGTCAACTTCAACCCAATGTCAAGTTTTCCCCATTTCCTTTAAAGCTTGTTGGCAGAGGTCTGTCAGCTACCTCAATCCCTCTGTTCTCCTTTTCCTGTTTGACAAACATAGAATCATAGAGTTGGACTAGACCACAAGGGCCATCGAGTCCAACCCCCTGCCAAGCAGGAAACACCATCAGAGCACTCCTGACATATGGTTGTCAAGCCCCTGCTTAAAGACCTCCAAAAAAGGAGACTCCACCACACTCCTTGGCAGCAAATTCCACTGTCAAACAGCTCTTACTGTCAGGAAGTTCTTCCTAATGTTTAGGTGGAATCTTCTTTCTTGTCCTTTGGATCCATTGCTCCGTGTCCGCTTCTCTGGAGCAGCAGAAAACAACCTTTCTCCCTCCTCTATATGACATCCTTTTATATATTTGAACATGGCTATCATATCACCCCTTAACCTCCTCTTCTCCAGGCTAAACATGCCCAGCTCCCTTAGCCGTTCCTCATAAGGCATCGTTTCCAGGCCTTTGACCATTTTGGTTGCCCTCCTCTGGACACGTTCCAGTTTGTCAGTGTCCTTCTTGAACTGTGGTGCCCAGAACTGGACACAGTACTCCAGGTGAGGTCTGACCAGAGCAGAATACAGTGGCACTATTACTTCCCTTGATCTAGATGCTATACTCCTATTGATGCAGCCCAGAATTGCATTGGCTTTTTTAGCTGCCGCGTCACACTGTTGGCTCATGTCAAGTTTGTGGTCAACCAAGACTCCTAGTTCCTTGATTCCAGGAAACATAGTTCCAGCAAACATAGTTCCTTGATTCCAGGAGGGAACAGACAAATCTCCTGAATTAAAGCCTGTTCATTAAAAAACAAAAAAACCCTGTTGTAAGACCCTAATTGGTCTCGCAACAGTCTCACAATTACCAAGCCAATCGAGCTTTGGAAAATACTTGAAGAGGGGATTTTCTTCTCCCACTGGGAGTCTTTATAGCACAGATTTGTTAGCCAAAACTCCCTTGATGCGTAGAAAATCTGATTTGCCCTTTGGGACCTCTGTGAGTGGATTAGCCCACCCCTCCTCGTTTAATTTCTGGAGGTAAAAGGCATGACCTTGTCAGGATCATTTCCACCCCTGCCTGCGCCCTTAATGGAATATATCATAGAGCGTTAATGAATTGATTAACCACTTTACAGAAAGTTCGCTTTGATTAAGCGTGATTGTAAAATCCTCTCTGTCAGGAGTGAAAGCTTTCCTCCCCCCCCCCCCCGCCCAATGCGCAGAGTCATTCATCTTTCACTTATTTCCTGCACATTGCGGTAAACTGATCTTAACAGCTTTTTTCAATCTTAGCAGTCATTTTAATCACTTCCACTACTAGCTAGGTTTAATGAAAAGGGAAAAAAAACTACTGGGGAAAAACCAGGACTTCTAAAAATGGGAAATCATCAGAAGACAACTTGCATGAATGCTAACCCAAATGGTGACCTCTCTCAGGTGCTATTCATGTTTTGGTATTTACAGCTGCGCTGCCATCCATGTTCACCTCATTTTATTGATTTGGGATGACAATACAGCCTTCTGTGTATGATGTTTAACTACCTTTCCTTTGGTAAACAGCCTTTTTTTAACTAACATTTGCTTTGACAAAGTTCCCATGTTCGTAATGCAAAACCTACAGAAGAAGCTTTGTGCACTTGGAAACTGTCTCCTCGAAGGCCATTGTTCAGGCAATTTGTGCCCTTTTTATTTTAGTTTATTTCATTTATTTATTTTATTTTAAAAAAAACTTTTTTTTGTCGTCGTTTAAGAACAGAGATCAGAGAAGCAGCATCTTCATTTCATACAAATGTATAGTCAAAAAAGAAAGAAAATAGGAGGGAAGAGAGATCTCTTTGTTGTCTTATATTTACAGCGAAATATGTGTTCTTTTAAGCATGTGGCCTCACTGACCATCTGAAATTTCCAAATGGTTTTCATAGGCAGCCCCACATACAATGCATTATAGTAATCAAGCCTGGTTGGTATCAGATCATATTTGTTTGTGCCAGAAATGGAAACATTTGTCTTGGTCAATCAAAATTTGTTAAGAAGCTCCCTGGTGCCATAGGAGGACATGTTCCCACCACAGCAGTACCTATTTATCTACTTGCACTGGTGTGCTTACGAACTGCTAGGTTGGCAGGAGCTGGGACATAGCAACAGGAGCTCACCCCGTTGCAGGGATTCGAACCGCTGACCTTCTGATCAGCAAGCCCAAGAGGCTGAGTGGTTTAGACCACAGCGCCACCCGCTCCCTGGTAAACGGTGTTTCTGTGCTCTCTGTTTTCCGTCACAGTGTCCCGTTACACCAAAAGCAGTTTAGTCATGCTGGCCACATGACCTGGAAAGCTGTCTGTGGACAAACGCCAGCTCCCTTGGCCTGAAAGCAAGATGAGCACCACACCCCATAGTCGCCTTTGACTGGACTTAACCGTCCAGGAGTCTTTTACCTCTACCAGCCAATAGTACACCTTACTGAACCCAGCTTCATATAAATATGTTCAGAAAAGTGTAGTACCACACTTCTTTATCCAGACGGCTGATCTTTTTAAAAATCTTCATACAATTCAGTCATGGGTGGGGAACTTCATCCTTGCGTGTGTGTTTTCCTCTGAACCACATCCCTGGCCAAGTTGATTATTCCCCCGCAAAGGAAAAGCTTCAGATATTGCAAGACAAGTTGTAAAACCGGGTTTACTCCATCAGTCGAGAATCCACTGTGACCATTGTTTAATTGAGTAGTGGGACTTAAATCTAAGCCTTCTTAGATTAATTTATGAATTGTGTAGAGGGAGTGAATAGAAATGATTTTCTTGCTGCCCTCTTCTACAACATTGGAGGTAAAATAGGGGACGCGGGTGGCGCTGTGGTCTAAACCACCGAGCCTTTGGGGCTTGCCGATCGGAAGGTCAGCGGTTTGAATCACCGCAATGGGGTGAGCCCCCGTTGCTCTGTCCCAGCTCCTGCCAACCTAGCCGTTCGAAAGCACACCAGTGCAAGTAGATAAATAGGTACCGCTGCCGTGAGAAGATGAACAGCATTTCCATGCGCTCTGGTTTCCGTCACAGTGTCCCATTGCGCCAGAAGCGCAATGTTAAGTCCTGCTGACCACCTGACCCAGAAAGCTGTATGCGGACAAATGCTGGCTCCCTCGGCCTGAAAGTGAGATGAATGCCGCAACCCCATAGTCGCCTTTGACTGGACTTAACAGCCCAGGGGTTCTTTACCTACAACACTGGAAATTACAGGTGGAGTTGAAATTGACCAGTAATAGATTTAGGAGAGGCAAAAAAGAACTATTTCTTTACACAACATGTAATTAATTTATGTATTGCATTAATTCCTGGTAATATGAACTGCTCTGACAATGAAACAGATCCACTTGGAAGGTGGCGCACTCCCTTTGTGCTGGAGGCTTTTAAAGAGAAGCTGAGTCAGAGATCCTGTAGCAGAAATTTCCTGCATTGGCAAGGGGTTGGCCTCAGTGACCTCGGAGGTACCTTCTTGCTCTGTGATTTTATGACAGCTAAATGGACACCACCCCATGCTCAGAAGCAATGTAACTATCTATGCACTTAATCCCAAGTGCTGGGGACAAACAACAAGGGAGGGCTGTTTGTTGCCTTCATGCTGTGTTTATTAGTTCCCAGAGGTATCTAGCTGACCACTGCTGGAACCAGGATGCTTGGCTCAACAGATCCCTGATCTGATCTCCATCGAGGCTCTCCTGTTCTTAACTGGGTTTGTGGCTGTCAGCCTAGATCTAGATGACCAATTAACTTAAGAAGTGATGACTTTTTAACTCTCTTTGACTGTAGGCTATTTGAATAGTTCATTACCCAACTAAATTATGCTAGTCAGGTAAATCTGACATCTGAAATAAATTTAGAGATTAATGTTGATTTGCGCCTGGGAAAATGAAACTGCATGGAGCAAATCCAAATCATCCTAAATATAATTAGGCTGGGAATATTTTTTTTTCCTGAAGAAAAACAGTCTAAGGGCAAATCCCCTATCTCCATTAAAAGTTGTGGGAAAATTCTCCCCTGGCTTCGCTGCCATTAGGTTTTCTTTTTTGCTCTTCCCAATTTCAGATTGGAAAGTCAGCAAAGTGAGATGTGTCTCTCTCTCTCTCTCTCTGTGTGTGTGTGTGTGTGTGTGTGTGTGTGTGTGTGTGTGTCTGCATTATTGCGCGAAAGTGTGGAATTGTAAGTTCTCTCCTCCACTGCCACTGTGGAGGTTGTCCTTTTTTAAAAAAAGGGGGGGTGTTTACACTAAAAATGCAAGTGCTTAAGTTCTAAGCCAGTGTGAGAGCCAGTGTGGTGTAGTGGTTAAGAGCGGTAGTCTCGTAATCTGGGGAACGAGGTTCGCTTCCCCGCTCCTCCACATGCAGCTGCTGGGTGACCTTGGGCCAGTCACGCTTCTTTGAAGTCTTTCAGCCCCACTCACCTCACAGAGTGTTTGTTGTGGGGGAGGAAGGGAAAGGAGAATGTTAGCCGCTTTGAGACTCCTGAAGGGGAGTGATAAAGTGGGATATCAAATCCAGACTCTTCTTCTACTAGTTGTCCGTAAGAGACAACACACCAAGCTCAACAGCACAGAATCCAAAGGCCACTCTTGTGAACCCAACAGCCATTTTATAATTATTTTGGAGGCACTGGCATTAGAGCCAAACTAGATGCAAGGCTAAATGAAATGCATCATTAGAAACTACATCAGGTTTAAAATGGAACAAAATAACAAGTCTGGTTTTTAACTGGGACCATAGTGCATGGGGGGGGGAGTTTTAACAGCCATGAACCCCACCCTCACCCCAAATTCTAAGAGCACGGTGCTCTTAGCCTTAGGAGCATGGCAGGTGATCTTGTTTATGAGTGGAAAGGGACTTATTTGCCGTCCCATCTAGTTTGGACCCCAGCCAGCCCTATATTCTGCATATTAGGCCCTTAGGCAGGAAGCCTGTAAATGACTCTATAAAATGATGTTACAATCTTAATGCTATTTCTGTGGACACTGTATTAAATTTGATCTAATAATTTAAAAGGAAGGAAGGAAGGAAGGAAGGAAGGAAGGAAGGAAGGAAGGAAGGAAGGAGAAATGACCATGCTGTAAAATCTGGACTCCCTTCATCTGAATTCTGGTGTAAATATGTGAATAAATCACATTTCTTAAAGCTTATCACCGCTTCCACCAGGTCTCCAATTCTCCAAAGGAGCACAGACCTTGGTTGAGGGCCACAAATCGGCAGAGATTGGGGTAACCAGTAACAGTATGCATTCACATTAAGCGTATCTTGGCTTGGCAAAGACAAGCAGGCAGGAACTTGTGTTTACTACAGGAGAAGAAGATATCTGCCTATCTGAGATAGTTCCCCTGACCTACCACAAAATGCACCCAGCTGTTTGCTGATTGCAAAAGCCCAACTGCCCGATATTTCACTTCAACTTAAGTTGCAAGAGTTATCTGCTTGGATATATGAAACTCCAAGAACCCATGTCCCTTTAGACCTACATTTATAAACTACATTAGCCACAAAACTTATTTAGGTGCTGGATTGCAGCGATGGCAACCAGCTTGTTGTTGTTTAGTCATTTAGTCGTGTCTGACTCTTCATGACCCCATGGACCAGAGCACGCTAGGCACTCCTGTCTTCCACTGCCTCCTGCAGTTTGGTCAAACTCATGCTGGTAACTTCGAGAACACTGTCCAACCATCTTGTCCTCTGCCCTCCCCTTCTCCTTGTGCCCTCCGTCTTTCCCAACATCAGGGTCTTTTCCAGGGAGTCTTCTCTTCTCATGAGGTGGCCAAAGTATTGGAGCCTCAGCTTCACAATCTGTCCTTCCAGTGAGCACTCAGGGCTGATTTCCTTCAGAATGGATAGGTTTGATCTCCTTGCAGTCCATGGGACTCTCAAGAGTCTCCTCCAGCACCATAATTCAAAAGCATCAATTCTTCGGTGATCAGCCTTCTTTATGGTCCAGCTCTCACCTCCATACATCGGCAGCCAGCTTGGAAGTCTTTAAAGGGGGATTCGTGGAGAATAAGACTATCAATGGCAACTAGTAGCCACAATGGCTATGTTCCACGAGGGGCATTCATTAAAGATTTCCCCTGATGTACTTCCCGTGGACTGAGACAAACGAAACTGGGCACAGTTATTAGTCCTTCTCTACATAGCTCCCCGCAAGAGTCAAACACTTCTCCCATCGCTTTACGCAGCTGTGGAGACCTCATCTGTAGAAGTCGGCAGGTTGCGTCAGAAGCCATGATGAACTCAGAAATCAGCATTTCGTCGTCTGGAAAAAGCTTGCCTTTCAAAAATAACTTCATGGTTGGAAAGAGATGGAAGTCCGATGGTGCAAAGTTGGGAGACTAAGGAGGTTGAGGAAGGATTTCATAGCCACAGGAGCATGCTTCTGTCTGAGCAAATTGTGAGTTGTGAACCAGGGCATTATCCTGCAGGAGGCAGACACCTTTGGTCAGCATACCACGCTTTACGATTTTGATGGCCTTCCACAATTTCTGCAGCAGTGAAGCATAGTATGTCCCGGTAATTGTGGTACCCTTTGCCAGGGAATCCATCATCACTACTCCACACTGGTCCCTAAAGGCCATGAGCATGACCTTGCCCGCTGACTGTTGAACACGTGCCTACTTTGGAGGTGGTGAGGTAGAGTGCTTGCATTGTTTGGACTGGGATTTACGGTAGTCTCTGGGTCATAAAGATGGACCCATGTTTCGTCCTGAATTAGTCTGGCGAAGAAGTCATCATGGTTTTCGTGACACATGGCCAAAAGAGCCCGTGAGCATGTGACTCGTTCCTGCTTCTGGAAATGCATCAGCAGCCGGGGAACCCACCTTCCAGACACCTTTCCCATGTGCAAATGGTCATGGGTGATTTTTTCTACAGAGCCCACACTGATCTTGACATCTGCAGCTAGTTGGCGAACGGTTATGGGGCGATCCTCCGAAATGGCGGCCTCCACTTGGTGGATGGTGTCTTCTTCGGTGGTGGACTGGTTGCCCAGGAATGGGAGCCATTCCACTGAAGTCTGACCACTTAAACTGACAATGGCAGTGCTTGACTACGTCATACGGGGGTCCTCCTCCCCATAAGTCCCTTTCATCTCATCGAACGTCTCCCATGGTGTGCACCCCTTCAAGTACAGGAACCTGATGACCGCTCTGCATTCAACTGGTTCCAATATCAGACGTTACTCCATGTTAGCACACGTAACAGAGAAACTGTTAGGAGTTCAGAGCTACAAATTACCACGTTACCTATGGAGAGATGTGGAGAGATAAATGTGCAGTTTCATCCTCCTACAATAATTGGAAGTGGATCAGGGGAAATCTTTAATGAGCGACCCTCGTACCTCAGCAGCTGGAGGCAATGAACCTCTGTGCGCCAGTTGCTGTGTACACATGTGGAGAGAGAGGGGTGTTGGACTGAAGTCCTGCTTGCAAGTTTCCCACAATCCACTGTGACAGCAGGGTGCTGGTGTTGACCTATAAAGCTTCACACAGCTCAGGATCTCAATACCTTATTGACTGAACCAACCTGGACCCTGCTCCTGTCATCTAAGGCCCTTCTCTATGTCCCCCATCCCAGAGAGGTTCAGGGGTGGCAACAAGAGAACGGGCCTTTTCTGTGTTGGCTCCCCAATTGTGAAATGCAGACCCTCCAAGTGTCCCTATTTTCCAGGAACAATCCCAGATTTACAGAAACCATCCCAGTTTCTGATTTGATCCCAGAATGCCCCGCTTTTCCTTAGGATGTCCCTATTTTCATCAGAGAAATGTTGGAGGGTATGGAGTTATGCAACTCCTGAGCCAAGCAAATAAGTAACTATACTACCTTTAGAAGACTTCTGAATGCAGTCCTGTATAGGGAAGTTTTTTAATGTTTAACATTTTATTATGTTTTTATAGGTGTTGAAAGCCGCCCACAGTGCGAACCCAGTCAGATGGAGGTAGTATTACTATTATTATTATTATTATTATTATTATTATTATTATTATTATTATTATTGAATAGGACATCCCTATTTTCACCAGAGAGCATGGAAATGCTCCCCCAAGAGAGGCTAGCCTGGTGCCATCACTACATATCTTTAGGCAACAGGCGAAAACATTCCTCTTTACTCAGTCCTATGGCTATTAAATAATCTATGGCCTGTGAAAGTGAGGGAGAGGACAGTTATTATGATGACTATTTTATTATTAGGCTTATGCTTTGTATTATGTTTTTATCACTGATGTTCTGTAATGTGTTTTTAAATATATAAATTGAAATAATAATAATCATCATCAAAGATAGGCCTTGGGCCTGATCTAGAATGTCTCTTCTTATTAAGTGTTAGACAGAAGGTAGGAAAGGAACAAGACTTTCAGCTTTCCATGCATGTTCTTTGAACAAGACTTTCAGCTTTCCATGCATGTTCTTTGAATATCCATCTAAATCAGGTTTTAATAACTCCAATGAATGGGTGCAGTTCAGCCAAGAACATACTTTGCTATCTCCCCTTGGAAATCCATGGAACTTAAATTGCTTGACGAGATGCTACCTAATATTTACACCAATATTAACTGAGACATACTCCCCTCCTGGAGGGTCATTCTTTTGCAGGTGGGATCCAGCCACATACCAGCAAATTTAGTACAGCATTGTCGAGCTCCATTCAGTCACTTTTTGCAAGGCATTCACAATGCCACCATCCACTCTTTATCATCCTATATTTCTCTGTGGTTCTTTCAACTTTTCTCAGAAGAATTTTAAAGCACTGCAAGCTCCATAGGTATAGGTGCCTTTAGCACAGCACTTCTCTTAAAATAAAAAAGGTAGGTAAAAGGTTACATGAACAGTGATATACTGGAAAGAGAACCAGTGCACAGTCGTTCCATCATTTCATAGAACCATCGAATTGTAGAGTTGGAAGGGACCATGAAGAAGAAGAAGAAGAGTTTGGATTTGATATCCCACTTTATCTCTACCAGTAGGAGTCTCAAAGCAGCTAACATTCTCCTTTCCCTTCCTCCCCCACAACAAACACTCTGTGAGGTGAGTGGGGCTGAGACCATTCAGAGACGTGTGACTAGACCAAGGTGACCCAGCAGCTGCATGTGGAGGAGCGGAGACCCGAACTTGGTTTACCAGATTACGAGTCCACCGCTCTTAACCACTACACCACACTGGCTCTCGTGAGGGTCATCTAGTCCAACCCCCTACAACATAGGCATATTTAGCCCAACATGGGACTTGAATCCGCAACCCCGAGGTTAAGAGTCTCATGCTCTGCTGACTGAGCTGTCCCAGTGCTTTGATTCCTTTAAAAACAAAGACAGGGTCATAAAATGGTACCCCCTGCAAAGGTTTCAGAAAATGTGGAGACAGAACACAGAAAAAGCACAGTACCTCTAACAGTGTAGAAAGTGAATTGAAGCTTACATTGAAAGAACAATGACTAGGGATGGATCTACACAAAACACTATAAATAAGCCATAAATTAAATTGTTATAAGAAAAGCGGGGGAAACCCCTATGTAAAATCGCATAGAAAAGCGCTGTGCTCTACAGCGCTCTCTAGTGTTGCATGTTCATAACACATTTAAAAAACGCTGTTTTTTGACTAATGTAGCTGAGTCCTAGGAAACACTAGAGGTCACCCATCTGGAAGCCGTTGTCTTCCAATTGTTCCAAACAGAACCAGGCAATAATATTTAGAAGTGGGAATTGGCATAGCAGGTTGACAACAAATGGCAGTCCCTGGGAATTCTCTTGCTCAGATTTCACCTCATCCTTGAGAGTGGACTAAAGCGAGCCACTCTCTTTCCCTCCGTTGGAAGGATGGAAAATGAGAGCAATAAAGGATTGTGGTTTGTAATCCATGTTAGTCATATTCAGAGCAGGCCCAGTGGAATTAATGGACAGGACTGGTGTGTCAGAAACAGGGGAAGTAGGCAGGTAGGGACTGGCTGAAAGCAGGCTGAGGTAAAATGTACAAACCAAAGGACATCGTGTGAAAGAAGATGTTGAACACACAAAACAAGCATTTTTCCTACACAACACAGAACTAAACTCGTAAAACAAGACCAGAACGAGCGGTTGTCATGCTTTGCTCTCCACGCTCTTTATAGCATGGGGTAATTTAAAGCGATTGACATTTGCCTTCAGACGTATTCGATTCACGATAAAAATCTAGCGTCAAAACCTTCAGCGGTCACAATCAGATTGTTGCAACTTAAAAATAGAGCCAGGGTTGATTTGTATTAACTGTAAGGCCACTTAAGACTCTCATAGCCACTCTTAGGTGAAGCAATGGCGTCCGGCTCCTTTGCACGACGTGTGGTGGAAAGAAGCTTGGTAAAAATGAGTGGGTGGGTGTGATTTGGTTATCACCTCTTCTATATTATATTATACAGTGGTACCTCGGGTTAAGAATTTACCATATTTTTTGCTCTATAAGACTCACTTTTTCCCTCCTAAAAAGTAAGGGGAAATGTGTGTGCGTCTTATGGAGCGAATGCAGGCTGCGCAGCTATCCCAGAAGCCAGAACAGCAAGAGGAATTACTGCTTTCACTGCGCAGCGATCCCTCTTGATGTTCTGGCTTCTGAGATTAAGAATATTTTTTTTCTTGTTTTCCTCCTCCAAAAACTAGGTGTGTCTTGTGGTCTGGAGTGTCTTATAGAGCGAAAAATGCGATAATTCATTATGGAGGTCCATTCTTAACCTGAAACTGTTTTTAACCTGAGGTACCACTTTAGCTAATGGGGCCTCCCTCCTGCTGCCGCTGCGCGATTTCTGTTCTCATTCTGAGGTAAAGTTCTTAACCTGGGGTACTATTTCTGGGTTAGCGGAGTCTGTAACCTGAAATGTTTGTAAGCCGAGGTACCACTGTATATTTTTATATAAATACAGTGGTACCTTGGGTTACATACGCTTCAAGTTTCAGATGCTTCAGGTTACAGACTCCGCTAACCCAGAAATAGTACCTCGGGTTAAGAACTTTGCTTCAGGATGAGAACAGAAATTGTGCGGCAGTGGCATGGCGGCAGCAGGAGGCCCCATTAGCTAAAGTGGTGCTTCAAGTTAAGAACAGTTTCAGGTTAAGAATGGACCTCCAGAACGAATTAATTACGTAACCAGAGGTACCACTGTATATTATACCGTGTGTGTGTATTATTTTTTTAAAGGCATTAATCAGTGTACATAAAACACCATGAAACAATCTGCCCTACTGAAAGATTGGCTCCACACAGATGTGGAATGAATATTACATGGCAGTTTCACAAATTGAAGCCATTGAGTAGGCACCTATAGGGCAAGGTGACTCTCCAGGTTAACTGGTCTCAAGCTGTCAAGAGCTCTAAATAAAAAATAGTAAACAATGAACTTGACATAGTAAACCTCTGTCTTTTGTCATGAAACTGTATCTGATTGAGGACTATAGGCAAACAGGAGCTGAAGCACTTGCACAGGCCAGATGTTTAAATAACTCTGCACTGCCCTCTGGAGGGATGTCGCTGAGAATATTCCTGATGTCTTTAAATAGATGTGCATCTTCTGCATTGCTCTTCTGAAGTCAGGGCTTCTTCTTTCTTTCTTTCTTTTGGGCCAATTATTTTTATTGATTTTCCGTAATTTTTAACAAATTGTCACCCAATTAGTACCAATCAGCCAGGGCTCAGCTCTGTCACCTGTCAAGCGGGCGCCATTGTCATTTGTTCATGGTGAGATCCTGCACATCTTTTTCTAGAAAAATAACCCTCTAGAAATCAGTTCTGGCTGAAGCTTTAAAACAGCAGCAGCAGCAGCAATAGTAGTCGAATAATGATTTGTACAAAACCTTTGCCCTAAACCTAGTAACAGATTAATGCATGAATTTATTGATAATTTATTGATAAATAAATTCCCTTCGATAATTTTTATTGTTAATGGAAGCTTCTCAGATTATTATTTTTTACATAAGGGGACCCAGATTTTAAGTGACTTAAAATAATAATTTATTATTTATACCCTGCCCATCTGGCTGAGTTTCCCCAGCCACTCTGGGAAGCTTCCAATCAAGTGTTAAAAACAATACAGCATTAAATATTAAAAACTTCCCTAAACAGGTCTGCCTTTAAAAGACCAGATGTCTTTTAAAGAGAAGATTGCTGCTTATTTCCTTCACATCTGAAGGGAGGGCGTTCCACAGGGCAGGCGCCACTACCGAGAAGGCTCTCTGTCTAAAATCTCACTTTAGGTGAAATTGCAGAGGGAGAGAGGCAACTACAAAGCCATTGTGTCACTGCTTGTAACTACTGTCCCAAAGAAAGGGTGTGCAATATGACCACCTTAGAACCTAGGATTTGTTTCTAAAAAGCGAAAGTCCTTCTAGCCCGAGCCAGAAATCAGTGCCCTGAGTCTAGGTATGTTGTTTGTATTTGCACTTGCTCATGAAACGGGGGATGGGAACCAGTGGCGTAGCGTGGGTTGTCAGCACCCGGGGCAAAGCAAGTAATTTGCGCCCCTAACCCGTGGATTTGCGCCCCCTAACCCTAACCCCCAGATGTTGCACCCGGTGCGGCCGCCCCCCCCCTGCACCCCCACGCTACGCCACTGATGGGAACGACGACCCTGAATATGCACAGAGTCACTCTCAAACTGATCTTAAAGGTGACTGACAAATAAAAAGAAGCGTATAAAAAATCAAAGCAAACCACCATTTTTAAAAAAAGTCAGTAGATGGAAAATGTTGAGCATGAATGAATGAATGAATCTTTATTTGTGTCAGACATCGGCCTTAGCAATAAAACAACAATACTATATACAAAGAATAGAAATAAAAAGTCAATTATATAAAATACATTTTAGGGTTTTGAATCAATAGTCAAATAGTGGATCTTATTCTGATTGCCCCAGCTAAAAACCTTGCAACCTTTGCTGTCACCTGCTCATCTTGACCTGCCAAGAGAAAGGACACTGTGGCAGTGGTTGGGCGACCTGGAATGGACAATAAAAGAGGGGTGATAATCTCATTCCTCAAGTCTTTATAAAGAGTGCAAGCCAGAAGGGCATGCGCCACCGATTCGGTACTGCCATCTCCACAGGGACATAAGCGTTTTTCGTGTGGAATCTGTTGGAATCATCCCTCAAGTACAGCCAAGGGTAATACCACATGCTTTCTACTCATTCCACTCATCCTTGAGTAAGGACTATTGATATTCCCAAATATGCAGAATTAAGTGGCAAGAAGATTTCAAGAAGGGATGTCTCCAGTCCTGCCTATAGATGCTGAAGGTTCAATCTTGGGGTCTTTGTTGTGTGAACAGTCCTGAGATCTACAGATGAAGGGCAGTATACAAATTAATTAATTAATTAATTAATTAATTAAGAATATTGTATGCAAAACATATGCTGCACCAGCCGTTCAGGATGTTGATGGATTTCCTCCCATCCTCATTATTCCAAACAAATCGAAGAGCACTCTTGCCGGTTTGGTAGAGAGCATGTCTGAACCAAGTCCTAGAAATCCAGCTTCCATGGTAACAAACTACCAGATTATAAAGGCCAGCTGAGCCACTAATAATAATAATAATAATTTTTATTGAAGATTGGCTTGGTTTACAAAAGTATGTGCATTGCCTTTCTCTCTCTCTCTCTCTTTAGGTTGTACTTTCTGCAGATCAATTACATTTGTTGTGGAATGTTAGTCTTGTGTACCGTATAATTTTTTTAAAAAATTATTTTAAAAATGTAGTATAAACATCGACAACTGGGAAACACGGGCCTGCAAGCACTCCAATTGGAGAGCTGTCTTTACTAAAGGTATCATGGACTTTGAAGAAAGGGAGAAACATGCTAAGAGGAAGGCATGCTTGGCAAACCCTCACCATGATCAACTCCCACCCGAAAACCCATGTCCCCTCTGTGCAAGGACGTGTGGATCCAGAATTGGCCTCCACAGTCACTTACGGACTCACTGCTAAAACCCTGTTTTTGAAGACAATCTTACTCGTCTATGAGTGATCGCCAGGGTTGGGAGAGAAGGGGTGGGGAGAGGCGGTGGGGTGGTAAAATTTATGGTATATTCTTTTCCTTAGTGTATGTGTGAGGTTTTGTGTAGCTGAGCCACTTCTGAATGAATGGGTGACCTCACTGGAATATTGGTGGCTAGGTCAATATGCTTCTTAAAGAGCCAGGTGTCACATGATGTGGGGGGAAATTAGACTGTGCTTAAAAAAAATTGCATACACACTAAATTCAAATGTCTATAATCTGAGCCACTTGCAGTGTGGTCCACAAATGCATCAGAAAGTTATGCATGGCCTCTACATCAGCTTTGATTAATGGTCGATGCTGCCTTCTAACTGCTCTATTTGACTGAATGGGGGAGAGAGAGAGATAAAAGTGAAAAAGCAGTAGCGTATTCTGATGTGGCAATACACAAATGTTTTCATGCATCATGGCACCTTGGTAAAAGAAAGCTCTCCAAAACAGGATTTTCCTGTTGGCAAGGAGACACTATATTTGCTTAAAACAACAGTCGTATGTTTCTGCAGTATTCAACAGGTACAAACAAGGAAACATAGAAATAGAGGGGAGGGGGGGAGAGAACTATTGGGGAGGGTGGAATTATAGCCTGACATTTACAAAGATAGCTCAGAATGTTTCAGTGAGTGACAAATATAGTTGAAAGCTGCCCAGGTATTTTTACATAAACCTGATTGTTCCCATATGCTGATGTTTCCCAATACTGCAATAAGCCTGTAATTCTTGCTGGGTTTTATTTAGTAACATAATAAATTACTTTCCAACTGTCAGTAGCAGAAACTTTTACATCTTGGTTTTCTAGTGGGTTTTTTTCTCCTTCTTTTAAGTATCTTTGCGCTAAAGCCGCTTCATTCCATTTCTGACAGGAGTTGTAAGGTTGCCAATCCTTGTATTCGTATCGAAATCATCCAAGTGGCTTATGGGATGATTTTCTATGGTGGAAGTCAGTGTGGACAGTCAGAGGTGGGTGAGGTTACTAGCATGAGGTTTAGTTGGAGAACAAGAGGAATTGCTTATTGATGGGTGACTAGTCTCCCTTCTTCATTGGCTCTGAACTTGGGATTGCTTTTATTACCCCTCTTCTCCATGGGGAAGCAATGTATCTCTCCCCCTCATATTAATATTGAGGCTACAAGGCTTCTCCTAATGAGAACACTGGAGAACCCCTCCAGTGTCTCACTCTTCCTGTTTCCGTCTGTGCCCCATCCAGGAATCAACACAAGATTTAGCAGCTTCCTTCTCCCCACCTCTCTCGGCCTAGGTAGCAGCTGCCAGGACATTACACCCATTTGCTTCTACGTGGTTCCATGCTTATTTCAGACATCGTGGTATAACACAATGTTTAGCTGGTAATATATTGTGATGTTGACATCCAGATATTGCCCAGCCCTAGTCATTCATGGTGGCTGGAAGAGGCTGCACTAAGAGACCAGCAGCCATGGCTGACTGCTGCTTTGGAGCCAAGGTTCCTGAAGCTAAGAGAGAGGCAATGAGGTACAGTGGTACCTTGGAAGCCGAACGGAATCCATTCCAGAAGTCCGTTCAACTTCCAAAATGTTCAGAAACCAAATCACGGCTTCTGATTAGCTGCAGGAAGCTTCTGCAGCCAATCAGAAGCCGTGGAAGCCCCATCGGATGTTCTGCTTCCAAAAATAGTTCGCAAACCAGAACAGTCACTTCCGGGTTTGCAGCGTTCAGGAGCCAAAATGTTCGAGAACTAGCTATTCGAAAACCAAGGTACGACTGTACACACTTGGGTTATAATGTTCTGCAGTCCTTCCGTTGCAGACTTCCAGGTGTCAATGTGTGCTAATAAACCATATTACTTAATGACACCAGCTTCCACTTTGCCTCAATCCTCTCAACAGAAACACAACTCTGGGGAGGTGCCTGGACCCCTGGGAATTTTGCTACCACTCGGCAGAGATTGCAGTGGCGTGTAAGACCAGTAATAGACCCCAAGCTGGGAGAAGGCACTTTGGGCTGATAATGGCTCAGCAATAGAGTACAGGTCTTGTAGCATGCGTAAAATGTCTCATTTAATCCCAGGCATCCTGAAATAGTGAGTGGGGGCAAGAGGAACCCCCTCCAGACCCTGGAAAGCGATTGCTACCCTTGACTATTTTGAAGAAATATTGTATACACAACAGACAGATGGATAGCTGGAGGTCTATCAATCTATTTCTTTCACTCTTTTTCTCTCTTTACTTTTACTACGGTACCTCAGGTTAAGCACTTAATTCGTTCCGGAGGTCCATTCTTAACCTGAAACTGTTCTTAACCTGAAGCACCACTTTAGCTAATGGGGCCCCCTGCTGCTGCTGTGCCGCTGGAGCACAATTTCTGTTCTCATCCTGAAGCAAAGTTTTTAACCCGAGGTATTATTTCTGGGTTAGCAGAGTCTGTAACCTGAAGCGTATGTAACCTGAAGTGTACGTAACCCGAGGTACCACTGTATATTCCTCAATAGTTTATTTTTATTCCTGTATCATTACTCTCTCTCATTGTGCTTTGGTAAAAATTGTACACAGATGAAGGGGAAGGGGCGGGGAAGGGGAGATCTCACAGGGTGAGGGGCTGTGAGGAGAGAGGGGTGAGCCCAGGTGAGAGCTGGCAGGGCACATCTTCCTTTGTAGGGGATGGAAGTTTAGATATTGTGCTGAGGGAGGAACTTACAGGGTGTTTTTTCTGTTTCTTCTTTCTTTAGTTTCTTTCTTCTCTTTATTTCCTGTAGATTAATTTGTTTATTTTTATTGTATTGTGAAAACTTCAATAAAAAAAGTCAGAGAGAGAGAGAGAGAGAGAGAGAGAGAGAGAGAGAGAGAAAGAAAGAAAGAAAGAAAGAAAGAAAGAAAGAAAGAAAGAAAGAGGAATTGCTAGATGAACAAATAGATGAACAAATACTATTACTCAGTGATTTCTCCTGTAGCTTCCTATTTTTGCCCCACATGTCCCAATTAAAGTGCTTCCAAAACAAACTCATGCTTCAAAAGGGGGGGGGGGAATGGAGGGAAGGCTACATGCATTTTTTCATCCAGCTTATCCATAAAAAGGTTTCGGATTTCATTTCTAGCGAAGGACACTTTTGGGTGTGGTGGTTTCATGGGTTTTCTGATCCAGTTTAACTATCCCTAATTAAACCCTGTGTATTAAAATCTGTCCCTCATTAAAACAAATTCAGGAGACAGATAGTGCTGGAGATAACATATATGTCTCTGGCGATTATGTAATTTTAAAAAACCCCTTTGTATTGAAATACGATTGGGATCCTCTGAGCTGTCAGCTCCATCTCATACCTTGTTTCCTGGTACATGCCGGAATGTGTCACGTTCAAATAACTTGCACTCACTGTTCAATGTCTCATTGGTTCATACGGCTCTGGGTCATTCTTCTGCAGCACTGCTTTCCAAAGTTACCCGCACTCAATAATCTGGTTTAGCAATCCCCTGCGACCATTTCTATTACATTTGTTTGAAATATGAGAAGGGCCATTCATTTTTCGAATATTTCTGATGTTGTCAAAACACTGTTCGCTTGCAGTGTTCATTTTAGCAAGACAAGAAGTGTTCAGAACTTGACGACAAGTTCCCACTTTTCTTAAGTGCTATTCAATTTCAGTTTACTTGATCTACAGACCATCAACGTCAAATGCAATGCAGGATTAACAAAACAACTACAGCAGAGAGAGAAAGAAGTCACAACAGACATACATAGAAATTGTGCCTTTTAAAAGGTATAGCAAAATCCAAAAACAGTCAGAAATATTTTTAAAAATGCAAACGCGAAATGCATCTGACATTTTCATCATTGTGATCACAGCAATGAAACTGGTTATATTAATCTGTACCCTTAGGCTGGGAATGTGCCATCAAAACTGAAACACGGAATTTATCCAAGTTTCCTAAATGCAGAGGAAAATAAATCAGGATCTTATAACCTTTAAAAAAAATACATTGTAGAAGAACATGGGCTAATATGCTTTCCCAAGGATAAACTTTCGAATGCTGAGAGGCCGCCTCAAAAAACAACCTTCCCTGAATGCAGACACCAAAGTATTGAACTGAGCCATCGAAAACACTCTCCTATATCTAGGAATGTTCAATCGTTCTAGAGAGAAGATTGATAACTTTCTTAAGTTTACAAAAGAAGAGAAGAAGAGTTTGGATTTGATATCCCGCCTTTCACTCCCCTTCAGGAGTCTCAAAGCGGCTAACATTCTCCTTTCCCTTCCTCCCGCACAACAAACACTCTGTGAGGTGAGTGGGGCTGAGAGACTTCACAGAAGTGTGACTAGCCCAAGGTCACCCAGCAGCTGCATGTGGAGGAGCGGAGACACGAACCCGATTTCCCAGATTACGTGACTACCGCTCTTAACCACTACACCACACTGGCTTTTCCGACATCTACAGAATAGCCAAAAACTCAGGAGTGGGTTAACCATGGGCCAAGAACAGCCTTGAGGCATGTCACCCGAGTTCACCCAGTTGGCTTGCCCAAAAACATATGGAGCAAGTGGCAAGCCACTCTGAATGTGCCTGAATCAGTTTGTGCAGATCAGTTTGTGTTGGTAGAACATGCCCCCCCCCCAGCAGAACATTCTCCTAGCCTAGCATATGTCCATGACTGAGCTACTACTGCAGTTTCTTGACATTCATAGCTCTCTTCTTGACCTTTCAATTTAAGTAACAACCGAAAAGTGCAGGAAGAATAGGATGCATATAACATACCTTTGGCTGAATCCCTCTGGGAATTCGTCCTTCTCCCCCACCTCTCAACATAATTACATGCTTTTAAAGGAAAGAAGACTCCGACTTGGTTTTGAAGTCAACCAGTCCTCTATGCAAGGCTTTAAAATGTTGTGTTATAGTGCCCCCCAAAGGAATAGGACTATTGGTACAGCTGTCAACTCCCCGGCGTTTAAAAAGTATTCCAGAGGATAGTAATTGATCCATGTGTGAGAGATCATTTTATGTTTCAAGAAAGAGGGGCAAAGGGCAGGGCTGAGAGCCCTGGAAGTTAGCAGTGTGAGAGTGGCAAATAACATTTGGAGGATACCGGCTTAGAATCATAGAATCAAAGAATCATAGAGTTGGAATAGACCACAAGGGCCATCGAGTCCAACCCCCTGCCAAGCAGGAAACACCATCACAGCACTCCTGACATATGGTTGTCAAGCCTCTGCTTAAAGACCTCCAAAGTAGGAGACTCCACCACATTCCTTGGCAGCAAATTCCACTGTCGAACAGCTCTTGCTGTCAGGAAGTTCTTCCTAATGTTTAGGTGGAATCTTCTTTCTTGTAGTTTGGATCCATTGCTCCGTGTCCGCTTCTCTGGAGCAGCAGAAAACAACCTTTCTCCCTCCTCTATGTGACATCCTTTTATATATTTGAACATGGCTATCATATCACCCCTTAACCTCCTCTTCTCCAGGCTAAACATGCCCAGCTCCCTTAGCCCAGCTCCCTTAGGCTTGGGGAGGGCTGCCCCTTACCATACATTTCCAGAGCATCCCCTGGATAATAATCTGCGCCTGCCTCTCACTTTAAAGGACCCAATGTTTTCCTGCTGCAAATATGCAGAATGTGCCATTTAAAAGTTGAAAGGGAAGTCTCTCCCTCTCTAGACTGCAGCCAAACCAAGAACAAAGGGCAGCATAGCCACTATTACTAAAAGGTTATAATTAGCTCATTATTTAATTTTTTTAAAAAACTTCCCTCCAAATTTAATGTGATTTTCTTTTGTCGGGCCCTGCATGCAATGGATTTTTAGTGCCAAAAACCAACATTTAAAGGAAACACACACACAAATGCTGAACCTGCAAGGCAAGCTGATGAAAGCCGGCAAATGTACGTTTAATGGGCCATTGTTTCGCCATATGTCTTCTGATGCAAGGACAAATGCTCTGTATTAAATAACAGTTAAAATCAGGCAGGGAGCCACAGTGGGGGGCTGAATGGGACACAGCTGTTCTCTGTTTTAAGAGAGCAACCTAGACAGCAGGGCAGGGCAGGGCAGGGGGTGATGACAATGTGGGTCTCACAACTCATCCCTTTCCCATTTGGACTGGTGGCTTTTGCACCTGATAGCTAGAGCACAAGTTACTTCTGAACACCAGGTGCCAACAAGGGAAGCCTTCATGCCTTGCTTGGGATTCTCTATTCTCATGCTGTGTTTTTCCTGTTGTGAACCACCCTGGGGTCTTTGGATGAAGGGTGCTATACAAATTTATTAAATCAAAACAAAATAAAACCAAGTGCTGCTAGTTGTTGTTTCTTTTGGTTTTCCAGTGCATTTCTTATCAATAAAAAAATTGGAGAAGAGGCAGTGGAAGAGGATTGGAAAAAATTTAAGGACTATCTACAAAAACATTATAAGTTACATGAATGTTGAGAATTTGCTAAGTTTTGGGAAAAACATGCTTCAGTATTGAGATTTGAAAATGATGGAAATTAAGTTATGACCGTGAAAAGTTTAAATTTTAGAGTATATAATTAGATGAAAGTACAAAAACACATGAAACAAGGTATCAATTTGCTGTTTATTTTTTATTGTAAAGAATGCAGGGGATGGAAGATGTGGGGAAGTCCAGTTGATTATGAAAAAAGATCTGGAAAAGTAAATTTTCTTTTATTTAATTTCTTCTTTCTTTTTGTAAAATCGCTTTTGTTGTGTTATTGATGATGTATTCTGACCTTGGAAAAAAAGCAATAAAAATATTATTAAAAAAATTAAAAAAATAAAAATAAAAAAATTGGTGTGGCACAAGCAAATTTTAATTCTTAAAAGTGTTGCCCAGAAGAAGAAGAAGAAGAAGAAGAAGAGTTTGGATTTGATATCCCGCCTTTCACTCCCCTTAAGGAGTCTCAAAGCAGCTAAGAATCTCCTTTCCCTTCCTCCCCCACAACAAACACTCTGTGAGGTGAGTGGGGCTGAGAGACTTCAAAGAAGTGTGACTGGCCCAAGGTCACCCAGCAGCTGCCTGTGGAGGAGCGGAGACACGAACCTGGTTCCCCAGATTACGAGACTACCGCTCTTAACCACTACACCACACTGGCTCTTTTCTCCCAGAGAAAACGGTTTGAGAACGACTAGAATGTGGTACGCAATACTTGAAATCTTCCCCTGCTTTAGGAAGCAGGCCAGCCACCACCTTATGCCAAGCTGGGGTGTGTGTGTGGATTGAGCAGTAGTATCCTTCCACTCGCATCTGCAAGCACAGGCCTCCCCTTGCGATTGCTCCAACATTGCTCCGATGAAAATAGGGACATCCTTAATAATAATAATAATCTTTATACCCCACCCATTTGACTGGGTTGTCCCAGCCACTCTGGGCAGCTCCAACATATATAAAAATATAATTAAACATTAATCATTTATAAAAACTCCCCTATACAGGGCTGCCTTCAGATGTCTTCTAAAGGTTACTTATCTCCTTGGCTCAAAGGTCACATAACTCCATACCCTCCTTTTCTCTGAAAAGCGGGACATTCCAGGATCAAATCACAAATCGGGACGGCTTCTGTAAATCCGGGGCTGTGCCTGGAAAATAGGGACACGTAGAGGATCTGTAGTGCTTGCAGAGCCTGGTAAAGGTAAAGGGACCCCTGACCGTTAGGTCCAGTTGTGGCTGACTCTGGGGTTGCGGCGCTCATCTCGCTTTATTGGCCGAGGGAGCCGGTGTACAGCTTCCGGGTCAAGTGGCCAGCATGACTAAGCCGCTTCTGGCGAACCAGAGCAGCGCACGGAAATGCTGTTTACCTTCCCGCCAGAGCGGTACCTATTTATCTACTTGTACTTTGACATGCTTTCAAACTGCTAGGTTGGCATGAGAAGGGACCGAGCAAAGGGAGCTCACCCTGTCGCGGGGATTCGAACCGCCAACCTTCTGATCAGCAAGTCCTGTGTTCTGGTGGTGGGGCTGAGCCTGAAAATGTAGGGTGCCTGAAAATGCTTAGTCCCTTGGCAAGAGCATACAGTGTGCACGTTTAAAATATTAGCAGCACCTACAAGAAAACATTATTAAAGGCAAAAGTTCCCAATTTTTAAAAAATGGGATGCAGAAGGGGAGGAAAACCCCTGCCAAATATATAGCTGTAAGATCTTTAGCTGCATTCTTGGAACACATATCTAAAGGAAGTTCTTTTAAATTAAACGTACTTAGGATCACTGTGTTAAGTCTAGACAGAGAAAACTGAAACAAATGTGATGGGGGCGCTGTAGTCTCAACTATGCTTCTTGTGTCTCGCTGTTATCCCTGCTAAAACTGGTTTCTCGGGTGTCTTAGGGGGCCTGTGAACTGGGATCAAAGTCTTCATCTGTTCTGTGTGGCTGCAGGATGGAACCCAGCACCATCCATACAAGGACATGTTATCTATGGGGCCAGGGACATACCCCGCTCCCTCACCCCCAAAAAAGCACAGACTCATGGGAACTGAGCACACTCAACATTCGTGGAAAACTGGCTGCTTTTTTTTTCCCAAGCGGAAGGGGTTGGAATTGCTGGAAGAGAGCATAGCTGGCTAGAACTCTAAACAGGAACACGCAAACATTTCGTGGAGGCTCCACACATATCAAACAAGAGACGTTTTTTTTAACAAACAGGTATCTGAAAGCATGCAACGCAAGTAACACCTTACAGTGCAAGGAAACTGCCTTTTTTTGCTGTGCACCTGTGACTGAGAGGAGTGTGTTCTTGCGCAATGATAAGTGAAATAGACCTTAATTTATTTCTGCTTTACAGGTGGTGGGCAATCCAAATCTTTAAATCAGAGGCTGATTGCCCGCACAATATGCTCAAATATATCACGGAACTGGCCAGTAGAGGGCTCTCTTAGCTCTATAAAATATACAAAAAAGAGTTTTCTCAAGAGCATGAAGATATCAGTTGTTTTTTATTCCCTTAAGAGAAACTGCTACAGAAGTAACATTGTATTGTTTGATATAACAAGCTTTAAAAATAAAGCCAAATGCATTTTTGCAGAGCTTTCAGAAACAGTGGTACAGTCCAGAGCTTGAGCATGTCTACTGCTTGTAAATTAGGCTGGGGTTATGCAGAATAAATGTGGCAGAATGCATGCTTTTGAAAAATCCAGCTCATGGCG
The DNA here is from genome assembly GCF_965112155.1 of Podarcis liolepis. NCBI lineage: Eukaryota > Metazoa > Chordata > Lepidosauria > Squamata > Lacertidae > Podarcis > Podarcis liolepis. Next base: position 30,934,270 of record NC_139571.1, read on the forward strand.
TTCCATGCACTTACTTCACATTGAAATAAGCCCTAATATGTGTACATGACCACCCTAATGTAATGCCTGCCACTCTTTTCTATAGACAGTGGACCCTTGGGTTACGTACTGCTCTGGATACGTAATATTCAGGTTGCGAAAGTGGCAAACCCAGAAGTGTATTCTTCCGGGTTTTGCCACTTGTGCATGCGCAGAAGCGCTCTGCGCATCACGCGCATGCACAGAAGCGCTCGATCACACTGAGCACATGCGCAGAAGCGATGCCTCTAGTTATGGATTTTTCGGCCCCCAAAATGAATTAAATTCATCACAAGAGGGTCCACTGTATCTGATTTTAGAACTGAGGAACCAGGCATCCTGATTTGGCCCAGGGACTGATCCTTATTGACATAATCAGTACAGTGGTACCTTGGGTTAAGTACTTAACTTGTTCCTGAGGTCCATTCTTAACCTGAAACTGCTCTTAACCTGAAGCACCACTTTAGTTAATGTGGCCTCTGGCTGCCGCCACGCTGCCGGAGCACGATTTCTGTTCTCATCCTGAAGCAAAGTTCTTAACCCGAGGTACTATTTCTGGGTTAGTGGCGTCTGTAACCTGAAGCGTATGTAACCCGAGGTACCACTGTATTTTCAAGCAGTAATTCGGGGGGGGGGGGGATGACTATACAAAACCACTTCAGGATAATCAAACATACAGAAAGTATCTTTTTGTCAGTAAGAAAAACACTCAAAATCATACAATTAGATGTTACTTTTAATAGGAAGTAAAGGGTGTGTGTGCATAATCTTTAGGGATCCAATAACTTGATTGTTCATCTATTTTCCCATGTTCTGAACATCTCTTCAAGAGCAAAATATTTTCACAATGCTTTTAAAACAGAAGAGAAGGCAAGTTACTGGAACATTACAGTCCTTTTTAAAGCAATACAATGACGATAGCCTTTAGAGTCCCAGAGATTGAAACTATAAGATTACAAGCATTTAAGACACCTAGTTTTGAAATACTTGCAGCTGTATTCATTGATCAATTTCACTTTGAACAAAATATAGGTAGGATGGAATCTGATTTCTTCATAAATACTTTCACAAGGATGGAGTGTTTACATTTTCTTCATTGGCAATAAAAAAGTGCTCAATTCACAAAAAGGGATACATCAAACCCAAAACATGCAATGGTTGTTCATTTTTTAAAAAACCAAACTTTACTGTAACCCAACATTGAAGTAAGCAGTAATTCAGTTAACTTGTAGTATTTGCCCAAAAGAAAAAAGGTCTAAGTTTAGCTTTGTGTATATAGCCTCTCCATTTATTATGAAAGGAAGGGGGCAGGGAAAAGAACATACCTCAAAAATCAATGATCAATAATCTAAAACAATGAGTGGTTTAATTTGAATTTTTAATCCAGCACTTCATGTGAAATAATGGGCCTCTTGCAGTAATTAGATACATCTGAAGCAGCAAAAAAACCCACCACCTACATTTTTGGCATATTTTAACGTTTATTCAAATATATTTTTTCCTTAAATTTATGAAGCCATTATCCAGTGTTATCATGAAATACAGACTGTTGATTCTAGGTAGCCTTTGCTATCTCCAAGACCAATGTTAATTAAAAAGAAATAAAGCAGGGCACCACACTAATTTTGGGAGCTAGTACACTAAAAGAGTGAAAACCTGGGGGAGGGGGCATGAACTTACAATTTATAGAAGAAAGGAACTAAGTATCTGCAAAAAAGCTGGTTTTTGGTTGTATAGTATTTTACACTTTGATCTGCTACACCTGCCAATTTAGAGCAGATGTGCTTGTCTTTCCTTGTGTCCTTTCAATATTTTCTCTGCCTCCCCCCCAACCTTACACAAAGTATCATGGATATGAGCCCAAGTATCCCAGACAATCCAGTGAACAGTAAGTGTAATGCACTGGTGTGATGTGTGAGATTTTAAAAGTCTCTCCCTTTCAATCTTCATCAAAGTTCTGTTGTAGAAGGAAGTTGGCTGCCAAATTTTCATTCTTCTCACATGCAAAATACGCTTGTATCACAAGTCCTTCAGGAAATCCTAGCGCCTTTAACTGTAGGATGGAAAAAGATATTAGAATTCACATTTCAGGCACAAAACTCCTTGTTGAGCATAAATTCCAGGTAGATAATTCTGCTGCCATTTGCTGGCACTTTGTCCAAATAACTTGCTCCTACTCTACCTAGCAACAGGTCCCCTTTCCCACTCCTCCCACAAAAAGCAGACAGCTTCAGTTACTACTATCACTATTATTACTAAAATAGGGATACACAGCAATTGTTGAAATAAATAAAAGAAAAATGTTCACATAGGTAAATTAAGCAATGTAAAACCAGAAAGGTTAACAAGTTCAAACTCCTTATAGCACAGCAATACAGCCCTGGAGAAGGAAAAAACCTCTGTGACCTTTCAATCACTAATCAATACTGCCCATAAGAAACGACTGCCTGCAATTTGCACCTCATGACTACAAGTTAATTAGTACCTTCTGTACAAACACCCAATTTGCAATCCACATGGTGCCATGAAGTCAAATGCTTTCACAATCCCCCCCCCCAAAGAACAATAACCAACTTGGTTTTGCCAACTTGGTCTTTGTACATACAGGCTATACAAATGCTTTTTTGAGGCAGGCTTGACAGACCCACAATAAAGATCCTGAGATCTTGCTTCCTGGGCTCTCAATTTTGGGGCACAACTGACAGGGTAAAGGATGGATCGATCAGTAGTGAAGACTCTGGATGGTCTGCCATTGTCTTTTAATATGGAATTACAGGATGTGCAATACATGGCACCCCTCAAATCTTCACTGACAGCATTCAAGAGTAAGAAGAGCAGAATTCAGGTGAGGAAGTTGCAGTTTTCATAGTTTTTTTTTTGATCTCACGACATCAGTACTGGATTCAGGCAAGAGTTTAGGAAAGATGCTATTTTCACCTGGCTGTCTGAGATATGTCAGTGAGGTTACTACCACTTCGCCATCTGGTGGCAGGGAGAAAATAAATGCCTTGAAGAAGTTCAACAAGAGCTCAGGAATAAAATCGAGGATGATGCCATATGGTAAGTTGGCAGCCTCCCTTTTAAGTAGAAGAAATGCAACTGCTGGCCTGACTGCAGTGGCATCAAGCTTATCAATCAATGCTAGCCGAACAGACCCAGACCAGCCACAGGCAAACGTTATCATTCTCACTAGGCACATCTGCCCAGTCAAGGAAGACTCCTTTTCCACCTTAGGGAATTTGGATCAGGCACAGTTCCAACCAAGGTCACTACTTTCCATAACTGCTGTATCCATAACTGCATTGTCCAGAGTTCTACTTGCAAGATGCTACATCTTCAGGAACAGTCTGCATCCATTCAGGCTGAGGCTGGGTCCCTGTAGCTTCAATGTGAGTCCACTGCATGTTCTGGCCGCTTCACAGCAATGTCAGGTGAGCAGAAGCAGCTGGGAATGACTACATGTAAGCTTCAGCCTGCAACTCACCTAATAATATCAAGATCCATCACCGACCCTGGTGAGATGCAGTTACCAATAAAAGACTAGCCCAGAGCTTTCCAAGCTTTTCATGTTGGTGGCACACTTTTTAGATATGCAGTATTTCAGTTTTACTAGCAAACTGGAGGTTAAACTAACCCCTTTCTAGCCCCAGAAGAGTGCGGACAGCGTTCACGACACCTACACACTGCTGCTGACACACTAATGTGTCGCGACACACAGTTTGGAAAGGTCTGGACTAGCCCTTAAGACACATCCACCTGTATACTAAATACCACCAGTGGTCTTCTAGAGTGAAGGATTCACTATACTTTTTCAACCAACAGGAAGACCATGTTGGCTTGATGTACGCTACCAGGATCTTCTACCAGACCTAGATAACAGAGTGTCAGATAAGTGCACAAAATGACGCCACTTTGGCTATATACTCCTGCTCTCAACTTTGGAAATGGAAGGTATGGTAACAGAGAACGGGAAGCTATTCTCTACTTCAAGAACAGAGACAAAAATGCTGCACTCACTCTTTCTATAGCTTCTTTTTCCTGAGGTGTTACTTGAATGTAATTCATGTGACGGCTTCCAGCTTCAGCTACGCTTCCTCCTCCGCCACCGCTGCCACCGCCCCCTTGACCAGACTCCTGAACAGGTTCATTTAACATCTGAATAAAATGTTCTTGGTGTTGGCTTATTTGCTGTGGTGCATGGGAGGACAAAAGCAAACAATACACTGAAATAAAGCATATTCATTCCTACCAATAGCCTTAAGCACAACCACTTCTGTTTGTACTAATAATGCAATCAAAAATGCCGACAAATAATAATCAGGAGTGCCTTACAATGATATATTTATACATGCTTTAAATTTAAAAAAGTTAACTGAAGTTAATGTGTCTCATCAACTTTACTGCCTCCCCCCATGCATATAAATAAACCACCTGAAAACACAGAGACAACCCAAAATGTTTTAAAAGTCACCTGCAATAATTGAGGATTTTCCCGCCCTATTTGCTGTAGCAATGCAGGCAGAAGAGATGGATTCTGCTGAATAATTTGCCTCATCTGCTGGAACTGAGGCTGGTTTCGTAAAAATTCAAGTGGGTGTCCTGAAAAGGAAAAAGGTATGGGTAGATATTTTATATATCTACACACGCATATAAAATAAATATTTATTAAATATTTTACCATGGAATATCATGAGAGTTGTTGTCCTTCCTCCCAAAAGCCTTTTTCAACAGGTATGATGCCCTGAATCATATAGGGTTGACATGTCTTTAACTCCCAAGGCTTAGAACTATCTTACTCAAAGTGACAAGAAAGAGATTAAAATAATTCCTCAGTTTCTGGCTTGAGGTGCATGACAGAGCAAATTGCTAATTTTTCTTGTGAACACCATGCTTACTGTCTGGTGTACAAGGGCGTTTTGTTTTGTTTTTTAAAAAAATGACTTATAAACAGAAATCAGACCAACGGTCAGGCATCAGGCCCTACAAAATCCAAAGTAGAGCAATGAATTTTATCAAAACTTTTAACACTTTGTCTTGAGGTAGAAAAACCACTATAAAGCTCACTCCAGAGCATAAAATGTATATTCTAAGTAATTGATATTTGTTTTAGAGAGGCTGAAAAGTGAGCAAGTGCCAAATCAAGTTTTTGCTATCACATATATTATTCATTTTTTACAGCCTACCTCAATCTCCCTTAATATAGGTGTTTATGTCTATTTATCGCTATCTTTTCGCTACAAAAATTAGTAAGTCATTTTTATGAGATGGCTAAGTTACTTGAGCTTTATTTTAACCTCAAAATCACAAATCCAAGAAAGCAGCAGCACACACACTGCTGGAATAGTTTTAGGAGCGAGGAGGCACCTAATTTTCAAGTGTGAAATTTTCAATGTACATTGAAAGCCTGCAAAGCAATGTATTAATAATGGCTGAACCTCTGCAGTTCAACCTCTAAGTTCATTTTAGCTCATTCTAAATGGCATCAAGTATTTGCTTTCCACACACCCACACCCAAAAAATTCAACGTTTCAGATACATGTTGGTGGTCAGTTGTATTTTACCAGTTATTACCAAGTGAAAAAAAGATTTATTAATCAGTCTGCATAGAACTGATTTCCAAGACAGACTGCAACAGAAACTACCTAGGGCAGTTAGTTGCTCGTACAGACATGTACTATGGAAAAAATACAAGTCAGAAAGTTCCAAGTCTTAAGGGAAGCAGTCACAGGGAAGGAATGTGCATACAACCACGTTATCCAAATTGAACCATCCAATGGATTTGTGCAGAACTTTTTGAGAATGGAAAGCTTACCTCCTGTAGAACTAGTAGTAGTTGTGGTTGTGGTAGTTGCTGCTGCAGCTGCTGCAGCTGCTGCTGCTGCTGCTGTTGCTGAAGATGGAGAAGCAACCGTGCTGGCTGCTTGAGGGGGGTCAGCCATTCCTTGACTCTCTCTGTCTCCTGGGATACCCTAAAATGAGCACAGTCATGTTAAAAGAAATCAGAATTAACAAGCCTTCCAAACTGGCATAGTGTGTAAAGTGCTGCTGGGCAATGGCAAAGTGTTTATGTTCCAGTGATATCCACAGTCATATTTTTTGTTAGTGGCTTAAAACAGGACATATATTTGGCCACTTCTTGGAAATACACAAGTGAATTAATGGAGTCACATTTAGACGACTGTAAACTATCACCAGTATATTCCCAAGTTGTCAGACACTCAATGTTTGTCAAAGATCATCAGCATTAGCTGTAACAGGTGACATACAAGGCGAGAAACAAGTCCAAATCAAGTGCTGGATAAAATTCCACTTCTCTGAAACTGTTCCCCCTCTACCTCCAACTTCTTGCATCATTTGAGACAGGCCATATTTTAAAACAACAAGCAGTTCTGCATGCAGAGAGCTTCAATTGAAGGTCAGAGGACTTGCTTCCAGAATCTTGGGGCTTTGAAAAATACTACGAATGCTACATCCAATTCCAACTAAAGGGATCTTGGTTTTAATAAAGGAAAACCTGGGGCCAAGATATGGAGAACTGTTCAACTAATACCCTGAACCAAAGAACGATTTGAGCCTGTTCTTCTCACAAAGCCTCACACTTCATGGCAACAGATTTTTGAAACTGAGGTTAACTAAGGCAGTCTCAGACTGAACATTGATGCTCTCCAATACCAAACCCTAGACTGCCTCAGCCAGCTGGGTGGGCAGGAAGAGGACACCAAGAAGAGCCATGTTCTGACTATGATCTGGTGTCAGGTACAAACCCTTGAAACTGTAGCCTAAGTATAAAGGCTTTTCTGATTAATACGAAGTTATGTAAGTGACAGCCACACTCTAATTCTTCCAATCTATGCTGGTGCTGCACTAAGTACCTGACGGAACACAGCTGGAAGAGGTCAGACCTGGGCTGCTAATACACCCAAGTCTTTGTGATGTATGCCAGGTCAGGCAACCTCATCCACAATCAAATTGTCAATTATACAGGTGGGAGGGCAGGTTGGCATAGCTATCTAGGTCCCAAAGGCTGGTGGATGGCCCAGCAGAGGCAAGGATTTGCAGCTTTCCTCTTTTATGCTAAAAACCTTCTGCCATGCAGAAACAATCAGTGTGAAGCTTGGCTGTTGCAGGGACTGTTTCGGCAACTGAGGTTGCTTTTCACATTTTAAGCCACACCAGCCTTTTCAGAAAAGTGTGCAAAGACAAACCAAGACCAAAATCACTGAAGTACGAACACAAAGCTAATCAATGCCACACCAAAGAAGTTCAGGTAAATAACAGCCAGCAGACATAAGCTAAATGTACAAATGTTTTATTGTGTGCAGAAATTAAGATGCAGCAATGATACACAATGCCTACGATACACAAATCTGAAAGTCTGATAGACCCAGGGTCCCAGCTGAAGTTTTTTTGTCCCCATAAGAGAACAAAAGGGCTGGAGTTGCTGAACACTCAAACTAGAACGGAAGCAACTAGCAAGCATATCTTCTGCAGTATTATTCATTTACACAATTAGCATTTTCATTCTAAAGAGTTTGTGCCTCCATTTCCCCGCTCCATGAAAGTACTTTGCACTTCATTATAATTAACTGAAAACTTAGCAAGCCTGTTCTCGAAGAGGCATGGCCACAGCTAAACAAGCAGCGACTTAGCTTTCCACCTAAGCAATTCTGCTCAGCTTGACATGACTAAAAAAAAAAGTAATCTATACAAAAATGGGTTATAACATTTTACTATCTAGAACTGACACAAAGGGGATGAAATGTATGAACGTTACTTAACCAGTGGTGAACTTAAGATTGAAACAACGGAATTAGTAGAAGCAGACAGCTTATAAGTAGTCTCCCATAAATGATTAGAAAACCTTGTCCAACCATTTTATGTACTAAATACTTAGATATTTTGCAATGCCAAGGTTACCAATATATTGCAGGTAGGGAACTTTACAAACGATTTTGCAGTAGATGGTTCAGGAGTGGGCAATGGCTTCTGGAGCCAACTTGTACACTTTATAGTAAAAGAAACACACCACCTTTCAGAAGTCACCTTTACATATTCTCAGGATAGGGAACCTGCAGCCCTTTGGGGGTTTTTTTGACTTCAAATGCCATCAGCATGGTCAATCAGGGAGTGTTGAATTTTTCAACTTTCAAATTCCAAAAAAGAGGGGTGTTAAAAAGCTGTAACATGACTTGGGGATTCAAAAGATATTTTGGTTAAATTAATATAATTTAGTTTTGCTAAAATATTTAAAATATTGAATATTTTAAATGTTTTGTATAATTTCCAATAATTTTAAACTTGCCCTATTAATTTTTTTGTAAAAAATGTGTGTAAAATCACATAAAAAGCATAAAAAATGATTGCCAAGTACTTGCAGTTATGTTATACATTAATATTATTTTAATATTTATAGATTATACATATTTTATATTAAACTGTATATTACAATCACACACATATATATAATTCACTAATTTGAGCAGCAGCTAAATTTTTTTCTTTCACAGGTTGAAGAATCTTCATCTGTGTTATAACAATTGCTTGTGCGTCTGTGTGTGCTGCTACCCTCCTAACCAGTGGGGATTGACCTACAATGGCTTCTAAACAGAGAACAAGACTAGGGACATTCGCACATATGAGCAACCTAATTGGAACTGGCAGAGAGTTGTTGCCCTCTGAACTCCCAACTCTGAGATGTTATGAGGTATGGGCTATTGCTAAGAGAACAAAGCACTGAGGATGTAAGGAACTGCCCTGCCCTGCCAATGTTGGTTGCAAAAAGGAAGCTCACATTAACTGTACATGCCCTAAGGAGATGAAGATCTCTGTGAAGGAACTTGCTTTCGTTAAAGGTCAGAGAGAGAAGACTGGTTTTATTGGACCATATCAAGATTGGCTTGCCAGCTCTACCTGAACATAAAAGACACACTTTTTTCACACACTTCTTTCTGGATCCAAACTCATTTCTCATGTATTTGCCATTTCCAAAGCATCCTTCTTTCTTGCATATCAAAAAGGTTACACATTTTTTAAAACAGCAAAGAGGAGAGCATTTGGATCATGGCTGAAAATTACATTTGTTTTAACAGCAGAATGAAAGATAATAGGTCAGCTATAATGTTTTATTTTCAGTTTTTATTCACCTCCCAACCTTTGGTTTTTCTTTCTGTTAATGACTGTGTCACACCCAAAGTCGGTGGCAGAAGGCATAACAAGAAATTATGAGTATCAAGAGAACATGCTCACCATCAGAAGATACTCCACTGCTCTATCAGGATTGTTGAAGCTGGCTCTCAGTGCAGCAATTACTTGCTCTCTCTCATAGCCCATCGACATGATCTCAGTCACCATATTTTCATAGGACTGACCTGTTACTAGGAAGAACAGAGGAGCAAAGATTAAGATGAAAGAAACATGCAGATTTAAAGAAGGTGGAGGGAAGGTGTCAAAAATATCCATTCCTTGCTGCAGTCATTAATTAATTATAATAACTTCTGGCTTAAGAAAGCCATTTGAAGTACAAGGCTACAAAGTGTTTTTCCTAGACAGATGCCGATCAGTTTGGGTTTTTTTTTACTTTTGAAATGTCAAGCTTAATGCAAAAGCTATTCAAGTGACCAACTGTAATTGAGCATTATTAGCCAATACTGTTAGAGAGGGGTGGGAAGAGAGAGGTGGAGGCAGATCCACAGTACAACAGGATTCTAAGCAGCAATCTTCAATACATAAAGCAGATATCAATACAAGGCCCTCATTTTTCCAGAAGTACTGCTTAACAACATAGATAACGAAGTTTTAGAAAAGTAGTAATAATTTATTAAGAATGTATTACTTAATACCCTCCACATCTGACTGGGCTGCCCCAGCCACTCTGGGTGGCTTTTAGTACCAACAATAATCAGATCCCCCTACTGATCCTACCCATTTCCCTACCCCTAGCAACCCTCAACACCTTACAATTAGAATTTCCCTGTAAGTAATTGCCTAAGCAAAGTAAGAACTTAATTAACAAAATTGATCAATTCGGCAATTCCCCATTGAACACATCGAAATGAAATTGGATACATATTATTCTACAATTCTAGAGTTGCCATCTTGGCAGCAGACAACTGGTATTTACCCCTTAAGTTTTACAAATGGTTGAAAACAACTCCAAATGTAGTTAATACTGGGGACATACTGTCTCCCTCCAACTCCCCCTCAGAAATCTACCCTCTTGTAAAACTACCAACGTTAATAGCTGTAAAATTTGACTGCTGAATTATATGGCTTGCAATTAATTTGGAGCATGTGCTTTTGACACAGATTTAAGAAAGGCAAGATAGTGAAACCAGGAGGTGCAAGTAAAGTTTGTTGTATAATAAGACTGGAGATTGTTCTCTGCAGATAAACTCACTTGCCATATTAAAATATTCACTAACGCTGACATTTCAAAGTGTCACATTTTTTGAATTACAACGCTAATGTCTGAAGCAGGGTGCAAGCGGTGCTTTTTGCGAGTCTTTCATAGAAGAGGCGCTCAAACTATCAGAAAATACTTACCAAGTGCACTTGTAGCATCCTCAAAGAGATTGGATCGCAAAGTATCACCTGTGGTACTGTAACAGAACAAAAACCACTCATTTCCTTTAAAAAGGCTCATGCGGCTTAAGAGTTCAAGGGGCTTATAATTTTGCTTATGAATAATAAAAAATGGTTTGTCTGCAATATATACATCTGTTTTTACCCAAACAAAATGCTGCTAGTAGAAGTTGTCCAAACTTCCTTTCCCACAGTAGTTGCAATCCATGGAGACACAAACTGGATTATGAAAAATACAGACTAGCACCCACCATTACAGGTATTGGCTTCATTGCTCACAACAGAAATTCAACCAGGGATATGAGGGTAAAGTACAAAATAATGCAAGTGGCACATTCAGTAGATGTAGTCTACTGACATCTGACCAAGGGTCAAGCTTCAAATGCACACAAATTTTACCAACTCTCAGACTGACTCATTGTTTGCTGAAACTGACTGAACAGATGTTCATGCCCAGTTTCCAAGTAGCTTCCTTTGGTGCATCATTTAATCACTTTTCGGGGAGGAAATGGAAATGTTTAACAACCTATCAACTTGCACTCTAGTGAAATACTTAATAAAACTAGAACATGGCTAAATCTACTGCTTTTGGTTCATCCTGTGGAAAAGCCATATTGTAATTATTGCAGAATCACCTTGAACAAGTATACCTGCAAGCTACTGTTGTATAAGTTCTATTAACAAACATATATAAAAGCTCAAAGTTAACACCATATTGACAACTTCACACAGTAACTCAACTGGAAACGCGGCCAGATGGACGGGGTATAAATAATATATTATTATTATTATTATTATTATTATTATTATACATGGCATATTAACCTTTTTCAGAAGTTAGTAAAAAGACTTGTACAAGATAAAAATGCATTGTTGCTCTATACTGAAGCATTGGTTTTTTAAAAAATAAAACAGGATTTTTGGAAGGAAGCATGTAGGAGGGTTGAAAATTAATATTTCTCTTTTTCAGCAATTTTGATGCCCTCCAAGAAGTCCTAGTGCCAAATTTAGTATAAGTGGTGATAATAAACAAGACTTTGGTTTCTAATAATCTGCTCATACCTGTCTGTAGATGTTGGGCTAGTGGCAGCTGGTGTCTCTACTGGTTTATCTGCTGGTTTCTCTTCTACAGGAGCACTTACAGGCACAGGTTCACAAGCCACTGCAGCTGGTGTCGGGGCAGCTGGTGCAGGTGCTGAAACTGGTGCAGGGGCAGAAGCTGGAACAGGTGTAGGTTTGGGGGCTGCAGCAGCTATCGTAGAAGAACTAACAGTAGTGGTGGTATCATTTGACTGCTGGGTTGTAGTTGGGGATGGAGCTGGAGCAGCAGCTGCTTTGGGCTATAAAACGAAGAAATCTAAATGAATCAAATTCACAAGCCATCCTTTTTCATTTTTAGCATGCACCAATGATTGGCCGTTTTCATACACCTTTCAGGGCTCATCTTGGAAGTTACATCCACCACACAACTACTGATTTATATCACTCCATATACCTGTTGCAGTGTTAGCTTCACATGAGCATATGTAAGAGTCCAAAAGAAATCTGATGGGTTTGCATTAGCATGGCAAAAGCAGCCATTGTACATGAAAGATATTACACGCAACAGTAGCCCCTTGGAATTACTAAAACTGCAATGATGTGATCAATGCAAAGCGATGAGACAACCTGTGATGTACTCAGATTAGACCAATTGAAATTAATGAGAATGAGTAAATTTAGATCCATTAACTTCAGTGGGTCTACACAGATTAAAACTTAGTCGGCTATAACCCTTTATGGCTAGAAAACCACCGTGCACATTTTGTGTCACTTGGTATTACCGCATGTATCATGCAATACCCTAAGTGTATTCTTTTCAACATTCTTAAAACAACTGTGCAGTTATTCTAGAAATATAATTTATACCCAATTGCATAAATATGGTTATGCTGTTTCTACCAGAGCAGTACTGTAGTTTTCAAACTGTGTTCCAAGAACTGTTTACTTTATTTCAAACTTTTTGGGCATTTCTACAATGTGAAGATCAGTGGTGGCAGGTATTTTTCCATGAAAGACAGACAGCTGGCCCTTCACTACCAAACTTCTACTGAATGGATAGTGAGTGTGTTTCAGAGCATCCACAAATAGTGATAGTGTGAGCCAACCAATCTGATCTGATTCTTCCAGCACCATACAGGTTTTACTGGACGTATTTGTGCAGTTTACAAAACAGGACACATCAATGCAGAAAGGGTTAACAATCAAACCATCCCTGAATAGATCTATACAGTAAGCTAAATGCCTGCCAGTAAAGAAAACCTTTTTGCAGCAGGAACACAATCAGGTCGTTTGAAAAGCAATTCAGCAAAATCCTGTTTAACCATTGTTGAAAACCATCAGTCATCAATATGTTCAAATAGACACAAATAATATGGCCACCAAGGTCTGGTTATGGGTTTAGTTCATTGCTATTTTTAGTGGCCTTGAGGAGGCCACATTCTCAGAAAGACAAACTGAAAAAGAAGGACTGTTGCCAATCAAGCCACAAAATGCACATTACAGCAAGCTGCAGAGTCGTTGCTCTATTTCATCATCATCAAGATTTGTAGGCCGCCTTACCATACTTAAAATTATGCTCCAGGCAGCTTACAACATAAGATGATTTACATAATTACAAAATAACAAAAGTACTCAAGCAATAAAACAAAACACATCAAAAAGTACACAACCAAATTGAGCAATTTCCAGATACACTGTAAGATCTAAAAATAGAGATGCCAAAAGATTAATATCAACAATGGCAACAAAAAAACCTAAACTATACCCTGACCCAGGGGTAGTCAACCTTTTTATACCTACCACCCACTAATGCATCTTTCTTGATGGTAAAATTTCCTTACCGCTCAATGGAAGGAGGATTCAGCTTGTACTGCCCACCTAGAATCCTGAAATGCCCACTAGTATGCGGTAGGGACCAGGTTGACAACCCCCGCCCTAACCCAAGGGTCTGTTCAGCAGCCTCAGCTTTTGTAGCTGGAGTCAGTCAAGGACCCATCCTCCAAAATCAGGTGGAAAAAGGCTAGCAAGGCAGATCATTTTTAACCTGACAATTTTCAACACATCCCACCATAACCTTAACATCAAAATATAGTTTCATCATGCAGTCAATTGTAATACATAGAGAATGTGTCTCAAAGATGGACAGTTTTCAGTTATGTCAGCTGCCCATCTACTATCTGCTCTAATTTAATCTGACAAACAGGGGAGGATCTGATCAGAACTGTCTAGGACACCAGTATTTGAGATAATGAAAAATCACACTTAACAGTAATTTAGATAAAGGTGTATGTTAAACCAAGTGTATTTTTCAACAGATATATAAATAGCCAGGATCCAATAAATTCCAAGAGATGTAAAAGAGAAGAGAATATAAACTCTTGAGTTAGTAAGTAAAATTTAGCTACTTCCATTTTTAAAAATATATTCACCACTGCTACATGCACTTCACAACAAATTCTCACAAACCTTTATAGTATACATTTCAAGATTCTTGTTTTTTCTGTTATTATAGCGCTGAATGTTCTCTTAATATATTACAAAACTAGAAAGCCTCAGGATAAACGTTACCAACAGCCTGTTTTCTTATGTTACAAGTCAATAAAGAACAATTTAAGAGCAACCCCCTGCCACCCATGCCAGAATATTACTGATTACACTGAGACTTACTTTTGTCACCATAACCACCACAAAGTTCTTTTCATCGATTTTGTATTCTTTAAGAGCAGTATCATCATTAAGAATTTTACCTAGAAAATTAAAGTCATTCATGTTAGTTTTTCTTCACATTTAATATGATCCCATAAATGCAATAGCAATGTGTTCACTCTGTGTAGAAATCTAAAGATGGAGTCAAATGGTGATAGTCATTTAGTTAAGCATACACCATATTTTTCCGTCTATAAGATGCCCCCATGTATAAGACGCCCCCTATTTTGGGGGACTCAGATTTAAGAAAATGGGGGGAGATGGCCCAGAGTATAAGATGCCCCCTAATTTTTGACATTATTTTTTAGGGGGGAAACCTAGTCTTATACACGGAAAAATACGGTAGCTAAGGTAGCAGCACATGAAGTCAGTTGTCTGCAACCTCCAGACAAATGATTCTATCCAATGTCTCCATGTGTGTCACTTTTCTTGGCTACTATGGGGTGATAAAACATTTAAGTTCTCCATGCTGCAAGTTAAGTAAACACTGTGTAGCTCCTAGTCATCCTTTTTCATGCTATGTTCATTCACTGACTTTCTTAGTTTCTGTATAAGCAGTCATTCAAAAAAATCCACCTTGTATTGAATTTCGCCTGAGTCCCATTGCTTGTTTACAATGTAACCTCCATTTGCTCTAACAATTTAACTAGTCTACAGCAGAACTTTTTTCAGCTTAATTGATTTTGAATATTGAAGAGGGAAAGCGATTTTTTTTACCTATTTTTTTTTTACCTAAGTCAGTCTAGTACACTAAGCTAGCCCAAATACAGACCAGGCATTTTTAGCCAGTGACTAACAAAAGGAGGGATTCTTTAAAGGACAGCTACTTCTCACTTTCTGGCAGTTGTCTGTACTGTAGCTACAATATTGCTAAATAATAAGTTAACAGCAAACAACTACTAATGTGATAGGCAGAAACATATCTCTACATTGACAAGTAGATACACAGGAATTAGGGCTGCTCCCTACACAGAAGCGAACCCCTCCCTATCTCAGGGCAGGATTCACCTTCGGAGTCCCATCAATGGAAGTCCTGCACAAGGACTTCCACTTGTGCAACAAGGCTTCCCCCTACTCCTAGAAACAGGCTCGGGGGGACACACAAGAGAACCTCCAGAATAGCATGCAGGAGTGGGGATGCTCTCTGGAGAGTTGAAATGCGTGTACTGATGGCAAAGCTTGCCTTAGTGCAGAGCTGAGTTCCTTCCAATCTGTTTCCACCTGAGAAAACACTATTGTTCCATTTTAGTAGCTATGACAGTAAGGAAAATGTGAGTCAGTTCTAAAAAACTTATTAAATTAATGGGCTTGTTCATTAAAAACTTCTATAACTCCCACCGCATCTGTTGGTATGTATCTATAATTTGGCATCCTCTCCAATATAACTAAGCTATTGGGCTTGATATAAGATACATCTTGGTGTTAAATATCCATGCAACAATTTAAAGTGAATCTTCTGTAGTAGCTGGTGGCATAGGTTTATATTGTGCTTTTGCCCATAAATTGTTCCATTTATCCCCTTCAGTGTTTGTATTCCACTATCAATTAGCAACAGCTTGTTGTAAGGGTAGGTAACTGAGATTATGTATGTTTAGTGCTTTGTTGGAACATGCTGTATAAATGCCGTAGATCAGGGGTCAGCAAACTTTTTCAGCAGGGGGCCGGTCCACTGTCCCTCAGACCTTGTGGGGGGCCAGACTTTTTTTTTGGGGGGTGAACAAATTCCTATGCCCCACAATTAACCCAGAGATGCATTTTAAATAAAAGGACACATTCTACTCATGTAAAAACATGCTGATTCCTGGACCGTCCTCAAGCCAGATTTAGAAGACGACTGGGCCGGATCTGGCCCCCGGGCCTTAGTTTGCCTACCCATGCTGTAGATTATTGTAATTTAGCTGAAGCATCAGATGTAAAATAAGTTAAGTCCAAAAGGAAGCTGAATTCCTAGCCATATACAAATTCTTTCTTCTGGGAAAACAATGATCAAGGAGACTTCTTCTATCAATTCCATATATTACCCAAGAGATTAACTCTTGGTTTCTTTGGGTGTGATCAAGCCCAAAATTAAGCATTTATTAAGCCCCACTGGTAGCAAGGAGAGAGTTAAGTATGTGCCTAAATCCCTCCCCAATAAGATTGAAAAGCTTCTCATGTCAGCTGGATGGAGCTCTTTGTGACCTGCCAACTTTTTTTGTTCCTCTTACAGTAACACCTAGAAATAATATCTATGTGCAAAAACATTACCTGCATATATTAATTTTTGGCCTGCTACTGGAAAAGCATCTTTCCCCTTTTCTGATTCAATCTTCTCTTTCAACGCTTTCACCTACAACAAACAGTTTAGTTAGAAAGTTTAGTTAGAACTCTTATGAACAGTGTTTTCAAATATATGCATACACACACACACACACACACACACTAGGATGCCTGTGATGGCAGCATTCTTTGCCTGTGATACCAAGTTTCCTCTACTGCGTATGGGGAACTTGTGGCTTTCTATATGCTGAGGAAATACAACTCCCATGAGCCCCAGTCAGCATGGCCAATGGCCAGGGATGACTGGAAACTAGAGACATCTTAGAGAGCCACAGGTGTCCATTCCTGCTCTGCTGGAAGCATTTTCTGTATTAATAATTCTTCAACAATTAGATAATTCTGTCAGTTGAAAAGATTACATGTAATCCAAACATTAAATACACACCTATGCTCAACACTTCAGTTTAAACTTTCAAAATGTTCAGCCCATAGGACACAGATTAAGTTAATCATATTTGTACCCTCATCCTTCTGCTCAGGGTCTCACTTTACCCTAAAAATTCTGCAAGGCAAATTAAGCTACTCAGCGAAGCTGAATAGGAATTTGTTTCCCACATGCAAACCTAAAACTCTAGTCTAGCGGTAGGGAACCTTTTTGGCTCCACAGACCATTCTGAATCATGAGCCAAATTTGACAGGTGGGCAGGTCATCAGATGTTTTTGGGCCACAACTCCCATAATCCCTAGCTCACAGGACCAGTGGTCAGGGATGATGGGAGTTGTAGCCCAAAAATATCTGGGGACCCAAGGTTGAGAAAGGCTGAGTTAGAGGGATGAAGCATGTGCTAAAAGAGTTTGCCCAGATATACTTTGCTATTAACACCCACCCCTTTTCATAGATTCATTTTATGAATCTATGTTGCAGTCCACAAGAGTGTGATGTGGCATGCTCTCCCAGTTTCAGTGTTCTTATCTTCCTTTTGCCAAGTGTCAGATCCTCAATGCTATTTTAGTGATCAAGGATGAAAATCTGAGAATTCAAGATGGCAATTATGTTTCAAGAACCACAAAACTCTGTGCATTAGTTTGGAGATCTTGACTGTGTACTGGTGACTAATAAAAGTGAATATATATACCCTGCCTCTTCACAAAAATGCCTGAAGTGGTCAATAACATTTGCAAGAGATCAACCCCCACAACTCAATTAAGAAGTTAACACAATAAAATCAGACAACAGGAGATAACGTATAAAAAATACCAGTGCATTTTTCGTGTGCATTTAAGCTTTTTGGTACAATTTTGTGTCTGAATTTACACCACATGAAGATCCAAAGATTCCACAGTATTAACCTAAAGAACTGAGCTTATGCAAGTCTATTTAATGCAGCATGTTGTCCTTCGGTCTCAGGAATGCATAGGCAGAAATAGGGCCAGAAGTACTCATCAGCATTGAGTAACTAGACAGCACTGTCTTTCTATAAGGAAGAGACTGCCTTTAATTTAAGTCCAGATCTTTATTAATAAGTCTGATGCAATTTCCCTTCCCATGACAAAAGCATATTCATTCAGTAGCATGTAGAACACGCCGACAATAGCAAAAATGCCATGACTAGGAAGTTTTAATTTGACTGTCAATCTGCCAAGGGAGTGGGGATATGAGAAGAGAAGATCTTTCAGGAATGCCATTGATGACTTTACACCTTTATACTTCATGGCAGCATGCCTGAGAATCTTGTATTGCCAGGCAATAGGAATTTTATCCCTTTCCTTCTGCCATCCAATTTACTTGCTGATCTCATATTTTAGATGGGTGGGGGTCCAGATTAGTGCATGCAGTAGGCTTAGTATCAAGGATGGATGAGTCCATCTCCAATCCTAGTAACTTTCACAGATTCTGTTCCAACCCACAGTTCTGTTCCAACATATTTCCACATTAATCTGCAATTCTTGTAATCCACATAAATATTAGTATTCAAATTTAATGGTTTAAACAAGTATTTTAAAACATTCTCTCAAAACTTAACAGAGAACTGCTTCAGGGCATTCAGAAATACTTAAAACTAAATTTCAATTGATGCATTAATCCAAGAGGCATGGATCAAATCAGAATTCACGAAGTCATCAAAGTAAAAGAAGGTACAATGTACCAGAGACTGACAAGCAATTAACAATATGGGATGAAAAATCTGAAAGTTCAACTTCACATTGAGCCAATTCAAATATATTTTCAATTCTACACAAGTTAAGAACTTTACTGCATAATCACTCATGGTTTTGCCAGAAAGAAAATTATGAACAACTACCAAGCATATACTTTTAGCTATCTTTGTTCCAGCATCATCCCTACCTTTGTTCAAAACCATAGTCACCTAACTACAATGCTGCATGTTTGTAACTTCTGTAATTTGGGTGCTAAATACTTAGAAGCTGCCTCTGGAAAGAACATGTCCTTGAAAGGACTGTAGAAGCACAAATGAAGAAAACAAAGACTTGTAAATGAACACTGCTGAAAGTGATCTGAATAGCATCTGAATTGCCATGCATTAAGTCTATTCCCTGAAAAAGTAAAATTGTGCCATAGTTTTGAGATAAAAATAACAGTCAGCAAAAGATTTTGCAGATCCATTCATTCTACAAAGATTTTCATTTACTAAGGCTGCAATCTTATGTTTACTAAGGAGCAGTGGTAGATTGTTTTATTTGATGTTCACCTGGGGGGGAGTTGACTAGACAGTACATTGTGGCGACCAAAACTTAGGTTCAATTCTAGGTGCCATTTGGCTATTAGCTTATATATCTAAGTTTCTAATACTGGTTGGTAACAAATAGAAAAGCTTAGATACAATGCAGAATACAACTGAAAAGAGCACCAACATCAGATTCCTTAACATTTACCCTGAACAATTTCATGAGTTGTCCAGTTTCCAGAAAATGTATTTGCTGGGTAAAAAGACTGCAAGCTATGATGGGAGGACATTGGCCAGTGAGCAGTGTTGCCTGTTTCCCTTTACTAACTCCTTATGGTCAGTAACACACCCGTTCTCTTGACATTTTGAAGTAGGTACTTCTCAACACTATTTTAGCACCTGTTTGCTGTGCTGCAGTGAAGGGGTAAATACATCTCTGAATAGGAGCAAGTGATGGCATAATCTACTGGAGTCGCAAGGAGGATCCTCCCCACAGTGAATGAGGTGATTCACTGAGGGACGTGGATGGTACCGTGGTCTAAACCACTGAGCCTCTGGGCTTGTTGATCAGAAGGTTTGACAATTCAAATCCATGTGATAGGGTGAGCTCCCATAGCTCTGTCCCAGCTTCTGCTAACCTAGCAGTTCGAAAGCACACCAGTGCAAGTAGATAAATAAGTGGCACAAAGGTAAATGGCATTTCCGTGTACTCTGGTTTCTGTCACAGTGTTCTGTTGCACCAGAAGCGGTTTAGTCATGACCCGGAAAACTGTGGACAAACGCCGGCTCCCTCGGCCTGAAAGCGAGATGAGCACTGCATCCCACAGTTACGTTTGATGGGACTTAACGATCCAGGGGTCCTTTACTTTTTTGCCTTTAATGTGGCTTTCAAGTCTGAGACAGATAAATTAGAGAATGAGGAAAATAATCAAGCAGAGGGCTGGACACTTCTTATTTACATGGGGTTCCTACTTCATGCTAGAAGTTTAAATAGTTAACATTGATTTGCACATCAAATTAGAAGATAAAGCTTGGTTTCAATGTGTTGAACGTCTTTTGTTATAATGTGTTTACTATTTGCATTTATTATATAAAACTCTATTTGATGGTTGTGAAGCAAGCATCAGAACCCCAGGAAATAGTGCCTGCTCTCTATCACCCTTTAAAACAAAAGAGCTCTTGAGAGTGCTCCTTGCCGTGAGGATTTTTATGAAATTATCTGAATGACAAATTTGCTCAACACAGACTACCAGGCAATTGGCTATCGCCAGCCTTGGCTTAAATATACAAAGTTACTAAGAAAAACTGTATCCACCTTGTGTTTTCCTTAGCTGAACACAGAACCACTGAACAACTCCAAAAAAGCCATGAAGTAGGCAATAAATTACTGGCGTATCTTTCATATTTACTGAAATCTACAGCTCATCAAAATGGCATTTTCCAAAGATACACTTCTAAATATGGAATGCAAAAGAGATCATAGAGGTGAGGCCTGCAGCAATCTACAGACCAGCAGAAAACATTCAAACAATCAACCTTTAAATGTCAGTGGTTCCAGTACTGCAGTGTGGTGAAACGTTTTTAGCCTTAGCACCATGTTGCTCAGTTGAACTGCTCCCCACCCCCCACCTGCCCAAACCAGGGGTTTGTATACTATTGTTATGATTTTTAGTCCACATCTTCAATGTACATTTGGCATTCCCAAGGCTTCAAATAAAATTTAAGCAATGCTAGAAGTGGTGAGTACCAACAATTCAAGGACACTGTTTATCCAAACAGTATTTACTTGTTTAGTGCCATGAGTACTTAACATATAACCATGTCATCCTTACAACAATTCTGTAATGTAGTTCAGCATTATCCTCATATTACAGAAGAATGAGACCTAGTGCACGGATGGGGAACCTGTGATCCTCCAGATTTTGCAAGAATCCTAACTCCCATCAGCACTTTTTCTTGGTGACTGAAATCAGTCCACACAATACAAACACATAATTTCTCCTCCATATAAACATCAATTTGAAAAAGTACAATAGAAACATTAACTGTTCAAAGTACTCTCCATTGATCCTAGTAATCTTAACAACTTCATACAATAGCACAATATGATCTCCAAAGTAGACAAATATTTTGAGGTTGAGATAGTAGCTTGCCTAAAGACAACCATGGAGTTCATGATGACTGAAGATCAAAAATACATCATTCCCCATACTCCAAAGCAATGTTTATACATTTACTACCTTCCAAGCACAAGGATTAGAACAGTTCTGAGATCTTACTGATTCATCCATTTGGCTTGCAAAGCCAAGAACAGAACTGCTACATCCAAAATCAACATTGTCTATGGAAAAAGCTTTCATAGCTACAGGTATGCCAGATTTGTCCCAACTTCCCACCAGTGCCGCCACCACCTTCCTTGGTAATAAATCTGCAAATGTAAGGCTATAGGGTGGCTTCAGGAAAGTGTAATTGTAACTATTATACAAGCACTTGGTTAGTTGGGGAAGCATTTTAGCAAATATGAAGCAGTATCAATGGAGCTGCACATAAACCTGATACGAAAAACTGGACAGAACCATCCTTCATGACAGACAGCCATATTCTATATTACTTCAGAAAGGGACATCTAATCATAATTTTTAAAATCTGGCATGAAGAAACATTTTAAAGCAGACCTACCAGTTGTTCTACAGTTTAGGTTATTTTATAAGCTCACTTAACCTATCTATAGATACATGGTTGTAGAGGAATACCAAGAAAGGTCTCAAGATAGTTTTGACACAAAATACACTACTAAAGCTGAAAACTGCACTCTCAGAGCAACACCCAGTTTTGTTAGTCTGCATGCGGAACAGACTTCCACCAGTGTCCATGAGACTTCCCTTTCCTATGGTTCTCTCTTTCCTATGCAGCCCCACCATCCACAAAATCTTCTCCAGAGGACTGAAAGACCCTCTGGAGCAAAGACGGTTGTTGTTTTGTTTGTGGGGATAGGAAAGGAAGGAAAGGTCTGGTACAGTCCAAGGAAAATACATCAAAACAATGTCTTCAAATTTATTTGTTTCCTGCACATTTTGCAATTTTAAGGAATGACTTGTAACATCTACCTTCTTGCCTAGATTCTCTGTAATTTATGGTATGCAAGGAAAACATTAAGCTTTTAAAGGGTCAAGTTTCTAATGGAATTCTATACAACTTCCTTTCTTACAAGTTTTCAGAAAGTGGTGCTTTCTGTGATGAAGTACCACAGTGAGAGACAAGAACTCTGGAAAGAGGAGTGGAAAGACACAGAGCGCAGCTCAGTGCAGAATATGAAGGGTGTTGTATCTACCCCTCACATACTAATGTGAAGGGAGCAACATTTTTTTAAAAAAAATGTGTGACAATATAGGTTCACTTTCATTGACCACTTATAGCTCAAATGTCACAAAGTGTAACATGTCTTTATACCTTTCCCCATTTTCTCCAAAAGGCTCAAGCATTCAGCTCACCGAGGCTGCAGAAAGTGCCACTATTAACCAACAACAGAACAACATTCCTGCTTCCTAATCACCTTTCTGAAGAGACAAATCAATACAGCTCACACCACGGAGAGGAAAAACACACATCCCAACACTTACATCACACTGCCTCAAGAAGTATTTTAATATGCGAGTGCAAAGATTGTAATGAGGGTTTGGCTTGGAATAACCATTTGGAGCAGTCTATGGAGGAGCCTGCATCGCCCTATTTTCTCCAGCACTAGCCACACCAGTTTAGCAACCGGGCACAAACTTTAAGAGACACAGATTATATATATATATAAGAAACAACTCCCTTGCAGTCTACACTTCGATGCGTAGCGCGTCCTTTTCTGATTCAACCCAAAACAGGAAAAGCACGGATCGGATTAACCTTCATGAAGAAACCCCCCCCCCAAAAAAAAAAACCCGCCTTAGCATACCCTCTCGCTGCCCACTTCTCACGGACACGGGCCTTTTTTCCGCTGCATACCCAGAGGGCGGGAGCGCGCGCGCGGGCAGCCAGGCAAGCAAGCCAGCCAGCCAGCAGGCACCCAACTCGCACACGCCCCTTCCTCATGCGAAGCGAAATAATGCACAGTCATGGCAAAGCCCCGCTCGAGGACGCCGCCAGAACCACCCACCAGCCCCCGCTCTGCCCCTCCAGCCACCGTTGGAGCCTCTTGCACGGCAGATATACAAGCTGGACGGGCATCGAGTATAGATTGCAACGGGAGACACCTCCTTCCCAGGCCTGGAGGGGGGGAGGCGGAGGAGGGGGGGAGGCACATCCCCTTCCCCGCCTTGCAACGGAGCCTGCGTCAAAGGCCTCGCCGGAGAACGGAACCTGCAGCCTGGCTCGGCTCAGTCCCGCCGGAGGGGCCCCGAGGCCTCCCGACCACCAGCCCGCGCCATGGATTCTTCCCTCCCTCCCCCCCAATAAAACACCCCGGTTTCCCGGCCTCCCTCCCTCTAACTTTCCCCTACCGCAACTTCTGAGGAAAACCGCCTCGAAGGAGGCCTCGAAACGGGGCTCTCGCTCGCCGCCACCCCACGACTCCTGTCAGCCGAACCTTCCCCTCAGACCCGCCGCGCCGCCCAATCCCAGGCCTGGGCCTAGCCCACAAGCTCGGCTCTCCCGCTCCCTCAGGCCGCACCGTCTCCTCAGGGTCGATGTCTATCTTGAAGGTTTGCTGCTGCAGCGTCTTCAGGGTGATCTGCATGGCGGCAGCTGAGCTGTAGGCCGCGGCGAAGCCGACCCCCGCAGGCTCCCTCAGGGAAGGTGGTGGTGGTAGTGCTACTGGTGGCGGCGGCGGGAGCTCCCCCTGGGTCCTCCAGTCACCGCTCCGGCCTAGGCTGGCTCGGGCTATGGTGGGTGAAAGTCGGGGGAGGGGGGGGAAAGGGAGGGAGGAGTTGTAGGCGGAGCTTAGGAGGAAAAGGAAACGTCCCCCTCCGTCGCTCTCTCGCGCTCAGACGGGCCATTGCGCACGCGCGGCCCAAGGAGGCGTTGACAGGGATCCTCGCGCTCGGCTCGCGGCCCAGCTGCTGCTGCGGCCGCCGACGCCGCCATGATGACAGCGATGACGAAAGGCACCTTCCGCCACGGAACCCCCTCCCCCTCCTTCGACAAGAGGAAAGGAAGGCGCGAGGGAGCGCGCATGTGTAAAGGGTGGGGGGAGGCGTGCGTGCGTGTTTGTGGATGGGTTGCGCATGCGTATGCGCGAGTGGCGAAGGCCGGGCGGAACCGAAGCAGAGGGAGGAACAGTTGCGAGGCGGGGATCGAGGGCCGAAGGCGGGAAGAGGCGGAATAAATGGACGCGGGGGGAGGGGAAGCGAGTTTTCGAGCACTGGGGGGGGGGGGCGTGTTACTTAGTGGTTTCGTTGGGGATTGAGGGTTTTTTCCCCCGTATCTTTATTGTAGATCTTATGGTGGTTTGTGTGGAAACAATTCGTTTTGGTCGTGTATTATTTAGGTTGGTTTATTTATCGGCATTATTATTCATTAAATTTGTAAATAACCCCTTCATCCCAAGATCCCAGGGCGGTTCACAAAAGAAAAATACAAATGGTTCATGACTACTTTTGTTTTGCTGTAAGCTGCCTTGAGCATGGTTTGACCTGTGGAAAGGGGGTAGAGAAATAAAATTATGTATCTCTTCCATTGTCTCCCAAGACAGACTTGTGCCAACAACAACAATGAATGTATGTATGCATGTATGTACCGTATTTTTCGCTCTATAAGTCGCACCAGACCACAAGACGCACCTTGTTTTTGGAGGAGGAAAACAAGAAAAAAAATATTCTGAATCTCAGAAGCCAGAACAGCGAGAGGGATCGCTGCGCAGTGAAAGCAGCAATCCCTCTTGCTGTTCTAGCTTCTGGGATAGCTGCACAGCCTGCATTCGCTCCATAAGACGCACACACATTTCCCCTTACTTTTTAGGAAGAAGAAGAAGAAGAGTTTGGATTTGATATCCCGCCTTTCACTCCCCTTCAGGAGTCTCCAAGCGGCTAACATTCTCCTTTCCCTTCCTCCCCCACAACAAACACTCTGTGAGGTGAGTGGGGCTGAGAGACTTCAGAGAAGTGTGACTGGCCCAAGGTCACCCAGCAGCTGCATGTGGAGGAGCGGAGACACGAACCCGGTTCCCCAAATTACGTGACTACCGCTCTTAACCACTACACCACACTGGCTCTTATATTTAATCCCAGGAGGGAAAAAGAGAGTCTTATAGAGCAAAAAATACGGTAAATAAATAGCCTTGTGCAAGAGAAATAAAAGATAAGAATTGTTTACAATTTTAAAACTAGCACACACACTCACATATATATATAATACTGTATACACACATACACACACTTTCTCTCTACCTGTGTGTATGTGTGTGTGTGTTTTGGGGGGAGTCCAATAGTGGGTCCAGTGGGGTCAAGAAGGTGGTTTCTGCACATGCTATAGAGGGAAATGAGGGGCAGATGAGGCTTGTCCCCCTGGGAAGGGAGCCCGTCCAGGAGAAGGGAAACACTGATCCTTGCCTTGGGGTTATAGTTCTACCTTGGTTGTCAAACACCTTGGTACTTGTACGTTTTAGCTCCCAAACGATCAAAACCCGGAAGTGAGTTTTCTGGTTTTCGAATGCATTTTTGGAAGTCAAATGTGGCTTCTTCTATTGTTTCCAGCATGCCTGCGCAATTGGGAGCCTATGGAAAGCCACGCCTTGGTTTCCAAACATTTTGGAAGTTGAATGGACTTCCGGAACGCATTCTGTTCAAAAACCAAGGTACGACTGTATATTCATCCATGAGAAATGCTTCAGGAGTAAGCCCTGAGGAAAAATCCATACCCATGACCTTATTGTAAGCCACCCTCATTGGAAGCCACCCTTGAGAATCGCTGCTTTGAAAGGCAGGCTGCAAATCTAAATAATGATATATGAACAGAAATTAAATTGGCTCACTTTGCATTTTGTTGCCACTCTCGGGTGCTACTTCAATCTCAAAGCTATGTTCATAAATGTTTCCTTCCCTTCCTCCAGCCACATGCATCTTAAAAAGTAAATTCTGACTTTTTAGTATTATAGTGAAGTTAAATTTACACCCCAATTATCTGTTCTAGTGGAATCTCGAAGATGTTTAGAAAGCAATTTATGCAACAGAAGGATTAACCCAAAACACAGTCCATCAACATACCGGATAAAAATAGGGAATACAGCTTTTAAGTATCTGTGGCTAACTAAAGTTAGAGCAGAAGATTGGGCTTCAGTATTGCTGAGGACTCCAGAACATAGACAACTTAGCAAATTAAACCTAGGGCAACTCTGCAGATTTACAAATGAGAATCTTGAATTAATGGATGATTTCCAGCTTTAGTCATACTCAGACTTAGGTCCATTAATTTAAATGGATATTACCAGTTCAGGGTACCTCGGCACTTTTGGTCATTTGGTATTACAGTCTATGGAGAGACAAGCAGTGAGGTTTCTCTCTCACAAGTTGTGATAGCAAAGGAGATAAAACAAACCCAAAGTATAGCGCTGGCTATCAGCCTAGATAAATAAAAACTGAATAAGGTATGTGCTAGGTGCAAGAACAGTTATCTTGTGGATTGAATATAAGAAATTCATATTCCATTCATTGGCCAAATGTGACAATCTGCTAGGCTTTCAATTAGAAATAATTGGAAGAACTTTCAATTACAAATAATTCTTCATGCAGGAAGAACAATACAATTGGCTTATCTTAGAACAGGCATGTCCAACTGGAAGTTGACTGTGATCCACGATCCAGTATGAAAACTGGCAGTGATCTACCACCCAGGGATGGGTGCAGGGTGGGTGGGCGCTGGCTGCTTCCCCCGAGGGGGCAGAGATGGGCGCAGGGAAGGAGGGCACACCGCCTGCTTCCCCTGACGCCACCTGCTTTCCCTGACATGGCAGGGGTGGGTGTAGGGTGGGTGCGCACCAGTGGGGCAGGGGTGGGCATGTGCAGGATCAAAACAGCCCCTCCCAGCGGAGGGC
Organism: Podarcis liolepis; assembly: GCF_965112155.1. Lineage (NCBI taxonomy): Eukaryota > Metazoa > Chordata > Lepidosauria > Squamata > Lacertidae > Podarcis > Podarcis liolepis. The sequence goes on from NC_139571.1 coordinate 30,961,576, forward strand.
GGTTGACAATCGACCAGAATACATCGCAGGATCTACCTGCTGCAATCGACGCGTTGGACATGAAGGAGCATCTCCACCCCCATCGTTCTACCCGGACACTGAGGTCCTTCTGGCGGTTCCCTCACTGCAAGAAGCCAAGTTACAGGGAACCAGACAGAGGGCCTTCTCGGTAGTGGCACCTGCCCTGTGGAACGCCCTCCCACCAGATGTCAAAGAGAAAAACAACTACCAGACTTTTAGAAGACATCTGAAGGCAGCCCTGTTTAGGGAAGCTTTTAATGTTTGATTCATTAGTGTATTTTAATATTTTGTTGGAAACCGCCCAGAGTCGCTGGGGAAGCCATGCAGATGGGCAGGGTATAAATAAATTATTATTATTATTATTATTATTATTATTATTATTATTATTATTATGTCTTAGAACATCATACTATTTGTTTCCCAGCTATTGTAGGTACAAATCATGACATAGAATCATAGAATTGTAGAGCTGGAAGTGACCCAGAGGGCCATTTAGTTCAGCCCCTGCAATGCAGGAATAAATGATATAACTACGAAAGCTGGTGTGAACTGTATTTCACACTTCTCGGAGCCACTGAAAATTCCATGGGCGGTCTTTTAGGGTTAGGTGGGATATAAATGCATTCAATCAATCCACCAATCCATTTCAGGTGGCCAGTTTCCTTGAAGGACAGATTGCTGAATATTGCAATAGTGTCTTTGCAATAGTCTGTTTATTCATATGTGTGCTGAACAGGTAGCAAGCAACCAAGCACGGGCAGAGAGTGCTTAGATTACAGCATTCCAAACATTACCTATTCCAAACATGCCTGGAGGACAACTATTCGTCTTAGAAAAGCTATTTTTATGTGTTTCTGAGCAAATGCAGAGGTCGGCATTTCCTAATCAATGTGATTAAAGGTGGAGGGGAGATTTGTCTATATTTAGGCGCCTAATTATAGATTTGGTTACGTTGCCCTGGGCGCCCGTATTTCTACATCATGGGTGTAATGACTATAGAATACAGAACAAGGCAACATGCCTTGCGGCTGCTACCACATTATTAAACAAAAGCATACCATCTGCTATGGAATAAATGTAGTTTCTAAAATAAATGGTTCTCTTAGTATATGGGTGTTTTTCCAGCCGGACTGCCGGTTCCTTGAGTTCATTGGGGATAGAGCTGAAAAATTCAATTTCTTGATTGCTCTCTCTGTTACTAATAAGTAATGCCATCTCTTAGGTCAGAGTGGCTGCCAAGTATATTACAGCACAATGCATCTACAATATTCTGAACCACTTAATAGTCATTGACCAACATATACAAATCACAGATCCTATGGTAAATTAATTCTTCGACTGCACTAGTTCAGATAGGAAAGGGGTGGTCCCAGTTTTGAATACACCCAGGGAAGGAAGGAAGGAAGGAAGGAAGGAAGGAAGGAAGGAAGGAAGGAAGAACCATCTTGCACATTTAAAAGAAGAATAGAATCATAAAACACTAGTATTTTTCTAGAAAAAGAGGTGTCAGAACTCACCAGGAACTCACCTTGTTCTCTTATAATGGGCAGTGGAACCCACCTGAGAGTTGCCAGAACTCAGGTCCTGTGAGTTCCAGCTGGAAATACGGATTTTGAAAATGTGGGATTTTCTGCACTGGCAGGGAATTGGACTAGATCAGTTTGTGGGGAACCTTTGGTCCTCCAGTTGTTGCTATCTCCCCTCATTGCTGTCCATTGGCCATGCTTGCTGTCGCCGATAGGCATTGCAGTCCAGCAACGTCTGGAAGGCCAAAATCTCCCACATCTGGACTAGATTATCTTCAAAGTCCTTTCCAGTTCTCTCTCATTCTGGGGGTGGTGCACACATATACATAAAATTACATAAGAGGAGGAGGCAAACTATGTCAGAATCATTTTTATGATAGGACATTATAACTTTGGTGGTGTATTGAAGTACCATCGAACAGGAATGGGTGCAGGAGTTATGTCATTTTGCTGCCTTCCTTCCTGTAAAGATACATGTGCGGATTCTGCTGAAATCATAAAAACAAGTTTCCCCTGAGTCCGATCTGAGGAAGAAGAGCACATGTGTGTCTCAAAAAGAGTAAGCGCACATATACAGCTTGCAGTTGTGCCCATCAGGACATTCCCAGACTAGAAGCTTTAGCTAAATGGAGCAGATCTCAGCTGACTTGGTTCCAACTCAGGCCTGAAAGACTTGCGACTCATCTTCTGGTTGAATCCACCCCTGTTTTATAGTTATAGGCAGGCATGAAAAACAGCAGACAAGGGAGTCCCTCATCAAACACGGCTTGTGAGTTGTGATCAACTTTGGCTTGCTGAACTACATGCTTGGCAGACTTGCTCCTGCACCAACACCTGACTTCCTGTTGGTTTCTGGGTACAATGGTTGCCATAGGCCCCAAGGCGCTAATTTTGATTTATGCATCCATTTTCTTGCATGCATTCTAATCCGTTGCGCCGTTGTGCAGCAAACACAGAGCCATCACCCCCATCACACTTCCAAAATATAATTAGTGACGTCTGAGATTTAGGCCTGAAGGTGGCGGCAGCTGCCTCTGTACAGCAAGTCTCCTACTGAAGTCCTGTCCATTTGAGCTGTTGCCTTCACTAATGGTTTTGCAGCAGCCACAGCGGGAATCTATGCTGAAAACTTCTTTGAGGTGCAGAGCTGACTGACATATTCCCTCCCTAATGTCAGAATAAAGAAAGTTGCCTAAGAAGATATTTTTTTAAAAAAACAAAAAACTATGGGCAAAGAAGAACCCCTAACCTGCAACAGGGAGTTTGAGAGCCTGAGTAATCCATCACAATAGTTGTAGTGAGACGAGAAGAGAAATCAATATCTCCCCCTTCGGCCTGAATGTTACGAACAGGTAGGTGTGCAGAGAATATACAACAGCAGCATTTGTCCTATGCTTTCAAGAGAACAAAAACCAAAGTACTGCAGATGAGCTTATGCTTCAATAGCTAGGAACACAAAGAAACAAATGAATAAAACCGTTGTCAGAACAAGCAGCCATTACAGTGTGCCGTTTCACACATATATGTATTTGCAAGCTAGGGCCCACATTGCCTGGAGGTCTTCTGTGAGCAAATCAGAAAAACAAAATGTAATCAAAGGCGTCTGTGTGTGCTACAAATTCAAAGTGGCTCTGATCTGACATGATTCCCCGCCAGATCATCTGCAATCCGTCCTTATGACTAGCTAGAATATTCAGAAGCAACATATCACTGAGGGGACGTCAATGGAAGAAGGGTATTTCCTATGGGCCCTGTTTGTGAACATACTGTCAACATCTGGTTGGTCACTGGGAGGTGGTTGATGAATTAGATAGACCAGTTGGTCTGATCCAACAGGACACTTATAGCCTTAGTGTTGTGAAGGTGCTGACAGTTCTTCGCTTGTGTTCCCTACTTCATAGAACCCTGTTCCCAACATTCCTTGTTGTTGTTTAGTCATTTAGTGGTGTCCGACTCTTCGTGACCCCATGAACCAGAGCACACCAGGCACTCCTGTCTTCCACTGCCTCCCGGAGCTTGGTCAAACTCATGTAGGTAGCTTCAAGAACACTGTCCAACCACCTTGTCCTCTGTCACCCCTTTCGCCTTGTGCCCTCCATCTTTCCCAACATCAGGGTCTTTTCCAGGGAGTCTTCTCTTCTCATGAGGTGACCAAAGTATTGGAGCCTCAGCTTCAGGATCTGTCCTTCTAGTGAGCACTCAGGGCCGATTTCCTTCAACCCTTCAACATAATTAGCTCAGGGGAAAGCAGAAGGTAGAACTTGGTTCAATGGTAGACCACTCACTGTCCAGTTCTCGAGGACTACGTAACTGCTGAATTCTCACCAAGAATCCCAGGTAGATTTCTAAGTTCCTATTCCATGTTCTTAATCAAGAGGACATTCTTGGAAATACCGTATATGGTACAGTCTAGTTCTATCTTCTCCATTAAAAGACTTTGATATGCCCTCTCTTATTTTGTACATTTAGGACATAAGTATTTCACAGAGATAAAATTTAAAAAGTAGAACGTGCAAGACTAAAGTCAAAACACACACGCTTTAGAATGGAAGCCCCAACGTGCCTTCCTTAGATGGTAGACCTGATCCTACGTGCATCTTCTAAAAAGTAAGTTCCTCTGAATTTAATGGGACTTATTTCCAAATAAGCATACATTGGTTTGACAGTGGTTTAAAGATTTCGTGTAAGCCTGCTCTAGAGCTTTGTCTAAAGGTTGTACTATCAAATCTGGAAGCAAGGCATTTTCCTTTGCTAACAGGATGGAGTGGATAACTATGTGCCAGTTCTGATCCTGGCAGGCAGGATCACATTCCAAAGTCATGCCTGCAGTAACCTGTAGTGCAATATGAGTGCAAACCCAATTTACATAACATGAGCTTGCAGTCTGAATCTTCTTTCTCTTTTGATCATTGGTTCAGAGGCAATGCTCCGCTGTCCTGCATGACATCCTCAGTCCACAAAGTGTCAGCATTTTGCAAAATGCCGCCTGGTAACAGAAGAGATTCTCCTTTGGCCGCAACTACACAATTGAGTAGAAGAATCCCAATGTTGCTGAAATTGACTTCCCATGGAAACCCAGGCAGTGGCGTAGTGTGGTTTGCCAGCACCCAGGGCTGTGCAGGTGGGGGGGAGGGAGGGAAATGGCAAATGGCATCGCAGCTGCAGAGAAAAGAAAAGAAAAGAAAAGAAAAGAAAAGAAAAGAAAAGAAAAGAAAAGAAAAGAAAAGAAAAGAAAAGAAAAGTTAAGTTGTTACATTGTCTGGAGAGGTCACTTACTGGTTTGCATTGGAGAAGCTGTTTTCAATGGAGACCAGCAATGGAAGCACACAGCTGTACAGTGGTACCTCGGGTTAAGAACTTAATTCGTTCTGGAGGTCCGTTCTTAACCTGAAACCATTCTTAACCTGAGGTACCACTTTAGCTAATGGGGCCTCCTGCTGCTGCCACGCCTCACACAATTTCTTTTCTCATCCTGAGGTAAAGTTCTTAACCCAAGGTACTACTTCCGGGTTAGCGGAGTCTGTAACCCGAGGTGTTTGTAACCCAAAGTGTTTGTAACCCGAGGTTCCACTGTATTCAGACACCACATGTTGAAATTTTGTTTCCCTAGCAATTTGCACCCGGGGAAAGCACCCCTGTGTCCCCCCCCACACACTATGCCACTGAACCCTGATGTTAAATAGCTACATTTTTGTTCTTCATTGTCATTTTTCAATATACCATATTTTTTGCTCTATAAGACTCACTTTTTCCCTCCTAAAAAGTAAGCGGAAATGTCTTATGGAGCGAATGCAGGCTGCGCAGCTATCCCAGAAGCCAGAACAGCAAGAGGGATTGCTGCTTTCACTGCGCAGCGATCCCTCTTGCTGTTCTGGCTTCTGGGATTCACAATATTTTTTTTCTTGTTTTCCTCCTCCAAAAACTAGGTGCGTCTTGTGGTCTGGTGCGTCTTATAGAGCGAAAAATACGGTAACTATTCATGAGAATGGAGAGGGTGGTTGGTTGGTTTGTAAAGCATGATACATTAAAAGAATGTTTCAGCACAGGAAGAGATTACGTCTCCAAGCAGCACTGTCTGATCTCTTGTAGGTGATATCCAGATTAGGTTTCCACCAAGGTTCTTATTATCCTAGTCAGCCTGTTCTGATTAGTGCCAGAGCTTGTTAGCAAAAGTAATCAGTCATAATCAGAGCAGCTCCCCTCTCTGCATTTTTATAAGTTGCATAATCACGGTTTTCCCCATCACTTGAGTGATAATTACTGTAATGAACTCTTCGTGATCCCCCACCCCCAGCGGTGGAAATGTCAGAGGTAAAATAATCGTGCAATACTCTAGCATTAAGGAAAGAAACAGAGGGTGAAATCCACCAATGCCAGCTCCTTCCATTAATTTTGATAAGCCCTTGGTGGGCTGCATCTTACGACTGGACTGGAGAGAAGATGACTCAGACAAACACACCTCATAGTGTTGGGAGCAAGGGGCAGATGCTGCCTTCATTCAGATAGTCTCACCAAGCACAGTACTTTACCTGTCTCTTCTGTAGGAGTGAATGGCAGCAGCTTATCATTGATTATTCTTTTGAATGTTGTAAATAGTTGATCTATGGTCCATGTTCCTGTTGACTCCAGCCACTGAAAATCAAGACTGCTTCTATCTGCATAACCCCATTCCAAGTTCTTCTTGTAGACCAAGGTTTCCCAAACTTGGGTCTCCAGCTGTTTTTGGACTACAATTCCCATCGTCCGTGACCACTGGCCCTGCTAGCTAGGGATGATGGGAGTTGTAGTCCAAAAACAGCTGGAGACCCAAGTTTGGGAAACTAGACCACGGCAGAATGCTGAGAGCTGGCTATTTCACATAAGTTATAGTTAACAGTGAGGGAGTAGAGCAGGCATCCCCAACCTTCGGCCCTCCAGATGTTTTGGTTTACAATTCCCATCATCCCTGACCACTGGTCCTGTTAGCTAGGGATCATGGGAGTTGTAGGCCAAAACATCTGGAGGGCTGAAGGTTGGGGATGCCTGGAGTTAAGCAATTTCTGGCTGAGTCTACTGACCATACAATACGCAGATCAAGAGCCTCTCATTTTCAATACTATAAGCCTGCTTTGTTGCTTTTGTATGGCTAAACTCCTGGTGTCTACTGTAATCTTAACTCTCATAAAATACCCCATACTATTTTCCCCACTTCCTTCCTGCGATTGTATGCCTTGATTTTTATTTATTTATTGCATGTATTTATTGCTGTATACAAAAATACGTCTCAGAGTGATTTAACTGCATAAATGCAAAAACAGGTAAAATCAGTTCAAAACCAGACAACGAAAAGGGGGGGGGGGAGTGAAACAAAGTTATTAAAAGTGCTTGTCCAACAATACTATAAAAAGTACAAATCCTTTTTTTAAATAAAATAAAATTTTATTAGTTTAACATAAAAGTTATACATAAACATAACATTTTCACACATTAAAAAAGGGTTCTTTCAAACCCTGAGACCTCCTTCCTTCCTTCCATGGGTTCCAATTTAAATTTTATTCCTGCATCTTTTACTGTAATCTATCTGTTATATAATCATAGTATCCAAAATCCATGATACATTACAAGTGTCATTGTATTCCTGCCAATGATTTCCACTGTTTACAGCGATCTCTCCAAATATATTAGAAAATTATTCCAGTCTTTTAAAAATACTTGGTCTTCCTGATTTCTGATTGTAATGTGTATGGGTTGCTCGTGCGTAAGTTGCCGCCTCTCCAGGCTTTGTTGCCTTGCTAAACCTTTCAGTCTGGGCAGCCCTTCACTTCGTGGCTGCCTCAGTCGCTAGCAGAATCCGTCAGTGGGCGTTTCTTAAATCTTTTCCAACATAAAAGTTGTTTGACACCCAGTCTCCTCCTACTCTCTCTGTGCGGAAGTCTTCTGCACAGGGTGGCCATGGGTAGCGGAGGACCCGTGCTCTCCCCGCTGGTGTCCGGTGAAGAGTCCTGGAGCCCTCTCGCCGATTCCCCCATCAGCCCCTCTATATCCCTGGTGTTGCGCTGATTTGCTTCCCCATCTGCGGAGCTGCCTCTCTCCCTGCTGGGCCCTTCTCCAGCATCATTTGAGAGCCTTCCCTCCGCCTCTAGCTCCGATGTCAGTTCCCTGACATTGATCTTTCCTAAAAAGTACAAATCTTATCCCACTCCACTAAAAGATGAAGACCATGGCGAAGGTCAAAATTATCCCAAATTTAACTAACAGCTGCTTGGTGAACAGTAATGTCTTACTTGGGTGAAGAAAGCTTGCAACACTTAGCGCTTTTTAGTTTAAAGAAAAGGCAAGTAAGAAGGGACATAATGGGAAGTGTATAAAATTATTTCTCTCTCTCTCTCTCTCATCACATAATATTAGAACTTGTGGATGTTGAATGAAGCTGAATGCTGAAAGATTAAGAAAAAAGGTACTTCACCCAGCACATGGTTAAACTATGGAATTTGTTTCTGCAAGAAGTAATGATGGTTACTAGGGACGCAGGTGGCGCTGTGGGTTAAACCACAGAGCCTAGGACTTGCCGATCAGATGGTTGGCGGTTCGAATCCCCGCGAAGGGGTGAGCCCCCATTGCTCAGTCCCTACTCCTGCCAACCTAGCAGTTTGAAAGCACGTCAAAGTGCAAGTAGATAAATAGGTACCGCTCCGGCAGGAAGGTAAATGGCGTTTCCATGCACTGCTCTGGTTCATCAGAAGTGGCTTAGTCATGCTGGCCACATGACCCAGAAGCTGTACGCTGGCTCCCTCAGCTAATAAAGCGAGATGAGCTCCACAACCCCAGAGTCAGTCACAACTGGACCTAATGGCCAGGGGTCCCTTTACCCTTTACCTAATGATGGTCACTGGTTACTTAAAAAGAGAATTAGCCAAATTCATGGATGATAAAGTTATGTTCTACCTCCACAGTTCAACAGGACTGCTTAAGGTGCCCCGACTACAAAATTGTTGAAATCGAAAGATATATAGCTGCTCCAGCAGCATATCTCTTTTTTCTTGTATCCAAAAATGCAAGAAGGGCTTTTACACTTGCCAGAAGCTCGGCTCTGCCCTCGCAGACCAGAGAATTTGCGCCTGTCCATTGGGGGGATATAGGAAGCCCTGAACACATATTTTTTAGATGTCCCTTTTACGATGAGGCACGTAAAGAAAACAATGAACCCCTGCTGGTGAGGCTTGCTGACCTCCCAATAAAGCAAAAATTCGATCTTCTCCTGTTAGGCAAAGACCACAAGACGACCCGGATTGTCGCCAGATTCTGCGCACAGATCTGTAGGTGCAGACCATCTCCCGATTCAATCTAGTTTGTTAAGAAAATTCCCAAACTCGGATCCACGGGCGACTCTGGGTCCTTTCTCTAAGGTTGTCTATCTTAAAGTTCTTGTCTGTTTATACGCCTATCACACTTTTAAACTTAAAATCCATTGTTGTATATTGTTTTAAATGTTTGTTTTGCTATTGGGATTGTAGTTCCATTTGTGTTTCTCAAGCTGGTCTCTGACTGTAATACTACTACTACTACTACTACTACTAATAATAATAATAATAATAATTTATTATTTATACCCCGCCCATCTGGCTGGGTTTCCCCAGCCACTCTGGGCGGCTTCCAAAAGAATATTAAAATACTATGATACATCAAACATTAAAAGCTTCCCTAAACAGGACTGCCTTCAGATGTCTTCTATAAGTCTGGTAGTTGTTGTTCTCTTTGACATCTGGTGGGAGGGCGTTCCACAAGGAGGGCGCCACTACCGAGAAGGCCCTCTGCCTGGTTCCCTGTAACTTGGCTTCTCGCAGTGAGGGAACCGCCAGAAGGCCCTCGGTGCTGGACCTCAGTGTCCGGGTAGAACGATGGAGGTGGAGACGCTCCTTCAGGTATACTGGACCGAGGCCGTTTAGGGCTTTAAAGGTCAGCACCAACACATGTACCTCCAAAGTTGGAGGCAATATACCCCTGAATGCCAGTTGCTGGAAGCCCCAGGAGCGGGGAGAGTTGCTCTTGTGCTCTGGTCCTGCTTCCAGGTTTCCCATAGGCATCTGGTTGTCCAATGTGAGAAGTGGATGTTGGACCAGATGAGTCATTGGCCTGATCCAGGAGGCTCTTCTTATTTTCCTATGGTGTCAGACAAGTTTCCTTGGGGAAAGCAGTCCACAAATAGGAGATCCACCAATGGGGAAAAACCCATTCTTGTGTGGTCAACCTCTGCACCTTGCTTGGAGGAGACACACAGTGAAAAAAATACGTATCTGTATGCGTTTAGCAAGTAGCTTTATGTGTTCAAATCAAGTCATCAAAGCAAGTTGCAACACGGGCAAACTTCAAGAGATACTTCTTTCTTCTTCTTTGGTGATCACTCTTGGCCAAGTAAGATTGTCTTCCATAAACATGGTTTTAACAGTGAGTCCGTAAGTGACTGTGGAGACAGTTCTGGATCCACACATCCTTCCACAGTGGGGACATTGGTTTCCTGGTGGGAGTTGATCATGGTGAGGGTTTGGCATGCATGCCTTCCTCTTAGCACGTTTCTCCCTTTCGTCCTGCCTTCAAAGCCCATGACACCTTTGGTAAAGGAGATACACCAAGAACCAAATGAATGGTTATACCAAATGGCCTCTTTGGGTTACCTCCAGGCCAGAATGGTCACTTATGATGTATATTCAGCGTTTATACTGCTTTGCATGGCATCCATTCCGGTGGCAAAAAATCAAATATGTGGAACCATTCCCCAAGCACTCAGCAAATACCCTGTGTTTAGCAATGTGCACCACTCCATCAGAGTTAGGGCATTTATTGCACCAAGTCCAACTTAACCCAGCTGCCTCATAAGATTCTCCCAGCTTTTCCACAACACCCAATTTGAAACCAAGTGGGAAATTCTGTTTCATGTTAATGATGCATCAGAGTGACAATTGTTCTGCATTAATTAATGTTGAAGCAAACAAGTGTAATTTTGTGTGTATGCCAAAACCACAATAAGGGGCTTGTTAGCCAAATTTGTTCGTTAATGTGACAGTGTGAGACGAGACGGGGAACGGATCCATCCCACGTGTAACAGGGCTTCATTTTCCCTCTATGTCATTTGACCGAAGCCAGTGGTATTGCATCATGAAAAATGGGTTAGTAGAACACAGATGAAATTGCAGAGTGCTCTTTCCAGATTTCAACGCTTGCTAGCGTTGGCTGCTTCAGCCTCAGTTTACACCATGTGGCTGATTCATGGCCAAACAATCATGTTCCAACAGCTCCAAGATCGGGTGCCAGCAAAGCTGCTTAGGGAGACTGCAGCCTCTTTAATCAGATGCATATGCTAGTAGCTCACAGCAAACAGGAGCTTTTTTGTAACGGTTAAAGGTAGGGTTAATGGAGGCAGCCCAGCAGGAGAGACTGCTTACTTCTGCAGGTGGCTATGCACAAAGGGAGAAGTTAATAGGGAGAAGAGTGGGTGCTCCTGAGGAGTATTGATTATGGAATAAAGGGGAGGGGCAATGTCACGGACTTAGGACTTCACTGATGTCATCCAAAGGAAAGCAGAGCAGTACATTTGGCACCATCTTGGCTGCAGGAGTTGCTGGAAGGAGGCATACAAGCCACCATCCAACTATCTTAGGGACTCCACACTAGATTTGTGTAGGGTTTACTCCTTAGCATTTTCTACTCCAGACGATGTCCTTCAAAAAATGGATTGTTCCTCAGGGTTTACTCATGAAGTGTTTCTCACGGATGAGTATGGCCACAAGGTAGCAGAGGTTTAGGATAAGAGTTTTCCTTCTCCTAGATGGGCTACCTTCCTAGGTTGCCAAGCCCCATCTGCCCCTCATTTCCCTCTACAGCACGGGCAGAAACTGCCTTCGTGACCGTTGGACCCGCTATTGGTCTCATCCACTCAATCTACTGGCATTTATCTTCACATGCAGGGGAAGTCCCTAACTCACCAAGGATTTGGCACTCATTGGCTACCATCACCGGGTTTAGCCAGCGAGTCGAAGCCTTTCCCCAGGGTGTGGCCCCTGTCGTATGCTGACAACTTCCAGGAGCCACAAGTGAGAGCTGAGTGCAGGGTGGGGACCAAAGTTGAACAAACTACCCCAGAAGGAACATGACCTGTCCCCCAATAGAGGCCCCTCCCCTTACACCCATTTGAATGCCAGGTTAAAAGATATTTTAAAAGTTTTTTTAATAACAGGAAGTTTTAGAGTTATTGTTGCTTGCATCTGTCTGTCTCAGGAGACAATGGAGGAGTGCAACTTTGGGGTGAAGTCGAACAGTTGGAAGGTTGCAGTGCCTGTTGTGGCGGCAGAGACCGATACAGGAGAGACATGTTTTGTTGCAGGGTTATTGCGGTGCTTAGAATTCAGTGTGAGGTTTTTTAAGTTTGAGGGTTGCTTTTAATCAGATTGTGTTGTGCGTTAGTTACCTTGTGGATCGTATTTCAGAAAGGCAAAAGGTCAGCATTTTCAATAAATTAAAAAACAACAACAATTCCCTTCAATGCTATCCCCAAGCGCAGCACTTTTATGTTTCCTGTAGAAGTGAACAACAGTAACTCCCTTTTGTGGAAGGAAGTATAGGTCTGCAATCAGGAACACCACTGGAGTGGGTCTTGCCTTGGGTATTATCTCTTGGCCACACAAGAATGTGACAGAATGCTGAGAGAGCGGCTGTTGGTATGCATGCACCACCGCCATGCAACCACAACAATATTTATTTACTTCATTTGCTTGCACAAAACCCCAAACTGGTTTAAATACCACATTTATCATGATATGTAAGAATAATGCAGGGGCTCAACTTGATCTAGATTTGATTTGATTCACTTTATATTTCTGTGCGGTGTATATGCATAATGATACATGACTATATATTCCTTCTTTAAGACAAAGCAGCAGTGAAGTTTGTATTTTAAAATGAAGGGTTAAAAATATAAGACAGTTTTTTAGATTATAACGTTTTCTCTCTTACTGGCAACCAACTGCATGTTCAACAGCAATTCTTGACTCCCAATTCACAAACCGCTGATGGTTTTATCTAAGGCAAGGGAAGTCTTATTATCCTTTTCCTTCTTTTCCTCCATGGATTCTAATTAATCCTTTAAGGCTGCCGCTGCCGACTGCATGTTTACTTAGGAGGAGAGGATGGGGATATAAACCTGGTACCCCTAAAGAGTTAAAACTCCCCTTGATGCACCAGCTTGGCTTACCGCTTTTGTGAAACACACACACACACAGAGAGAGAAGAAAAAGAGCATGTTGTGAAGCAAATTTTCCCAAGCTCCACTAAACAAATCAGATGAAGGAAGCAGTTGGGAAGGGGAGGGAGAGAGGGAAGCAGATAACACTCTTAAGTTGTACTTCTGAAATCTGAAGAACCATCTTAGCAGATTTAAAACAGAAGTCGGGAATATATTATATTGGTGTAGAATTGGTGTCAGAATTTGTGGGATTGTTGAGAATCACGGGAGGAACGTTGGCGAACTCATTTTGGGAATGCTCAGCAACCTAACATTTTGCCATGTGATGGGAAAAAACCAGGCTGCGAAAGTTTGCAATTGCATGTATGTGACAGACTAGTTACTGTGTACAATCTACACTGTGGAAGACATCCAACCAGTGTTTTTTTTCCCCCCTGGGGGGACAAAGGGATACACATACCCTTAAACATTATGTGAATCTAAGTTTGGCCTCATTGAAGGGCAGTATTTCAATATGAGTAGGAAAATGAGAGTACCTCTTTAAAAAAGCACTGTATCCAAACATCATAATGCACCATTTGATATGGTCTAATTTGGAGATGGGGAACCCGCGGAGATGGGGAACCAGATGCTAATGGACTACAACCCCCATCTTCATTGACTATTGGCCATGCTGACTGGGACTGATGGGAGAAGCCCAGTAGCCCAGTGGTGGATGATGATATATTTATGATGATATATTTATATGCTTTGCATGCAGAGGTTCTAGGTTCAGTCCTTGGCAATTCCAGGTAGAGATGGGAGAGGACCTGATCAGGTACACTAGAGAGGTGCTGCCAATCAGTGTAGACAATACTGAGCTACATGGACCCAATGGCTTGGCTCAATATAAAGCAACTTCCTATGTTCCTATGAAAGCTGGAGTCCAGCAACATTTTGAAGGCCACATGTCTCCCATCCCCAGTCCGACTGATGGTTTTGTGGTTGCTATGAACTATGCAGTGTAGGAGCCAGTGTGGTGTAGTGGTTAAGAGCACTCAGCCTCACTCACATCACGGAGTGTTTGTTGTGGGGAGGAAAAGGAAAGGAGATTGTTAGCTGCTTTGAGACTCCTTAGGGTAGTGATAAAGCGGGATATCAAATCCAAACTTTTCTTCTGCAGCATATTTATTTTTAAAAAACTATATGGAACCTGCAATGAGATTCCATGGTGAAGAATGGGCTTCACGTGCATTCAGATAAATAAAATTATTATTATTATTAATAAGACTAGAAAAGGGCTGAATATTCAGAGTACCACTTTGATTTAGCAAAATATATAGATATGGCCTTATTGTTTTTCCTCACAGACTATACTACAGACTTAGGGTGCCATCCTTTTTCTTCTTTTTTTCAATGTAACAAGCTTTATTAATAGTCTTACAATACATTACATATATATAGTACATCTCGTAGAGTAAATTGAGATTTCAATCATACACACACACACACACACACACACACATACTTGTCTTTTCTTACATAGTTATAAACCTTAAACTTCAGCTGTGTTTATGCTACTAACCATCCTCACCATATCTACTCAGGGCTTCTTGCCTGATGAGTGGGGGTAGGACTGTATACCCTCTAACATTTGTCCAATGAAAATAGGCATGCTCTATTCCATAATAATAATTTTCTTATTTATACCCCACTCATCTGACTGGGTTGCTCCAGCCACTCTGGGCAGCTTCCAACATATATAAAAAAATAATAAAACATTAAACATTTCTTTAAAAACTTCCCTATACAGTTGTACCTTGGATCTCGAACTTAATCCATTCCAGGAGTCCAACTCCAAGAACCGTTCAAAAACCAAGGCACAGCTTCTGATTGGCTGCAGGAGCTTCCTGCACTCAATCGGAAGCCGTGGGAGCCGCGTTGGAAGTTCAGTTTCCATAAAACCTACTTCCTGGTTTGGGGTGTTTGAGAGCTGATTTGTTTGGCTACTAAGCCTTTTTGAGATCCCAGGTACAACTGTACAGGGCTGCCTTCAGATGTCTTCTAAAGGTTGTATAGTTACTTATCTCCTTGACTTGTGGGTCACATAACTCCATACCCGCCAACATTTATCCGATGAAAATAGGTTTCCTTTTCCTGGGAAACCTGGAGAAAACAGTGCTGGGAGAGAAGCAATAGGAATCTGTTTAGATCCTTTGTTTTCCATACACATCCATAGCAAAATGTTGGCAATCTGTAAGTAAAGCCCAATATTTACCTTGTCCCGTTAAATGGAATAAAGGAAAAGAAGAAGAAGCTGGTGATGCCATTGGAAGGCAAGTTCTCGTTTGGCATGAAATGTTAGCGGAGGAGTGTGTTGTTTCGGGAACACTTCCAAATTGAGCAGCGGGATTAGCTTAGAATGGAATTCATGCTCAGTTTGGGTTCAGCAAACGTTTGCTCTCTGCCAAGCGGAAAAGAAAGTGTTAGCAACTAAATCCAGAGAATTATATTATCATCAATAAAGGGGCAAGGGCCAAGCCACGCTTGCCCTGAAACCAAAGCAAAAAGAGTACCATTCTGGCATCTCCCAACAACCGTTGTGTGCTGTTCCACTTGGCAGTGCTTTGCTACATAATTATTTGGATTTTGATCTTGCGGGAATGTGCACATCGCTGTTTGTCAAGCTGTGAGCAGCCTTTGCGAGATCGGGATCTGAGACATATTGTTGAGGCAGGGTCAGGTTTACCCCTGAGCACATGCCAAAGTGTCAATAACTGAGCTCCGAGGGAAGAATGGAGAGTTAATTGGGATTCCAGGCACAAGGTCGAGTTATGAGAATCCATCTGAGGGCGGGAGGCCCTGGTATGATGGGAATTATCAAGAACCCAGGCATTGAGGAACATTCACTTAGCAGCATGGGACGAGGGTGGCGCTGGGGTCTAAACCACTGAACCTCTTGGGCTTGCCGATCAGAAGGTCGGCAGTTCAAATCCCTGCGACGGGGTGAGCTCCCGTTGCTCTGTCCCTGCTCCTGCCAACCTAGCAGTTCAAAAGCACACCAGTGCAAGTAGATAAATAGGTACCGCTGTGGCGGGAAGGTAAACGGCATTTCCGTGCACTCTGGCTTCCATCATGGTGTCCTATTGCACCAGAAGTGGTTTAGTCATGCTGGCCACATGACCCAGGAAAGCTGTCTGTGGACAAACACCGGCTCCCTTGGCCTGAAAGCGAGATGGGCGCCACAACCCCATAGTCGCCTCTGACTGGACTTAACCGTCCTTTACCCTTTTACCTTACATTTACACTTAGTAGAAATGTACTATGATAGGTCCTAAGGAAGTACTGGGACCAGTGGATCACAGTTTGAGATAACTGCATTGTTATTTAGAAGAGGCCTTAATGATTGGCCTGCAGTTGCTTCTGTCTAAAGCAACCAGCTTCAATAAATGATGTCACTGCTCCTACTTGCGATAAATGTCTTAGACAGTGCATACCCTCCAAGCGCCCCTATTTTCCAGGGACAGTCCCAGAATTACAAAAGCCACCCCGGGTTCTGATTTCCGATTACTCCACCAGTGCCACCACCACTGAGCTCAGAGAGGAGGAGGAGCTGGTGCTTGTCCCGGGTGGTGGCTGCGAGGGAGCATCCCATGGTCTCTCCATGGCCACTGCTGCTGGCTTCCTCCCTTGGGCAGCTTGTAGCGGCTGCTGGAGGAGGAGGAGAGGTCCATGTAAATGCGAAGCTGGAGAGCGGGTCAGAAGGATGAGAGGTCCATGCAAAGGGCAGGAAGAAAGGGGAAGAGGGGAACAAGGCGTCTTGATTTTTTATTTTTTAATGCTTTGCGTGTCTGCTTCTATTCTTGCCCCTTTCTAAAAAAAATATTTATTGGTGTATGGTTTTTTTTTTTGTTTTTTGTTCTCTACTAAAGAATAAAATAAAATCAGGATTAAGGGGTTTTCTCCAGATGTTAGAGTAGGGGCAGCAAACTTTTTCAGGTGCGGGCCGGTCCACTGTCCCTCAGACCTTGTGGGGGGCCGGACTATGTTTTTTTTTGGGGGGGGGGGGAAATGAACATTTTCCTATGTCCTACAAATACCCCAGAGATGCATTTTAAACAAAAGCACACATTCTACTCATGTAAAAACACGCTGATTCCCGGACCGTCCGTGGGCCGGATTTAGAAGGCAATTGGGCAGATATGGCCCCAGGTCTTAGTTTGCCTACCCATGTGTTAGAGAGTGTGTGTGTTGTGCCACCCTTCTTCTGATAAGAAATTCTCGGGGGGGGGGGACAAAAATGTTGGGTTGAGGAGGGTCAGTTGTGGAGGGGATGGAGAGAGAAGAGTCCCTATTTTCGTCTGAGGAATGTCGGAGGGTATGGACAGTGTTTCCATGTTACCAATAAGGTATAGTGGTACCTCGGTTTTCAAACATCTCTGTGGATGAACATGTTGGTTTTCAAAAGTCATAAACTCAGAAAAAAATGCATCGGTTTTCGAACATGCCTCCAAAGCTGAACATGCCACGTGGCTTCCGCTGAGCGCAAGATCTAGCTGTCGGCTATTGAGTTTTCAGTTTTTGAACGTTTCAGAACTCGAACGGTCTTCCAGAATGGATTAGGTTCAAAAACCGAGGTACCACTGTATACTGTTGCTTCTGTGACTGTTCCCTCTTCAGGTACCATCTTGTGTACATGTGGTTAGGGCAAATCATGTGGTATGAGCTCCATGTTAATGCCACACCATTGTGTGTGGGAGGATGTAAAGCATGGTACATATCCAACATGACCGAACATTGGCAATATTACCAGGAGCAGAGCAAAAGCAAGCACCTTGGTGGAATCTATTATATCTGCTCTAGGTAACAATATACAATGTTCATGGAAAGAGTGAAATGTGTTTGGCTCTGGTGGCCTTTATCCAAGGACAGATTTACTGAGTTGGGATCATGGCTCTGCATGACCAAGGTTCAGGGCCTCACACTTTATAATAATGCTTCATTTAATTTCTTCATTGGAGGGATGTGCCTGTAGTGGCTGTCGGGTTTTATGGCCTCTGCAGTCACACTGAGGCTTCTACAGAAATGAGACTACAATTGCACCACAGAGCAGAGAATGGATTGACAAGTTGGTAAAGGGTGGGCCGTAGCTTGTGAATGTTTTATAAGCTATATGAAATTTGAGAGTAGTTGCCAGCAGCCAGAAAGTAGCAGAAAACTATTTAAGCCAAGTCTCTCCCAGTCTTTCTTCTTGTGTCCCTAAAATCTATCGCTGTGTACTTTATCTGTGGCCAATTTCCCCTCTGAAATTCTAGGGGGGGATGTACAGATGAATATGCAAGGCTGGTTGAAATCAATGAGAGGTATTGCCCCATTCCTTTCAATGGGGTTTGGATTTGAGTCCTTTCAGGTGGATTTGGGTCTTCTTTTCAACAGAAAACTCAAGAGGGAAGTCGTATTCCAGAGCATCATTGGCTGTTGGTGTGGTTCATAAATCATTGGGGGGTGGGGCATGATTCTTGAAGAAATCCATATTTTGAAATGCAAAGAACACAGTATAAGGCCAGCATATGCAATTTCTTTTTGCAGTGTTGAACAGACCTCTAGTGGCCAAAGGAAGTACACGCTGTCATTCAGAAATAACTTGATAAGAAACAAATGCTTCTGTATGGAAGTTTACTCTAAGTTCCAATAAGCAATCAAGAAATGGAACTTGTTACTAACCACATCAGCCTCCCAAGGGTGGAACATTAGCAGGAAGCTCCCTCATCACAGCCACAGAATGTGAGGATACAGGGCTGGGCTGCTGAAATGCCACAAGCTGAAGACCTCATTAATTCACTTAGCAAGTGTCCTTCCTCTATAAATCTTAGAGAACAGGGTTTCATAAGTATATATACAGCAGCATGACAGAAGGATTCCACAAGTGGATCCTAATGTGTGCTTTTGCACCTGATCGATTTTTGCTTTTGATTGGCCAGTCACATTACAGTGGCACCTCGGGTTAAATACTTAATTCGTTCTGGAGGTCCGTTCTTAACCTGAAACTGATCTTAACCTGAAACACCACTTTAGCTAATGGGGCCTCCCGCTGCTGTCGCCGCGCAATTTCTCATCCTGAAGCAAAGTTCTCAACCCGAGGTACTATTTTTGGGTTAGCGGAGTCTATGTATGTAACCTGAAGCATATGTAACCCGAGGTACCACTGTAATTATCTGTTGTTTTTAAACGGTGATTTATGTGTTAACATTGTACACCGCCCTCATATTATACAACATGGTGGCCTAGAAATACATTAATTCTTGAGGACCCTGCGCCTGTAGCTATTAACTTTTATTCATGACCGGTATTGCTTGCATTGTATATAATCCTGGCATCAATATACTGAGAGTACATGACTTTATATTATGTTATAGTGTTTGACATATTCTTTGTTTTATTTATTTCACAAGATTTATATATCATTTGAAAGCAATTTTTTTTAAAAAAACTTCCAAGTGGTTTGCAAAAAGAATAAATCAATAAAAATTATCAGCAAAAAGCACTTAGCAACAACTATTTAAAATATTCAAAATTAACTAAAACCAACAATAAGCTAAAAACCAGATTAAAACACATGGCAGCATTCTAATCCCCCCAAATTATTTTTATTAGTTTTCCAAATTTTTACGAATCAAACCAAATTATTTAATTTAAAACAATTTCTTTTTTTTTAAAAAAAAATCAGGTTTCCCACTCCTGTTGCAAACATATGTCCATCTTTTCCTCTATAACCACATCCTCTCTTCATTAATATCCATTTCATCCTTCTTCTATATGCTCGCCTAAACAAAATGTTTTTGTCAGCTGTAGAGAGCATACAGTGAAGGCACCTGCCTGGCGTCAATAGGCAGGGAGTTCCGAGGTGCACGTTCTGCCATAAAACACCTTACAACTGCCAATAAAAGCCAACACTACCTGCGAACAAAATGTAAAAATACAAAACACAGTACAATAGACCATGGGTGTAGCCAATCAGGAGTAGGGGGGCAGCCCCCCCAACATCAAGTAAATGTCTCTCCCACATACACACAACCTGTCAACAACAACAACAACAACAACAACAACAACAACAACAACAACAACAATTTATTTATACACCGCACATCTGGCTGGGCTTCCCTAGCCACTCTGGGCGGCTTCCAATGGAATATTAAAATACAATAACCTATTAAACATTAAAAGCTACCCTAAACAGGGCTGCCTTCAGATGTCTTCTAAAAGTCTGGTAATTGTTGTTCTCTTTGACATCTGGTGGGAGGGTGTTCCACAGGGCGGGTGCCACTACCAAGAAGGCCCTCTGCCTGGTTCCCTGTAACTTGGCTTCTCGCAGTGAGGGAACTACCAGAAGGCCCTCAGCACTGGACCACAGTGTCCAGGCTGAACAATGGGGGTGGAGACGCTCCTTCAGAAGTCGTCCCCCTAACATGAAGTCAGCCCCCTAACATAAATCCTGGCTACTCCCATGCAACAAACCGAAAAACCCACCGATAATTTAAAATTGCAGAAATGAAAGAGGCTCATTTCCTAAGTTCTGGGTACAGCCTCTCTTGGGTACAGGGGAGAATGCTCGAGATTTCTGGGAGTTTGTAATACGGGTTTATTTACCATCTTCAAACTGAGCCACATCGGAAGAAGCAGGCACACAGGTGGTAGAATGAATCTTGAAAAACAGCCTTCATCGTTCAGAAGGAACGGTCCTCTCTTGCAGCTTGGGTCTGCTTCTCACCAGGCAGCTGCGAAAACTCAAAACTTCTTTTTCGTTCTACAGTCAGTCAAGGTTCAAAACAACAAAACCATTTCCTTCAGCCTCCCGCTCTGGTTGTGGTAAAAAAAATATTCCAGCTGCTTGGAGCGGCCAGGAGCTGTCCAAGATTAGGGGGAGTTGTCTACCAATAAATACCACAGCATACAGAAATATAGAGGGAGGGGAGCATTTTGCATGTTCAGAGAGTGTCCTTGCAGTGGGATGAAGAGGGTGCGATAACTGAAAACATGCACACATTCTGTATGTTCAGTTCCTGGCGTTTCCAGGAACTTTGTGGCCTTCCCCAAACTAGCACTGTCCAGATGTTGTTAGAAAACAGCTCCTATCATCCGTGGCAACTGTCTGTAGCTCATGGTCCTGTATACCTGAAGGAACGTCTCCAACCCCATCATCCAGCCCGGACACTGAGATGCAGCACCGAGGGCCTTCTGGCGGTTCCCTCGCTGTGAGAAGTGAGGTTACGGGGAACCAGGCAGAGGGCCTTCTCGGTAGTGGCACCTGCCCTGTGGAACACCCTCCCAGCAGATGTCAAAGAGATAAAACAACTACCGTATTTTTCGCTCTATAAGATGCACCAGACCACAAGACGCACCTAGTTTTTGGAGGAGTAGCAGCAATCCCTCTTGCTGTTCTGGCTTCTGGGATAGCTGCACAGCCTGAATTCGCTCCATAAGACGTGCACACACTTCCCCTTTTTAGGAAGGAAAAAGTGAGTCTTATAGAGCAAAAAATACAGTATTTTACTTTTAAAAGACACTTGAAGGCAGCCCTGTTTAGGGAAGTTTTAAATGTCTGATGCTGTAGTTTTTGATATTTGGTTGGAAGCTGCCCAGAGTGGCCAGTCAGATGGGAGGGGGGGTATAAATAATAAATTATTATTATTATTATTATTATTATTATTATTATTATTATTATTATTGAAGCTGTTTGAGAGGCTGCACTGTATAGCAGCCTCAGAAATGCCCCCTGGCTGAGTCCTTTGGAAACCCATGCGAGTCAGAGTAGAAGGGAAAAACCCAGCCCATTGGCCAAATTAAGCCAACAAGGAGGCCTGTGAGGCTCTCCCTTTCCCCAGCCATGCCCACCTGTCATTCACCTGATGCCGTGTGATATAGTATGGGCATCAGCTAAAGCCACAGCCACAAATATAAGTGTGGCTTCTTTGTGGCTCTCGCGTGTGGTGCCAATTAGATCAGACCTCAAACGGAAGCCCCTCTTGGCGCTCCCAGCTGGATCCGATGTCTGCTAAAAGCAGCACTGCTTAGCGCCAGTTGGGAGTTCCTGACAGCATTGGCAGTGCGACTTGCCCATTTATAAGTTGGCTGCCACGCTCGGATCTGCTTCGTGAGCTCCCGACTGGATGCAGTCCCTGTCAAAAGCAGACATCGGGTGCACTCAGGAGCTCGCGGTATAGGCCGCTCTCAAGCTGGTTGGCAAGCAGCGACTTGCATTTTGTCCCACGTTTAAAGAGCTCCGATTGCAAGCCATGCTTGCAAAGGAACACGGAGCAGTGCCGGATTTGCGTATAAGCTGAACAAGCTATAGCTTGTGGGGCCCCCACTCTTTTGGGGGGCCCACAAAAAATTTAAAGGAAAAAAACACCTGGATGTACATTACCAAAATACATATTTTGTTACTTGCAAATGGATTTAGATACCTATTAGGTCCATAAATTACCATATATTCAACACACAAAAACAGGAACAATTTGTTGTTGACAAAGGACGGCTGGACATATAAAGGGCCCCATTACCTTCAGTAGCTTAATAATAATAATAATAATAATAATAATAATAATAATAATAACAACAACAACATCGGGCTCAGGGCGGCTAACACTGAATATAAATAAAGTAAAAACATTAAAAACAACAAAAAACAAACAAACAGTTGATTAAAATATAAGTTAGAATACAGTTTAAAATGCAGCTTAAAATGCAGCCTTGTTTTAGTGGTAGCCTATAGATCAAAGCCATAAGGGGGAAAAACGTCAAATATTCACAGGGGCCAACTATCCATGCTGGTCCTACACAGGCCAGCAAAAAGAGCCGAGGGAAAATTTATATGCAAAATCCCATATAAGGGGTTCCATCGAAAAATAAATAAATGGGAGGGGGGTTAGAACGAGTCCAGCCCAAAGGCCAGGTGGAACAGCTTCATCTTGCAGGCCCTGCGGAAAGATGTTTGAATGATTAGGGCCTCATCAAACCTAAATCTGGCCCTGAGTAGGAGCATAGGCTCACAGAGTCATAGAACTCTAGAGTCGGAAGGGACCCCAAGGGTCATCTAGTCCAACCCCCATGCAATGCAGGAAGCATTTGCACAACCTGGGGCTTGAACCCACAACCCTGAGATTAAGAGTCTTAACACTCTACAAGCTGAGCTATCACTCTATTGTTTCTTTGCGAGTGTAGCCAATTCAGTGCCAATTTCAAACCATGCTGCTTCTGCCGGTAGTGTAGGAAGGCAGGGGTTGGGGGGCGTAGCATGGGGCAGCAGGGCGTCCCAGGCACTGCGTGACAGTGGGGACACTGCCCATCCCTCATAAAGTCAAGTTTGGGCTCAACAACTCTGGCCGTTCTCCTAAAAAAAGCTCACCAACTTTTGCTGATACAGTCATACCTTAGGATAAATGTGCTTCAAGTTATGGTAAGTATTTTTGGGTTGCACTCCATGGCGACCCAGAAGTAACAGAGCGTGTTACTTCCGGGTTTCGCCATGCGTGCATGTGCGCAGACGGTAAAAATGACACTGCGCGCATGCGCGGAAGCGGCAAAGCGCGAACCATGCACACACAGACGTGCAGACGCAGGTTGCGTTCGATTCAGGAACAGATCCCGTTCGCATCCCAAGGTACCACTGTATCTTAAAAAAAACCTCAACAACTTTTGGCAATTTCTTAAAATAAGCTCTACCCCGGGTGCCAGCAGGGGTTGCTATGCCACTGCTGCCAGGGGATATATGATATCAGGTGATGGAAAGGTGGGTGACCCTGCTCACCTCTGAAATGTGGCCCACAGGGTTGGCCACCATTAGATCTGGTCTGCTGGCCAGAAGGGATTAAATGGACCACTATAAGGTAACTTCACATCCTCAGCGGTGTAATTAATGGCAAGAATCATATCTGTTTTGGGCAGGCAGCATATGACAAGAAAGTGGGGGCAAAGAGTAACTAATACTAGGTAAACCAGCATTAGCTAAACCTCAGAAGAAGGGTAATTATTATTAAAAGTGTAATTACACTGCTTAAATAGAATTGATATCCCATTGGGCTAAGTTTGTCAAAAGACATTTACCAGCCTGCAGTCTCCCTTCTTTCCAGTGGCAACACCTATGCTCAATACTGCAATCCTCGTTAACAGAATCGAAATACTGCTGCCCGGCTTCCTGTAATTTGGACCTTGGGTCCATCCACTTTTTGCTCAAGGCTATGCTTCTCTTGCTGTAGCTAACGGAGGGATTAATGAAAAGCAAATTATAGTAAATCCAAGCTGAATTCTAGATAAAGTTCAGTCTTTGGCCTCGTGGGAATACTGCCTAAGAAAAGTGATAAAATGCAAAGGCCATTTGCTCAGGGCATCCATGATACCACACTGGCATTGTCGTTTTCCCTCATTGTTGTAGCTTCCTGGGAGGAGAATAGGAAAAAGATGAAGGGCCATAAGGGATATTTCCTTTTCGGGTAAAGTAAGAAACCCACACACAGGATGGCCACCCCTCCTACGTGGATAAGCTTGAATTTTCACAGTTTGGGGGAAGCAAAGGAAGTCCCACATGCGACCTGTCCAGACAATTGCAGGATAATTGGATGGATTTAACTAGAGCGCATTTAGGCATGTCCATTCAAAGATGAAACAATTGCCATTGCGAAGTTGTTTGCAAATGAATACTCAGGAGAAAATACTTCATCAGGCTGTTGTCAACCATTTAAAAGCCATTCTGATGGAAAGCTTAATCACAGGGATGGAGCTTAATTGCCTTGCACGCATTGCATTCGCACTCGGCCATGGTATCAGGTTCTTGCTCATGTTTCGAAAGAGCCATTGCTGATCTAACACCACAGACAGAATGTGCATCTTTTCCTGATGTCACAAGACTTTTCAATAGCGCCAGTCCAATTGCCAGTCACTAAGGGTTGATTTACACATGGCGGGGGCAGATGCTATGAATAAGTCATACATTAAATTTTTATAATGGAAGAAAGAGAAAACCCTATGTAAAATCACTTAGAAAAGTTTTCTGCTCTACAGCACCACCTGGTGTTGTTTGTTTATAACGTGTTTAAAATGCTGGCTTTTTTTTACTAATGTAGCTGAGTCCTAGGTGCTTAGGATGCTTCCAGGTGGTCTGTTTATGGAGCATTTGTTTGTTTCCAGGGCAGTTTCCCACCTCTTTCTTTATGGAGAAAAGTCTGATCTTTTGCGGAAGCCGATTTCTTGTGCCAGACCTCCCAGTCATCTGTAACCCACAAGGTGAATGTTCAGGCACGTGATTGACTCCCACCCCAAAAGGGCAACATCCCGATCCTTTCACCAAGGGATCGAAATCAAATGATGGGCATGCATGGGCAAACCACCTCTCCTCTGTGTTGGGTGCTCAAGAACAACATGTTTCTTTACATAGTAATCAAAAGTATGCTTTAGTCAGTGTTAGAGCATCCTCTGTTAAGCTTGACTGGCTTTGGAGATCCCCGTCTAGCCTTAATTCCCTGATTCTAAAGAGCATCACCAAAAACTGTTTAAACATGCAGCAGAATGAGATGAGAATTAGGTGCAAGAATACTGAGGTGGTAGAATGAGGCAAAATACTTCTGGCTATAGGGAAGGAGGCCAGTTTCCCTGCATTCTCCTCCTCCTTTTGTTGTTTAGTCGTTTAGTCGTGTCTGACTCTTCATGACCCCATGGACCAGAGCACGCCAGGCACTCCTGTCTTCCACTGCCTCTCGCAATTTGGTCAGACTCATGCTGGTAGCTTCGAGAACACTCTCCAACCATCTCGTCCTCTGTCGTCCCCTTCTCCTTGTGCCCTCCATCTTTCCCAACATCAGGGTCTTTTCCAGGGAGTCTTCTCTTCTCATGAGGTGGTCAAAGTATTGGAGTCTCAGCTTCAGGATCCAGTGAGCGCTCAGGGCTGATTTCCTTCAGAATGGAGAGGTTTGATCTTCTTGCAGTCCATGGGACTCTCAAGAGTCTCCTCCAGCACCATAATTCAAAAGTATCTTTTTAACTCCCTGCAAATAGAAAGCAGTATGCCAGAAAGTTCCCTGCAAACAGAAAAGCTATCCAATGTTATTTCCTTGGGTGAGAAGGAATTTCAGAATGCAAGAGAAGAGAACAAGAGGTCACTTCAGGGGCATTTTCAGATGAAAATGCTTAGAACGATAAAAGCATAGCTGTCATCCAGTTGTTGTGGAGGAACAAGGCATTTTCTCCCAAGGCCATTTTCTCCACATATTGCAATCGTATCCTGCCCCACAAGATAGCATGTGTTTTTATCCTGCCTTTAAGCCAAAGCAGAAACGGTTCCCAGGCTGGTTGCATTTAAAGCCATCTAGAATAGTAGCAGGTCATGTTTTGTGGATGCCTGATTATCGTCTTCCAAAGCAACGACTCCATTCCAAACTTAAAAATGGAAAGTGTAATGCTGGTAGTCAACAAAAGAGGTTTAAAGACTGTCTCAAGGCAAATCTTTAAAAATGTAGTATAAACACCGACAACTGAGAAAAACTGGTCTGCGAGCACTCCAATTGGAGAACAGCCTTTACCAAAGGTGTCGTGGACTTTGAAGATGCTTGAACTCAGGACGCAAGGGAGAAACGTGCTAAGAGGAAGGCATGTTTGGCAAATCCTCACCCTGATCAACTCCTGCCCAGAAACCAATGTCTCCACTGTGGAAGGACGTGTGGATCCAGAATTGGTCTCCACAGTCACTTATGGACTCACTGTTAAAACCGTGTTTATGGAAGACAATCTTACTCAGCTACGAGTGATCGCCAAAGAAAAAGAAGAGGGAATGGTAGCCATAAACCTAAGGCCTGGGGGCCGGATGCGGCCCAATTGCCTTCTCAATTCGGCCCACAGCTGGTCCAGGAATCAGCATGTTTTTACATGAGTAGAATGTGTCCTTTTATTTAAAATGCATCTCTGGGTTATTTGTGGGGCCTGCCTGGTGTTTTTACATGAGTAGAATGTGTGCTTTGTGTTATTTGTGGGGCATAGGAATTTGTTCATTTTTCCCCCAAAAAATATACTCCGGCCCACCACATGGTCTGAGGGATGGTGCCATAAATTAATTTTCCTTTATGTATTTTGCAGCTTCCAACATTCTGCTTCATGGAATGTCCATGAGTATGTTCAGCTGAACATTTTCTGCTTTTAAGGCTACAGATATCTGAACTCACCGTGAGAGAGTCAAGAACGCACTACACGATTTAGCAGCCTTTGGGGAAACACAAGGAAAGCCAACCTGGTTCCACCATTGGAGGTTATAAAATGGTATGTCCTACCCCCGACCTGTGCTACTGGAAGTAATCCGCAGTAAGCCATTCTTTCTCAGATCCATTGTGGCACGTTAGAAACGAGCAGTTGAAAGCTGCAAAGTCAAGAGCTTTGGAATGGAAGGAATTAGAAGCGCCACCAACACGCCATGTCTTTTCAGCCCATCTTGTTCTGGAAAGATAATTTTTAACATTTATCGTAAACAGGTTCAAGGCTTTGCTACAGGGGCTGCCATCAAGTGCCATATACTTCTTTGCAAAAAAGAAACATGAGAGAGATTTGCGTTGAATGAAAGGTTGCACGCCGGTTAGGCACATTGCAGTGTCGAGTGTTGGGGCACCCGTTGTTCTGAAATCCTGCGTTCAGGTTTATAATGCAAACATGTCCTTTGTGCGTGATGAATACCTGTGCGTTCAAGAAACACTCGACCCCAGAAGTCGGCACTCACCCTTGCTGCACGGCAGCGATTCCACTTCACAGGTAAGCTGTTTGTGGTGGAATGCTGCTGTCAGCTCACTAGACCTCAGGTGAAAATATTTGCTTGCAATAAATTTGCATGAGGCGGAGGCATCCCCGAATGCTGTTTTAAAGTGCGCTGGGTGATCGCACCTATGCAATGCCTCCAAGGAATTGTCCTACCATAAGGAGGGTGGCGCTGTGGATTAAACCACAGAGCCTAGGACTTGCCGATCAGAAGGTCGGCGGTTTGAATCCCCGCAATGGGGTGAGCTCCTGTTGCTCGGTCCTTGCTCCTGCCAACCTAGCAGTTCGAAAGCACGTCAAAGTGCAAGTAGATAAATAGGTACCGCTCTGGCGGGAAGGTAAACGGCGTTTCCATGCAGTGCTCTGGTTCGCCAGAAGTGGCTTAGTCATGCTGGCCACATGACCTGGAAGCTTTACACCGGCTTCCTTGGCCAATAAAGCGAGATGAGTGCCACAACCCCAGAGTGGGTCACGACTGGACCTAATGGTCAGGGGTCCATTGCTTACCAACAGCAAGAGCTTATTGGGCACCTCCATCATCAACACCACAACCAGAAGTTATTCTCTCCACCTTCAGGGAAGTTTTTAATGTGTGACATCTTAGTGTATTTTTGATCTTTGTTGGAAGCTGCCCAGAGTGGCTGGGGAAACCCAGCCAGATGGCGGGGTACAAATATATTATTATTATTATTATTATTATTATTATTATTATTATTATTATTAACATGCACAGCAGTGCTTTTGAGGCCTGGCAGGGCCTCCAACGTGATCTCTGAGGCCTCGCAATACCTCCAACGTGACTTCTGGTTTGTACCAGAAGTCATGGCCTCCGACTTTGTCTCAGAGGTCTTGTTGCGCCTACAAAGCGACTTTAAGTAGAAGTCACACCGGAGCCCGTGCAGTGGGTGCCGAACACCCACAAAAAAGAAAATTCTGAGTGCCCAGGCACCTAGGGGCCCTTAGTTGGTGCCTATGGTACGGATCCAGACACAGCTTTCTATGCCTTTGTGGCCTCGCAAGGGTACTAACATCACTAAGGAGAGAGACCTGCTGTACACATCACTTGAGAAGACAGGCAAACAAATATCAGTGTACTGGAAGAAGCAAAGATCACCAGTGTTGAAGCAATGATTCTTCAATATCAGCTTCGTTGGACTGGTTATATTGTGCAGATGCCTGATGATTGTCTTCCAAAGCAACTCCTCTATTCCAAACTTAAAAATGGAAAGCATAATGCTGGTGGTCAACAAAAGAGGTTTAAAGACTGTCTCAAGGCAAATCTTTAAAAATGTATTATAAACATTGACAACTGGGGAAACACTGGCCTGTGAGCGCTCCAGTTGGAGAACAGCCTTTACCAAAGGTGTCATGGACTTTGAAGACACTCGAACTCAGGACGCAAGGGAGAAACGTGCTAAGAGGAAGGCACGCTTGGCAAACCCTCACCATGATCAACTCCTGCCTGGAAACCAATGTCCCCACGGTGGAAGGACGTGTGGATCCAGAAGTGGCCTCCAGAGTCACTTATGGACTCATTGTTAAAACCGTGTTTATGGAAGACAATCTTACTTGGCTATGCGTGATCACCACAAGAAGATAGCCTCTGTAGACAAGATGTTTAGGGACTGATGAGATCAGTGCTCAGAATGCTTTGCCAACCCCTAAAGTGAAGTGCAGCGGTATTTGATATCCTACACTCCGATGACAGTACGGTGAGAACAAGAGGTTCGTTCGTTTTATTTGTGTTTTAGTGCCATGGAGTTTAATGCTAAATGAAGACATTCACAGTTTTGCTATTAATCATCAGGGTGTAACCACACAGGCTAAGAAATTTGGTAACATTCCAGATTTTCTCCACCCATCTGTAGCATATTACGTTTAAAATGGTATCATATTTTTCAAAAAATTAAATCGCAATAGATTTATTGCAGAGGGCAAGCTGTTCCATCAATCTGCTCTGGCCTCCTTAAAATTCGCTCTGTAAAAGTGGCTTTTATCGTGTGTGCTAAAGTTTCCCTCCTTGATCCATGCTCCATGGCAGGTGGTAGAAGGAAAATTGTTCTGGGCTGGCCCTGCATGTCCACTTACTGCCCACTGGCGCTCTTTGCCCTGGGCTGAAGGTCAAGACAAAACCAGCTCTTCTAAGCAATTCCATGTCTGCAGGGGGGACTCATGGTGGTCAACACCTTGAAGGTGTGAAGGGAAGAGTCGCATTTGTCAATCATTGCTGAATCATGGTGGTTCTCAGCTCATGTCTACTGTGTGTGCCGTTCTTGTGAAATCCCTGCATTTTGTGAAAAGGAAATACACCTGTATTTGTAAATACAAATAAACAAATATATGCTTGGATAGAGGTCCAGTCTCCACCACACAGGCTGCCAAAGCTCATTGGCTCCTAATTTGTACAGATATTATCAGTATATGACTGGGAAAAGCCTAGCAAGACCCTAGTTTTCCTGGGGGAGTTTTCTTGAGCCAAATATTTTGGAACACAGCCATGCGGCTTCGCTCTTCTCTGCTCACTCAGTGAGGGGATTCAAATAAGTGAGTATCTTATATTTCCATCTTTCTCCCCACCCCTGGCTTGCCTCTGCCTCCCTCCACTTCTTAAAATGTGCTTATCACACAGCTCCACTCTTCCCTAGACTAGCTTAATATCCAGATTCTCAGAAGCCTCCAGTTGTGTCCAAACATGCAGGTTCATTGTCCAGCCATCACACTGTGAAGCGATGGCTTGCTTGTCTGGAACAGCCTTCATGGGCAGATCTTTCCTGTCATCTCATGACAATTTTCAGTGAAGCCACTGCAAATCATCAGGTTAAAGAGTGATGTTCTGTCAATCCAGATTCTCAAAAGTTTGAGAACTCAAGTGGTGGTGGTGGGGGGGGGGACACCTTATTCCCTATCTCAAATTCTTTCTCCAAAGCTTAGAGGTCAATTATGATTGGTATCAGAGGCTAGCATACACAGTTAACTGGGAATAAATGCTGTTGAACTTAGTGGGACTTACTTCTGAGTATGTGTGTATCAGATCGCGCTATTAATTGTTGAACAACCAGAAGTCCTGACCTGCCTCCTCCCAATCAGTACGATGGAATTAAGTCACCATGGAGAGAGCTTCAAGAGCCCCATTACTACCTATCATATCCTGATATGAGTTTGCAGGAAACAGTCGAGAAGTATTGTTTCCTAAACTTAGAAAGTTTCCAGTATCATCCTGCCCCTTCAACAATATCGAGAAGGTTGACAAAAATGCAGAATGAGGGGCTTGGTGGTACTACTGCACTTTGAGTCAAGAAAAAAATTGAGCAGGCCTCTAGTCACTTGCGAACTTGGCAGACTATATGACAAATATGTGATCCTTGAATTTTTGCTAGAGAAATCTTCCGATAAAATCTTTGTCGAAGCAGGATCCCATTTTCAAGGGGGGCAATTTGAGAAAGAGTTATTAACCGTTAATGGCCTTTTAGGCTTCCTCCATGTGAATAAAGGTAAAGGACCCCTGATAATTAAGTCCAGTCATGAATGACTCTGGGGTTGCGGTGCTCATCTCACTTTACAGGCCGAGGGAGCCGATGTTTGTCCTCAGACAGTTTTTTCTGGGTCATGTGGCCAGCATGACTAAGCTGCTTCTGGTGAACCAGAGCAGCGCACGGAAACGCCGTTTACCTTCCCGCTGGAGCGGTACCTATTTATCTACTTGCACTGTGTGCTTTCGAACTGCTAGGTGGGCAGGAGCAGGGACTGAGGAACGGGAGCTCACCCCATCGTAGGGATTTGAACTGCTGACCTGCTGATCGGCAAACCCTAGGTTTAGACCACAGTGCCACCTGCGCCACTCCACGTGAATAGGAGCTCACTTTTTGAATACAGTGGTATCTCGGTTTTTGAGCATCTCGGAAGGTGAATGTTTTGGTTTCCGAACGCCGAAAACCGGGAAGTAAATGCTTCCGTTTTCAAACGCGCCTTTGAAGTCAAATGGCTTCCACTGCACATTTTTCAGTTCTCTCAATTGACCTTGCAGCCAGCCCTTTGTGCCTCAGTTTTTGAACGTTTTGGAAGTCGAACAATCTTCTGGAACAGATTACGTTCGAGAACCAAGGTACCACTGTAATAAGAATTATATGTCACAGGGTGGGGGAAAATCAGGCTTTTAGAGATGCTTAGGTGGGGCATGGCCAAAAAAAAAAAGTTTGGGAACCACTGGCCTATCCAGAGAAGGACACACAGCTGAATTCATCCAGGTGCAATTTCCTCCATGTCCGCTACAGAAACCATGTCGCAATGAAGACAGAGCTGTTTTGCCAACGGTGTTCCTAAAGACCACAAGGGATTTGACAGCGCCTTCATTATGCTGCGTGAGCCTGGTCCTGCCCCTCTCCTCATTTCCTTCCCTGTGAAACACCCCCCATATGTTCTCCTAACCAGCAGCAGGTGTGCTCCATTACTGCCTTCGCACGGTGGGAGGCTGGTTCCCCCACTGCGGCTCTCAGCTTGCAGAGACAGGGAGTCCCAGGGCCCTCACTCTTTGCTCGCAATGCAAGAGGGAAAAGCGATGCCAGCTCACTCCGGGAGAATTCCAGCGTGGAAGCTGCTTTGCTCAGACCTCTGAGGAATACTGCCGGGAAACCGCTAACACTGTAAATTGTCTCAAATACTCACTTAACGTATTTAAAGAGCAATTATGGTATGTTAAATGAACACCAATCAACTGTAAAAACAGCAGTTACAGGGGTTTAATAGGTATATAAAGGAGAAACCCTTGCTACCCTTCAATTAATTCTAAATCACACAAGAAGTGTAACTCGAATGCTTATTGCTTATTAATACATAAAACATGTGTGGCATGTTAAAACGTTTAATTAGCATTTTAATAGCAAGCCGAACATTAAATATCAAATTATTGCGAAAGCACTTGTTGATCTATTTAATCAGCGTGCTAATAGACCTATCGCATGCGGTGCAAAGGTCAGGCTGGAGGACTTGCTCCCCGCTGGTATTTAGATGCCCCCATTGTCGCTCTTCCCATCAGTGTTTACGTCAAAGCCTGGTTCGGGGCAACCTTATCTCTGGGATGAGTCCGATGGGCTACATGGCTGACTCACGCTAGAAAATGACTGTCAGGTGCCAGTGGCAGACCTGGCCTCTCAAATTTCGGCGGCTCCTTGGGCAATGCTAAAATTTGATGCCCCCCACCTCTCTCGCTCCATTCCACAGCATTGGTTGGTGCCCAGTATGACTGCAGCGGTTGTGCCCCTACGAAAAATGCCTCTGCAGATTCACTGTTAGCCAGGAGCTATGATTTCATGTGAGATCAAAGCTCTGCTTATACAAAAATTGTTTCTCAATTTGATCCTTTCACATGATTTTGTACGTATCATGGTATTTTATGCGTCATGACTTGCTGTTATTTTTATTGATCATAGCTTAGTAATTATTTATTATGATTGTTAAGAGTGAATTTCGGTTTAATTACTATTTGCCAGTGTTTTGAGAGTTAATTTTATTGTGTACTATTCTAACAGATTATTGAATATTAGTTTATTCGACATAAGTCATTCCATTTTAGAGTTATGCTTTATTACGACTTTTTTTATTGGCTCTGATTATTATATGGTGTGTGTTCTTTGTTTTGTATTTTGTTGCTGTAAACCAGTAATATACAAAGGTGGTATGCAAATTAAAAGTGAAATGAAGTGGAGCTCATCACAAAGGGTGTATCTACACACAGGAACCCCCCCCCCCCCCGCTATAAATAAATCAGTAATTAAATCATTAGATCTAAAGGAAAAAAACACTATGTAAAAATTGCTTAGAATTTTCCCCCTCTCTGGCGCCATCTGGTGTTGCATATTCAAATTCAAAATGTTTTTTGACAGCATTGTGCCACTTAAGCCAGCTTGCTGTCCTTAGGTGTGTTGAAGGAAGAGTTACCTGTCTTTCTGACTGGCTTCTATATGCGGAATTGGAGGAGGATGCAAAAAGCACTTTTGGTCACTCATGTCACCTACGTTTCCCTGAAAAGGGCTGAGTCCAGGAGTGTTAAAGGTAAAGGGACCCCTGACCATTAAATCCAGTCGTGACCGACTCTGGGGTTGCGGTGCTCATATCGCTCTATAGGCCGAGGGAGCCAGCGGTTGTCCACAGACAGTTTTTCCAGGAAGAAACTCTGCCAGTGAAGTTTCCTGTAGGAATGCACCTCCCCTCAAAGAGAGCTGCACCTGTCTAATTTCTGCCTGCCTTTAGTCTGCTGAAAGAGAAAGGAGCTCTGTCCGTCGTTGCTGTGAAGGACAACGAATGTAATTCCTGGCCAGAGCTTCCCAGACTGGATGAGGCAATCTTTCCCTTAAGGCCCTGCTCTGACGAATGGAAGCTGACAGCTTGGATGGGATCCACTTGATTTTATCCAAAAACTGATCAGAATTTCCCCTCCCCCTAATCCAATTACTCTGTGGTGTAAATTAAATTAAGCCGCACAGTTATCAACAGCAGCAGCAGCAACAACAAAAGTCACACTCCTGAGAGGAAGCATTAACTTAATTGCTAATCGGTGCTGCCAGGTTGCAACCCTGGAAAAACCATCCTGTCTGCTTAGTAATTTCTCAAGGCTTCCCCTTCCCCTCTGCTGCTGGGCGGGAGTCAAAAGGACAGCTTTTCACAGGATCTTGCCTTATGAAACAAGGCTGTGTTCTACATACAGCCAAAGACACTTTGCAACACCGGTAAAGCTGCAGCTACCCCAGACATTTAAAGCACATTCTTTGCACACACACACACACCGTCCAAAGAATCTTGGGAACTGTAGTTTGGGGTGCTGGGAATTGTAGTCCCCAGGATTCTTCAAGGAACATAATATATTCAAATGGGATTTAAATGAACGGTGTGGTTGCAAATCTATGTTGAGGAGCAGCAGGAGCAGGAGCTGAACAGCCCCCCCCCAAGCAGCCCCAGTGTTGTTCTTGGGGTTATTGCTGTAATCTGATGTGTGTGTTATTTAAAACCACAAAGTGTAGCTACCTGGGACTTTGCCAATATTTGACCAATGTAAAAAGGTAAAGGGACCCCTGACCGTTAGGTCCAGTCATGACCGACTCTGGGGTTGCGGCGCTCATCTCGCTTTATTGGCCGAGGGAGCCGGCATTCAGCTTCCAGGTCATGTGGCCAGCATGACTAAGCCGCTTCTGGTGAACCAGAGCAGCGCACGGAAACGCCGTTTACCTTCCCGCCAGAGCGGTACCTATTTATCTACTTGCACTTTGACGTGATTTTGAACTGCTAGGTTGGCAGGAGCAGGGACTGAGCAACGGGAGCTCACCCCGTCGCGGGGATTCGAACCGCCGACCTTCTGATCGGCAAGTCCTAGGCTCTGTGGTTAAACCCACAGCGCCACCCACACCCCACCTTTTACCAATGTAGTGCTGAGCATTAACGCTTTTGTCAGCTTAATGCTGGCTGTGTGAAACAAAAGGACTTCAATATAGAACTGAAGTAGCTCGATTGGTAGAGCATGGTCGAGCCCCATGTTGAGCAAAAGATTCCTGCATTGCAGAGGGTTAGACTAGATGACCCTCGTGGTCCCTTATCATTCTATGATTCTGCTTCACTGCAGTGATTTCCCCACACTTGTGCTAACTTGTCACAACTAGAGATGGGAAGGCCTGGGGGGAAAAAACCGGAAAAAGTGGGGGGACAGACAGGTTTTTTCCCAGGCCTTCCCATATCTAGTCACAACAATTGGTTTCTTTGGTAACCTACAGCTTTCTCCTCATCCCCTTTGCCAAGGACAC
The DNA here is from genome assembly GCF_965112155.1 of Podarcis liolepis. Lineage (NCBI taxonomy): Eukaryota > Metazoa > Chordata > Lepidosauria > Squamata > Lacertidae > Podarcis > Podarcis liolepis. The sequence goes on from NC_139571.1 coordinate 30,996,891, forward strand.
ACACACACACACACAAACCAATCAGCAGACCACAGTAAAAAGAAAGAGGTAATTTGGGTGTCAGAGAAGGACGCATTTGTATAAGCACCTTGCTCCTCTACACCCCCTCCTACCCCAATCAGATTTCTGCTAATGTTGTCCTCAGATCTGTGCTACTCATGTTTGTTCTATGGTTATTTAATTGAGAATCTCAAAGCCTCCTCTTTGCAAAATGTCGTTTGCATGAGAATCAAAACCATCACCTCTTCCCCAAGAACAAATTAGCCACTTGTACACAGAGTTCTGCCCCTGACTTGATTGATACCATATGTAATTATGGTTTGCTCCTTGAATTCCAAGCGTGTAATAGCCCAGATTATTTCCCTAGAATAACTGTGATGTACAAGTGTCTAACTTTCTTGTAATTAGCCGGCACACATCTAATTGGGCATTAAAGATCTTTTGTGGATGTCATTTGCAGCTAGCCAGTTAGGACAACGCAGCTTGGCATTTATAGAGCGACGGTGGGAGTACAAACTGCTTCGCACGCCTTATCTCAGCGACGCTTACAAACAAGCCTGCAAAATATTGTTTTATTATTATCTCTTCGTTGCAGATGCTCCTGCTTCAGAGAGACCGTGCCTTGCCATATTCAGACATCATGGCATAGCTGAGATTTGATTGAAGTATGGTATAGTGGTTAGAGCTCTGGGGGGTGGGGGAACCCAGCCATGACACTCGCTTGGGGAACCCAGCAAATCCCCTCTCCCTCTCAACCTAACCCATGTCACAGGTTTGCCTGCAAGTATAAAGCTGCAGGGAGAGACCATGGACTCATCTTCAATGGTAGGTTGAAACGTTAAAAACCCGTTATAAAAAGGTGACACCAGAGGGTGCCGTAGAGCAGCAATCAGTCATCAATGCAAAATTGCATTGAGAGCTATGTTACGGTTTTAAAAAGCGTTTTTGCAGACCAGTGTAGATCCAGCCTCCGTGCACCGCCACTTTGAGCCCTTTTGAGGAACTGTAGAGGTATAAAGACAAGAAATATTGTATTTTTTGCTCTATAAGACTCACTTTTTCCCTCCAAAAAAGTAAGGGGAAATGTGTGTGTGTGTTATGGAGCGAATGCAGGCTGCGCAGCTATCCCAGAAGCCAGAACAGCAAGAGGGATGGCTGCTTTCACTGCACAGCGATCCCTCTTGCTGTTCTGGCTTCTGAGATTCAGAATATTTTTTTTCTTGTTTTCCTCCTCCAAAAACTAGGTGCGTCTTGTGGTCTGGTGTGTATTATAGAGCGAAAAATATGGTAATTTGAATTGGGAGCTTCCTAGTTCACAACTCAATCTCTTAGCCTGCCATGTGTTGGGTTTCTTTTTAGCCTCTAGGTTCCAAAAGTTGGGTAGAAGGCGCTACTTCTAGCTATAGTACAGCCCATGTATGGAACGACATGTTATTTCATCAGCTGTAGGTTTCTTTTAAGCACTAAAGGTCCATGAATGAAATCCTTGAAAACCCAGGTTGCTGTCCATCAAGGGATCCTATTGACTTGTTGAATGTCAAGAATGCATCTGCTTCCTTTCGTTTTGAAAAATAAGACACCTCCATAACAAAAAATCAATTGCACCAACATGGCGATTCAAGGGGTTAAGGGAACTGGCAAATTGCAACTGCCTTTGAATTCTGTTGCCTGATTTTACCACAATGACCACAAGAGCTATTTCATTGGCTCGTGGGGCTAAATTGCACATTGCGTGCAACTCTGTAAAATAGTGCCAAGTTCTCCCGGGGGAATGTGGAGAATCCCCTGCAACAGATGACGTTGTGTTCCTGTGCGTTGCAGCCTCCCACCCCAGCAAAGACGATGAAGTAGAGAAGGGCTGGAACAAAACACAATGCGGTCATGCCAGAGCACACAGCAGATTAAATAATCTTGCACATTGCAGGAGGGGAAAGATCACAAGACAGGGCTGAAGTTGTTGTTTTTATTGAACTAGCCCATCGTCTCTGGTCACTGGCTGTGCTCTGGATGCTGCCAAGAGGGAGTTGTAGTACAGCAACATCTAGAGGACTCAGGGTTCCCCACACCTGCTCTCAAACTTGGGTCTCCAGCTGTTTTTGGACTACAGTTCCCATTACTCCTGACCACTGGTTCTGCTAGCTAGGGATGATGGGCCTTGTAGTCCAGAGACAGCTGGAGGGCCAAGTCTGGGAAACACAGCATTAGAGTGTGGGTGGAGAACCTGTGGCCCACTGGTGCTGCTTGGACTACAGCTCCCATCATGCCTGACCACTGGCTGTGGTGTCTGGGGATGATGGGAAATAAGAGCCAGAGAAGATCTGGAGGGTCACAGGTTCACCCACTCCTGTATTAGTGCTGAACTAGGACTTGGGACACCCACTTGGTGGAACGTGGGTGGCACTGTGGGTTAAACCACAGAGCCTAGGACTTGCCGATCAGAAGGTCGGCGGTTCGAATCCCCGCGACGGGGTGAGCTCCTGTTGCTCAGTCCCGGCTCCTGCCCACCTAGCAGTTCGAAAGCACGTCAAAGTGCAAGTAGATAAATAGGTACCACTCCGGCGGGAAGGTAAACGGCATTTCTGGTTCGCCAGAAGCGGCTTAGTCATGCTGGCCACATGACCCAGAAACTGTATGCCGGCTCCCTTGGCCAATAAAGCGAGATGAGCGCTACAACCCCAGTCAGTCATGACTGGACCTAATGGTCAGGGGTCCCTTTACCCTTTACCTAGGACTTGGGAGACCCAACTACAAATCTCCATTCAGCCCTGAGGATCACCAGTTGATCCTGGGCCACTCCCTATAGATCTCCCAGACTCAGGAGGTGGTTGTGAAGGAGAACCAGGTGATCCTTGGAGGAAAGATAGTATATAAATACATAAATATGTGATTCTGTAAATCAGGGTCACAGCAAAAAAAACTCTCCATTTCTGTTTGCAACTGTGGTCTCGGTCCTACACACTCCCACCCTGCCGTCTCCTGAATACTCCGATTCAGCTCAGTGGGAGAAAGCTCAATGGCCATTTTTTCACTGGTTTGTGCATTAGTTTAAGGAGTTTCCTAAACCTGGGTCTCCAGCTGTTTTTGGACTACAGTTTCCAACATGTCCAGCCTGCTGGCTAGGGATGAGATGGGAATTGTAGTCTAAGAACAGCTGGAGGCCCAAGTTGGGGGAAACCCTGGTTTAAGGGTCATTTTATCTATTGGCCTTAAACTGTTTCGAGGTCTTGCAAGGAGAATGGGGTTGTTTTTAAAAAGGAAACAACCCCCTTTTGGCCAAGAAGGTGGAAGCACGGCCCTACCGTTGGGCAAAGTGAGGCAACTACCTCAGGAAGATCGTGAAGTGCAGTATTCCCCTAGAATAACCTGTGACCCTGAGGCCCTAGGGATGAAGCAACATTCAACCATCAGCCTGGACACCTACAATATGTGAAATGGGCAGGGGGAGAGAGCACCCTGTTCCTTTGTCTCAGGCGGCAAAATGTCATGGGTTGGCCTTGGATCAAAACATTCCTTCCCATGCCCATCTTGTGACAGTTTCTTTTACTTTGGACAGGTTTTCAGCAATTAACTGTCAATAACTGCAACTTGAGTGTTAAAGTTAATTTAGATTGAACCATACATACACTCGCTTTTGAAAAGTCTTTATTTGTTTTCTTTTGCCTTAAAAAAAGTTATCAGTGCAACATTTCAGAACTTCCACTCCTTGTACCACCAAACACTGAGCAGTAGTTAATTGTAATTAGGAAATACTGAGTTCTGAAGCCAGTGGGTTATCATTTCACTATTTATTTCCTTCTGTCAAACTCTGAAAAAGTCCTCTGTATAAATTAAACAAATGGGGGAAAAATGTTATTCTCAATCCTAGGTCATCATTACAGCCAACAGAATTATAATAATGCATCTAAAATGTGTGTCCACAATATATCAAGGTATACATTTGGGAAGGGAGGGGGGGAACACAAGAAAAAAATATGACATTCTAGACTTGTTAAAAAGGATAATGGTCCCATATATTTATTAACAGGTTAGCAAAAAACAAAACAAAACAAATCCAATGGATTACAATATTTACATGTTATTTGAAAAATAAAGTAGTGATAAAAGCATGTCACAATCATTTTTTATTTTTTTTTTCATCTTTTTCATTTTTGGTAACCATTACAAAACACCCAATCCAGGTATGGAACTGTTTAAATACATTTGAAATGAGGCCAATTAAAAAGAAAACATTCAGACACAAAATGTGTATTTATACTTGTCCTTTCAATGTGTTTTCCACATGACTCTCCCTCCCTCCAAATAAAAAGTAGAAAATAAAAATAAAAATCCCACCCCACAAAATATGAATCCTCAAAATCAAAACACCATGCTTTTCGAGTAGCACTTATTCCACAAATGCAACAGTATTATTCTTTTCTTTTCTTTTTTCCACCATCAATTTGATGAGAAGTTCTGTTGGATACTGACTTCTCAGCAATTTCCTGTCTCCCAACCCCCCTAACCCCACCCAATACCCCCCCCCCCGGTTTAAAAAAGCGCCAAACAAAAAATGAAAAAGGAAAAGGAAACCAAAACAACCCAAAGAGACACATGCATTTCTAAAACTAGGTTTCAGTCAAGTACTTTCTACTTTTTGGATAGAAACCCATTTGTTCACAATCAGACCATCACCCGTGGGTCCCAAGCTTGTGTTCTCACGTTCACACAAGACTTTTTTTGCATGAATAAGGAACACAATCTCCATCTCCACGTGTGCAAATTCCTATTTACGCTACGCTGTTTTTTTCTCATGCGAAGAGCTAACGGGAGGTGATACCATTAAGTTTATAGACCCTCACCTTGAAATCCATCAAGAGATCTCCAGGTCCCCAACAGTACAGAAATTGGTCACCTCAAGCTTTCAAAATGACGTGTTTTTCAATCAGCTCCCCCCTCCACCCAAAAAAACGAGACACGCCACATACCAAAAAAAAAAAAAAGGAAAAAAGGAAAAAGGCAACCGTTCTTAATAACCAAAATAATAACCAGTGAGAGATGTTCAATTTGACAAGCAACAGAATGATTATGAGGACCCGTCTGATTGGTCCACAACCTGCATAGCTGTGCTGTAAGTTTGGTTTTTTAGTTTAACGGGGTTATTTTTTTGTTTGTTTCTGTCTTTTTTTTTAAAAAAAGAAAACGTTACTTCTCTGCTAATTCCACATGTTAAAAATTAAAAAAAGGGGGGGGGAGCAACACAATTCTATTCACAATAACTAATATTCCTTCCCAACGCCATCTCTTGGGTGGGTGGGTGGACCAGGGTGGGGGGGAATAACATTACTTTACATGGGGAAAGAAAAACCCTTAATTGTGCTGTATTTGCAATCCCTCAGGCTGAGCAGACATAGACATGGGGCAAAACAAGAACGGCACAGAGTCAAGTCACATGACTTTGAAATAATAGCTGAACGCTAACAGCTTACCTGGAATAAAAGATGACAAGCCACAGACAGGTATCTAGGAACTCTCTCTCTCTCTCTTTTGTATTTTTTTTATACTAAAATAATTAAAAAAATCACAGTATTTTAAGAAATAAAACCCCCACAGGGATTTTGAGCACAATTTTGTTTTCCATTCTTTTAAAACTTTGTGGTTGTGTTTTTTTCCCTTCCATTCACCATCTTGCCCATCAGTCTCTCTCTCTCTCGCTTTCTCTCTCTACATTTAACCACAATGACAACAGGTAGTACAGACAAATGCAGAGATTTGTATTTTTTTTTTTTTATTTCCCTTGGTTAATTCTGAGGTACTAGGAAACAGGTGACTGTTTTAAGCAGTCTTTCTTTCTTTCTTTCTTTCTTTCTTTCTTTCTTTCTTTCTTTCTTTCTTCTACAGCAAGTCAGTCAGTCTGGAAAAAGCATAATATGTTTATTAAAACTAGAAAAAAAGGCGCCCACATTTGTGCGCCGGAAAGTTGTCCTCTACATCTTCCATCCTCGTGACGCTTCTTCCGTCCTCGAAACAATCCGAAGTCTCCAGGGCAAAGCACGGCGGCATAACGCGAGGAATATTTGGGAGTTTGCTTCTCAAGTCCAAATGAACATAAACTTCCCATTGTCAAGATCCAGAAGAGTTGCAGAGATGGTACTGGAGCCACATAGTCCTCAATTAAATAAAATTAATATATGTACACACACACACACGCACGCACACACACACACACACACACACACACACAGGTACCAGTGCTTTGAAAATAGATCATTCAGTCCTAAAAGCAGCTTTGATTCTTCCTCGCCCCCCCTTCCCCACCCCACCCCGTCCCATCCATCACTGTTCAAGTAGGTTGTTTGAAATCACACCAGGTGCTCATTCGCTTTTGGCCTCTTCGTTCTCTTGGAGTGATTTATCAGCAGCAGCAGCAGCAACAATACAGACAGCAGTTTCGTTCTTGTGGGAAAAGTCCACCACGATTTCCGCGCTGCTTTCCATCTCTTCTGCCAGTGGTACCGTAACATTCTCCTCCGCCTCCTCTTTCGGCTGGCTATCTTCAACAATCGCCCGCTTGGTTTCATTCACAGCCCTAGAAATTCAGAAAACGGAAGGTGAGGCATTTTGGACATGCATTCAAGCGTCAGAACGACTTGGCCACGATAAGAAACTTTTGCCCATGGTATGACTATTTTCCACCTTCACATTTCGACTCTCTGGCACCCTATCTGCATACACTAGCAATTCTAAAATATAGGGGAGCTTTTACTCGCAAGATTGAATGTACTGCCCTCAGCTGTATTTGAGGGATGATTCCAACAGATTCCACACGAAAACCGCTTATGTCCCCGTGGAGATGGCAGTGCCGAATCAGTGGCACATGCCCTTCTGGCTTGCACTCTTTATAAAGACCTGAGGAATGAGATTATCACCCATCTTTTATTGTCCATTCCAGGTCGCCCAACCACTGCCACAGTGTCCTTTCTCTTGGCAGATCAAGATGAGCAGGTGACAGCAAAGGTTGCCAGGTTTTTAGCTGGGGAAATCAGAATAAGATCCACTATTTGACTATTGATTCAAAACCCTAAAATGTATTTTATATAATTGACTTTTTATTTCTATTTTTTGTATATAGTATTGTTGTTTTATTGCTATGGCTGACACAAAGAAAGATTCATTCATTCTACGTAAGCCATACCCCCAAGTGGCGGTGGCTAACGAAAGAAAGCCATTTTATCTGAAAATAAACCAATGGGTCTTTGCCATAGTTCCCTGGCCCTGCCTTGAGCCAACACAAACAGCCCATTACTCCTTCTGATGTTTTCCACGCGGTCTCTTAAAGTGGTGTGTTGGCAAAACTCCTCTCTTTCGGAACGGGACAGAATAGCGGTGGCAGCGTAATTGGCTACAAGTATCCTGAACGAATTCAGATTGCTCCAGGGGCATCCACTGGAGGAAAACGGAAGGGCAGTGGTATTTTGAAATGCTCGCAAGCTTGAACTTTATACGCACAGAAACGGAAAGACAAAGAGACTCCAACTATGGAAGGGTGGCTTCCAAAAACTGATGGGACTATGCAGAAATGGCGAAACGGACTGCTAAAATAAGAGGACAAAATGATAATATCTTCCTAGAAGAATGGAGGCCATTGGTGCATCACCTATTGAACTATCATTCTTATATGAAATCACACACAGGATTTGAGATGTGAGCGACGGAAGAATGTAGAGAAAGGACTTTGGAAGCTTAGACAATAAATATAAATGTGTTTTAATGCAGCTGCTATCGGGGGGATTAAAGGAGGGGGGGACCAGGGAAGAAGGGTTGGGAAGTCAAGAAGAAAATGTGTAACCAAAATAATAAATGATTGGAGTTATGTAGTAATTTGGAAAAATTCATAAAAATCATTATAAAAGAGAGAGAGAAATGCTTGCAGTTTATTGGTTGTGGGCATTGTTCCAGAATGAACCATTCTTATGCAAAACTGCAGCAAATTACTGTTCTGATTGGCTATTTATTTATTTAACTCCTATACTGCCCTTTATCTGTGGATCACAAGGCGGTTTACAACATAAAAACCCATTACACAGTAACAAACAAAAACCCTGTTTAAAAGGCCATAGATTATTTAATTGGCCAACCAAAGATGACTGCTTAATGTTTGACTGGATCATTGACATTGTATATCCATTGAATTTTTCCTTTGGGATTAGGCTATACAGTGGTGCCTCGCAAGACGAAATTAATTCGTTCCGCAAGTTTTTTCTTCTTGCGAGTTTTTCGTCTTGCGATGCACGGTTTCCCATAGGAATGCACTGAAAATCAATTAATGCGTTCCTATGGAAACCGCCTTCAGACCAGGTCCGGGGACAGTCTGTCCCCCGACCTCTTCTGAAGGCTGGGGGGGGGGGGACACAAGGGCTTTTCTTCCCACCCCCAGCATTTTTAAAAACCCCTGGACAGCGGAGGACTTCTCCGCTGTCCGGGGCGATCTTAAAATGCTGGCGGGCGGCATTTTAAAATCGCCCGGGACAGCGGAGGACTTCTCCGCTGTCCGGGGCGATGTAAAAGCCCCTGGGAAGGCAGGCAGGGGGGACAAAGACTTTTGCCCCCCGCCCGCCTTCAGAAGAGGTCCTGGACCTCTTCTGAAGGCGGGCGGGGGGCGAAAGTCTTTGCTCCCCACCGCCTGCCTTCCAAAGCCGTCCGGGACAGCGGAGAAACGTGCTGCCTTTCTCCGCTCTCCCGGGAAGGCAGGCAGGGGGGAGCAAAGACTTTCGCCCCCCGTCCGCCTTCAGAAGAGGTCCAGGACCTCTTCTGAAGGCGGGCGGGGGGGCGAAAGTCTTTGCTCCCCCCCGCCTGCCTCCAAAAGCCGTCCGCGATAGCGGGAAGCGCTTCCCTGCTATCCCGGACTGCTTTTAAAATGCTGGTGGTGGGGAGCAAAGCCTTTCGGCCCCCGCCGGCCTTCCTGGACCTCTTCTGAAGGCCGGAGGGGGGGAAAGGCTTTGCTCCCCACTACCAGCATTTAAAAGAGGTCACCGGAGATTTCCCTATGGGCTTTCTTCTTGCGAAGCAAGCCCATAGGGAAATTCGTCTTGCGAAGCGCCTCCAAAACAGAAAACCCTTTCGTCTTGCGGGTTTTCCGTCTTGCGAGGCATTCGTCTTGCGAGGTACCACTGTATGGGGATGGTTTGTTATTAAGTTTTAAAATAAGCTGAGGAGGAGGAGGAGGAGGAGAAGGAGGAGGCTACCTGGAGAATCAGAGGGCCTTGTCACCCTGACTAAACACTATTTTTCTATATTATTATTATTATTATTATTATTATTATTATTATTATTATTATTAAAATTTATCAACAATTTGCAACCAAACAGACAGACACTAAAATCAAGAGGAAAGAGAAATATATTAAAAACATCCTACCCCCTTCTAATGCTGATGCCAGGCAAGTCTCCCTGGGGAGACCATTCCACAGACAGGAAGCCACTGCAGAAAAGGCCCTGTTTTTGTGTTGCCGCCCTCCGGACCTCTCACAGAGGCGGCACATGAAACAGGGCCTCCAATGATGGTTGCAGGGTTCCATTTGGATGATGACATGGGGTGAAGTGCGTTCCAAATCATGGAAGGTTATGCCACAGCCAATTTTTTAGGCTTTAAGGGAAGGATGGGGAAACTTTAGCCCTTCTGTTGTTAAGACTCCAACTCCCAACGGCCACCAAGTTAGGCTGGGTGACAAACCCTTGTCAAAAACCCAGGAGAGGTTCCGTCAGTCAGTGTAGAAAACACTGAACTAGATGGACCAGCAGACCGGCTTAGAATCACAGAATTGTAGAGTTGGAAAGGACCTTGAGGATTGTCTAGTCAAACTCCTTGCAATGCAGGAATATGCAGTTGTCCCATAAAGGGATTGAACCCGCAACCTTGGCATTATCAGCACTGTGCTCTAATCGACTGAGCTATCCTTCCTATGTGCCAACCGATGTGTTCAAAGCAGAGAGACTTCGACCAACTTACATGCCGTGCCTCAGCACGTGCCGTTCCCACTCTGAGCCCTCTGCAAACGTCCGGCCACAAAATTCACAGGGGAAACGTTTTTCTGGTGGTCCATTCTCTGAGAACCTCATGGACCCTGGAAGAAAACAATACATATGTTAGGCTCATGTAAGAGTCCTCCCATTTCTCTCAAGGAAGCAGAAAACGAAGTTTCTCTTGAAGCCCAAGAGAATGTAAACAAGACCTCTTAAAAAAGGAATCTGAGATGAGAATGCCAGTATCCTAGACGTACCCTAAGGCATGTGCAAATTTGGATTGAGTAAGGAAGATGGGCACTCAACAGTGCTCATTTAGGCATATATGAAGTGGCCAAACTAAGAAATAATAACATTTGACTAAAAGATTTTGCTTCATGTGCAAACTTTCAGATTTAGTCCCCCTCCCGACACCCAATGTAACTGATTAGTTATTCATCTCTTATTTTCACCTTCATTGTAAATTCTTCGCTCTATAAGGCGCACCAGACCATAAGACGCACCTAGTTTTTGGAGAAGGAAAACATGGGGGGAAAAATATTCTGAATCCCAGAAGCCAGAACAGCAAGAGGGATCGCTGCGCAGCGAACCCTCTTGCTGTTCTGGCTTCTGGGATAGCTGCGCAGCCTGCATTCGCTCCATAAGACGCACACACATTTTCCCTTACTTTTTAGGAGGGAAAAAGTGAGTCTTATAGAGCAAAAAATATGGTACCTTTCTCTTTAACACCCTTTAAAACAATTATAGGTGCAAGGGCAAGATGTCAATTCCATAGCTGAACTGCTTTAACTGTTACATTCTTGTCCCCAAGAAGCCCTTTGGTTATGTAAGGAGACTAAAGATCTCTTAACACAGAATTCTCAGCACTCCAAGAATGGCGTTGGACGTAATATGAAGAGTACAGGAAAGGCACCCCTTGTTCCTTTGCCTCACTGTCTTGTACAGAACAGATCATCTTCCACCAGAAAGCTAATGCAGAGCTGAGAAAAAACTATTTCACCTCAAACGGAGAGCCAGAGAACATGAGATACAGGCATTTCCCAAAAAAATCTCTTCACGCTGTTATAATGTCTGAAGCAGCTCTCACAAAAGTTTTGGTTTTGCCATAGGTTCTTTGGGGGTTACAATTAGTAAAAAGTGTAGTCTTAGAACTGGGTTTAACCTTCTCTTCCCCACCCACCAAAGGTGTCTTGTGAAAATATAGGCAAGAGGCAATCTGAAAGGAAGGAGCAGCTTGGCAGCATTAGCTGCCTTGCTCACCAGACATTTACAATGCACTCCAGGCTCACTGAAACAAGCGTACGTTTTGCCACCGGCTCCAATCAGACATGGATTGCAGCCATTCCTCCTCTACAAAGGACGCCCCTTGTTCAGGGTAAGACCCAACAAAGTGTTTTATTTAGTCTGGGCATGCCCTGCCAATCACAACTGGAGGCCTGATCCAGCCAAAGTTTGAACACTCCAAGTCTCGTTGATTTTCCGCCAGAAAGAACAAATAATGTGCTCAGATCAATGCGACTGAGAAACGCTTAAGTTCTGGCTGGATCATGCCCCGCCAAATATAATTGAGAACTCCTGACACCTTGAAGGCACAGTAGACATTCCACACGGCTGAGACGCAGGCCCCCTGTGTGAACAAGAGCGACCAGGCCACCAAACAAAAGATGAAACGTTTTCTCACAAAATTAAGATGATCGCCACACAGGCCATTAAAAATAATTGCTTGGACTATCTCGCTTGATTCTTTTCACTGAAAATGAGATGGCGCCATCTGCTCCAAGCATTAATTCTTTAGTGGGGATTATCTTGAGCAAGAAAACAACAGAATGCCAATGCCTTTGCCTTCCCGGAGTCCTCTCAAAGTACATAATGAAAGAAATGGGGATTTTGCTTCATTTACTGCTGATCTCTGCTTGCCTCATTTCCACGTTTTATTATAATGTACACAGCTTATGAGCTAACTTAAGCTACTGAAAATCTCTCTCACACACATACACACAAGAGCCTGCCCTTATTTCTCTGGGCAGTTTCAGTGCAAAGAAGAGATATTGTCACTTTCTTCCCAAAAGCTTTTTCTCATGCATTGATTGTTAAAACCATCTATCAAGGAGTGTACATTACTTTAGTTGGGTTCTTTTTTTTTTTTGTCCTCTTGATGTTAAAAGCATCTTTCGCAGAACGCTGATCTTTATCCACATAAGTATCTCACAGTTTGGTCCTCAAACAGAATAAATTTGCCACAACATGAGGAAGGAAAAGGAGGGGAACTGTCTGCAGTTTTAATGAAAATCTGGTGCTGAAAATGAATTCATTCCGAGTGGGCATATTTGCATACATTTACTCTAATAAGCATGTATTAGACAATCGGCATAATTTGCTTTTCTTTGTCCTACTCTCTCCCTAATCCCGAATTTGGTTGTAGTGGGGGGTCAGGTGTGAAGGGGCAACTGAAAATGTTAGTGGACACAAATAATCATGGTTTAGAGGACTGGAATTCAACATTTTCCCCTCATCTGATGGTTTAAGACTTTTCTTGTTTAAAATGTTGGGATGCAACACAACTTGCACTGTAGGCTGACATATCTGCATGGGAAGGGTAGAAAGAGAGGAGCCAAGAGTTTTCCTAGACTGTCTTTCTTGTGCCAACTACTGATCTTCCTTCAGTGTTAGACTGATACTCTCAAGACTGCTGACCTCATTTCCTTCTTCCGCATCCTTAACCTTGGGAGAGGAGACCTCTCTCCTGCTGAGAACAAACAGGATGCACAACTCTTTGTATCTCCACCTTTGTTAGATGGAACCAGGATCTTCCGTATGAAGTATGCATTTCCTTTAATAAACTTAGCTTTCTTATTTTGCAAACTCAAGAGTCTTGATGTAATTATATCCAGTGTAAAGCATGCTTCTCCAACAGTGTTTCAGTGGTCAGCTAAACTTCCAAGCTATGTATTATTAACTCCAAACACCAACAGTTTGGATGCCTCTTGGGTCCCTCAAAGACTTCTGACAGGCCTTCTGCTGTCACCCTAGTCCAGCAACCCCACCGACTCTTAGATGCACAGCTCTCTCAAAGACACACACTCTTCCCAATACGATTTTTTAGCACCAGCCAGTGATTTTAGCTCTGGGCTTCTCATAGGCCTTCCAAACCATTAAGCTTCAATGTCCTCTGCCTGGCTCCAGCTTCCAGCTCTTCCTTCTTCTGCCCTCTTCTTCAACATACTCTCTGACACAGTAAAGCTCTACTTGACACATGACTGATGGAATCTCCTCTGACTTCTGGAGTTTGAGACCAGCCTTTTATTTCCAAACAGGGTCTCTCTCCAGCCAGTCACTTCAAATGTTGGTGGAATCCCCTCTACCCATTCCTCAGGCCATGTTGACTCTTGTCCAACGGGATGAGGCAAATGCCCATGGATTCACCGCTAGAACTCACCAGTTCCATTGTATCTGTATATAATACAGAAGCCTCACTGCTAGAACTACATTTTGACAGGACGCAACTGCCATTTAAACAGCCCAGCCACCTTTGTCCCGCTTCTCATACCCAGCCCAGTTGTCACAAACAGATAATCATTTTTGCAGTAACACCGAGGCAAGAAAACTGATAGCTGCCTGGCTGTGCTGGTGCTGAGATAGTTGGTGCTGGCACTGCAGTACAAATATACAATTATATATTGTATACAACTTTCTGGTTGTGCATTAGCCATAAGCTAACCATCTTCATATTAGTTGAAAATCTGAATTAGGTGAAGAGATTATAATGAACGTAAACTATAATAAAGGTGAATGATCGACTATTCATTTCATATGGACATTGCAAAAAAAAACAACAACCCCAAACCACTCAACAGCTATTATGAACTTTTTGCTTGTGCACCAATTGTTTCTCCATTATCTGGCAGCTGTTTGAATATTTCCGGGAGACACGGAGTGGCCATTCTAAAGCATCCAGGAAATACAATGGCCTGGTTCACACATAACACGAAGCCATGGCTTTCTTAAGTTACGGTTTAAGAAAAAAGGTAAACCTGAGTTGTCCCATGGGTAATCAAATAACCTATGATTTGTTTCTCCAAAGCTTTGTTTCTTTTCTAATTGGCACTGCCTTCTGCCTTTGTAAATTAGGGTGCTCCTGGAGCGTAGTGGCCAAACAAATCACGGTTAAAGAAGGGCATGCATGTCAAGTCAACATTGCAACAAATCAAGGTTCACAGGCCATCCACAGGTCATGCCTTCAGACCATGGTTTGCTAGATGTGAACAAACCATAGTTAAGCCCTTGGGCACAGTTTGCACATAACCCAAAGTAATGATCCAATAAGCTTATGCTTAGTGTTATATGTGAACCAGACCAATCTCTCTCCCCCTCTCTCTCCTTTAGCACTGGTGTGTCTTGGTTCATGGGGGGAGAATGCTGGTGAGATAAAAAATGTTGCTTTTTGAGGGTAGCCAGTCCCAGCAATGTGCTTGGTATCAGAGACAAGACAATTATACTAACCTCTCGCTTCACTCTTGGGGCTCATCTCCTCTTCCTTCTCTTCCTCATCGCTGCTGGAACTCTCCTCTTTTTCCTTCATTTGTTCCAACTGATCTAAGTTAACCCGTCCAACCAGCTCAAAATTGCGACTCACCTTTGGGGGGAAGAAAACAATGTCGCGTAATCTCATCTATTACGATTTCCCGGTCTACGCACTGTGCATGCCTCGGATTTCCCCATATACCAACATTCTTTCACACAACAGGGGCTCTCAAAACGTTCTGACAATAAATAATTCCCATGTGAGCAAAGCAATGGGTCGAGACATACCAAAGAGAGATGGCTTTTTGCTGTCAGGGCTCACTTTGGTCTCTGTCTTTGGAGATGGTGGCAAGCCCACAAGCACCCAAAAGAATACAAGGGCTGGAAGGGGCACTACCAAAAGCCACGTAAGGAGACGAGGTAGAAGGAGGAACCCATTGATTTGAGTTCTATAGGGCAGAGCAAGAATGGGGCATGTCATTTGGCATTCCTTCTCCAGCAGGGAAGAAGGGCTCAGTGACAGGCTTACATCTTCCCAGAAGTGATTTTTAAAATGCATCTATACTGCACATGATGAAGAGGTTTCCTGGGTACTGACTCCTATTGATGACTCCCATCCTGATATGACTGTAGCCTAGCATCGTGTTGGTGGCTAGCTGCTCCCGCACTCATAAAGGGTGAGATTTTGTAAGTTTCGGATTCTTTACACCTGTGGGATAATGCTAGCTCTCAAAAAAGGGCTGGAAGGCAGCAGGAGTTAGGAGAAAGAGAAGCAAGGGAGGGAATCCTTAAGCATGGCTAGCCATCCGAAAAGGATCAATTGATGGAGGGTGGGAGAAGGGGGTAGGTAAAAGTAAAGGACCCTTGGATGGTTAAGCCCAGTCAAAGGCGACTATGGGGTACGGTACTCATCTCTGCTTTCAGGCCGAGGGAGCCGGCGTTTCTCCGCAGTTTTTCAGGTCATGTGGCCAGCAGGACTAAACCGCTTCTGGCACAATGGGACACCATGACGAGTGCTGGAGCGCATGGAAATGCTGTTTCCTTTCCTACCAGAGTGGTACCTATTTATCTACTCGTGCTGGTATGCTTTTGAACTGCTAGGTTGCCAGGAGCTGGGACAGAGCAACGGGAGCTCGCCCCATCGTGGGGATTCGAACCGCCGACCTTCCAATCGGCAAGCCCAAGAGGCTCAGTGGTTTAGACCACAGCGCCACCTGCTCCCTGTCAATTGGTGGAGGGTGGAAGAAGAGGGAAAGCACAACTCCTTGCGACTCCCCAAAATTTTTAAATGAGCAGTATGCATGCTGCTAATTTGATATTGTATCATCACAGCAGAGCCACACATGAATAAGGTACATATTCAGCCAACTGCAAAATAGCTTCTGCATCAATTCATGTATGTATTTTCACATTAATAACTGCTGTATTGTCAGTGGAAACGCTTTGCCACAGACACGCAAGCTATATGTTTGCTCTCCAGCCAAATTGTTATGAATCCTTTGGGTTAGGTGCGTGCTGAGAGAACGCTATTAAAATAAGCTTGAGCTAGTGTGGTGAAAATGTAATGCCGTCCACAACAACGCATGCATTATTGAAGGTGCTGCGTGTCCACAAACCGGAATGGAAAACTGGAGGAGGAGGGGAATAGAAGAGAATGGCTGGAACCCTGAATGAGAGTATATTGCTACAGGTTCCACTTGCAGTGGCCGATAACTACGGACAGATTTGTCTTATCAAGAAGCTAGCGGTCAGCACTGTTTCCTACAGCAGTGAAGAGCACAATTGTGTTGCGGAAACATTTCTTTAAGAAGGTGTTGGACCACCTGTCGCTGTGTCTGCTGCATAGCATGTTCACCCATGGGCGCAGATGGCGCCCCAAAACTCACCTTATGCTCATCTCGAAGGTGAACATCCAGTTCGTCCGTGTGCTTGGTCTCATAGTAGCAGAGTTGGCATTTGTAAGGTCTCAGCTCATTGTGCTTCTCTATGTGCTGCTGTAGGCTTTCGTCGCTGGAGCACGTGAAGGTACACTTGTCACAGCGGAAAACGATTCCCTGCAAATATTTGGACAGCTTGGAACGGCACACTTCTATGGGAACCACTCGCTCTTCTAGTGGGGCGAAAAGAAATGGTAGAAGTTCTATTACTAAGTTTTCTCTCGTTCCCTGAAGGCAACTCACATACAGCCCCTTCATCGCCATTCTGCTATTTCCCCAAAATTTAATTTCAAACCCCTCAATTTGTTTCTCTGGTGCTTTCGATATGGACGTTACTTCTGCAAATGAATCAGAATCAGAAGAATCTTTATTTGCACCAGTCACTGGCCATAGCAATAAAATAAAATAAAAGGTAGATAGAGGTAAAAACTTAAAACTACACAAAATACATTTTGGAGCTCTACATCAATAGTTCTTCTCATTTCATTTTCATCATGAACCATGTCAAACAGGGACACTGTTCTTATCTGCAAGTGTACTTAAGTTATTTAACTTTAACTCGTTCCTAAGACTTACAGCTGATAGAACTGTGAATATCACATTAAAATAACAGCAACAGTCCCCTCCCTGCCCCCCCCCCAAAGCTGAACCTTAATCACCAAAAGCCAGGCCCAACTCGTTTGTTTGTTTTTTATTCCACAACATTTATATACCACTTGACTATAATAAAAGCTGAAAGCAGTTCTAAAATATGTAAAAAACCAACAACAACCTAAAACAATCAGTAAGAAACAGGAAAAAACTATTTGAAACATTCAAGAAAAACAACTAAACTAAACTAAAAAGTTTGGCAAGTTTGTGGAGGTTGGATGTGGTTCCATAATATTTTTTTTTTTGGGGGGGGGGGGGAGAGAAGGTGGTATAAGACAAAAAAAGGATTAACTGGTAAACGTAGCTTGACTTGAAAGTTGTTATAGAAGAATATTGAGGGCTGCCTGGACTTGAAAGCTGACATTCTCCAACACAGGAATTTTAAAGGGCGACTCTAGCATGAAATGGCTGAATGAATTAGTAATGAAATTTCATTCTATTCATTTGGGTTTGAATAGAGAGAATGGCTTTCTGTCCTGCTTACACATACCAATTTACTTAACCACCAGTTTCTGCTGTTGTGAACAATCTCTGGGCTTATTTTGAATAAATTTAAAGTCTAATTCAATTGTCACAGGCTGTAAACATTTTTTTTTCATTTTGTTGCTATTTGACCCCACTGTACTGTACGTCCCCCCCCCCTTTTCTGGGGGCAGCTAGGCATTCTTTTAAAAAATTACTTAAAAATGTGAAGTCACCGCTCCCAGAATGCCTTGCTCTGAGGAAGCACCTCCATGTAGAGGAAAAGTGGCAGGCATGGAGAATGAGGTAAACTGAGACCTCCCTGAGGGGCATCAATTTGCCACCCTCTTCCTCTGAGGAAATTGTCTCATTTTGCCTAACTGGTGGGCTGGCCCTGGCTACATTGGAGTCTAAAAACTTTATTTTGGAACAAGATTTTGCGGTCTAGAACCCACATAATCAGTCACATTAATCTGCAGCAGATCGTAGAGTTGGAAGAAACCCTGAGGATCATCTAGTCCAACCCCCTGGAAGGCAGGAATACGCAGTTGACCCATACGGGGATCGAACCTGCAACCTTGGTGTTATCAGCACCATGCTCTAACCCAGCCTTTCTCAACCTGTGGGTCCCCAGATGTTGTTGAACTACAACTCCCATCACCCCTAGCCAGCAAGGACAGAGCTCAGGGATGATGGGAGTTGTAGTCCAACAACATCTGGGGACCCACAGGTTGAGAACCGCTGCCATGGGTAGGCAAACTAAGGCCCAGGGGCCGGATCTGGCCCAATCGCCTTCTAAATCCAGACCATGGACTGTCCGGGAATCAGCTTGTTTTTACATGAGTAGAATGTGTCCTTTTATTTAAAATGCATCTCTGGGTTATTTGTGGGGCATAGGAATTCATTCATTCATTTATTTTTTCAAAATATAGTCCGCCCCCCCCCCCGCAATGTCTGAGGGACAGTGGACCGGCCCCCTGCTGAAAAAGTCTACTGACCCCTGATGTCTAACCAACTGAGCCAAGGCCAGAATGCATGCTGGCTCAATCCTTGACTTACCCACTCCCCCCTGGGCAAAGAACTAACTGTGTGATTCAGGGCACCACAGTTATGGGCCTTTGACATGCAGCATGCGCATAGCATGATGTGTTTTCTATGCAGGGCTACGGAGCGGCGCATGCACTTCCTCCTTCTCCACGCAAATTACAGAGCTACCGCAGTAAGAATTTGATTTGGGTAAAAATCATACAAGTTGCCCTTCATGGACAAACACAGTTTAAACAACAGAATTCTTTAGTGAGTTAAATATGCGGCCATCCCAAATTACAATTTCTGAATGTCTTGCCCTTGTGAATTTCGCTTGTGTGGGTGGGGGAAAATCAACCTAGATAAACAGGAATCCAGTAACAAAGCAATAGCTACATGCACATCTGATCAAGGTGGAAGTTATTATACTAACCCACCCCTTTGAAAAGTTGTTCTGCTCAGTGACTTATTTTTCCTGGAATGCAAATGTAGCTGGTTCTCACAACCCCACAATTTTCCTTCTGCTGAGTAGTGTAAAACAGTAACTGCACTTAGAGAGAAAAATTAAAGGCCCCGGGCATATTGTTCATGGTAAGACTGCATTCAGCACTGGGAAAAACTGTCAGGGCATCTCTTCAAAGGCAGCTTGGGAATGCCTTAATAGAAGATAGCGGCTGCAATTGCATTATCTGGAAAAGCTCTGGCTGGGCATAGATTTGCATTTCCACAGCTCAGAGAATAGGAGTGCCAAAAGGGTTCAGGAGGTTAGGCTGTTGGGGAACTCAAGTGCATTTTGTGAGCCAGAAAAAGCTATTCCTTGCTGCCAGGGTGCCCATGCGACAACCCGTTCCTGGTCTTTAAAAATCCCTCCTTAAAGCCTGACGAAGTACATAGAGAGTCCCAGCTCCCTCTGTTCCCATATAAGGTAAATTAAAACTGCACTTAGGATGGTGTTCAAGTAAGCGACAAAGCACTCTCCGCGGCAGATTGATAACATCCTGAAGCCTGTAACAGTTTAAGGAAAAACACATTCCTCCCTTTTTTCTTTTTTAAAAAGCCCTATTCCTTGCACCAAACAACCCAATACTCTGGTTGTAAATTGCCTCAGTTGCTTATTAGGCCTTAAAGGTAAAGAGACCCCTGACCATTAGGTTCAGTCGTGGCAGACTCTGGGGTTGTGGTGCTCACCTCGCTTATTGGCCGAGGGAGCCGGCATACCACTTCCAGGTCACAGAAACGCCGTTTACCTTCCCGCCGGAGTGGTACCTATTTATCTATTTGCACTTTGACGTGCTTTTGAACTGCTAGGTTGGCAGGAGCAGGGACCGAGCAATGGGAGCTCACCCCGTCGTGGGGATTCGAACCGCCGACCTTCTGATCGGCAAGCCCTAGGCTCTGCGGTTTAACCCACAGCGCCACCTGCGTGCCTTATCAGGCCTTATCTGTGGTTTAATGAAACCTGGCATGCATTCTACTTTTGAGTAGAACAAACTGCAGTCTATTTAAATGAAAGTTTCTCATTTCCTTTTGAGACTATAGGGTGTCTGGGTGAAGGCACAAGGGACATACCTACTGTGGGACCTCTACTTAACCACCATAATCTGTTCCAGCGGCCCGTCCTTTAGGCGAAACGGGTCGCTGGCAGAAACGCCATTGTACGCATGTGCAGATGGCAGAAGCCGCTTCTGTGTGTGTGTGAATCGCGTCAAACCCAGTATTTACTTCCGTATTTGCCGCGGTCGCAACTTGGATCGGGCCCAAGTAGAGGCGGTCGTAAGTAGAGGTTCTACTATATTTCCCAGACTTAAAACCGGTTAAATTACCATGTCATCTTCCTAACCCTAGCTTGCTATGGAATGGTGTCGTGTGAGGGAAGAAATGGCAGAGAGACGTTCCAGCATTATTCTAAAAGGAAACCTGACAGCTAAATGGTTTGGAATCAATTTATGGTTCAATATATGTGCAACAATATCCCAGAAAATGATGAAACAGACATGAAATAAACATTGGACACTACCTCTTTTTTTTGCTGTTAATAGTATCAGCCTGATCTCATGAAAAGAGAGAAAGCAAACAACAGGAGGAAGTTCTTCAGGAGAAAGACTGTACGACACAAGACTATATGGGACTGGCTGAAATGACCGGCAGAATCCGTGACCAGGGGAAAGAGACGGCGGAAGAAGATTGGAAGAAATTCAAAGTTTATCTAAAGAAGTATTGTAAAATTAATGAGTGCTAAAATGTCGAGGTTTTAAGGAAAAAAGGGGATTACAGCTGTAAAATATTAAAAGAAAAGAATGACAAAATTTGATAAAACCAAGTGTTAGGATTTGCTGAAATAATTTTGGAACATGGGATGTAGAAAGGGGAGGTATGGGGAAGTCGGCGAAGTAAGGTTTAAGAAAAAGGGATATGAAATTATACATGTTTGTTTGTGTGCTTGTCTGTTTGTACTGTGTATTGTTTGTGTTTATAAAAACTGTGAAAAGCCAATAAAAATTTTCATTATAAAGACTGTACGACACAAAAGGTCATAGTATACTAACCCCTAAACGTTAATATGGGGATATATGGCTATGACCCTGGCATAAAGACCATGTAATGCTAATGAAACATTACAGTCCACAGCACAAATGGAATCATTCACTGCATCACACAGTTGATTCCTTGAACAGCCCTTTGGATACTTGACGAAAGGCGATTAAGGAGCAAGAGAGAATAAATAAATAAGCTAGACTCTCATGACCACGTTAAAAGGCTAACTTATTTTTAATAGGGCTAAGCTGGTTTTCTGAGGGGGCAGGGAGGTTTTCCTCTGGGACTCACAGGCTTCCAACTAATTTGGATTTCTTTGTTGGAATGATAGCTTTGGTTCACTTTATTATTATTATTTTTTTTTTAAAAAAAGCACAAAATTGTGATTTTTGCCACCTGGGAAAGCCTTTCTTTCCTTCCCTTTTGAATGGAAGTCAGATAAAAGACTCTCAACACCTGCTTTCAGCTTCTGCTGAAGGGATCATGCAACCCATATACCGTTCCTCCAAAACGGGCAGGCCTGTGCGCTTCTCCCAGAGAGGCAAGTGGCTGCTTAAGGAGAGGGAAGCTTTTAATGTTTGATGTATCATAGTATTTTAATATTCTTTTGGAAGCCGCCCAGATGGGCTGGGGAAACCCAGCCAGATGGGCGGGGTATAAATAATAAATTATTATTATTATTATATTATTATAGGGTCACCTCGGGGAGGAGAAATCAGCACAGAGGTTCAGCGGGTTAAAATGTGACCTTGCCACTTCTTTCACGAAGGCTATGCAAAACGACTTAGCAGAATATGCACTGCTAGTTCACTTTTAACAACAACAACAACAAAAAAGGCAGCAAAGGTTCTAATTTCATTTAACAGCTTTAGTTTTCATCCATGTTTTTGGGGCTAAAAAAATAAATAAATAAAAAGCAACACATTCCAGAAACAGCTGAAACACCTCAAAAACAAAACAAAACGAAGAACTCAGAAAGAACCAGGAGCTCAGCTGAACCACTTAGGCACTCCAGAAAGTATGAAACAAAATTAAACACTAGGTCTAGAAGCCTCTCTAGACATGCCTCCCCCCAGTCAGCGGGGGAAAAAAAACACCTTTAAAAGTATTGTAAAACAGATAACCGTTCCAACATGCCCTAGAGGTCAACAGGCTCTGGCAGTCTGGCGCTGTAACTCCCTCAGAGGTTAAGCTCAACACTAGAAGCCATTGTTAGCATTCACTGAGGTGTCTCTGTTACACGCATCTCAAATCCCGGGGAGATTTTTGCTGTGGGTTTTTATGTTTTTGTTTTTTCGTTGGAGGGCCATCTGTGAAAGTCGTTGGCCTGCCTTTACTGCCCAGTCAGAAAATAACCGAGTTCGAGTCTTCTTGCCTACCCGGCTCAGAAGCAAAGAGAAGCAGCGACTTGCAAAGGAGTCGCCATGTGCGCACCAGCATGAAAAGAACCCTAAACAAAAGATTTCCTCCCGGAGAGATGGCACACACAGCTCTCATTATCTCACCACCAATATCCTGCTGGGAGATGCTGCTCAGACTGTGATCAGGCAGAATGCCACCCCAACACATGGGCATGGTTTTCGATAGCCAACAGACCATCTCTAAGCATCAAGTGTGATAACTATGGGCAGGAATCCCAGCCTGAAGAGTCCAAACAGCTGTCTCTTCCGAGCTTATAATTCAGCAGCCAACAGAATCTGAAATTCCTCTTTAGATTTCTTAAAAGCAAAAGCAGGGAGAGGAGAGAGAAAAACCACAGCAAGTTAAGTTTTGGGGTTTTTGCAGTTCTGTGTTGGAACACCAGGTGAAGCTTGATGCCAGGCACAGAAGAAGAGGAGTTTGGATTTGATATCCCGCTTTATCACTACCTGAAAGAGTCTCAAAGCGGCTAACATTCTCCTTTCCCTTCCTCCCCCACAACAAACACTCTGTGAGGTGAGTGGGGCTGAGAGACTTCAAAGAAATGTGACTAGCCCAAGGTCACCCAGCAGCTGCATGTGGAGGAGCGGAGACACGAACCCGGTTCCCCAGATTACGAGTCTACTGCTCTTAACCACTACACCACACTGGCAATTCCAGAGGTGGAATTGATGTATACATTACGGATGCGCACATGTTATCATGAACATTTAATCAGAAGCGCACATGTAGTAAACAAGAAAGTTCTAAGAGCAGCGAAACAACCCCTTGCGTCTTCCCTGTTCATTTTGTTTTGTTTCCCTTTAACTACCAGGATGCTGAAGACAAAACAACTGATGATGAATTATCACCATCCTCTTTCCGGGGTACTGGGCTTTCCAATGAGCAATAGGAGTGATGAGTACAGATCCACGTTGGCCACTGGTACATTCCTGCGGGGTGCCTTTACCTCTATGAAGGACGATATGGTCAATCATGTTCCGTTTATATTTGGTGTGGTACAGACAGAGAGGACAGCGGAGATCTTTGGGTCCTTCCTCAGGAACTGCTGAATGCCCAGCTTCCACGTGCATAGTAAAAGCAGATCTAGAAACACAGGAGTAGTGGAAAGGCTCAAAACAGAGTGCTGTTGGGTAATGTTGGGGTTGTTTTTTTCACCCACATTATTTCACTATTATTTCATAAAAGCAATAGTTATCAAAACTTGGCATGCCGTGCTTCCAAAAGCTAAGAAAGAAATGGTTTGTTGCATTCCCAAGGCTGGTGCTGATTTGACATTGGTTGACCTCTTAAATGCGGTTGTTCGAAGAATGGTTGTGGGCCACTAGATCACAAGTTCCCTCTCCCTCTTTTCCTCACGTGAGTCCCATGTAATTATGGTCAGCCGTTGCACCCATGTTAACTTTGATTAAGGATTCCTTTTAACCAGTATTTGAAGCCATGCTTAAGAGGTCAACCAAGGTTACGCCTGCACCAAAGCCGAACTGTAGCTACAATAATAATAAAAAGGAGCCAACAGGCTGATCAGGTTTACTTTGGTCCCAGATGTGAAACCCAGAGAAGCGCTGGAAAGGAAACAAGGTGGAGATGCCTGGCCCATGATAAGCATTCTAGGAAGCCAAAGAAATAACGCCCAAAGTGGGAAACTACTCAAGGAGCTCACAGTACCAATCCACCGATACAACTAGGGAGGGTATATCCAAGCCCCAGTACTTGGGATAGAAGTGGAAGTAGAGTCATACTCTGAATCATGGCCCGGTTCAGTTACACATTCAAACTGGGGGTCTCCTCTACGAACTGCTCATCATTCCACGGGGACTGCAGCTTCAGAAGTAGAGAACTCTGGTTCCAGTGCCAGAGCTTCATTGCAGAGCTTCCCCAAAAATATGGTAAAGGGACCCCTAACCATTACGTCCAGTCGTGACCGACTCTGGGATTGCAGCGCTCATCTCGCTTTATTAGCCGAGGAAGCTGGCGTACAGCTTCCGGGTCATGTGGCCAGCATGACTAAGCTGCTTCTGGCGAACCAGAGCAGCGCAAGGAAACACCGTTTACCTTCCCGCCGGAGCGGTACCTATTTATCTACTTGCACTTTGACGTGCTTTCAAACTGCTAGGTTGGCAGGAGCAGGGACCGAACGACAGGAGCTCACCCCGTTGCGGGGATTCGAACTGCCAACCTTCTGATCCTAGGCTCTGTGGCTTAACCCACAGCGCCACCCGCGTCCCCCAAAAATATGGTACCAACATGCAAAATAGTTGCACAATCGCATTCTTAAATTCTGAAGGACAAACCTATACAGTGGAGCCTTGGGTAACGTTGCCTCTGGCTTATGTCACCCTCGGCTTGCGACCGGTGCAAACCCGGAAGTACTGGAACAGGTTACTTCTGGGTTTGCGCAGAAGCACTAAACCGTGTCTGCGCGTGCGCAGAAGCACTAAATCGCGCCATGCACAGATGCGGCACTTTGGGTCGGGTTGTTTTTGGGTTGTGCCTTCTGGAATGGATCCCTGATGTAACCTGAGGTTCCGCTGTACTAATGCCCTGCTTCTCCTAGTTACAAGAAGCAAAACATTACAGATGGCAACCCCATTTCCAGTTTTGTGAGAAGCCTTCCGTGTAGTTTCTGTGAAAACTTTTGAGTAAAATCAACTTCAGTGATTCACAGTTAGGAGAATGAAGGTTTTGCTGACTGCAGAACACTACACAGTCAATAGGAATTCACTATTGCTTCCCCTAGGCTGGTTTCTAAATTCCTCTTGCTTCAGGGCAAATGTCAACCTCTAACTAAAGGAAATAAGGGGAAAGAGGCAGTGGGAAGATTCGTGTCAGGAGAGTTTGCCTTGCACCTTCACTCAAAGCAGAAAATACAGATGGCAGTGAAGGCTACTTCCCAGGTTATTTCTAAACGAGGCAGGTGCATTCTCTGGAGTCACCAACTTATGTTTTTAGAGTGCATAAAAATGTAATATGGTACAAATAGCCCATGCACCTGTTTTTAAGAATAGACACAAACAGGTTTTGGTGCATATGAATAAACATCCACACTTCTAGCACCCCTGAATTTTCATATTTTCTCCCCTGTGCATAAGAACTTTTATGACCGGTCTCAGAAGTAATTCCAGACAGAACATAGCATTGCAAATTATACTGTTTAAAGTTTGCAACCTGCAATGCATTAGGACTTTAATAAATCACAGTGTTGCTCGTGGTACTGTAATACTACAGATTGGACTAATCTCCAGTGAAATAATGGCCATTTAAAAAACATCGAGTGTTTACTGGCAAGCAGACCAGAAATGTCCAGTGAATGGCAAAACCTCAACTGACACAGGGGCTTTAGACATTTGAAAAAAAGGGGGGGGGAATGAAGGAATAACAAATGCTTTGTGTTTCCTATTTCCTACACCTCTGTTCATATATGAAACACAACTTTTCTGCTTCCCCCTGTGATAATAATACTAAGCCTACATATAGCATATTGTTTTAATTATTCAAATTAATAAATTTTCAGAACTTATTTATGTACACCACTCAAGACAATTATTTTTTATTCAAGAGGTTTATTGAATTTTAATTTTAATGAATTTGTTCATGATTATCGTGGATTTTGTTTTATGGTTAATGTTCGCCGCCCTGGGCTCCTCCAGCAGAAAGGGCAGGACAGAAAAACAATTAATAAAAACAACAGCATTGCACTCTAATTCCAAAATCTGTGTTTCAAGAGAAACTGCACATTTTTGATGGAAGGAAATGTGGCCTCTGGGAGAATAAGACTGGAAACAGATGTGAAGCAACAAGAGGCAAGAAACAACTTGGCCCAGCCCATTCCCCAAACTGAGGCTGCAATCCCATACTCCCTTACCTGGGAATAAGCCCCACCAAACTCAGTGAGACTAACTGCGGAGCAAAACATATATACCTACAGTAACTCCAACGCAGATTTAGGCATAAAAGTAAAGGGACCCCTGACCATTAGGTCCAGTCGTGGCCGACTCTGGGGTTGCGGTGCTCATCTCGCTTTATTGGCCGAGGGAGCCGGCGTACAGCTTCCGGGTCATGTGGCCAGCATGACTAAGCCGCTTCTGGCGAACCAGAGCAGCGCACGGAAACACCGTTTACCTTCCTGCCGGAGCGGTACCTATTTATCTACTTGCACTTTGATGTGCTTTCAAACTGCTAGGTTGGCAGGATCAGGGACCCAGCAACGAGAGCTCACCCTGTTGCGGGGATTTGAACCGCTGACCTTCTGTTCGGCAAGTCCTAGGCTCTGTGGTTTAACCCACAGTGCCACCCGCGTCCCTATAGATTTAGGCATTCTTGCCAGCTAAACAGAATGGGCCAAAATATGGCCAAATCTGTGCTGGAGTCAGGTCTCACACTGCTCCCATTTTGATTTCCCATCCTGTTGGGTACAAAGAGCTTACTACTTTTTAACATAACATAATTTGCAGGATTTTGCAGTGTGCGGTACACCTACAGCTGTATGCATGTCTAATCTGCAGAACAACTGAGGAGGAACAAAGAAGCTACTTGGGAACATGCGCATTCATGTGCTCACACTATGCCACGGTTTGGCTCAGCGTGACAAGTTGAACGAGGCCTATTCATTTCACCACAGAAGTCCACCAAAGTTGTAAGAAAACTCTTTCGTACAAATACTTACTTAAAGCCTGTGTAAAAGGAGCAATCTTTACACTTGAAGAGCTTCTTCCCTCCATGTTTGTCACGGTAATGACGGCGAATGCTCTGGATATAGCCCGAAGAGAATTCACAAAATTCACAGTTAAGGATGGCTTCAGTTTTCTGGTCTGCTCCGGAAAGCGGGACGGGGCTAATGTTGTTATTGTTCCTTGCCAGAGCTGCCGACTGGTAGTGGTTCAATTGCTGTTGGACATCTGGGGGTTCCGAGTAGGAAGAATCTGTTGGGGGGCAAATTGAAGAGATGGGTAACGCCAACCTGTTGAATAAGCACAATGGATCTAAGAGATCCTACCTGGGATGACCAGGAGCTGGATTCCTCTTGATGGAGATGGGGGCTCTGTGCCTGAAGGGGGAGGGTGTTCAGGGACAGTCCCCAAAAGTGCAACTACTGGAAGAATCTGTGGGGCCGGGGCCAGCCCCCTGGCCTAAGAATGTACCACTGTCACCCTCTCTCTCCAAGCACACTCCACTGTCAAATGCCTGAACCTCGCCTGCTCTGAACCATTGTGTCCAGGACCTCACCTTGTCTTACATCCCTGTTGAGCCTTGCTACACTGCAGAGAGGGAGAGATCTGAGCAAAGTCACCCAAGGATTGGGGAGTAGGGCACCATAAGGCAAAAGGGAAAGGCAAAGGACCCCTTGACGGTTAAGTCCAGTCAAAGGCGACTATGGGGTTGCGGCTCTCATCTCGCTTTAAGGCCGAGGGAGCCGGCGTTTGTCTACAGACAGCTTCCCGGGCCCTGTGGCCAGCATGACTAAACTGCTTCTGGAGCAACGGGACACCGTGACATAAACCAGAGCGCATGGAAACGCCATTTACCTTCTTGTAGCAGCGGTACCTATTTATCTACTTGCACTGGTGTGCTTTCAAACTGCTAGGTTGGCAGGAGCTGGGACAGAGAAACGGGAGCTCACCCCATTGCGGGGATTCAAACTGCCGGCCTTCTGATCAGTGAGCCCAAGAGCCTCAGTGGTTTAGACCACAGCACCACCCGCGTCCCTAGTAGGGCATCATAAACAGGTGGATGACACCCTCCTCTGCTTCCCTTTCTCATCAATGGTTTTATTTTTATCATATGGCTCTGTCAGTTGCCCAGAGGCTTATGGGGAAAGCACTATATGATTTTAGACACCTGCTGAAAACCTTTGGCAAGCCTACCCATTCATATAATTTAGTCACTTATATTTGTTTTAAAAGTTCTATTGATTTCATTTTAGTTTTAATTTGGATGGTTTCGCTTTTTAAAAATTGGCTTGTGGGTTTTAGCTGTGTTTTATCTACAACTTCATTTCTAGGCTGTCTGGAGACCTTTTTTGATCAGGGGGTTTATAAATATTCTAAATAAAACAATCACAATAAAACCAATCCTTTAAATGAATAAAAGCTTTGTATCTTGCTCAATTTCAATGAAACCAAAGTGAGACATGCAAGCATTTTGTGCTGCAAGTTTTTCCTCCCGGGCTGCCTGGTTCAACATGTGCACAAGTTGTCACTGACTTGCAGCACTGAGAAAGGACTTGCATTGGGGAATGAGATTCGTGTACAGTCGTACCTTGGAAATCGAACGGAAGTCCATTCCAAAATGTTCGGAAACCTCCTGCAGCCAATTGGAAGCCGCGGAAGACGTTTGGGTTCCAAAGAACACTCACTTCCAGGTTTGCAATGTTCGGGAGCAAAAACATCCGCATACCAAGGCATTCGGGATCCAAGGTACGACTGTATTTATTAAGCATCACAGATAGAACTTGCACGTCATGTCAACTCAAAACATTCCCCCCCCCCATACCCCAATGGATACAGTTCACACATTTGGGCGATGTTCATCAGGTTATGAGAGCTCAAGCATGCGAACACAAGCCCCTGAGAGCACCAGGTGTGTCTCAACCAACAATGGTTTGTCACAGCTATAAGTAAAAATGCACTTACGGCTAGGGCAACATGAAGAGAACTTTTGTTGTTATGCACAACCTAAAAGGACATAGCTGCAGAGTCTTTGCTCAATTTCTACCTAATGAATACTACCCCCTAACTCACTGGCCGCTTTCACACATAACAATAGACCCGACTTTTTGGCTTATCACAGTGTGAATGGGCAGCACACAATTGCATGCTGTCCAATCACTCTTCTCCTGGTATGAGTGGGTTAACCAAGCCAGCAAGCTTTGCCTGCCCATTGCATTCAAATCAAGCCAAGATATTTTGTTGGCTTTTTGACTGTGCGGCTTGTAAGGCGGTAGCAAACAACCCTTGGTTCATTCATAAGAATTTCTGGTTTGTTTATCCTGCTTACACAAGGAGAGAAGCAGAGGAAGCAACTGAACGCCATTCATGCTCAATCACAGTAAGTAAGAAAGTCTGCTTGCCATTAACGTGTTAACACAGCCAGTAAGTCTTTCAAACTTATTCTTGAAGGCGGGTAGAGGAGCAAAACGTGAAGTTACAAATTGCTCCAGCATCTACTCTTATTTAGCGTCTATAAATAAATTACTATTGTACAATTGGAATTGCTTAAATTTGATTGTGAAATATAGTTTGGGGGGGGGGGAATCCCAGAGACTATGAGCCTAATAAAAACTTTCAAGTTTGAAAGATGCAATACAGTGTGGAAGAGAAGCAGATTAAATTACCACAAATCTTCCTCCTTTTTATTATAACGCATAAAGTACACCAGAACAATACATTGGACATAAATATAGCCACATCCGTTTACATACTGTCTAAAGCTGTTGATTTGAATGAATGTAATTTTTAATGGAGAAAATAGATGGGAAACTTAATCCACCCTGAAATTTGATCATCAGATTACTTCGTGAAAGCTGAAAACAAGTCATGGAACAATATGAGGAAGGGGAGGGGAAGCTAACCTGTGTCTGAGGTCTATGGAAAGAAGGGATATTTGAAAGATTCCAGATCTCACTAAAGGGAATGTCCAATCGCGTAAATTGCTTTCTCAAGTTTGGTACAATGGGGGTGGGGAGCCCACACACAAAACTAAAGTTCAGCAGACACAAAATGCCATTAACATGAGAAGCCAGAGCTGTGTGACTGGCAGGAAAAGCAGAGGCACGGATGACAACTTCTGCATCAGGGGTCTTGAACTCCTGTTTCGAATGTGGAGATTAGAGATTCACAGGTTTTGGCCACAGAACTCCCCATCGTTTGTCAAAGGCAGATTAATATAATCCTGGTGATAAAAGGCTCTTAATTAAAAATGCTGGGGGGAGGAAGAAGAAAGGGGGGGGGGGAGGTTAAAACTCTACACCTGAGGCAATGGAGGACTAACTCCCCCAAAGCGATGCTAACAATTCAACCAATCAATAACGACAGCCAGAAGGCAGGAAACACTACATAGCCAATGAAAAAGTATTTTCATGATTATGATTTATTGTTTTGCTGGGGTGGGGTGGGGGTGAACAACAAAAGTCCCAAACAATAATAAAAGCAACAGCTGAACAGGAGACTTCCTGTCTTGAAGCCTTTATTCTTCAAGCCTTATATAATATATATGGTGAACACTATGTAGTCAAAGCTAAATGCCTGACTAGAATAGCCGAATTATGCAGATGTTTGCAAAGGCGTTTTGGTTAGATTCACCTAGATGTTCCCTTTCAAACACACAGTATCCAAAGCACATGTTTAAAAGACTTTTATACCACTTTAAACAATTAAGGAATCCTGGGAACTGCGGTTTGTTAAGGGTGCTGAGAATTGTAGCGCTGTGAGGGGTCTCCTC
This sequence comes from Podarcis liolepis, assembly GCF_965112155.1. NCBI lineage: Eukaryota > Metazoa > Chordata > Lepidosauria > Squamata > Lacertidae > Podarcis > Podarcis liolepis. The sequence goes on from NC_139571.1 coordinate 31,027,880, forward strand.
CTAACTCAAAGCATATTGCAGTTCTCAGGATTCATTGGGAGAACCAATGGTGATTTTCTGAAACAGGGCTGTGAAGAACACCCCCCCCCCTTTATATAGTAATATTTCTAAGACGATCCAAAGATAGATCTTTTAACCAGATCTCCTTTGGTAAAAGATTTTAATACATTACTTTTCTCCCTAGAGCTTGCTACTGGATATTCCTACTGTTTCCTTTACACGGAGATAGAGAGAGAGATAGATGTGAAGTTTAACCCTGGTCTTTTGCACATAACACACAGTCTGAAAGGTAAAGCTGCAACAAATAAATAAATGAAACACAGCTTAGAAGAAATTTTCGCTTCCAGCTGAAAAGGAAAAAGGGAGCAGTAGAAAGATCAATGTTTTTATCTGGAGAATTGGAAAGGAAGGAAATACAAAGCTAATTTGTATTTCTCATGTTCAGTGTGCATTTTTTGTCAGTTTATATTTTCAACTCCAATTCGGGGAATATATACGATCAGATGGCAACTGGATACTTGGAACAGTGAACCACCCCCAGATTTGCAAATACCATTTCCTCCCACAAGGCTGTCTGCATTCATGGCTAACTTTTTTTATAGTCCTCTCTGGCACCCTTAGTCACCTCTCACACTTTGTTTCTTTAATTTTGGAAATTCAGTACTACCTAAATGAATATTATTATTTTTTTGAAAGTAAGTAATCAGTACTGATATACAGATGTGAGTTTCCTACTTGTTAAATAATAAGACTTAAAACGACAAGATTTTTCACTAGTACCTTTCTGTGATAAAAGTTCATATGTTTATATAGAAGCAAAAAGCTTGTTTTTGAGGCCACATGCTAGAACAGTCTTTCAGTTATTTTCCGGGGGAGCTTTCAATATTATTAATTTTTAAGTGGAATTTATGTTTTAATCTATTTGCTTAGCTTTGTATTGTTTTTAATCGTATTCCCGATGGCTTTAGTTGTCTTCTGTGCAGCAGAGAATGTAGTATAAATGTGATGATAAATTAAAGCAAAGAAACAAACAAATAAACAAACAAACCGGGAGGGGGGGGGAGAAAGAGAAATACTACTACTTTGCTGATTCTTAAGAAAACATTTAATTAAAATATGCACTATTCTAATTCAAACTTTCTGTAAGCCTTGGCTCAATGGTCAGGGATGATGGAAGCTGTAGTCAGAAAGTACAGTGGTACCTCGGCTTAAGTACTTAATTCATTCCGGAGGTCCGTTCTTAACCTGAAACTGTTCTTAACCTGAAGCACCACTTTAGCGAATGGGGCCTCCTGCTGCTGCCGCATCGCCGGAGCACAATTTCTATTCTTATCCTGAAGCAAAGTTCTTAACCTGAAGCACTATTTCTGGGTTAGCGTATGTAATCTGAGGTACCACTGTATATAGAATAGGTCTAGGTCATATATTGATATGCCATCCAAAACTGGTTTGAAGTCCGTATCGTGATATTGGTTTCATAATTTTTGACTTGGCAATATACACAATGTGTGTTTGTGTGTCTGCTATGCAAAACTCAAAATGTGGGGGAAGCGGGGAAGCCGGCAATGCTTCTCTCGATTCCTGCAGCCCTTGTTAACTCTGCCAGTTCAGCTCTCCCCTTCTGCTCACAAGAGCAGGTGCTGGCAAAAACCACGATGCGGGGAAAACCACGAAGCCAGCCAGTGCCTCTACATAGCTCCATCCTTATTTTAGATATCGTGATTTGAAAACCTGATACAGTGGTACCTCTGGTTACGTACTTAATTCGTTCCGGAGGTCCGTTATTAACCTGAAACTATTCTTAACCTGAAGCACCACTTTAGCTAATGGGACCTCCCTCCACCGCCACGTGATTTCTGTTCTCATCCTGAAGCAAAGTTCTTAACCTGAGGTACTATTTCTGGGTTAGCGGAGTCTGTAACCTGAAGTACATGTAACCTGAGGTACCACTGTATTGCTCGGCCCTGCTGTTCGCCTCGACATAGTAGTTCCACCCTTATTTCAGACATCGTGATACATCAGTGTATTGTGCTCTTCAGTGCCAGATTTATGTATAAGCTAAACAAGCTATAGCTTAGGGCCACACTCTCTTGGGGACCCCCCCAAAATGTTTTTAAAGGAAACAAAAACTGGATGTACATTTCCAAAATATAAGATAAAAACCAAATAAAATAAAAGCTACATACAGCAACAATGTTTTGTGTCATGTAGGCTCCTATAATGTAAGTAATGAGGCCCACCTGCTAGCCTGCTCCCTAAAATATCACTGGTTTGCTCGTTTCTATATATATAGGGTGCCTACATTTGCATGTGCAAATGGTTTTAGATACCAATTAGGTCCATAAAATACCAAATAACATATATTCAACACAAAAACAGTGACAATTTGTTGTTGACAAAGGACAGCTGGACATATAAAGGGCCATATGATCTTTAGTAGCTTAGGGCCTCATCAAACCTAAATCTGGCCATGGTGATATAGGTTGTGATGCTGGAAACCAGATATTGCCCAGCCCTAATCTAGATGGCAGGGATGCGGGTGGCGCTGTGGGTTAAACCACAGAGCCTAGGACTCGCCGATCAGAAGGTCGGCAGTTTGAATCCCTGCAACAGGGTGAGCTCCCGTTGCTCGGTCCCTGCTCCTGCCAACCTAGAAGTTTGAAAGCACAAAGTGCAAGTAGATAAATAGGTACCGCTCCGGCAGGAAGGTAAACGGCATTTCCGTGCGCTGCTCTGGTTCGCCAGAAGCAGCTTAGTCATGCTGGCCACATGACCCAGAAGCTATACACGGGCTCCCTTGGCTAATAAAGAGAAAAGAGCGCCGCAACCCCAGAGTCGGCTAAGACTGGACCTAATTGTCAGGGGTCCCTTTACCTTTAATCTATATGGCACCAAATTGGGTACCTACCCCTGTGCTACACACCAATCTGGCTCTTCAATAACTAGCCATGTCCTTTTGGATCTTTGCCTTTGAAATCAGAACACATGCAATGGGAGAGGCCAAGCATGCATTACGAAAGACTTTCGTACAAACGTAACAAAACAATGCTGAACTAAAATGTAATCAATGAGAGATTTCAATCTTATTTTAAAGAAAGTTATTTCTCCGCTGGTGCCGACTATAATCAGCAGGCATCAACCTCTGCTCCAGTGGCTGTGCCAGCGTCTTTTCTGCTAAATGTGTCGCCAGCACTTCATAGCATGTGCCAATAGTCCTTGCAAGAGCGTGGCAAGGCACCTAAAATAATTAATGCAAGCCTGAGTTAACTTAATTATATGTTACTGGCAGCATGGCTTGGGATTTTTTTTGGGGGGGGGGGCAGCGGCGGGGAGGGAAAGGTTGGTATACGAGACCAGCAGGAACTGAGGAAGGCAAGGGCTAGGACAGCCAACAGCAACAACAACAACAACAGTGGCCAAACTAAACCTTGCTGGATGCAACTTAGTTTGTCTTTCTCCTGGCAGAGATTTCGCTGATCAGAAGTGGCAGCTCCTCGCCCCCTGCCCATCTCCCTCCCCAAACAAGCAGGACAAGAGGCACTTGGCAGGTGACTGCTGGGATGCCACAAACGCATGGCAAGCCTCTGAGGTGTCTTGGTACCTCCATCCCAGAGGAACCTTGGTTTACAGATTTCCAAAGAGGGCACTGGAAAACGCCGTCGCCTGCAATGCAGATTCCAAGATACTTGTAATTGTTGTTCTTTAGAGTCCAGTACCCAAGAGGTTTTGTGATCCACTGCGTCACCTTGAGTTGTGGCTTCTACAGGTTACCAAAAATATATTAAAGATCACCAAACCTCTGACCTAGCAAATGTATCGTCAAAAGAAGTAGTTATACAATGCAGTTTTCTTAAGAGTAGGGGGAAAGGGCGGCACAGCCCAAACGGTGAAGGAGGACTCAAAGAAGGATAAAAATCTCTAAATGCTGACAGCTAGCATAGGTGGCTACAGACCCTTAATGTCCAAACTAAGATGGGTAAGAAGTCAGGACCAGTGCTGGACATATAGCAGCGTCAGGACAGCATTGTTGTATGCTTACATTGTTGTCGCTTGTCCTCACTCACCCCACCCCACTGTCCTGCTCACAGTTGTGAAGAACATACTCACGTTATGAATGGCTCGTGTGACCATTAAGAAGAAGAGGTAGGAATAGACCACTATAGATGTGGGCTGTCCCATGATCAAGTGACTTTTCTTCTTTGAGTTCTCAAAATTCTTAAACTAGCTCAAGGTCGTCACCTGGAACGGGCCAGATGTTTCACAAAGAATCAATCACAGTCAGTGCATCGTTTGGAAAATAAAACTTTAGAGCCGTCTTGCCCAAAAATGTCAACTAGACATTCCGTTTTCCTGACTGTAACCTTGGTTTGGGACACGGGTGGCGCTGTGGTCTAAACCACAGAGCCTAGGGCTTGCCGATCGGAAGGTCGGCGGTTCGAATCCCCGTGACAGAGTGAGCTCCCATTGCTCGGTCCCAGCTCCTGCCAACCTAGCAGTTGGAAAGCACGTCAAAGTGCAAGTAGATAAATAGGTACCGCTCCGGCGGGAAGGTAAACAGCGTTTCCGTGCGCTGCTCTGGTTTCACCAGAAGCGGCTTAGTCATACTGGCCACATGACCCGGAAAAACTGTCTGCGGACAAACGCCGGCTCCCTCGGCCAGTAAAGTGAGATGAGCGCAGCAACCCCAGTCGTTTGCGACTGGACTTAACTGTCGGGGTCCATTACTTTTAACTTTGGTTTAAGAAGTCATTTGGCACCTAGCTTCTATATCTGAGTTTCTAACGCTGCCAAGTGAGCACAAACCCATCCACCATGCCCCAGTACTGTACATAACACAAAAGCAGCAACAGTTTGTGTTCTCGGAGTCCTAAGAGGGAGGGTAAATTAATAACGATTGCTTACTAAAGTTAAGTTCAAAAGTCAGCAGAACATGAGTGCATGAGAAAAGAGACAGAAAGAGAGAACTATTACCATTTCCCCAACTTCAGTCTACAGCCACAACTCCTGCTGTACTACCTGAGAAGCATCGTGGGCTGCAGGTGTCTGCTATGATCCTCACGTTTGTAAGCAGACCGGGATTAAGTTACATATATGGATCAAAGCAATCAAGACTTCCGACTGCAAATTTCACATGGTCAGATACACAAACACAGAGAACAGGGCTGGGTGTGATTATGGTTGCTGGGTTGTGGAAATAGCCGGGCTTAATTCATTGCGAAGAGATTAACCACGTGCAGATAAAAGGAAATGAAAAACAACGCAGCCCACACGCTTCAGCAAGCTGAGCAACATCGGTCACCTGCCTTGAACCCCACCCTTGTTTTCTTCCCCTACTCGCCCTCCCAAGTCTGAGAGCCCTCACCCTAAAGCGACACGTTAAATAGCAATGAGAAATGTGTGGCAGGAGTACAGGAAAGCAGGTGGATAGGGAAGCAAGAGTTCAAGAGCACTTCAGATTTGCTCATTCCATGCTGCACAGATAGAGGGGGAGGCACTTGAAAGGAGGCGACGAGCAAAACAAACGGAGAAATGGATAAAATAGTATAGGAAGGTATTATAATAGGCCACATAGCTATGCCTCTTGCCCTTGGATAGCGCCTTCATTTTCAGGTGAGGGTGACTGGGTAGATGTAAGCCCTTGAACTGACCAAGGCTGAAAAGCCAACAGCATTGGTTGTGCCTGCTCATTAACAGGTAAAAAAGGTCCAGTCTGTCAGCATCGCCCTTGAGCCAGTGCCACCGACTGGACTCATCCACTTCAGCCCAACTGGGCCAGGCAAGCTGGGGTAGCACTTCCAGAGACCACCTTCTGCACAGGAACAGGTCTAAGTGCTGTGGACTCACAACTCAGAGTTGTGAGCACCAGATTCACTCCCGAAGACAGTCGTTGCACAGCAGAGCATAAACCACTCGGAGAACAGCTCTGTAGAATAACTACTTTTATTCTATCTACAACTATCATACAAACTATATACAGAGCTAAATGGAGAAGTTGAAGTGCACTGAGTGTCTGCAGCTGCTCTTAGCAGCAACCTTATCTATACAGAGATAACACACTCTCTAACACTCAGTCTCTCTCTTTGATGTAAGGCTGGAGCGGAATAAGTAGTGAGCAGAAACCGCCCCCCTCCTCTCTGGAGAATCAGCAGAGAACATCAGCAGATTCTTGGAATGGGAGGGGTGAAATCTCCTCATCGTGGCCAACTCTGGGGTTACGGTGCTCATCTCACTTTATTGGCCGAGGGAGCTGGCGTACAGCTTCCGGGTCATATGGCCAGCATGACTAAGCCGCTTCTGGCGAACCAGAGCAGTGCACGGAAACGCTGTTTACCTTCCCGCCAGAGTGGTACCTATTTATCTGCTTGCACTTTGACGTGCTTTCAAACTGCTAGGTTGGCAGGAGCTGGGACTGTCGCAGGGATTCGAACCACCAACCTGATCGGCAAGTCCTAGGCTCTGTGGTTTAACCCACAGCGCCACCCGCGTCCCTTTTAACAGGTATATGGCTATTAACTGTCAGCGTAGCCAACTTCTTACTGCAGCTGAAAGGTAACCAAGACGTTGAGATGTAATTAAAGAGCAATGTTCACATGGTGGCTGGCAGGACTGGGGCTGTTGTAGCAGCCCCCTTCCACTAATATTCCAGCAACTGGCTTGCTGTTACCTTGCTTTGGCTGTTAAAGACAAGACAGTAGGAACCATTTTTGGTCCTGCCCCACACCAGTGACCCCCTCTTCCCAACAGCTGCATATTCATCCTTCAAAAGCATTGGTACCTTGTTTGGAGAAAACAAATGAACATTTGTGGAACGGTACTCCCCTGCTGCTTGCTGCATGTGCACAATCGTGATGATGAGAGACTAAAATACAATGGTACCTTGGGTTAAGTACTTAATTTGTTCCGGAGGTCCGTTCTTAACATGAAACTGTTCTTAACCTGAGACACCACTTTAGCTAATGGGGCCTCCTGCTGCCACCGCCACACGATTTCTGTTCTCATCCTGAAGCAAAGTTCTTAAGCCGAGGTACTATTTCTGGGTTAGCGGAGTCTGTAACCTGAAGCATCTGTAACCCGAGGTACCACTGTAGTGGGAAATGATATACAGTGGTACCTTGGTTTATGAACTTAATCCGTTCCAGAAGTCCATTCTTAAACCAAAACCATTCTTAAACCGAGGCGCGCTTTCCCTAATGAGGCCTCCCACCACCGGCGCCCTTCCACCCGTTCAGCTTCTGTTCTTAGACCAAGGTAAAGTTCTCAAACCAATACACTATTTCCGGTTTTGTGGAGTTTGTAAACCAAATAGTTCTTAAACCGGACTGTTCTTAAACCGAGGTACCACTGTATAATGAAATGAAAAGGGTGATTAAAATAACCTTTGTAAAAAACACCAACAACCCAGAAGCTTTTCTTTTGAGAATTATAGGGACAGAATTATCTAAAATGTATAGGAACTTATTTATTTATGCTACTACAGCAGCTAGAATGCTACTCGCCCCAAAATGGAAAGAAGCAGAAGTCCCAGCAAAGGAAGAATGGATGAAAAAATTTATGGGAACATGCAGAAATTGTAAACTTACTGGAAGTATAAAAAAAAAATCAAGGTAACAATCTTCTTTAAATAAAAGAATAGAAATGGTTTATTGAATATTTACAGATAAATTATAAAACAGATATGATCATTGGCAGGACTGTTGTAATCACCTGCAGTTTTGTAAGAGTATATATTTAAAGCAGATGAATAAATGAGCAAATTATGTTAATGCAGGGGATATTAAAAATAAATGTAAGGAAATGTAAGAAAGAGGGGGAAGGAAGTCAAGATTTGAAATGCAGAAATGATTGTAAAATTAATGAAATGTTTAAATTTGAAAAGTATAAATAAAATTTGAAAAATAACTAAATAAAATAGTGTAATTCTCTTAAGCTTTCTTTTTTTTTTTAAAAAAAAAGTCACACTCCCAGGCAGGTTGGACAACCAAAGCCTGTATCTCAAGGGGTAGCCTACCTGGTGTCACATATTGTGGTTTGTGTGTGTGTGTGTGTGTGTGTGTGTTTATGGGGGTGCATGCACGAGAAGAACATGGGAATGAATGGAATAGGCAAGGCAAACCTGCTGTGGGCAATATGAAGCTGAACGACAAACCCAATCTATCCATCTGGAAGGACACAGCCTCCAAGTTTTAAACACTTATAAAAGGAGCCTGGGGCAGACATCAAAAGACAGTGTAAATGAAGGTTTGTCATAAAAGCTCAGAGCACTGAAGGAAATGCAGCTATCATTCGGGAGTATATATATTCCGCTCTCTTTTTGTGGCCACCAAGAAATTATACAACAGCCTACCAAGGCAGGATTTGGAATCCTTTGATCAGCTCTGGCCACTTAAATAAAAAATATTGAAAGGATATACTATACAGAAGGGACCACAGAGTGCAAGAAGAAGATGTGGGCTGTGGGAATGTTAGCTGTTGAAAAAGGGTGACAGGTGTTATCCATGCTCCTTTGAAACTTTTTAATCTTTCTCCCCCTTTGAATTATAAACGTGTGCAGGTCTGAATGGATTACAGAGGACAAACGCTGTACAACTTCTTATACAAGTGTCAAACTCACTTAGAAGGGAAATGAACTTGATCTAAAAAAAAGTTAAAACGAATTCAAAAGGCACCTGACCCCATACTGCTCTGAAGTCTTTAAAAAGAAAATTTACCACTGATTATTATATTATATCATATATCTATATCTATATCTATATCTATATCTATATCTATATCTATATCTATATCATCTATATCTATATCTATATCTAATCTATATCTATATCTATATCTATATCTATATCTATCTATCTATGTAAAGGGACCCCTGACAAATAAGTCCAGTCACGAACAACTCTGGGGTTGCAGCGTTCATCTCACTTTAAAGGCCGAGGGAGCCGGCGTTTGTCCGCTTCTGCAGACCGTTTTTCTGGGTCATGTGGCCAGCATGACTAAGTTGCTTCTGGCGGAACCAGAGCAGCGCATAGAAACGCCGATTAGCTTCCCACCAGAGTGGTACCTATTTATCTACTTGCATTTTGACGTGCTTTCAAACTGCTAGGTTGCCAGGAGCTGGGACCGAGCAATGGGAGTTCACCCCATCGGGGGGTTTTGAACTGCTGACCTTTCGATCGGCAAGCCCAAGTGGCACAGTGGTTTAACCCACAGCGCCACCGGCATCCCATCCATATATATATATATATATATATGTTTTCGTAGATTTTCACGGGTATAGGAATGCAGGTTTTGGTGTCCTCGGGTGTCTTCCCGTGTAAAAGTTGGGGTGTCTAGGCGACGTTTCGACGAGGTCTCACTCGTCATCTTCAGGCTGGTGCTCAAGATATCCCTCAAGTAATTAAGGAACAAAAGAAGAAAAGAACACTAGCCTGGGAACTTCCCCTCTGCCCAGAACTTTTGAGGCAATACACCACACCCCTCTACAGTATTTATAGGAACTCAAACACTGAGATCCCGCTCTGTTCCATTAACAAGAAGCCGAAAGCACCAGCCTGAAGATGACGAGTGAGACCTCGTCGAAACGTCGCCTAGACACCCCAACTTTTACACGGGAAGACACCCGAGGACACCAAAACCTGCATATATATATATATATATATATATATATATACACAAATTTATTATTTATACCCCGCCCATCTGGCTGAGTTTCTCTAGCCACTCTGGGCAGCTATCCCTATAAAAGCTTACAGCGCAGTGGATCATATATTATAAATATAACTGACGTTATCAATATAAACCTACAGAAAGAGAGGGAAAGAATTGAAATTGGGGAGTTGATCAGGAAAGCACCTGACCATTTACTTTTTCTACCCTCGAAATCTGTGCACAACTGCGCACATGCTCCCAAATATTCAGAACAACCCCAAATATAGGAAGAAGACCTTACACTAGCGTGTGTGGAAAAACCTGCATTATGGTACTGGAAGCACTGGCCAGCCGAACTACTTTAAACATTCCACTGCTTTTGGTGTGTGCTTAAACTTCTCGCTCTGAAATTAATGGGAAATTAAAGCGCTCAACTTCAGCTGTGCCACAGCCAATATTTTCTTATCTTTCTTGGGTCCATGCTGAGAAAACACAACATCAATAAGCGAAGCAGAATGGAAGGGCATAATCCTCTCGATCTGACAGCTCGCCCTCTTGCTTCTTCATTTACTCCCACCTCAAATATGTTCTAACATGTGTGCACCCACTGCTCTTTTTGCCTATGAAAATATAGGAGTTTTGTCAGCGTATCACTGGGGATGCTGCGTGATCAGCTGAGACACCACAGGAAGTGAGGGATAAGCAGAAATGAAGGTTAAGAGGAAACAGCATCTCTTTTCTGCCAGGAAGAGTCAGAGATAACCTGGAACTTCCCCCCTAACTTATTTCACACATTCATTTGTTTGTACTGCAGCCGAGGTAATAGAGATGTTTACCACCATTCAATTTCCCAATTTCCCACAGCCAGTTTAGTCTCATTTGCATCGTCAAAAGATGGGGGGAATGACAGCCCCTCAATCTCATGCTGCTAAGGTGGTTTGTCACTTCCTAGAAACTCTTCTCTCATAGTTCTGTTCTACATTACAGTCGTACCTTGGAAGTTGAATGGAACCTGTTCCAGAAGTCCGTTCAACTTCCAAAACGTTTGAAAACCAAACCGCAGCTTCTGATTGGCTGCAGGAAGCTCCTGCAGCCAATCACAAGCCACGGAAGCCCCGTCAGACGTTCAGGTTACAAAAGAATGTTCGCAAACCGGAACAGTCACTTCCGGGTTTGCGGCGTTCGGGAGCCAAAACGTCCGAGTTCCAGGGCGTTCGGGATCCAAGGTACGACTGTATACTTTGGTAATTTCTAAAGCTCTGTTCAAGTAAGAGGAAGCTTTTACTTGTTATTTTTTGCTGGTGCTGCAGCTTCCTCTCCCGATCTCACTGCTAGAGTTCAAAAGACTAACACAATCAACATGGCCCTGTGAGCTTCAGAGCATCATTTAGATAGGGGCTGGCTTTGTGGGTTTACTTTGTGAGATCTAATCTGTTTATTATTATTATTATTATTATTATTATTATTATTATTATTATTATTTTGAAGTCAATCAAATGAAGCTGAATGCAAAATGGTGGCTCGAGTAGTGGAGGCAGTTGCCCATTGTACCTTATGTTTCATGCACTGGGATGGCCCTCTTATACAAGCACAAATCAACATTTGAGTCGCTGCAAACCAGAGATTCTAATAATCTAATTCTATTTGGCAGAGGGGAGCTTTTGCTCTTGTTGATCTTGAACAGGGAGTCAGAAATGTATTGCTGACTTCTGTACATCACCTAGTCATTTACGGATTCAGAATTGGGCTCCACGGTCACTGACAGACTCACTGTTAAAACCGTGTTTATGGAAGCCAACCTTACTCTGCTATGAGTCATAGCCAAAGAAGAAAGAAGGCATCAACTAGTCTTTAACCAGTAGATCTTATCTACCTTCTGCCCACCCCAAACCAAAAAAGGAGCAAGTTTTCAGCAACCACTCAGAAAACTGGACCTCAACAGAAAAGTTATATCCTGTGTCTCTTGATCTTTGGCACCACCACAGCAAAAGCCTCCTTATCTTCACAATGAGACAGAGGAAAAGGGATACGAAACCTATGAGATAACTAAGAACACATCCCCAATTAAGAGGTTGCTGTGACATCAATAGCAGGTTATGCAAGTGTCCTATTGCTTCTTTATCTGATAGTGTTTACATGGATTTTCTCTCCAAATAATTTATATATTAACCAATATCCAATTCTTAAACTCCATGGGGTGTTGCTAATTGTTTTCCTTTTAGCATAAAAGCATTTCAGCATTGCAGATAACATTATGCCTAAGAATTTCTGTTTGCTATCCCACTAAAAAAAGTATGCGCGAAGGAAGTTTATATACAAGGAAGTTTCCTTGTGTTTGCATGTGCAGCATTTATGCTTTTACCTAGTAGCTACTGTGAACTTTGAACTAAGACAGGTTTCTAGGAGTCTGCTGCCGCCTGGCAGTGGTACCTTGGTTTAAGAACAGCTTAGTTTATGAACAACTTGGATTAAGAACGCTGCAAACCCGGAAGTAGATGTTTTGGTTTGTGAACTTTGCCTTGGAAGCAGAACATGTTTCGCTTCCTGTTGAGCGTGTTCCATTTGTAAACTGAGTCCCCCGCTGCTATGGGAAAGCACACCTTGGTTTAAGAATGCTTTGGTTTAAGAACGGACTTCCGGAACAGATTAAGTTCGTAAACCAAGGTACCACTGTCTAGTATTCATTCAAGCAGAAACAATGAGGAATTTTACATGCAATATTTACCAATTCCAAATAATAGGTTCAGTTTTGGGGTACTGTGAAGCTACATGATGGAGATATGAGCACCTCCTTATATAGGAAACCTACTGACTTGCTCGCTCCCAGCTTTTTATTCCTAATGAAAATATTGTGTGGGGTTGGGGTGGGGATTGCTGCTCCTTGTGCTAGCTGAGAGGAACAAGGTGTGCTCACTTCAGTCAGCCAGAGGAGGAGGAGGCAGCAAATTTATTATTTCTACCCTGCTCATCTGGCTGGGTTTCCCCAGCCACTCTGGGTGGCTCCCAACAGAATAATAATAATAATAATTATAATAATAATAATAAAGGTAAAGGTACCCCTGCCCGTACGGGCCAGTCGTCTCCGACTCTGGGGTTGTGTGCCCATCTCACTTAAGAGGCCGGGGGCCAGCGCTGTCCGGAGACACTTCCGGGTCACGTGGCCAACGTGACGAAGCTGCTCTGGCAAGCCAGCACCAGCGCAGCACACGGAAACACCGTTTACCTTCCCGCTATAAAGCGGTACCTATTTATCTACTTGCACTTAAGGGTGCTTTCGAACTGCTAGGTGGGCAGGAGCTGGGACCGAACGACAGGAGCTCACCCCGTCGCAGGGATTCGAACCGGCGACCATACGATCGGCAAGTCCTAGGCGCTGAGGTTTTACCCACAGCGCCACCCGCGTCTCAATAATAATAATAATAACAACAACAACAACATCAAACATTAAAAAACTTCCCTAAACAGGGCTGCCTTTAGATGTCTTCTAAAAGTCAGATAGTTTTTTATTTCCTTGACATCTGATGGGAGGGCGTCCCACAGGGTGGGTGCCACCACCGAGAAGGCCCTCTGCCTGGTCCCCTGTAGCTTCACTTCTCGCAGGGAGGGAACTGCCAGAAGGCCCTGGACCTCAGTGTCTGGGCTGAACAATGGGGGTGGAGACGCTTCTTCAGGTACACTGGGCTGAGGCTGTTTAGGGCTTTAAAGGTCAGCACCAACACTTTGAATTGTGCTTGTTAAATCCACTGTCTCTAGTCAAGGTTAGTTGTTCTGGGCTGCTGCCTTCTGTTTCTCAGTATTCCCTGGAATTGCAGCTGCATCTACTCACAGCCAGAGCCATGTTTTGAGGTGAAGAACAGAAGACAGGGAGATGCACCCCAATATTTTCCTGCCCCAGTAGAGCTCCAAGCAGTTTCCCATAGTGGAGACCTTAAAAACCTCTAACAATGACCTTCCAAGTCTAGAGGGGATTTTAATGGCCAAGGTGTGCACAGTTCTTAGGCAGTTGTGTGGAGAAAACGGAGCTCCACGAAAAAAGCTTTCACCTCAGCCAAGTTCTGCTGAGTCACAGCACTTTTCATCTCAGCCTCCTCCTGATGCAGTGGTTCTTGATAAAGGAAAACCTCAAGTGTCTAAGGAGAGAAATAATAGATAGTCTCGGGTGTTGCAGTAAATTATCGAAGTGTGTTGCGAGGGCTTGGGATAGAGTCTATTTTTGTTGCCATCGGCTGGCTTTTCCCTTCCTTTTCTCGGGCACTCCGGAAAGAAAAATAACACTTTACTGTGAAGAAAACTTGCAGCAAACGCTCTGGGAAGGGGAGGGAAAAGATCAAATAGAAAGCTTCTGTTTTGCACATTACTGGCACCACAACTGCACTCCGAGTGGACAAATATTTTTCTTGGCAGGTACAGGGCACAAGTGCCTGATTCAGGAATAGCTGGGAAGGGTATTGTAATGCTTTCTATCCTTAAAAAAGAAAAGAAAAAAGGAGTATCTATGTCTCACTCTTCTAAAAAAAGACATTAACATAGCAGATTGGATGGCAAGGAACAAGAAACCTTCTGCGGAAACTTGATAGTGAGCACAGAGACTTCGAGATAGGAACAGAGAGGTCATTTCCTGCTGTCACAAAAAAAGGGTTGTTGTTTTATTTATTTTAAAATAACCTGATTGTCATAAAGTGATTACGCATTCCACTACACTGTGGATGGAAAGTGATGTACAGTGGTACCTCGGGTTAAGTACTTAATTCGTTCCGGAGGTCCGTACTTAACCTGAAACTGTTCTTAACCTGAAGCACCACTTTAGCTAATGGGGGCCTCCTGCTGCTGCCGGAGCACGATTTCTGTTCTCATCCTGAAGCAAAGTTCTTAACCTGAAGCACTATTTCTGGGTTAGTGGAGTCTGTAACCTGAAGCGTATGTAACCCAAGGTACCACTGTATAGACTCCAAGTAAATTAGTATAAATGTATAAATCAGAATCAGATACGTGTTGGAAATGTAAAGAGAATGAAGGCACCTTTTGCCAGATGTGGTGGTCATGCAAGGTAGCGAAAGCTTTCTGGGAAATGATTTAAAGATAGCCTTTTTGGGGGGAAACCCTGGAAGTTTTCATTTTAGGGGTAATAGGCGATGAGGTACCCAAAGCTCAGGGAAAAAATGTTTATGTCTGCCACAACGGCTGCCATGATGATTTGTGCTCCTAAATGGGAAAAAGATACAGTACAGTTTCAACCAAGGAGTAATGGCAGACTAAATTGATAGGCTATGCAGAGATGGAGACACTGACTGGAAGACTAAGAGACCAAGAAGAAAAGAAATTCAGGGAAGAATGGGGGAAATTTGTGGAAAACCTGAGAAATTAGAGTGGTACCTTGGTTTATGAACTTAATCCATTCCGGAAGTCCGTTCTTTTACCAAGGCGTGCTTTCCCTTAGCAGCAGGAGTCTCAATTTACAAATGAAACACACTTAACAGGAAGCAAAACATGTTTTTATTCCAAGGCAAAGTTCACAAACCAAAACACCTACTTCCGGGTTTGCAGTGTTCTTAATCCAAGCTGTTCAGAAACTAAGCTGTTCTTACACCAAGGTACCATTGTATTGTAAACTTAATACATTAGCAGGATTAACGCAGAATGAGTGATGAAGATATATATGAAAAGGATCTTTAAATGGAAAAAAATAAACAAATAAGGGAATAATCAGAATATGCAATACTAAAGATAAAACATAAGAAATCACAGAAGGGGTGGGAGGGAAGTAGATTTGATGGGTTGACTTTATTGAAATTGTTTAATCGTTGTAAAACTGAAAAACTGATAAAATTTAGAAATAAAATAAAATGTAGGTGCAATTAAAAGAATGTTTTCTCCCCCCCCCCCCCAAAAAAAGAAAAAATGTTGAGCACAATGGCTGAGAAAAAGTTTCTGACTTTACCTGCAGAACCACCACATGCACAAAGAAAGATGGAACAGGCAGGTGTCAGTGGGGATAGAGAAAGGCTATTCATCAGGAAATAAGGATTTGTTTTAAGTTTTTCGTGTGTGCTAAAACTCAGTCTAAGGTGCGTTTTTTTTAAAAAAAAATTGTTTAACCACATCAGTTAACAAACATGTATACATATGCTATAATGTTATTGTTTCAGTTAAATAAATTGTTTAAATTGTTATTAAGGAAATGATTGTTTTTCTCGTTCCAATAAAGCACAGCAGAAAAAGTTGTCCAAATATAAGCAGTTAACTTATTAAACCTCACAATAATTTCTTAATTATCGGTCTGTGTATTTCTAATAGTATAACCAAATCAGTAAATTTTTGATATAACTGTAAAAACCACTTTGAAAATTTATTATTCCAAAAATGAAACACCTTCATCTGGTTGTAAATATTAAGATTATACCAGCAAGAATGAGTCTTTCTGTAAAAAAAAAAAAATGATTTAAATCAAGTCTGTTTGGCCCTAGACTTCTGTATCTTTCTGGACCCTCCACCTTTTAAAATTCCATGGGAGGATCTGCTAGGATGTGTCTGCAGTTGCTGATATAGTTAGCTCAGGGGGCAAGAGTGGCTCTATCCACCCAGACCAGGCATGTCCAAAGTCCGTTTCGGGGCCTAATCCCGCCCACCGGTTGGTTTTAATCCAGCTCCTGTGGCAGTTTATTTCCTGGGGCAAAATCCTCAACAATTCCAACCCTAAAAAAAAAAACAACCCTCAACAACTTTGGTTGGCCCCCACGGTCCTTCACTTCATCAAATCTGCCCCTCTTTGGAAAAGGTTTGGACACCACTGACTTAGACTGACTACTGATCTTCCTCAAGCCCCCTGCGTCCTTGATTGTTTTTTTGGTTTTACCTACTGGCTTGCCTTTTGACCTTTGCCCATTGGTTTGTATTAGTTCAACCTTAAGAAATGAGTTCTTACTTGGTCTGACTTAGTCCTATTAACTTTTGTCCCATGCCTCCTGTCTCACCTCAGACAGCTGATGATGTCCCAGCCCTGACAGTGGGGCGGAAGACCGCTACTGCAGAGCAATCACTTGCAAGATTTGTAAATGCAGCCTGCAGTTCATGCTTTAGAAGGGAAACAATACACCCAGCCTTTGGAAAGTATTTCTGGCGAGTGTTTTCAACAGCCCTTGAAGATTAACGATACTTATATGGATCCACTGTAATTAAAACAATCTCTAACAACCCTGATTTCTGGCAGAACATTCCTCTTCCTGAATATTCTCATTTCTATTACTGCTTCAATCGACTGTACATTTGAAGTACGTAAGTACATTAACAGTGCAAACCTAACTCCATGACAGCATCAGCTATAAGAACAGGAGGTGTTCACTACAGCGGCAGGTGGAGAGAATACGGTAACTTCTGGTTGTGGTGGTGATGATGGAGGTGCCCAGTAAGCTCTTGCTGTTGGTAAGCAATAGGTAAAGGTAAAGGGACCCCTGACCATTAGGTCCAGTCGTGACTCACTCTGGGGTTGCGGCGCTCATCTCGCTTTATTGGCCGAGGGAGCTGGCGTACAGCTTCTGGGTCATGTGGCCAGCATGACTAAGCCGCTTCTGGCAAACCAGAGCAGTGCACAGAAACGCTGTTTACCTTCCCGCCAGAGTGGTACCTATTTATCTACTTGCACTTTGGCGTGCTTTCAAGCTGCTAGGTTGGCAGGAGCAGGGACCGAGCAACAAGAGCTCACCCCGTCGCGGGGATTCGAACCGCCAACCTTCTGATCGGCAAGTCCTAGGCTCTGTGGTTTAACCCATAGCGCCGCCCGTGTCCCATTGGTAAGCAATTCAAATCCCCCAAATGTGGTGACAACAGGCCACTGGTTGCTTTGCATCTCCTAAGGAGTCCAATTCTTGGACCCATCAGCAGCGGCGGAGCAAGCTGATTGGGTGCCTGGGGCGGCGTGCGTGCCCTGTGCCCAGGAAACTGGGGCAGGACGCTCCTTGGGGCCTCTGAGGAGTCTGCCTGCCTCCTCCTGCTCAGTCACCCTACAGCTGAGGGGGAAGCGGCAGGCGGATCATTTGGGGCAGCACGAAGTCTGTGGGCGTCCAAGGCACCGTGTCGCTCCCAGGAGGGACGTGTGGCTCGGGAGTGCTTCAGGCCCCGCGGTGAGTGCTGCCCGGCATTTTGTCCGTCCCCCCTCAGTGGTGACACCCGGGGCGGACCACCCCCACCGCACTCCCCTTCCTCTGCCCCTGCCCATCAGCAACAGCAGCCAAAAACATTTGCAGCAAAAAGTTCAAGGAACAGCCACTAACCACATCTCCTACTGTGGCTGGCATGAGCAAAAGGGCTTGGGGATGGTGCACTGCACAATCTGCTTTGTGTTTGTCACTCTGTTAGTGCACTTCTTGGTATCTCTGCAAAACTGACACGTTGTGCTGCAGTTTAATTGCTATGGGAGGAATTCAACATTGTGCAAAGTCAACGTCCCATCATTTTGGCTTGCCAGTGGAACGATTCCCATATTTCCTCCTCTCCCCAGTCCACTGTTTTGGAGATTCTTCTGACCTCCCCACCCTCCTGAGATAATTAGATAATTTGGGGGTGGGGGGTGGGAGGGGGAGGGGGAGTGGGGAAGTGAAACCACACTGTGCAAGTGGAAGGAATTGCACAGGGCTTATGCTAACGGGACTCATTAGTTGAATCCTGCCCTCTGCGGTTTTCATAGCAATAACTATGTAGTTTTAATTGCTAAGGGGTCTGCAAAAGCAAGCTGAAACAAACAAGGATTCTCAAAGTTAATACAAATTCAAGAATTCATCTCCCATTACAACCGTGCACTGTGTGCACTCCAAAGGTCCTGTGTGAATTTGCACTGGTATAAAATTATTCATGTAATTTGGAACTTTGCAAATAATAATCCGAATGCATAAAATTATGAACCGAAAAGCTACGCTCTTCACATTGTCAAATTGTAAAGCAAGTCATTCACGCTGAAAACAACTACTAAATTACAAAATAATAAATTAAAACATATGAGGATATCGCATTGGCCCTACATTTTAAAGCAAGCTGATATAATCTCGGCATACTATGCCTCCTAGGAATTATGTAGTCATAAATCAAAAAAGGAAACATTAATAACCTCTTTGACAACTTTTCCTGAAAAGCTCCCAAATGCATTAAGGTATGAACTTGAAGTGCGGAAGTTTGCAGAACAGAAACTTTAGCTTTAAATATTTGTTTCAGTATCAGTTCCCAAGGATGGCATTCAACTAAGTTTTACTCAGCACAGACCTATTAAACAGTCTGTTTATTCATTTCCAAAACTTAAGTTGAATAACACCCCTATTATCTTTTTAGAGCCCACACTGTTTCCTCTATGGGGGGAAAGTGCCATGTGGTGTAAACAATAGTTTTAGCTTGGATGTTCTTAATTGGTTCTAATATAAGCCACTTTAGGTCATTCTGAGAAAAATGGCTTAGCAAACATTTAGGTAGGTAGGTAGGTAGGTAGATAGACAGACAGATAGATATAGACATTACGACAGGTGTTGGCAACCTGCTGCCCATGGGCCACAAGCAGCCCACGGGGGTTGTTTAAATGGCCCCCGAACCGTGCTGCCCGCTCAGCGAGTCCCCGTGTGCTGTGCTAAACTGGTGCAATGCAGAGCAGGGACTTGCTTCCGCGGCGCTGGAAATCGTGTCTGCGCATGCGCAGTCGCGATCCGGTCCACAGAGTGATCTCCGCAGCAGTGAACCGGCCCAGGCGAGGTAAACCTTGCCGACCCCTGCCTTACGGTTACTGAAGGGAGACAAAGGGTTTTGCAGACCTTCCTCTGTGTAGAAGAGGGAGATTCATGGGCAGAGCAGGAGAGCTCATCCATAGGGGCCTCCTCATTGCGCCCAAGGAAACCTCTGCTGTCTCCCCTCTGCAATCGATGCTCTTGTGGCAGGGAGAACAAAATGCAGACATTCCAGAGGCATGTCAGGGCAAATCAAGAACACCTTTGGATCCTAAAGCCCCCTTGATCTCCCAGAATATGGTGGTGGGGAGAGCAGGGGAGGTTTGCCAGGCCCAGGGGTTTCCCTCTTTGCCACTTTTGGATGCTCCATTGTTCAGTGCTCAGGTCTGCACCATTTGAAAGTAAATATATGAAGCAGTGTCAACAGGTGGGTTGATTTAAATTAATGGCTTAAAACAGCCTCTCTCCCCCCCTCCCCTCTCGCTGATTGAAATCACCTCTATTTGAACCAATTCATCCATCCTGGCCTAATTGTATATGTTCCTTACGTTCTTTAGAAGTAGCCTATGACAGAAAGGAAGCCTAGACATCCTCGTAAATAAATAAAAACACATGCACACATATTACTCTTCCCAATTAATGTGCACATTGATTGGGATTACCTACGCTGCACATATAACACAACCTCCTTGATTAACACTGCTCATTAACTTTAATGGTCCTGAATTCCCGCCTCTTCAATTTGCCACACAAGAAAAAGACCCAGGGCTGTATCCAATCCTGCTGTTCTGCTCACGGAACTGACTTCCAACTTGTTGCGATGGATCTTGCCCTTCCTCACTCCCTCAAAATCTGCTCCAGAAAGCAAAGCCCCGAGCAGATTTTCGGGGTGGAATGGAGGAAAGAGAGGAAAGGGAAGTTACACAGTTCCATTGCATGAGACAAAGACTGAATGAATCCCCAAGGTTTTATTGTTAAGCATGTTCATGCTCACCACTGATCAAATTACGTACCATTGGCAAATTTAACTCGATTAGGAGCTTGTCCTCAAAGAGAGGTTGCTTATACACACAAGAACAGTGGCGATCCTCCTGTCGTGTCTGAACTCCACATTTTATACCCCTCTCGGCTGTACATGCAAACTCATCTCACGCACACCCTCTGCTTTTGGTGTACTTTCAATCAATGTCTTTATCTCGCCCTTATGCACCACCAGCAATGTACAAGTTTTCAGTTTTCAAAAAGCCAGGGACTTTCAGCTCTGCAATACCCTTCTAGAAATCCAAAAGCAAACTAAGTCACCACCACAATCCAAATCAATCAGTCTATGGCTAGTACCATAAAGCCTAGAAAATGGCGGAAGGGATTTCCTTCTTTATCAAGCAGTGCTGAGAATGCCAATTTGATTATTCCAACACCTGTAATCTGACAGTCTCCTTAGTAGGTAGCTTCCATAATTGTCAAAAATAATTTGATTAACAAGCCTATTAGTTAAGGGTGAACGGGCATTGTCTCTGTTCCTGAAGCTGGTCTGACTAACAGAGACATCCTGGCAATAGATGTGTTGGCAGCTTATTATTAGAAAGCTGTAACCAAGAGGGGAAAAACTTTATTTAAAAATAGAGGAAGCAACCCTCTCTCACTCTTAAGATTTTGAGAACATATGCACAACTTCTCTAACAACGCTTCACACATTTTGGTTCTAGGTGTACATTTCTAAAACATTTCAAAGGAACACTTAAAAAAAAAAGTGTGAATTTTACAAAACGTGTACCATATTGGTACACTCATCAATGAACTGTGACCAGCTTCTCCTTTTTGAATGTACACTCAACGGAAAATGCATTGCTGCCCAATGGGTGAAACCACTTTCAGCATTAGCAAATGGCAAGGGTTTGAAACTACCCAAAGTCCACATGAATTACTCTTTCTATCTCACAAATGTTCACAAACATAAAACCAACTACGCAAATTTACAATAAGGAACAGGATAAATCATCATCTTTGCCAATGTTAGGAAAAAAGCTTACTTGGTTTACCTCCCTGGTTTTAGTTCAGGGCTTAACTATGCTCTCAAGTTGTTCATTCACCACCTGATGAGTTCATTGCTAGACATCATTTCTTTGTGTAGGAAACTGAGCGGAGAATCAGGAAGTCCCTAGTCAAATGTCACAGCCGCCGCCAACTCGCTAAATGGCTTTAGGGAAGCCACTCTCTTGCTCAGCTGTCCTCCCACATGCCATATAGGGAAAAATAGAACTACCCTGTACTACAGGGGTGGGAAGCTGTGATTCTCCATACGTTGTTGGATGCCGACTCCTATGAGATGATGGGAGTTGTAGTCCAATATCTGGAGAACCATAGATACCCTCCAACCACTGTGAAGTTACAGCAAGATTGTGCACATTGTTAACTCTCAAATAAAAAACTATACCATTATTAAGTTTTGTAGCAGAGGGATCTTTTAACACTGAATTTGGATACTTAAACATTCACAGAGAACAAATGAGAGTTTTATGCATCCATTGGATTTTCCAGAAGGCTCCGCCTGGAAGCAAACTATCAGCGGCTTCTAAAACACAATTTTATATGATTTAGAAGGGTAGAATATGAGCTAATGCATGATTAGGGGGTCTATCTCTTACAGGAAGACCAGAATTCATATATTATTATGGTCAAGCAAAGATCAACAGGATTTCTCAAGATACAAACTGCAGCCCATTCTGCCTTAGATACACCATCTGGTTAATTCTGCAGAAATAAGTAACATGACTCCAGATTTCCTAGGGTTACTGGAACAGATAGCACCCCATTGCAGGCAAATAGTCTCAAACAGCATTGAATTAGTCTAACAACTCATAGTGTGCAGAATTCCCATAATGCTCTCCTTAGAGGTGTCATCGTTCCTACAGAATATTCCTGAGGGCCAGTATGGATGCAACACAGACTCTTCCTTAATATCTGCTAAAGACATGGACCCAGACCACGGGGTTTCATACTCCCTCTTCCACCCTTTGGAGGTCACTGTTATCTGGATGAGTACCAAACACATTTCCACTGAACCAGGACTTGCTAATCTGTTTCAAGGGTTGGTTTCACTCCCTAATTAACATGAGAAAGGATATGCAGGAATTTGGATGAGAGTGGGGAGAGGATGGAGGGAGCTATTCCATGGTCCATTCCATAACCATGGTTAAGGAAGGTCCTCATTACATCTGTACTGACTCCAAATGCGCTTATGTGAAAGTGAAGAAATCTGTTCGTCTCCTCAAACACCAGTCACTACGCTCGTGGTAACAGCCAAAAACAGACAATACTTTAGGCTTGTTTCGGCAACAAGAAAATCCGCCATGTGCCCCTTAGCTAGGGCACATACGCTTCCACTTTTTGTTCTAAAGTACAGTGGACGCTCGGGTTGCGAACGTGATCCGTGCGGGAGGCATGTTCACAACCTGCAGCATGGATAGCGATTTGGCGCTCCTGTGCATGCGCAAAGCACAATTTAGCGCTTCTGAGCATGCGCTGAAACCCGGAAGTAACCCGTTCCGGTACTTCTGGGTTTGGTGCAGTGCGCAACCCAAAAACGCGCAACCTGAAGCATCTGTAACCCGAGGTATGACTGTAGTGAAGTACTAACAACATGGAACCCTAAAACACTCAATGAGAAGGGCAGGCAAATCAGAATATTTTACATGCCAATTATAAGGGTTGGAGTGTGAATTAGCACAGCTCTCCAACAGCTTGTTAGCATCCATTTGGATCGTGATTTGCTCATTTGGAAACTGGTTTTTTGTTTTTTTCTAAATCAGAACTATGTCTTTGATCAAGCTGCTTTTTTTCCCCCAGTAAAGAGAAGAATTTGATTCCTCGCTCTAGGGTTGTTGTGCTTGTTTTTTAATGGAAGCGCCTCTTACCATTAGAGTCTTCCACTTCTTCAGCGGTAGTGTGGTTCATGGAGGCATGTTGAGCATGCGAGGTTACAAGGCTGACAATGCGTGGTCTTGGTAGTGTCAGTGCCTTCCCATGCACTTTCAGGGAGTGCTCTTTCAGCTGGCTGATTGTCATGGTGGAAAATGAGCAGCAGGAGCATTTGTAGGCATGTTCACCTGGGTGAGCGAAATAACAGGCAAGTCATCAGCTCACAAGACGAGAGGTCGGGTGGGGAATAGGAAGGGAGGAAAGGGGTAGGTGGAAGGGGGCAATCTCTTTCTCCTCCTATTCAACTCAGCAGTGAGAATCCCATGGGTTCCTCCTCTGGGTAGTCCTAAAAAGAGAGTAAAATCATTTTAACTGTCCTATTTCTATTGGTCTCGGGGCCAATAGGGCCATCACAGAGGATGCTTTTGTCTCCCTGGTTGTAGCTCCTAACTGTGCATGGCAACTGGACCAGCTGATTTTATTTGCCACAGGTAGAAGATGCCAACCCAAAGCTACTCTGAGGTACAGCTTTTGCCTGCAGCAAACAAGTCAACCTTCCAAGATTCAAGAAAGGAGACAGCAGGGGTGGAAGCTGAAACCACAAACACATTGTCCATGTGACATGGCTCTTAGTGGGTCATGCGGCCAATGATGTGACCATTGCCCAATCCTGATTTGGGTCACGAGGCCATGGATGAGGAATCATAGACACCCCATTGAATACCAGGGCTAGGCGTAAAGGCGGGTGGGTGTTGCCCATTAATGCTTTCTTTGGAAGTTAACTTGAAAATGGAGAAGAGCCCATTTATGTTTTCTTGCACACAAGGACAGCAGCGTATATATAAAACAAATCAGAAATTTGAAAGGTTATGGCATTAGAGGATAAGCCTGATGCAGGCTGCAAACAGCTCCTCAGAAATCCCTTGCTTTACTGTTCTCTGTAAATAATGCCATTGTATTTGGTATCACCCCTTTACCATCCGTCTTCCTAACCGTTCTCTAAGAACGAGCTCTTTTCCCCCCCAACGTGAAACCATCTGCCAGACTGATAATCCTTGAGCTATGCAAGCCTAACACAATGAAGCAGGGCCTGGGAATGAGATGCAGCATAAGCAGTGCTTGGGCCAGAGCAGGTTAACAATAAAGGACAGAACCTGAGAATGCCATTGTACAGTCAAGATTACAAAGCCAGATGGAAACTGTGCTACAGGAGCCAAAGCAAAGAAGAAAAGCCATGCAGTTAGGAACTGTGGTCCAAGCCGTAAAGAAGTTGCAAAGCAGCTTTTGGAGTGCATGTGGAAGCAGCCATGACCTGAGAAGCAAAAGTGGCCAAGACTTGGGTTGTGATGTGGCACACACATAGGAGATAGCATCCCACGTAGTGAAAATAATCTCACTTTGGAAACAGAAAGTCCTCTATCACATACTAAAGCTGGAACTGTGAAAAACCTAAACTGTATACCTTGCACCGACATGAAAGGGGACTGACCAGCATTTGTAACATTTTCTGGAGGATTGGTGAATAAATGGGAAATCATATTATTTCCTTTCTTCAGCCAGGATTGTATCCAGTGAGAGACGGCGCCCAGTTTCCATGATTCCTTGTTATTCACCTTTTCTGCTTCTCCCCATGTTCCCCTCTCCACTGTGGAGACAAGTGAATGACCTAACAGGAGATTTCTTGGGCCCTCTGGGTCCAATCCGAATGAAAGGTTGGGTCCCATAGGGCAGGGAGATCCTACATTCAAATAAATGGATCTCAGTCCTTCACTTCTCCATGAGAGGGGCATGAGAAGGTCAACGTGAGGCTGTGCACAGAAGGTGAGCCCTGCTTCTGGTCCTTCCTTGGACAGAAGGACCATGGACCAGAATATGTACATGGGCCACTGGCCACAACAAAGGAAGTGTGTTATCGAGTGTTATAAGCCAAATTAATACCTTTTAAAAACTCTGATTTAAGGGGACTGTATTTATCAAAATAATGTGATGATGATAATGGGACAGCACAGATCGCTTGATACGGAAAAGCCCATAGACGCCCAAGTCCACAGCAGTATATTTAGTGTGGTTCATACCACCCTCTGGGTTTGTGCACAAAAGAGAGGTACCAAAAAGAGATGCATGATTTGCTTATGAAGGAGAAAGCCAAAGGAGACTCTTAAAGCGAGCATCAAACCAATTAAACTTGGGGCGATGAAATGGCTCTAAAATATTTAACTAAGCATAACAAACATCACCGCTTCCTTTCCAGAAAACAGATGAGTTGGTCAGTGCAGGAATTCAAAAAAAAGAAGGGGGAAAAAGGATTGCAAGCAGCTGAGGCAGGATTGGGAAGATGCCATTTGGAATCAACAGAGAAAGCAGCAAAGAGGGAAGATCCAGCCCCACAAGGGTAGGCATATGATTCCTGTTTTCCAATAGCAATGCATACCCCAAAATACATTTAATTGGGTCACAGCAGGCCTCAAGCCCTGCTGCCTTTCCTCTCGTTTGTGTCACCCACAGGCAAGTGGCACCTATACACATAAAGCAGGGCCCACAAATCTTCCCTATTCACCACCCACCATACTTATTCCTGTTTCTGTTGGTGAAACATCCCACTTAGTTGGGCCTATGCATGTTACAGTCAAGCCCATTACAAAGGCAAACTGGGTTGCAGGGTGAATACAGGCAAACTGGGCAGTGGGTGAGTAAAATAACCCCCACTGGCCCCACTGGTTGTTGCACAAATGCCTTTTCATGCTCACATAAACTGGGTTTATGTTACTTCATCTACGGACTGCTGCCGTTAGCTGCCCGTGCCAAAGCCACTACGCTCAGAATTTTGTAAGATTCTCTCTACCATTTAAAGCAGCAACAACCTTGTCCAAACTTAACAAATCAGAAAAAAAACACAGTGAAGTATAATAATCAATCGTTATTGTGCAGATTGACGGAAATGACTGGGGAGAAAGCGGCAACACACTTTAAGTTATGAAACTGACGATGACAACAACAACAACAAAGAAAAGAAAAAAAGTAATGACAGCAGGTCAAATGAAGAAGCCAAAAAGTGCAGCTATACATTTCAACCCAAGAGATTTTAATCCAACTGATCCAAGTTGTTTGCATCAGAACAGAAATGGGAATGCTATGTCAACAGCAAAACTTTTGTGTTTTCCCCTCAAAGATTTCAAATGACAATTGCAGTATCTGGACATTTCCCAGTTCAGCCAAATGAAACTAACCCTGAGCTACATTATGCACATGCATGAGCTGAAATGAATAGTCCCGCTGGATCAGAAGAAGGGGCCATCCAGCCTAGCATTCCGTTGGCCAACCAATGTCCCATGAAGCTTTAGATGCAAGATGTGAAAGCATCTTGTCCTGAGCATCTGCTAATTCAGAGGCAGAAAGACTTGGCATATCAGGGATGGGGAACCTGTAGCTCTCCAGATATAGTGGGGCTGCAATTCCTATCAAGTCCAGTCACCAATACCAGGGATTATGGGAGATGTAGTCCAACAATACCTGGAAGACCACTGATTCCCTATCCCTGCTGTATATGAAAGGTCCATGTAGGCTTACTGCCATTGATGTATTCCCGCATTATTTTGTTTAACCTCCGGCTAGTGGCTTTTGTTAAAGGATTAATAAATCCATCCTGCACTGAGTAAAAATAGTACTTCTTGTTGATCTTGAACCTGCAGAAAGTTCTGTACATATGAGACAGAAAGGGGGGGGGTGTCACGCTTTATCCTTCCTCTCCATGCCTTTCATAACTTTATATTTAGTTGGAACAAAAAAATGCTGCCAACTGGTTTACAGTTGTGATTCGTTTCATGAATAGTTTGAAGAAAGAAACAGTTAAGGCAGAAGGACCCTGCTATGCAAACTTCTGTACTAACTACCAAACTACAACTTCAGAAGGACCAAGTGATACTGTGAAATCACACTGCCCCAATGTTTTGAAATGCATGCCTTCAAGAATGATTGTTACATGATTTAATAAAGCTAGTGGACTGTGTATGAGTGTTTATAGACCATAGGAGCCCCATCCATTATTTTTAAATGTTATTGTTGGAGTAACGTAATTTAAATAATTGACTTGTGGGTAGTTAAGGACAAGATGTGACACATTCAGTAAAGAAAATTCAGCATGTCCTGTTCTCTAACAATTTGGAAGAGTTATGGTCATTGGGAAGAGCCCAAGAAGACACAGCCTCCCAGGAAGCCATCCCCACTCCCCCTAAAATCTGGGCCCCCCTCCCGACAAAACCAAGAACGCTCCAGGAATACTTGACAGAATTGCTACATATGGGAGATGTACACAACATAAATGCCAATAAATAGCCAATAAGCTGAACCACAAGAACTGGACTTGGCACAGATACAGTTACGAATGATAACATGCTTGAACAACACGTTGGCATCAATATATAAAACAACAACAACAACCAACCAACCCACACTTTAAATGATAAATGGAACTGCATGAAGCTTCTCACCTTTATCTTTGAAATGGGCGCTGCTACAGAACTCAACCAAAATATGGCTGTCGTTTAGCTAAGAAGTTATGCCTCTTCAGCACAAAACTGATCAGAGCTCTTGGGTTTTGAAATGAGTACCAAAGTTCCCATGAACTAATGAATCAGGTACCAAACTGAACTACCTGTTGCTAATGAAGACCATGGCCAAAAATTACTACCCATTAATTTCCCACCAAACACACCCATCCATGAAGCTCTCGTGGCCTAAGATATGCTGCCGTAGGAAGTTTAGGTTCCAGGGAACACAAAACCTGCCTCTCTAGTTCTGATTCTTAGCAGAGCTGAGCCAAACCAGGATAGCCGAGTTACATAAATACTTTCAAAACCCATCAAAAAGTTCTCCTTCCTTTGTAGAGGTGGGGGAGAAGATGCTCAAAGAGGCACTTGTAGGGGGAGAAGGGGTGCATCCCAGTTGCCCTGGCCAACCAGGGTGACACTCCTTGTTTGGAAGCACTGCAGCAATGAAGGCACTGCAATGCAACAAAACAGGGAGACGCAGCCAAAATGTGCACCAGGAATGCATATCGGGATGAGCTAGAGTCTCTTGGAACACACATTCGGATGTGCATGAAAACACGCATTCAAGCACACATTCCACTGTTCTCCGTGACACGTGTGTCTGAATGTACATTCTGGGGTTCATCCTAATGTGAGCTCCACTGTGACTTCATTTGCTCTCACTGAAGTAGACATGACATCGTTACATTCACCCTGGGATCCCTGATTGGCAAGAAGCACATCGTGGAAGAAGCCCTTTGTGGTTCTTTGAAATAAATAAAATAGTGCAAAGCAGCGAGGTATTTTTGCAGGGGCATGGAGAATGGCTGCGCACGGGTTAAAATAGAGCATGGGGGAAAATGAAAGATAATCCCCTTTCAGGATGATTTCCCTCCTCTTTGAAAGCATGCATTTCATCTAAAAACGTTTGAAGGTGAAAATTTGACACAGCTCTCCCTTGCCACAGTGCTCAATGCATTTGCCTCACAAACATCTTCCAGAAAGCCTTACCCTTAAGACTTGAAAAGGAATCTCAAGAGTATTCCTTCTACTTCTTTCTCTGCTTCCCGCCTCAATGGCAGATTAATTTATGGGCCTGATTTCCAACCCGGCTTGCTGTTCTGACCTGCCAATTTGGGATCACCTCTTCACCTAATGTGATTGGCCCAATTCCAAGTTCAGTTCTGCTCAACGTAATGTTGCCTTAACTTCAACACTGCACCTACACCTTTCTCCTGATTGGGTTGAACGCACACTCCAAGGCAATAAAATGATTTAAAAAAAATGACAAGCTGGCTGATTAACAGCAGCAGTAGCTGCAAGGGTGGGGGGGAAGGAGAGATGCTTTAAAGACCTTCTTCACCATGAAATGGAGGAATAAGACTTACCAGCATGAGCTTTGAGTAGGTGAGTTTTCAGCCGGCTGTTATAGGAGGACTTGAAAGGGCAGAGTTTGCAGCGGAATGGTTTATGATGTCCATGGTGGGCTTGCATATGGCGATCCAAACTTTGTCAAGGGAGAAGCGGCAATGAGAAGCAAAAGGAAAGAAGGGGAAATTGTGAATCATTTTTTTCAGCTGAAAACTGGATGGCACTTGAATGTAAGACTTCTTTGACTTAACACTGGCAGAAAGAAGCGTGGCAGAGAAATCTGCGTAAGATACAAGCCAACAAAAGCCAAACTGGGTTGTATCTGGTTCATGTCTTGCACCCAATGATTATGGCAAGTAGGCGCAACAATTGATAAAGCCAAGGATATAAAATCATAAGGGGGGGGGAAGCTTGCTTTGAAGATGACTTAGCAGGCTAATGTCAGGATTAATAAAGGAGCAAAACCAAAATATAGCTACCAGATCCTCTTAGCTTGCTCTAAAAACTCAGAAACAACCTGAGTTTTCCCCCCCTAACGTTCAGTTGAAATTCACCCTCCTGTAAACAAACTCATTCTATCTATAAATACTTCTTTCCAAGCCTGCAACTCAAATAATATTAAAACAAATGTCAGTTTCAAACGTTCACTTGTGCTGCAAACCGAAAAGTTGAACATGTATCTGGGAAAACAAATAGGTAGAATTTTGAAATGTTGAAAAACAGCAACTTTCCCTATCCTTTTAGATCCAGTCCAAACGTGCCTGCAGTGTGTTCATATGAGGAAAAGAGGACGTTGAGTCTCCATAGCTAATCTCTATGCAAATACACAGTAACTTCAAGAGCTTTTCCCTTTTTATCTGACTGGCCATTGTTCATTCATTTTAATATTTATCAGTTGAAATAAGAATATTCAGCAGGTGGTTGAGAAGTTCCTGCTTTCTGCCATGAGAAAAAGGTCTGTGCCTATTTGTGCAAGGGAGCACAAATTTCTTAGCAGAGACACAGTCACAATGCTTACACTAAAGAGCACATTTCCTAATGCAAGCAAATAAAGATATCCATGGTGAAATTATTGCTATCAGGGCAGAACCAGCCTGCAAAAAATTGATAAATCTGCCTTTGCTGGACTAGATTACAATAAATTCAGTTGAGCGTCTTGCTTCCAACAGCAGCAAGTCAGACACGTTTCCTGCACGGCCACCCAGCCTTTCTGGCCCAATCCTTCCCCAGGCAACCCACATGACAGATTCCCCCTCTCCCTCCCCAGCCCTGCTATTTTGCCTAATAGGCTAGACTGGTTGGCCATTTCCCAGCAAACCACATCTTTCCTTTCCTCATCCCTCCCTCCCTCCCATTTGTTCACACTGTAAGGCCTGCCCCCAGGCAACCCAAGAAAAATCAGCTGCAGAGGGTTGGGGCCACTGCCCCTGATTTCACCGCGTTCCCTGCCCCTTCAGAGTGCCACCCCCCCAGGCCAAGAGAAGCCAGATCCTACTAGGGTGCGAGAAAGGGATTCCCATCTGTCAATCGGAAATAAAGAAACGACACACAGGCCAATTGCAAAACCTTTACTGAGCAGCTTTTAGGATGGTTGATCCCGGCAAGGAAAGACACATAGAGGGGGTGGGGTTGCCAACCAGTTGCCCCAGCAGGGCTCCTGTGCCTTGAGCAGTAGCTTGGTGGGCAGCAGGCACCAGTTTCAGGTGAGGGACACCTTCACCTGTTCCTTAACGGTTTGCCATGGAGCTACAGGTGTTTCCGTTCCTCCACAGCGGAACAGGTGGAAGCATCCTGGACACTGCTCCTGGTCACGTCCCCTTCTGAACAGAACGCTGTGTGGGATAAATCCTGCGCTTGCGGGAAGCAGCCTGTAGAAAAGCAGGAGACACAAGAGAATTCAGAGCAGTAGTCACACACTTACACAAATCTACTGGATGCATGGCAGATGTTTGTAAAGAAGTGATAGGGAAGGAGGAGCGGTGCCACAACCTGCTGTTGAGCCAGCGCTTCTTCCAAAGCCTCATCCCTTCACTGAAAGGGAGGTTGCAGAGACTTTATTACCCCCTTGGGGTTTGCAGTGAAACACGGCTGTTTCACTCTATGCACCGAAGGAAAAAATGCTGACGTATGTTTGGACGGCAGTAGCAAGGCTCAGAACAGGGTGCCCGGTCAAAAAAAGAAATACCTGCGTGTGGGGATGAGGGCCTCTCGTGCATGTGTGAGACACTTCTCACCACTGCACCATTGAGGCAATGGCAAATAGGTTGGGAGAAACATGGGAGACAGCAGGTATGTGTCCCTCACCCTTCCCTTGCTTACCTGGGTTGAGTGCTCTGTCCTGCCGCTCTCATTGTGTTGAGTGAGTCTTCTTGATGTGTCTGGAGTCCCAAGGTGAGGTACCTGCTAAAGAGTTCTAGGCACAGAAGCATTAGCAGTGTCAAGTCCCCATGTGTATTCTGAACAGTTTTGTGTGGAGGGTCCTTTCTTTATAATTTCCCATTGCCAGAACCTTGTGAGCTCTTAGGGTGCATGGCGAGTGCTAGAGAGTTATAGCCTCATGCCATGCATCTCATCATCTGAGTCTTGGTCTCCCTGAGTGGGGTTTTACATACTGGGTGTTGGTGTGCTGTAACTGGGTGCCGAGTCCCGCAATACACTATGCTCTGTTGTGGTGACCTAGAAGGGACAGTTTTCCAGAGTTGGAAAGAAGATAAAAGTCCCTACCAGAGAAGAATGGCTGATGAAGTTGATGGACTATGCCAAAATGGTTAAAATGACCGGAAGAATCAGAAAGCAGGAAGAGCAAAATTTTAATAAAGAATGGGCAAAAATTATAACTTCTATTAAAGACCACTGTAAACAGTTAAAATCATTAGTAGGATTGTAATATCACTTGTAGTTTAATGGTGAATTTTTGATATAATGGAGATTTGGATCATCATAAAAGATGCAGGAGGAAATGATTAATAAGGAATAAAGCCCCAAATGGCCTCGGTCCAGTATTCCTGAAGGAGTGTCTCCATCCCCATCGTTCTGCCCGAACACTGAGGTCCAGCACCGAGGGCCTTCTAGTGGTTCCCTCACTGCGAGAAGCCAAGTTACAGGGAGCCAGGCAGAGGGCCTTCTTGGTGGTGGCACCCGCCCTGTGGAACGCCCTCCTACCAGATGTCAAAGAGAAGAACAACTACCAGACTTTTAGAAGACATCTGAAGGCAGCCCTGTTTAGGGAAGCTTTTAATGTTTAACAGACCACTGTATTTTAATACTCTGTTGGAGGCCGCCCAGAGTGGCTGGGGAAGCCCAGCCAGATTGGCAGGGTATAAATAATAAATTCTAGTCTAGTCTAGTCTAGTCTAGTCTAGTCTAGTCTAGTCTAGTCTAATGAGACCCACAAAGGGGAGGATGGAAGTCCAGGAGATGCCTTAGAATCTTGTTTTTATAACAGATAGGTAGCCGTGTTGGTCTGCCATAGTCAAAATAAAAAAATTCCTTCCAGTAGCATTTAGTTGGTCTTCCAGTAGCACTTAGTTGGTCTTCCAGTAGCACTTAGTTGGTCTTTAAGGTGCTACTGGAAGGAATTTTTTTATCTTGTTTTTATAATTTATGTTCAATATACGATTGTGAAATTTGAATCTGAAAAACCAAATAAATAAATAAATAAAACTTTTTCTAAAAAAGAAGAACCAAATAAATAAAACTTTTTCTAAAAAAAGAAGGGGCAGTTGTCAATGCATTTTCCCCACCTCCTGTCCCATTGAAATTTTGTGCACCGTGTCTGGGAATGGTGTTGCATTGCCAACAGGACTGTGGCCATGAACTGAAGCAGTATAGATGTGGCCTAACCATGTGCTTCTTCCCTGTGCTCCCCACATCCCACCCGTGACTCCCATCTCCCAGTTCAGCCATTCCTTTGGCGTATCTTCACACTGGTGAAATGGCTCTGCCAGTGGAGTCTGCACCAGCTTATCCAAGGTGTTTTGCCAGCATAGCAGGGCTCCCACAGAATCCTATCGTTCCCCAGTTGCTATATCTTCAGTACAGGATTGCACCCTGCCCTATTTATTTGATATCGTGTAGATTATACTGGAATGTTTTAGTCTTGTAGCCTCTTAAATTCCTACTGCGAAAGTAACATGCAAGTTTCTCTTGGTGTGTGTGTTGCTGTTTTTATTCCAGGAATTGTCTGTTATTTGGTAAACCAATTTGAAACTTGGAAGAAATGATTTTCTCATCCCAGAATCGATCTAGACAGCAAGGATTACATCATAAGCTCTGCATTTCACATTTCTTGTTATTTAACAAGACGAGGGTGGGGGGAGCTGAAATTGATCAGAATTCAGAGTCCTAATTTGTAGTATCTCATCAACTGCTTGAAAACGATATAAAGAAAATATATAGCTTACAAAAACATAAAAAGGGTTAATGTACAGCTTGGGAAAGTGTATTAATTTAATCACTATAGGCTTCAATTTATTGCATCAAAATATTAAAGATTCAGTAAGTTCGCCATACTAAGAAGGTGAACTGTGAGTGATGTTCTGAGAGTGCTGTGAATGTAATTTCCAACATAGGAAGATGCTCTCTACATGCCAGTGTGAAGGCCATCCTAAAAAAATTTTTTACAAGACTTTTATAGAAAAATAATTTTAAAAATCCTTGTGTTCTGAAGGTTGGAAGGAGGGGGAAATGTTAAGGTTCAGTGTCTTAAAACACATTTGTGTGTGTGTGTGTGTGTGTGTGTGTGTGAGAGAGAGAGAGAGAGAGAGAGAGAGAGAGAGAGAGAGAGAGAGAGGACTAATACAATTTTATCCCTGTCCCTCTGTAAATGCCGCCCCTAGTGGTTCCATGTTTCTGTTCAGAAGAGAGATTCCTATCTTTCCACCCAGGAGAGAAGCCAGGATGGACTTGACAGAATTGTGAGGAAGTGTGAAGAGGTTCAGAGGAGAAAATCCATTAATAAATAAGCAGTGCAGAGAAGGACTATGGAAAGAGAGAGAGGAAAAACCCAGCCCTCCAGCATTTCACATATTAAAACGGGGTCGCTTGTATTCTTTTAAATTACCCACATTCTTGTATCAAAAGCCATTGACTGAGCACATACACGCAAGTAATGTAAACTGAACATAGCAATCTACTTTTATTTTAAAGAATGGCTCTGGTTTTCTCTGCTTTTGTTATCATTTGCAACTCACACACGTTTACCAGCGTTTAGTATTTGGGTCAGCGTTCGCAATGAATGAGTGGGAAGGAGGCAGTTCACTGGCACTTGGGGTCATTTAAATACTTTTTATAAATAAATATAACTGCTAAATCTATTCACCAGTCCATAACATTAGACTCAACAATTCAGCGCTTCTCCCCCCCCAGGGGATATTGAAGGATGCGTACTACCAGCACCTCTCTTTTTTGTTGTTAAAAAGTGTGGCACTTAATGTAACAACTTCATAATGAGTACCGGCACCTATTTTTCTAGAAAAAAATTAGCACTGCTCACATTATCTAGCATCTTGCATCTAGTTTATATCAGGAGCACAAACTGTAAAGGTAGATACAGTGGTACCTCGGGATGCGAATGGGATCCGTCCCAGAGCCCCATTTGCATCCAGAAGCAAACATAACTAGCGACGGCACGTCTGTGCGTGTTGCTTTTCACCGCTTCTGCGCATGGTCATTTTGAGCGCCTGCGCATGCACGAGCAGCGAAACCCGGAAGTCACGCGCTCCGTGGTTGCCGCGGAGTGCAACTCAAACGTGCTCAACATGAAGCATATTCCACTCGGGGTATGATTGTATCTCTCAAAGGTGTTCTATCTCAAATATGTAAATGTTGTACTTCCTAATTTTAAATAATACATTGTCAATTAAAAATATTAACTCCTTCCATTTCTCTACAAATGTATTCAAAAGTGAATTTATCCTGAATATTAAGTGATGCCTGATGATACTTTAGCAAACCTTCCTCTTCTGTCAGCAAGATGGGTAAGACTCTACTTAATATTTCCACCACAACCCCTTGGACACACGAGACCTCAGGGTTAATTTTAGACATATATTACAGATACCAAATGCTAGAAAAGCCTACATTTTCCTAATTCCACCCCTCAAAGGCAAGGGGGGAGGGGGGAGTTTCCCATACTTTTAGACTGTATTTTTATTCAAAGAAAATTATTTCCATATGCAGCGTTCTGTGACAAAAGTCCTAGGCTGGTTCAGAGCCACTGATTGAATACAGCAGGGGTGGGGAAACTTTGGGGGCCGGTTCCCACTGGGGAATGTGGTTAAGGGCTGCATACCAGTGGTGGGCTGGCACGCGGGTGGCACTGTGGGTTAAACCACAGAGCCTAGGACTTGCCAATCAGAAGGTCGGCGGTTAGAATCCCCGCGACGGAGTGAGCTCCCATTGCTCCATCCCTGCTCCTGCCAACCTAGCAGTTTGAAAGCATGTCAAAGTGCAAGTAGATAAATAGGTACCGCTCCGGCAGGAAGGTAAATGGCGTTTCTGTGCGCTGCTCTGGTTTCACCAGAAGCGGCTTAGTCACGCTGGCCACATGACCCGGAAGCTGTACGCCGGCTCCCTCAGCCAGTAAAGCGAGATGAGTGCCGCAGCCCCAGAGTCGTCTGGAGCTAATGGTCAGGGGTCCCTTTACCTTTACCAGTGGTGGGCAAAGCCAATGGCAAAGTGTGCAAGGACGCCCCCTTTGTCTTCTCTTCATCCATATTCATTCTCTCTCTCTCTCTCTCTCTCTCTCTCTCTCTCTCTCTCACACACACACACACACACACAGCCCCCCCCCCGCCAACGAACAGCATCTCCCTGGGATTTCCATACTCTGCTCACTCCCAGCCAACCTACTTTGCTTCTACATGCCTCAATCCTCTTTAGATGACACAGGCAGACAATTTCACAGAGGTGAATCTGTCAACTTGATCCAGAGCTGATTCAGCTCTTTATCCCAGTGATCGGGAAACTCCAGAAAGACAAAGGAAGAAGTGGGTAAAGAATTGCACCGCCCTACTTTCTTCCTCAACTTGATGGGACTTTTCAAGGCGACATCCAGGCTGCTATTCCTCAGTCTAGAAAAGTCCACACAGGTGAGGCAGGAAGTGGAGACTTTTGGGGGAACCATTGGGGACTTCCCAGTTGCTTGCGGGCTGTGGATTGGACTGCAAGTGGAATACCAGGAAAGGAGGAGGGAAACCAGTTCACCTGCTGTAAAACAAGTGTTGGTCTTTTTCACCAGAGTGGTTCCCACTCTGCTTTCAGGGAAAGGTGAAGATCATTCTGTTCTGGTTGCTACTAGCATCTAACATCCCCAGTCCCAAGCAAGCCTACTCAGACCTAACTCCTGCTCTGTTCAATGAGGTTTACTCCCTAGTACGTGTGTTTGGGACTGCAGCTTAAATATGGCTTCTTCTACTTCACTGGCCAGGCCTCTGCACCGGGCACACAATGAAATGATGGTAGTACAGTGGTACCTCGGGTTAAGAACTTAATTCATTCTGGAGGTCCGTTCTTAACCTGAAACTGTTCTTAACCTGAAGCACCACTTTAGCTAATTGGGCCTCCTGCTACCGCTGCATGATTTCTGTTCTCATCCTGAAGCAAAGTTCTTAACCCAAGGTACTATTTCTGGGTTAGCGGAGTCTATGTAACCTGAAGCGTATGTAACTCGAGGTACCACTGTATTCTGAGAGCAATAAGGCAGGCATGAATCCAGTTGCCTGCTTTTAAAGAAATCCAGCACCGACAACTCAATGGTGACACTGTGTGCAAACAGAGTAGAGCGGGGAAAGGCTCAGATTGGGGCGATGCGGTCAGGGGTGGGGGAAGGCAAAGGCATCTACCTCAAAGAGATAACTATCTGCCCCACATTCTCTCTTGTTCCCATCATGGACATTTTTGCAGTGAGTGGTTTATCCCGTAAAGAATGGCAAAAAGTTGTAGAGGCCCAAACATCTGTACTGTCAGTTCAATGCATGAATCTCTAGTTACAACGCGCCCCACTTCCCCGCCAAAGTACACATTTTCGTGTTAAGAACAGATAGATCGAGAGGGCAAAAAAGGGGGGAGGGAACTGTTCACAGATACAAAGTCTCATTCCCCAAATCATAGCAACAATAAGTTTGCAATGAAGCCAACACCTAACAGACCACAACCCAACATCATGGGTTTAAGTGTCCCTCAAACTCTGGGCTAGAGTTTGGGGGCACGACTTGTGTTGTCTTCAGTTTGTGTACCCTGGAACAGTGATTCATAGAGTCATAGAATTGTAGAGCTGGAAGGGACCAAGAAGGGTCATCGAATCCAACCCCCTGCAATTCAGGAATCTTTTTGCCCAGTGTGGGGCTCGAACTCACAGCCCTGAGATTAAGAGTCTTGTGCTTTACCAGCTGAGCAATCCCAGCAATTACTGTTAAATTTGCAGCGTATCCCAACTCAAAGGGCCAATTTGAAAATAATTCCTTTATTTATATACATTTGCCTACTGAAAGCAAACACAGCTCTTGGGTCACGTTCTCTCAGATATGATACACATTTGTGAGACAACCAATCATATTCTTTATTTATTATTCTTTGATGCAAGGTGTGCAGCACATTGATTCAGGCGTGTGACAGACTTGCTCCCTAGTAGGGATCCTCGGTGGGGCCACTTGGCGGCCAATCTTTGAAAACCATAAATGAATAGGGGGATGTTGGTTTTAACTGAGACTGAAATTTGCTTTGCAGGTTTGATATACCATTTATGTAATTATACAACTGGAAATTAAGATAAATAAGAGGGAAAACAAAGAATTTGGAGAAATAAAATGAGATGCAAAAAATTATGGGAGAGTAAATTGGAATTCAGGACAGGGGTGGGGGGAGTCTATATTGTATTCTTGGAAAAGTATTGAATATATGAATTATTGTGATTATAAAATTTGAAAAAGTGTGTGTGTCTGTGTGTATAAATATATAAATAGAGAGAGAGAGATTGAAATTAGCAATAGGATGTTGAGAGTCTGGTGTGCATCTGATTTCTGTCCTACATTTTGAACTATATATCTCTCTGCAGATGAAGTCTGGAGACTTAAAACAAATTGTCACGATTCCTACATACGTAACTGGCAGGCCACAGTGAAAAACTTGCTATTCCGAGTTGGCAATGCCCATCCAACATCAGTGCATCAAGAAAACAATACATGCTTCTGTGTGGATATAGAATCCCCCCTTTTAGCACGCAGGCAAGTGCTAACTGAACGGTGAGCAGAAGAAATGGTAAAACAATATAGACTTACTTGTGCCTGAAAGCAGAGACAAAGGAGCAATACTGGCAGCTGTACTTGTCTTCGCGAGTAAACATGGCCAATGCCAAGTGACTCCTCTCGTGCGATCGTAGACCCTGCATAGACATCAAAACCCGGTCACACTGGCTGCAGTGGTAGCCACCAGGCCTGGTTTCATCTTCCAGTGATGGTCCAGATTCAGCTTCTGCAAGTTCCACAGTGGAAACACTGCCAGGGTCTTTGGGTCCCTCAACACCCTCCAAGAAAGCTGTATTTGAAGGATCTTCAGCTTCCTGCTAAAAGACACACATCCCCCCCAAAGCCATCAATTCTCTCTCCCTTCTGCCCTATGGTTTACTATTAAATCTATGGAAGTCTATGGTTTTCCTCTAATAGCAGAACCTCTACAACCCCAGCTAGGAGCAGGCTCTCAAAAATAAAATAAAATAAAATAAAGAATAATAAAAATATCACTGAAATCACAAATGAAAAAGACGTCTCTAAAAGCAGTGTTTCCCAAACTTGAGTCTCCGGCTGTTTTTTTGGACTACAACTCCCATCATCCCTAGCTAGCAGA
The DNA here is from genome assembly GCF_965112155.1 of Podarcis liolepis. NCBI lineage: Eukaryota > Metazoa > Chordata > Lepidosauria > Squamata > Lacertidae > Podarcis > Podarcis liolepis. The sequence continues at coordinate 31,066,878 of NC_139571.1, forward strand.
AGAAGTGTTCAGGGATGATGGGACTTGTAGTTCAAAAACAGCTGGGGACCCAAAGCTTGGGAAACACTGTTCTAAAGAAACAAGCATCCTGACTGCATTGGTAGCTGACAGTGCTGCTGGAGCACATCGTTTTCCAAGATTGCCAATAATTTTTTCCCCCGTAGCAGCTCCCTCTGTCAGATGGAAACAACACGAATTCTAAGGAAATGCCAACCTTCCTTATAAAATGCTTGCTCTCCTTCCTTCAGCTTACTGGTCTAACTCTGGCACAAAACTGTACAGCTCATGCTCCATTTTTTAAAAAATGAGAATGGCGTAATGCACTGTCAACTACTAGCCTATGAAGAGCTTTGCAAGATAAAGTAACGTAATCTCTTTCGTTGTGTGATATTTGAAAGGCCACCTTCTCCCTTACAGCAGACAGACCCTCTGCAGCAACAAAATGTATACACTGGTACCTTGGTACTCAAACTTAATCCATTCCGGGAGTCCGTTCGACTCCCAAAGCCGTTTGAAAAACAAGGCGCGGCTTCTGATTGGCTGCAGGAGCTTCCTGCACTCAAGCGGAAGCCGCGTCGGACGTTCGGCTTCCGAAAAACTTTCGCAAACCGGAAGACTTACTTCCAGGTTTGCAGCGTTCGGGAGCCAATTTGTTTGACAGCTAAGCCGTTTGGGAACCAAGGTACCCCTGTATTGTACATAAGCTATGCAAACTGAGCGAACCAGTATGGTTTCTTTTATTTGCTTAATAAATCTGCTTCAGCTCGCTGAAGAGTTATAGGAGGCACTGATGCTTTGCCCCAGAACACCAGAAACCTTATGCCATCAACCCCTCTGGCTCCTGAAAGTTCATCCGGCATTGCTATATGTGAAGATCCGCAGGTGATCGCCTCAGGCAAACGGCTAATAGGACCAGGCCTTTAAGAAGGCCCAAACCCACCTCTATAGGAGCCAGGGATACACTTCAGTTAAGCCATCCAAGAGAGCAGTGGGGCAGGGGACAGCTGCCTGTTACCTAACACTAATGAAGAGCGGTTTGGCACTCCTGAGCTTAAATAGCCTAGAGCAGTGGTGGCCAAACTCGGCGCGCCAGGTGTTTTGGGACTACAACTCCCATCATCCCTAGCTAACAGAACCAGTGGTCAGGGATGATGGGAATTGTAGTCCCAAAACACCTGGAGGGCCAAGTTTGGCCATGCCTGGCCTAGAGGCAACAGTCAAAGGCTTGGAGGTGCGGGGAGAGAGAGAGGAGATTGGCTAGCAAGCCAAGGCTGGTCTAAGGGGCAATTGGCTCTTAGCTGCCCCCCTGCCAGCATGTGGTCTGAGAAGGGGCTTCCCCTGTCACCCAGACCTTGGGGAAGCTGGGGGACTATGGTGGCTGCCGTGGGAGAAGACCCCAGAAAAGAGCATGGGAAGTGCTGAAGACCTTGAGAAGAAATTATTATTATTCTGGCATTGTGTAGGCAAGATGTATTGCCTGGGGAAAGGAGAGAAAGCCTGGAACAAGGGCTAAAGCCTCCGTAAAGCTAGAGATTCTACACTCTTGTCAATCCTACTGATAACTGGAGCTCACAATGGAGCCCATTTCCCCGTGGTTCAAGCGGGATTCCCCCGCATTAGGGTTAACCTGTGCATTTTCAAGCGTAGCTTCATTCCTAACAGGGACCAGAAAGCCGCTTTAAAAAAAGGGAAAGGGAAACTGATTTTCAAAAGGAAGCTGAATTCTGCAGCATACACCTGGACTTGCATACACAGCTTGTACACCACCACTTTAACTGTTAAGTACACTAACTTTTACAAACATGTTCCCTAATACTCTTTTTTTTTAAAAAAAAATTGTTCTGATTTGCTGTTGTACTTTTTTATTTTTAAAGCGATCTTTAGAAAAGTACAAGAGCAAATCGGAATTAAAAATACCCTTTTGCTCAAGAGTCTAGACCATCTGTTCTAAAAAAGAAAAAATATTCCCATGCATCGGGGGGAAAAGACTTGTGATCTAGGAAACAAGTTAACACTGAATCCAATAAAAAGAACAAGCAGCTTTTTTTAATAATAAAAAAATTAACTGTGGTAATGTGGTGCCAGCGCCAGAAAACACTGTCAATTGGCCCATTTTCCTCTTAATGCAATTATGCCTTCAGTCCCCAAACTATTCTCTCACCTTGACTGCAGCAGACACCGAGGAGCCATTCCCGTACTGAACGTGCTTACGAAGATGGTTGCAGATAGCGCGAAGGGTTGGATGAACTTCCACACAAAATTTACACTTGTAGCCCACCACTTTCCTCTCCTTCAGTTTTGAAACTTCTTCCACATTACCAAAAGGCTGTAAGGCAACAACAATTTGAAACTTAAAAAGCGGTTTCTTTCCTGAAACAAATTTAAATTGGTTTCTAAACAAGCAACGCAAATAAAATTTGGAATAGTATGCTTATTACACAATGAGGAAGCCACTGGGGCAGCACTGTTTCATCTAAAGGCTGGCGTTTGAAGGTTTCTTAAATGCATGCCGCACCAGTAAAATATTGCCCCAATTCCTTGGAAATGTAGGAAAACTCAGCTCAGATATTGTTTGTATTCACATGCGCGTGAAAGCACTAGATATCCTTTGCAGAGAGCACTCATTATCCTCACAAAGCTTCGCTTCCCAAGATTTCTTGGGCTTTTTAACATTACAGTATTTTAACATTTTTAGTGAATATATACTGTACTCATGAAAGTACCTGCAGTTTTGAACTGCTATGTAAACCCTGGTTTAAATGACTGCCATACAAGCCACTTTTAAACCATTATTTATGGACCTGATTTGCTTAACTGATCACTGTTTCTAACAATATGCCAAGATTCGCTGAAACTGAAAGTCAGCAGAAGTCCTCCTGGACATATGGGTCCCCATTAAGTAAGGATCCAGCTTGAGAACTAGGCTCCTGACAAACCAAAATCCAGTCTCCCTTCAATAGTAGTTGATCCAACTGGATGCGTTTATTGGTAACCCCCAAGCATGTACATAATAAGTTGGAGAACCTGTGGACTCCCAAATCTCATCAGCCCCAGATAACCTGGCCAATGACAGAGGATGATCCAAGAACATCTGTAGGCCCCCTGTAGGCTCTGCAGTTAAGCAACTGTAATAAGTTGCTTAAAACTCCTACCAAAGGAAGCGAGTTGCTCTAAATAAACTAAGGTAAGGTTTGATTAGCCGTACACAAGGAAAACGCTTTAACTCAGTGGGCTTCATGGTACTCTCCAGATGTTGCTAGATTACAACTCCCATCCTCCATGACCATTGGCCACATGCAGGTTGGGGCTGCTGGGAGTTGTAGTCCAACAACATCTGGAGGGTACCACATTGGCTACCCATCAGGCTTTCTTCTGAGTAATTTTTCACGCTGCAGCTGAGAAATGAGAATAAATGTTGGTCATATCATACCAAAGGGCAGAGGGGCAGGTAGAAAAAAACAGAGGTTTTGTCATACTGGAAAGCTGGCAGGAACTGGTGCCAAAGAGAAATTGGCTTTGCAATGAAGAAGGGGAGGTGGGAGGGGAGGAAAGGACACGCCAGGGCTTTGAGGAAGAGGTGGAAGAAATGAAAGAAGGGGGTGTAATCAAGTGGCAATGTTTAATTGACTTAGGGCTTATTGGCACACCAAGTCGCTGGTGCGCCTGTATCTCCTCAGCTGCCAAAGGGAATGTGCATCTGGACGCCACTAACGAGAAATCTCCTGGGGGTGGGGAAGGAGAGAGAACACCAAACATAAATCTAAAATGTGCAAACATATCCTTACCCTCTCTTGTTTGAAATCTACAAAAGCACCATCTGCATATTTTTGCTTGCTCAGAAGCTGCTTCCTCCTCTCTTGGCGTTTGGCACGCTTCTGGAATTCCTCGTTGTGGCTGTTCAAGTGCGAGGTCAGCTCCGCCATGCTATGCAGCTTGCTGTCGCAGTGCCGGCACTGGAAGATGGGGTTCTGGAAACGGGGGCCGCTCCCCAGTATGGCAAAGTCTCTCTTCAGGTCCTTGCTGTGGTGATCGGTGTAATGCAAGCACAACAGCTCGGCCGTGCTGAAGGAGAGCTTGAAGCACTTGACGCAGCGGAAAGGGAGCCACTCCATTTCGGGAGCCTCCACCTCCACTTCTGGCTTCTCCAAGTCATTCCTCTCCTCCGGCAGAGCCTGCGGCCTCTCGTACTCATCCGCGTACACGGCGGTGAAGTAGCCCCCCAGCTTGCTGGCATGCTGCTTCTTGGGGAACACGCCTGGGTGTCGCTTCATGTAGTGCGAGACGATTCCCTTTTTGCTGAAGGACTGAAAGGAGCAGAGAGAGCACTTCTTCTTCTCCACTGCCCTCCTCAGCTCCTCGCTTAGCTGGGGGGAATCTTCTTTCGGGGGCGACGGGATGATCACTTTGTTGGGCTTGTCGCTGACAGTCCTCGAAGCAGCTAAGCAGTGCGTATAGTAGGCGTCGATGTCGTGGCGCTTCTGGTAATGCGCAGCCAAGCCTTTACGGATAGGGTTCGTGTAGGAGCACAAGGCACATTTGAAGAGGTTGTTCTTCCCTTCTGGCTGGGCCCGGACGTTGTTGTGTTTTATCCGGTAGTGCCTAGCGATCCCTTTCCTGGTGGAGCAAAAATACTTACAGAGCTGGCACCGGAACACCGTGTGGGACACCAGATGGGAACTGGAGAAGTGCGAAGGAGGCACCGAATCGTCTCCAATGATCTCCTCCGGAGAGATTTCTGGAGAGGGCTTAATCTCAGCGACGACTTCAGGCTCCACAGAGGCCGGCAGCTTAGGAGGAGACTGTGCAAACACATCAAATTCAGGCTGGTTGTGGTATTTCTCGTAATGGATTTTGAGCTTCTCTAACGTGCCGTGCGTGTAAGGGCACAATTTACACCTGTAAGCGCCGTATCCTTGCTTGAAAATTCTGCTGGTCTCCTCCACCTCATTCTGGTTCATGTCATTTGGCTGCTCCACATCGTGCACAAAATCTTCCGCGGTGACCTTCACCAGGGGGTGCCTTTTCTGGTAGTGTGTGAGAACACCGTGAATGCGTGTATTAATGTACGGGCAATGCCTACATTTGTACACAGCTCCTGGGTTAATATCTATGTCTTGTGCAAAATCTGCAGCTTTAACTTTCATCCCAGGGTGCTTTTTGCCATAGTGGGTCAGAAGTCCATGCAAATTGTTGTACTCCGACTGGCACACTGTGCACTGGTATGGCGTTGATGAGATTGCAGGGTTTGCAGAGGTGAGCTGGATAGCTTTGTCCTGGACCAGGTTTGTATCCTCTGCATATTCTGCATCCTGGTCCACATGTGGACCGGCCATCTGGCCCTCCGAATTGACCCTGGCTCCAGCATCGTTGGATACTGGGATGGCTTTATCAGCTGCATCTTTCTCCTTGATAATATCTAGTAACACAGATTCATCTCCATTCATAGCCCAGGGATGAAAAGCTTGGTAGTGATTAGTAATGTCCCAAATGGAAGATGCTTCAAAAATGCAGTCTCTGCATTTATACGTCTTCATCTCTGATGGGATCAGTAAGGCTGGAGGCGAAGGATCTGGCCCTGCCCAGAGCTTTGTTGCCATATACGTATAGTCAACATAATGCTCAGGATGTCGCCTTTGGTAATGCACAAGCAAGCCGCTGGGTTCGGCGTGAGAATAGATGCACCACTCACAATGATACCCGGCTTCTATTAAGCCATCCAAAAATGCCCATCGCAAAATAGAGGTGACTGTGGCCTTCAAGCTCGGGTGGTCCTTTTTAATGTGCTTCCTAAGTGCGTAGAAATAAGGAGATGTGTAAGAACACTGCCTGCACTTGAGAGCTCTCAGCTTAGCCTTCTCTCGCTCGGCGTTGGAAGCGGGAGTCTGCATGCCGCCGGGGGAGTTTTTCTGGCCACGATCACAAAGGCTCCTGATTGTGGCTGTGTGCTGCCTAATTACATCTGCATTGGCTTTGAAATCGCGGTGCTTCTTTTGGTAATGTATGAGCACGCCTTTCACAGTCCGGTTTCCATAATCACAGTGCTGGCAGAAGAACATCTCATTCTCTGAGGCGGCACTCTCAGAGTTGCCCCGGTTAAGCTGTTGCATAGATGCTGGTGGCCTGGGAACACCAGGAGGGATCTCTCCAGATCTCATCATTGCTGCAGTGGGAGGTGCCTGCCTAATGTACTTTGCAGTCACTTTTATTTCTGGGTGCCTTTTCTGGTAATGCACAAGCACCCCAACCACTGAGCGGTTGCTGTAAGAGCAATGTTTGCAGTAGTAAAGCTCAGTCGTAAGTTCTGGAGGTGGTGGAGGTGGCAGTTGCGAAGCCATATTGGACATTTTGGGGGAGATGGGCGATCCCAATTCATAAGCCATTTGAGCCAGAGCAGAGCCCCTCTCAACAGACACAACACGCATCGTCTTCTGAATCCTGAAGTACGAAGCTTTCTCTTCAGGATGTTTCTTCTGGTAATGAACTAAGACAGAATGCATGTTAGGACTTGCAAATGAGCAGACGTCACAGTCATAAACCACAACGCTGTTTACTGACGACTCCTTCTGGCTTTCGGATTCTGGGCTATTACTCTTCGGAGAATTTTTGTTAAAAGCAGCAGGTACGCCAGTCCCACGGGCAACGGGAGATGGAGAGGCCAGGCTTTTTGGAGCGGAGTTCAAGATCTCTCTGAGAGTCTGCGACTCTGAACTTAAGCCCTCTTGCTGTTCAACCACATAGCTGGAGAATATCATTGCATTGTTAATTTTAACTGTTGGGTGCATTCTTTGGTAATGTGGCATCAGGCTCCTAACATTCGGGCTGGTGTAAGAGCAGAAACGGCAGCGGTAGATCAAATCGGAATGATCAAAATTTAGTACATTCATGGCTTCAGGGTGGTGCTCCCCATAGTGCTGCTGCAGGTCTTCAAAGTTTGTATAATCAATGTAACATTCGAGACACCTGTACACCGCACTGTGATCATTGGGATCCAGGATATACCTAAAGCTGAATTTAATGTATGGATGCATCCGTTGATAATGAGTGCTAACACTCCTGGCGGATTTGTTGCTGAAGTCACAGTGTTTACAATAGTAAAGCCTTCCGGAGTCACCATAATCAGAATTTTCATTGTTTTGGTCAGATCCATATATACTGGACTGGCTGCCCAAAGCAGATGAATTCAGACCTTGGTCTTTCAAGCCAATTGAAGAACAATAATAGTCCTCTTCATCCTCAGATATGGTTAGCTCAATTTCTGCCCCATTGGTGGAATTGTAATCATGGCCAATGCTCCTGTAGTTGGGCTCTTTCTGAGACTCGATGGCATCCCTTCCCCACATTTGCTGGGAAGCAAATGTTGCAATTTCCATCAGCGGCTCTCCTTGTTCTTCTTCCTTGTCCAGCTCAACTTCTATCTCCACTTCATTGTCGTCGTCTTCTTCCTCCTCCTCCTCTACGTTAATCACTGCATCTTCCTGTTGCTTGTTTTGACTGATTTTGCTTTGCAAATTGCTAGCTATCTCATCGATCCTAGTTCTCTTCTTCACTGGTGAAAGATCGAGCGGAAAGTCACTGGACATCTTCCGAGAGGCTTTAGCTACGAAGTTGTTTTTAGAAGACAGCCCAAGAATTGAGGTCTGACTTTTCTTCACGGTGCTGGGAGAGGCGTGAGCATCAGGCTCACTGTCTTGAGGAGTATTTGAGGACGGGCCGTCGTATTTTGGCAAGTTGTCGCAAAACGAGTGCTTGTGTTGCTGATGAACCCGGAGACCTTTCAAAGTAGTTGTGGAATAATTGCACATGGTACACTTATATGGATGCTGCGAGTTGGACTGCGGAGATTGTTGCTGCTGCTGCCCCATGGAATCCATTAACCCACCAGACTTCCTGCCATTTATATTGCCCCCTTCGTAGGATACTGTGCTTTCATTTAGCGAAGAAGCTATGCTTTCTGTTTGGGAATTCACTGCATCCCAGTCGGATGCTGCACCGGTGTGACACTGTTTATGAGCTCCGAGTTTGAACGAGCTCTTGCAAGTAAATGGACATTCATCACATTTGTATACTGCTGTCTTTCCAGACAGATGGATGTTTTCAATATGGCGGGAAATGCTCCGCCGATGCATGGTAAGGAAAGGGCAGAAGGGGCACTGGAATCTATTCATAAACCTCCTAAAGGGGATCCCCTTTGTTTCCAGTAACTTGTGGCCCTCAGACCCCATCAGTTGCTCTGCAGTTAGCCCTGAGGTTTGGTGATCCATGGAGTTCAACCCATTTTCACTGTCTAGTTCATTTAGCTCATCGTCAGAACTGGAGTCATTGAGCATACTGTTTGTATCCATATCGGCGGAAGAATTTGCCATGTCGGCCATCGCGTAGCGAGACCTGTCCGACAAATTAACAATGCCAGAGTTGTGAGGTGCTTTGTGTTTCATGTGAGGGTAAGAAACAGAAGAAAACTTTGAAGAAGTAGAAGTGTTGGACCTGACAAGAGAATTGTTCATAGAGCCTCTGTAGTTTGGGAGGTTTGCGTTCGGCATCTCCCGCCCAGAGGCATTCATAGGGATGTAGTTGGTGTTTGGAGTGGGGCTTGGTGGACCCTTGCTCGATACGTCTGGCATGTTGGTCCCGTCCTGTTGCTGCCTCAGGCTTGACAATATTTTCACCATGCTGCGATGCTTTTTCATCATATGGTCGCACCAGCGTTCCCTTCGGGGCGTCTGGTAGCTACACCATTCGCAGCAGAAGTTCCCTCTCGACTTGGTCAAAGGCTTGACCATAGACTCCAAAATACTGCGTTCTACAACTTCAGCTGGGAGTTCCTTGCAGGAGTCCTGTACTGGCACAGATGTCGATGCCGATTCAGATATAGCAGCTGAAGCGGCGGGAGGGGTGGAGCTCTCCTTCAGGCTGTTTTTGTGGTACATCTTCTGGTGCTTAATAATCCTCGCACGCCTCGGAGACTTGTAGGTGCAGAACTGGCAAGAAAAAACCTTACCAAAGCCCTCGTGCATCATAATGTTGTAATTTAAGGAGCTAGTACCGGGCGATCCAGCTGGAGATCCTCCCGCCTGAGCACCATGCACTTTCCGCGTATGCTCTATGAGTAGGTTTTTGGATCTGAAATAACGCACACAGAATTTGCACTGGAAAAACTTGCTCGCTGGCTTGGAGAGCATATGCTGGCCATAATAACTCTGGCTATGGCTGTAATAATTTCCAGTCCCCAGCTGAGCTGCATTTTGTCCTAAAAAAGAGAGAGAATAAAACATTGTTTTAGAAATCCTTGAATTTGATATTGAACTTTTTATCTGTGTTTTAAATAGTTCAGGTAGGTAAGTAGGTAGGTAGGTAGATGATAGATGATAGATAGATAGATAGATAGATAGATGATGGATACTATAGCTAGATAGTTTTAATTCTATTAATGTTTAACTGTTCTTTTAAAAATAATTTCCCCAACATGCTTTTAGCTATTCTTATTTTATCCGTAAACTGCCTTGAGTCTCTGTTAGGGAACAAAGGCAGGACAGAAATAAAACAACAACAACAACAATTGTTTAATTAAAAAATATGTGATCATGGTATCTCCCCTGCCAGGTAAGTGTGGAGAGGTAAAAGATTTGGATTATCATAAAGATGCAGGAGGAAATGATTAACAGCAGGACCCACAAAGGGGAGGAGGGAAGTCCAAGAGATTCCTTGGAATCTTGTTTTTATGTTGTATGCTGGATATTTGACTGTAAAATTTTAATCTGAAAAACCAAATACATAATTTCTTTATTTTTAAAATGTGAACCACAATTATTTACATGATTTACAAGCCCGATGACAATGGCAAAACAGCTGAACTAACGTTTTATTAAAAAAATAAAGTCTGCATTTATCCGTAAGTACAGTGGTACCTCGGGTTAAGTACTTAATTCGTTCCGGAGGTCCGTATTTAACCTGAAACTGTTCTTAACCTGAAGCACCACTTTAGCTAATGGGGCCTCCCGCTGCCACCGCACCATCAGAACCCAATTTCTGTTCTTATCCGGAAGCAAAGTTCTTAACCTGAAGCACTATTTCTAGGTTAGCGGAGTGTGTAACCTGAAGCGTATGTAACCTGAAGCGTATGTAACCCGAGGTACCACTGTACTGAGTTCATAGCATAGATACTTCCTATGATATGATGAAATGTCATTTTTGCTTACAAGTTCTCTCATAGGGAAGTGTCAGTAATTAAACACGTAAGTAGATGGGAGATGTGAACTGCAATGGTAGAAGAGGAGAAAGACTGGTGCCCTGTGGGCAGGACTAGATCCGAGAGGTTTAAGCTACAGCAGGGCAGGTTTCAGTTGAATGTCAGAAAAGCAGCTTGATAGCGGGAACAGCTCAACAATGGAACCAGTTACCCAGAGGGGTGAAGTAAGCTCTCACTCACTGGAGGTCTTCAAGACGGACAACCATATGTTAGGAAGGCTCTGGATTCACTGAGTAGAGAGTTTGACTAGATGTCCTCTAAGCACCCCTTCTAACTCTTATCATTCTGTTACTCTAATATTAAGCTTTTAAAAAAATATAGTTCACATAATTCCAAATGATTTTAAAGAATGCCTTAAAACAATGATGGGATGAAACGCCAGTCGAATTTCGATGTCACACATAACTATTTTAAAAACATGTATTTTTAATGTTGTATTTTAAATTGTTGCACTGCACCCTGGGACCTTAGGTTAAAAAGCAGGTTGTTATTAACTATTACCATTACATACAGCTAAGTAGACCTAGTGGCAAAAAAGTTGCTACAGAAGCAGTTCCGTCAATACTCCATCAATGCCACTCTTGGAATGTGTGTCCATTATTAGCTTCACTGGTATGCATGTGAATTAATACATGCAAATAAAATCACATTTCTTGGAATTCGTGTTGTAGTTCCTGAATGCATCTTCTGAGCGGAATATAAAACTAAAAGCAGTGTTTGCCAGGGGATAAATCCTGTACACAAGGCCCTAAGCAAAACGTGGCAACACCAGGCCTCCTCATTTTGCCTGTGAGGTCATTTTTCTGGAGCCATACCCACCTGCCCCACATGTGACATCAGGGAGAGATGTGACTGCAAAATGCAGAATTAAACCTGCATTTAATTCTGCATCAACTGATGCACAGGGAGTTCATTCCTGCATTGTACAGTACCTCTTCCCACCCAGCAGACAATCTTTTCAAAGTTAGGTGGGGCTACTCACCCATCAATCACCTGGCATCAGATAATGAACCAATGGGTGTCCACTTGTCCAAGTTGCCCCCCCCCAGAGCAGAGGGAGATAAAGATCTAGCTCACCAAGGCAGATCAAAAATTTCCCACACCTGACTTTTTTTTCTTTTTAACCTTTGATCAGGAGTTGGAACTAACCTGTGATGGGCCCAATTATGTCTACTTAATTAACGCTTGTGGTATAGGTAAAGGTAAAGGACCCCTGGACAGTTAAGTCCAGTCAAAGGCAACTACGGGGTTGTGGCGCTCATCTCGCTTTCAGGCAGAGGGAGCTGGTGTTTGTCCACAAACAGCTTTCCAGGTCATGTGGCCAGCATGACTAAGCTGCTTCTGGGGCACGGAGGACCGTGACAAGTGCCAGAGTGCACGGAAACGCCGTTTACCTTCCTGCCACAGCAGTACCTATTTATCTACTTGCACCGGTGTGCTTTCAAACTGCTAGCTTGGCAGGAGCTGGGACAGAGCAACGGGAGCTCACTCCATTGCAGGGATTCAAACCGCCGACCTTCCAATTGGCAAGCCCAAGAGGCTCGGTGGTTTAGACCACAGAACCACCCGCACCCCTGGTATCCCCTGTAGTAGCATGCAGTTGCTACAATTTTTATAGGCTATTGCAATAAAATCAACATAGGTTTGTGATGGAATCCCAACACTCAACTGCAAAACATGGCCGCTTCCCATTGAATATGAACACCATAGGTGCCAGTCCACTTATAAAGCAATTTCTGTTCTCATTTATAAGCTGTCACAACACACAAACGTGGACAACAGGACAACAACCTGAGGGTGCTCCAATGAAATAAAATCTTAAAATGGCATTTCAATAAAGGACTTTAGAAAGGTACTCTTTTTTTACCTGCTATCTCATCCGTAATACCAAATTCATCTTTTACAGAAGAATATTCCACCTCAGCCTGGTCATTGCTATTCATAGAGCTAAACCTTGACTGGCTAGGCGTTTCCTCAGCGACATCTGTGGGTTGCAAAAACGCTGTGTGAACATCCTGAATGTGAGCTTTAAGATCTTCGTAGGACGGCGCTCGAAAATCACAGCCATCACACTGCAGCACCTCCATAGTCCTTATTGGTAAGTTTTACATCAGGAAAGCCTGGAAAAAGAAGAAGTAGAAGAAGCAAATTGTCAGAGACATCTTTTGTCCATAAATAAGAAGCATACAGTTTACGGATTTATTTTATTTTTTTAAAGAAAGTTTCAGTAGCACAGTTTTAGTTATGAGCAAATATAAGGAAATGATACCCCCAAAAGATGCTTTTTTTACAAAAATGAACGAACAAAAACTAGCAGGAGATTATTTCCGGAATCTCAGAAGTGCTTCTAGAAACAATCAGATATGACTCAGATCTACTTTGTGCCCGGGGCTTGCCCAGTTGGCTTTTTCCCACCCACTTGATTCAACTCTTACCTGCTGCTAACATCTCTAACAATGAACAAGGAAGCATGTGGTGGAGAGTCATAAACAATAAAATGCAGTGCAACTGTAGTTAGGGGGCAAAGGAGTTTTCTGACACTGCCCTAAAAGCTGAACACTATTTACTTATTGCGTTTTAATCCCACACTTGAACCATTAAACTCAAGTCGCATATATGGTGTGCCTCATCCAGTACCACCTCCTTTTAATCCTTCTCAATAAGGATTAAAAGAAGGTTAGAGTCTAAGAGGACATGACTAGCCTAAGTAAGGCGAGTTGGGATCACCCAACACCGTAGCCTAGATATCTGTATTGGTGCCAAATACGTTTCTAACTAGTGGTCTCCCATTTTTTGCAACCTTTTTACTTTTAGTGCTACAGGCCTGTGGCCTAGCTTGCCTGTCACGCCAAGCCAAACTTTGGTTATAGGACGAACACAAGAGGCTGCCAGGAGATTGTGTCAACTTGGTCAGTTTTCTTTCTGCACAATGCTGAGCTAAGCAACGGCTTGGCTTAGCACACCGTCCAAACCTCTCTCCAGGTTAACTAGGACCCGTAACCAGAGTTTGCTCTTGGTGGTATGTTCATGATTTCGGGAGTAGACTTTGGTCTTTCAAATTTGGTCTTTCACATTTCAGTTGTACAGATTCTTTAAAAATCTCATTATTATTATTATTATTATTATTATTATTATTATTATTATTATTTTATTTTGCTGAGTCTGAGAGAATATAGCACCTAGTCCTTCTTCCGGGAAGAAAAATGAGTATCTCCACAGCATGAAAGGAAATAATTATTTTTTTTCCAGTGTCTGCATTTCACTATATGAAGCAGTAGACGAGTACTACTCAGAGGTAAGGATGTCACTTCAGTAGATGACCTGCTAAATCTATTGTTTCTATAATCTGGGGGGAGGCTACCAAACAGGTTGAAAATGAGCAGCTTCCTAAAAGGTAGGCTTTTTAAAAAGGAAAAGAATTTAAGAGGTAATTTCACCCCAGCATGGCATGTACCTAGCAGCAACTATTATCTTAATCAATGGATGGCTTTTTTGACAGTCTCCTCACATACTCCTACAGGTCACATTCAGGCGAGGAGCTCCAGAAGCCCAAGAGATCTAACAGCAGCCAAAAAATGCCCTGATGGAAATTCCATTCTCTTATGGCAGGGCGATATAAAGTTACTTCTGCAGAACATTCAAATCCGCTTTGGACACAAGAGAGCACAAAAGGCACATCTCCCCTGGCAGGGCTTTCAAACGCTGTGATGTGCTGGGCGCAACCCACCCCCCTTCTCCTTCCTTGAGCCGAAAGAATGAAGGTTGGTCGTTTCTCAGCTTCACAAAGTTAGCGGCGACGGAGATCCTCAACCTTTTATGTGCAAGCCCTGGACCCAAGACGGTTGTGGAAGAGGTTTGCTATCTGCTCTGGATCAAATTACAGCCGGGAGCAGCAGGGAGGCCCCACCCCACAAAGTCTCCCTCCTTCAGCACAGTCCAATAGACCTGAAAACAATTCCACCCCTCCTTTCTCTCTCCATGGTGCAAGCAGACAACTCTTGAATTCTGAATGCTCCAAAGGAAGGAGAAGATGGAAAGTTGCAGTAGACAAAAGCGGGGTGGGATTCACCCCCCAGTTTCCACTGCCCATGCTCCTGACCTCCTCCTCCCCACTCACCCCAGCCACCCAGTAAGAGCCCTTCCAGCCTGAGCCAAGCAAGCCACAGTTCTGCTGAATGTGTGTTTATCACACTTCCAAGAGATATGAGCTTCTGCGTCACTGAAGCTTTAAGACTCACTAAGCTGCCCTAGTCCTCTGAGCTTTAGGAGAGAGGGAGAGAGCGAATGTGTGTGTTTGTGTGCAGCCATTTTAGCTCAGACAAGTCATGTACTCAGAGAGAGAGAGAGAGAGAGATAGGCTCACAGCTTCTAGTCAGCCTGCAACATGGCTCCACACATCTCAACCTCTTCTCCAGCGTGCAAGATCTTTCCTCCACACCAACCAACCACCCTCCTTCCTCCCTCTCTTTCCACAAGATGCTTTTGTTTTTGATTTTTGGGAGGGGACCAGCCTCTTCAGAGACGAGGAAGGACTTCTCTTCTTTTGGACTGCACAGAGATGCCTGAAGACCACCGTGGCTTGTCATAGACACCAGCATCTCTCCCTGACACAGCCATGGGCAACAACAACAACAACAAAGATCTCCAAGGACTCCTTTTGTCTTCCACACACACACAAAAACGCACACACAAAATAATTTTAAAAACCCACATCCCAGCAACGACAACAGGAAGGAAAAAGGGGTTTGGCCAAATTGTCCCACAGGCTTGAATGAAGGCGCAGAAGGGTGACCTTTTCCTGAGAGCGAGAGAAACAAATAAGAAGGATGGAGAGAAAAGAGAGAGGGAGGGGACAGGAATGGAGAGGAAGAAAAAGGAGGGGAAGAGGCGGAGGGAGGGGAGAGCCCTTCAGAAAGCTTCGGCCTCTTGGGAGCCGTTCTCCTATGCACAGAAGACATACCATCTGACATGGGCTGCCAGATTCCAAAGTCTAATGACCTTTGTTAATCACCAGCCAAGCTGTCTGCCTCAGCAAGCCTTGCCAATAGGCACACCCTTCAACACAAAGGCTGGAGCTATTCCTTTTGGAGAGAGGTTCTCTGAAAGCTCCATTGTGCAGGAGAGGGGGAAACGGAGGGGAAAGAGAAAGGGCGGGGGCCAGCGGTTGGGATCTCTTCCTTTCAATACGGTTGAGGAACAACAGGGACATAAGTGGCCTTCCTCTACTGCTCCTCCTCAGTTTGGAAAGTTCTCAGATTGGGCTTAGGAAACAACACAAGGTGGAGGAATTTAAACATCTCCCTCCACAAGGTAAAAACTCGGGTCTTTTCATGCTCTCCCAACATTTCTCCGATGAAAATAGGGATGTGCTATTCCATCATCATCATCGTTTTCTTATTTATTCCCCGCCCACCTGACTTGGTTGCACCAGCCATCGTATTATTATTTTTATGACAAAGTAATAATCATAAATAAGTAAGAATAAAAATGTGCATCTCACCACTGAAACCATTCCATTGCAACTATCCAACCTCCCAAAATAGCCACCATATATAAAAACATAATAAAACAGTAAGCAGTCAAAACAAAACAAAAAAAAACCTTCCCTATATAGAGCTGCCTTCAGATGTCTTCGAGTGGTTGTATAGTTACTTATCTCCTTGGCTCAGGGGTCACTTAACTCCATAACCTCCAACATTTCTCTGATGAAAACAGGGACATCCTAAGGAAAAGTGGGACATTCCAGGATCAAATCAGAAACCGGGATGGCTTCTGTGAACGCAGGATTTGCACTGAGCAAGGAAAGCAAGCGAGCATTTTCATCCGTCAGCACCTTGACGTTACCTTTCAAGGCCTGCCCATTCATAGACCAAATATCCCACTGATTTCTAGCAGAGCAGATTTTTACAGGCTGATCACCTGGTGCCAAGGGGAGATATGCTTGGGAAACAGACCCTGGGGGAAATGAATGGAAGGTGCACAACAGCACATGTGGGATCTTGAAAGCTGTGCTCTCTCACCACTCCCATTCATCTCAATGGCGCTTGTGGAGGACAAGTTCCTGAAGGACTCGGCCCACTGATGCTTTTTGCTTTGTTAAAAAATCGGTTCAAACTTTAACAAAGAAAACAATTACAAAGGTGAGTAAACTCATGGAAACTGCGGCAACAACTGTTGTCAGGTCCATAGGAGTGACCTTCAGTTTCATATATTCACCCAAACCAGAAGAATCTAAGAAAGAAGTATTTTATTATTTGACGATTTCTCATCATGGCTCAAACATTTCAAGAGTGGGAGAAATCCCCCCCCCCACCCAAGACCTAACATGGTTTAAGCGATCAAGGAAATCCAACATACGATGTGTGTATTTCTTTGTCTATGGGAGATAAAGAGCCGAGGGACCCATCTGTCAGCCGAAGAATGGAGCTCATTTTCACTGCAGATGTTAATACGCTGTCAAGATGCACATGAAAGAGAGATATATGGAAACAATATCGGCATGTTTGTCCATAATGACAAAGGCAGCAGTTGCAACATTTTCATGAGGGCTATAGCCTGGACTATTCATACTCTGAAGAACAAAAAAACCCAAACCCAAACCCTCTACCAAGGTTACCCAATTTCTGACTTGCAATCAGAACAAAATAATGCAAATATAACTAAACTGCATGGGAAAGTTTGTTTTCTAAAATTTATTCTAAAATCTCAGGTTTGTAACCATTTACAACGGAGAAAATATTCTGGGAGAATATTTGGTGTAAGTGCAAGGGATACAGAAGCTACCACTTACGTCCAGCGCACTGAAACCTCCATAACCAAAAGTCAGACCCATCACATACCCTATTCTGAGCTTCCAAACCAGTTTTGTTGCAGCCTAAATCAAGAGAACCACAAAACTACTTCCAACTACTGGGGAGACGGGGGCGATGGGAAGAGTTAAACTTGTTTTTATTGAACAGAAGCCCTCCCTATGCCAGATGGCAAGCTTTCTTTAAAAACAACCACACACAAAGCAGTTTCAAAAGCACTGCTTTTGTGGTATAGCATTGGGTTGAGGGGTTCAAAGTGTGTCTGGGGAAAACTAAATTCCAATAGCCTAGCACAACCACAAAGGTAATTCTTTGCATCCTAGTCTTTTTTTAAAAAAAGTAGATTGTGCATGCTAGCTAGCTACCTAGGTAGTGTGTGTGTGTGTGTGTGTGTGTACACACACACACACAGAGAGAGAGAGAGAGAGAGAGAGAGAGAGAGAGAGAGAGAGAGAGACCCCTGAAGTCTTTCAAGCTTCAAAGCACATCTCCTTATTAATTTAAAACAGTCCATATGCACACATGATTGCCCACACAGGTTACAAGGCTCCAGGTTCTTTATGGTGGAATAATCACTTCTTTAAAAATATCTTTTTTAAAAAAAAAGATCAAAAGAGTTCTACATGCGCCTTGGACATTTCCAGAAGACTCAGGTCTCCAAATACATCGCAAAATCAACAGAAGAAGGTCAGAGTGGCGTCAGGGGGACAAATGTGATGCAGCGCGGGGATTGTGATCTCAATCAACCTAATACATACTTGAGAAAAACAACCTAATAGAATATCAGCTAAATCATACATGACAGATGGCCATCCAGCCTCCAAGGAAGGGGAGTCCGTCACCTTTCATGGAAGTCTTTTACACCACCAAACAGCTCTTACTGTCAGAAATTTCTTCCTGACGTTTAGTTGGAATCTCCTTCCTTGTCACTTGAATCTGTTGGGTTCGGGTCCTAGCTTCCAGAGCAGGAGGAAACAAGCTTGCTCCATTTGAAGATGGCTATCATACCTCCTTCTCAGTCTCCTCTTTACCAGGCTAAACATACCCAACTCCCTCAACTCTTCTTCATAGGGCTTGGTTTCCAGATGCTTTATCATCTTGGTCGCTCTCGTCTGCACGCACCAACTTGTCAACATCCTTCTTAAACTGTGGTGCCCAGAAATGGACACATCATTCCAGGTGTGGTTTAACCAAGGAAGAATAGAGCAGGACTATTACTTCCCTTAATCAAGACAGTATGCTTCTGTTGATGAAGCCTGTTAACATGACTCATGTTAAGCTAGTGGTCTACTAAAACCCCTAGGTCCTTTTCTAAATATAGAACCTTACATTTGTCCTACTGAAATTATTTTTATTAGTTTTGGCCCAATTCTCCAATCTGTTTAGGTCATCTTAGATCCTGATTCTGTCTTCTACGGCAGGCACGTCCAACAGGTATATCGCGATCTACCGGTAGATCACTGGATGTCTGTGGTTGATCACTGGCTCCCCTCAAAGAAGCTCAACTTTGACCTGAACCCCACAAAAGGGGTTAGATCACTGCCAGTTTTTAACTCTGTGGGTAGATCTCAGTCTCTTGGGAGTTGGTCACCCCTGTTCTACGGAATTGGCTACTCCTCCCAGTTTGGTGTCATCTGCAAATTTCTTCATCCAAGTCTTGTATAATGATATTGAACAACAACAGGCCCAGGACAGAACCCTGCAGTACCCCACTTACCACTTTTTTCCAGGATGGCGAGGAACTGTTAGTGAGCACTCTTCGGGTTCAGTAAGTCAACCAGCTACAAATCCACCTAACGGTTACCTTGTCCAGCCCACATTTTACCAGTTTCTCCACAAGAGTATCATGAGGGGCTTTGTGAAAAGCATTACTGAAATCCAGATATACTATGTCCACAACATTCCCCCGATCCACCCAGCTTGTAGCTCTATCAAAAAAGAAAAGAAAAAAGAAATGGGATTCATCTGGCATGACTGGGTCTTAGTAATCACAGCATCCTTTTCCAAGTGCTCACAGGCCAACTATTTAATTATCTGTTCAAGGACCTTTCCTGGTACAGAAGGCCTTAGCATTGCTCTAATCTGCTGTCTGTGCTGGAAAGAAGTTTGTCTACCAGAAATAAACCTTGAAACAGCAACGTGATTCAAGAGCCAACTAATTATAGACCCTACAAAACTTTCAAGAGATAGAATCGCAAGTACCAATAGCAACACCATAGGGCATGAATTTTTTTCCTGCCACAGAAAAATATTAGTTTAGAACCAAAGAATTCAAGAAACACCAGTATTCGCAACCAAAGAACCTTCTGCTCCTATTGTAAGTGGAGTGTTTTACTTAACCAGCTTCTGTGTCTCTAGGACAACTTTGCTGGAGTTTAAAATACCACTCCATTATTTTTAAAAACTGTCAAAATTTGTATCACTCATGTTAGGTCTAGCACAGATATAACAGTAGCTTGAAAGCCACCATTTGCCAATCAGAAGCCTGGCATGGAACACATGCTCTCTCCTTCTTCCTTATCTAGCCAACATTGTCACCCGGCACATACACCAACGTGACCAAGCTGTCTTACACTGATGCTCTGCAAACCTATGTCCAACCAAAAGCTTCAAATTCTGGTTCACAAGGGAGCAATGGTTAGCACCGATCATAAAGACAGGTGTGCATGCAATTCTAGACCAGCTAAGGCCAAGGAATGGGTTGCTTCCAATCTGTGGGTTTGCAGCAAAAGCGGCATTTGCAATTCCACTGAGTCTCCAGTGTAAATCTCATCGCATTTTTATAGCAGCAGTACTTCTTCTTCTTCCTTCCCTTTTGGCTCTTCTTAATCTGCTCGGGGTACACTTTCGGAAAGCGAGAAGATATTTAAGAGGAGATGGAACATATTCTGACTCCCAGCATATTTAGTACAAGAGGGATGGAAAATGGCCCTTTGTAGTATTGCTGAGGCGAGAGGGAGGAAGCTGGTGGCAGGATGTGGCTAGTGGAGATAGAAAAGCGGCAAGAGTTGGTGTGGTGACCCGAGAGCCTGAGAGAAGGCTTAGTGTGCCTGGGCCATCTGCCTCAGATAGTTCTGATGTGGTGATGGACCAGCAGCAAGGGAGGAAGTAGACAGATGCTGAGCCTGTTAAAAGCAGCTTATGAACACAGAAGAAAATACCAAGCTACAATTTGTGGCTTCACAGGACTGGGCTGAAGTTTCCAAATATATAAACAGGTTCTTACATTTTGCTACAACGAAAAAGAAGAAGATAGGCAGTAGATATATTTGCATACATCACACCCCAGTGACTTCTCTGGCGATACCAGATGCAAACTTAGCAATCGCCACATTAATACACTCTTAATTTGACTCTGTGAAGCCAAGTGATGTATTCAAGCAGGGAGGTCACTGCAATGTTAAGAAGAGATTTTGTGCAACTGGTCAGCTTGCAAAACCCGTCAGCCTTTAAAAGGAAATTCTAAACCGTGCTATCAGAGAACAAGATTTTTTTTTTTTATCGGGGGTAGTGAACAGAGGGAAGACCTTGGATTCTTAGAAAAGATGTCTTCCCCCTGAAATCCCCAAATCCAAGCACACACAAAATGGCAAATAAGACATGCCTGTCAACAGAACTGTTCCCAGCTGCAACCTTGCTGCAAACTTTATATAACGCAACATAAACAATCACTGCCAGTTTGTACGATGCCAGAACATGAAGTTTATTCATGTAGCATGGTGTAGAAATGGAGATCTACTCACTAGGGCTGGATGATAATTTGGTTTTCAACACTGTGGTACATCACCAGCTAAACATTCACCTATGCATCACAATGTCTGAAATGACGGTGGGGCTATGCAGAAGCTATAGCTGGCTTCACGGTTTTTCCCACATTGTGGTTTTTCCATAGCGCACACACAATGATTTGCGATATATTGCCAGGTCAATAATTATGAAACCGGTATCATGCCATAGACTTCAAACCGGTTTTGGGTGATATATTGCCCAGCCCTAGCAGTAGTATTGTTGCTGCCCTAGACTCCTTCATAAGGAAAGATGGGATGTAAACTAAATGAATAAATAAATACGTTCCATATTTTTCTGTGTATAAGACGCCCCCATGTATAAGACGAGCCCTATTTTTTGAGCCCAAAATTAAGAAATAAATTTATTCATATATTTAACTGCAGCATTCCATGTATAAGACGACCCCCAATTTTAAACTTTAAAAATTTGGGGGGAAATATACTCTTATACCCAGAAAAATACAGTACATGCATGGAAAAAAATAAGATGATTATTGTCAAAGCATTTCATAATCATCATCTCCATCTGAATTTCAGACATTTTGCAAGCTATTAGAATTAGGATCAGTTTATCTGTTTGACTAACTACGGCAACTGTCAGATTTGCTATGTGAACGTCGACAACAATAGTTACATACTGTGTTAAAGAATGCAATCTGTTCTGAGCAACTTATTACTGTAAAAAGAAAAAAGAAAGGAGCCGGCTAATATTCTTGGCAATTTGCCACACATCAAGTACAAAGTATGAGATAATGCTACCCAAATGCACATGGCAGAATATGCGCAGCCCCCAGTGCCCATTGGGAAAGTCTAGCTTGCTGAATCAGGAGCAGGAAGTAGCATGGGATGTGAGAGAGAGACGGGGTTTCAGACCCAGTTCTATGGCTTAACCAATCCTGTGGGTCCTCAACTCAGAAATGCCATCAAATCTCAATCCATTTGCCATTTGTGGAACCCTTGCTGCAAGCTGAATGTGCAAGCTCTCAACCTCATCTATTTACACAGCTGTTTATGGCAATTCTTTTGTATTAATGCCAAGCGAACAGGTGGAAATCATGCTTTATTGTAAGCCATATCCTATGAAGTTATGGCTGGTGCAAACATTTCCTTTATCACTTTTACATCTAGGCAGTTTGATGGTCAACTGCACCTTTAAACGCATTCTTCCACGAGAACTGCGCAATGTAAACATTCGTGTTTTGAAAACCAATTACAGTGGTACCTCAGGTTACATACGCTTCAGGTTACAGACTCCGCTAACCCAGAAATAGTGCTTCAGGTTAAGAACTTTGCTTCAGGATGAGAACAGAAATTGTGCTCCGGCGGCGCGGCGGTGGCAGGAGGCCCCATTAGCTAAAGTGGTGCTTCAGGTTAAGAACAGTTTCAGGTTAAGTACGGACCTCCGGAACGAATTAAGTACTTAACCTGAGGTACCACCGTATCATCTAATTTATTCTGATTACTATTCCAAATTATATTTGCTATATCTCTATCTCTATCTCTACACACACACACACACACACACACACACGGGCCCCTCTGGCCTATATGACAAGCAGACAAGTTTCTTATGCTGTGTTGTATTTGCTCTTGATAAAAGCATTATTTGGGCAAATAAGTAGAAAGGCTGGCGCACACACACACTGCCCTGTCTTTGAAATCAATTGAAACAAACCAGAAAGCCAGCATCAGAAAATTCAAACCCCAAAAGAAAGCCCATGTATATACAGTGAGCTTCTCTATTCTGCATGTCTGAATGACGGGGGGTGAATAGGAAACATGGAAAGCTGAAAGTCAGACCACTCTAACACTGACTGTGGCTCTCTCCCAGCCCCTACTTGGAGTTGCCAAGAACTGAACTTGTGGCCTTTGACATCCAAAGATGATGCTCTATCACTGAGCTACGGCCTTTCCTCCATAATTCAAAGGACTTGTGCAACTGTCTACCCAAAATGACATTTAAGGAGGATGGAAGGTGGGATACTGCTTCCTCTCTGCTGTTTTTTGGACCACTTCTTTTTATGGGTCGGCAGCACCCATATGTGCAGCTCCCACTTGGTGTCCTCCTGGTGGCACAGCAATAAAACTGCTAACACATTTGCAAAGATAAGCAGGGTCTGGTATGGTTTCAAATTGGATGAGGGAACCGCATGTTGAGATGGAGGGCTGGACTAGACTACTCTTGGGGCATCTTCCAATTCTTCAATTCTGTGATTCTTTGGAACATGTTTACTTGACTGATCTGCATCATTCATGCGAATGGCATTTTACCAATGAGCTATCAAGAAAGTAGGTCCCTGCCCGAAGTCGATAGAGATCTGCATTGCTACATGGTCTACAAAGGATGGTGAAGGTGACAAGGAGACAAAGTGAGGTCTCTTCCAATTGCACATGCTTAGCCTAGATCTGGGGTCAGCAACGTTTTTCAGCCATGGGCCAGTCCACATCCCTCAGACCATGTGGTGGGCTGAACTACTTTTTTTTGGGGGGGGGATGAACAGATTCCTATGCCCCACAAATAACCCAGAGATGCATTTTAAATACAGTGGTACCTCGGGTTACAGACGCTTCAGGTTAAAGACTCCGCTAACCCAGAAATAGTACCTCGGGTTAAGAACTTTGCTTCAGGATGAGAACAGAAATCGTGTGGCGGAGGCAGCAGGAGGCCTCATTAGCTAAAGTGGTACCTCAGCTTAAGAACAGTTTCAGGTTAAGAACGGACCTCCAGAACGAATTAAGTTCTTAACCTGAGGTACCACTGTAAAAAGACACATTATACTCATGTAAAAACACGCTGATTCCTGGACCATCCGCGGGCCGGACTGAGAAGGCGATTGGGCCACATCCAGCCCAAGGACCTTAGGTTGCCTACCCCTGGCCTAGATCAGCGAGAGAGAAACATTTTCAAAGAAAACTCTGTGTGGTGCCTGTGTTTAAAGATAGTTACACTTCTTGCGGTTCGGTGTTGGTGAGAAACACAATGCTGTACAATGACTAAAACTGCCTGCTATGGTTCTTCGCATCACTCCTTTGAAATAGTCATTAAGAAACTTAGCTGTGAACAGGAAATCCAGAGATCAAAGCCCAGTAGACTGACACAGATAAGCCACTCTCTCAGGCCTCAGTACCCCGGTCCCACCCAGCAGGTTTAATATATCTCAATATGAATTACTAAAATTTGAATTGTTTTAGACACGCTTATTTGCTCCTGCATCCAGCTTTGACAGATAAGGGTAAAGTAAGGGTCAGTAGCTGGGAGTTCCTATGGTTCATCAGCTATGGCCATTCCAGCATCACGATGGCCTTTCTATACTTCTGCATAGTCTAGTACCCTCCAGTTTCAGTAACTGTAATGCACTCTACAAACCTAGACAGCATCTTAAAAAGCAGAGACATCACCTTGCCAACAAAGGTCCGTATAGTTAAAGCTATGGTTTTCCCAGTAGTGATGTATGGAAGTGAGAGCTGGACCATAAAGAAGGCTGATCCCGGAAGAATTGATGCTTTTGAATTATGGTGCTGGAGGAGACTCTTGAGAGTCCCATGGACTGCAAGAAGATCAAACCTATCCATTCTTAAGGAAATCAGCCCTGAGTGCTCACTGGAAGGACAGATCCTGAAGCTGAGGCTCCAATACTTTGGCCACCTCATGAGAAGAGAAGACTCCCTGGAAAAGACCCTGATGTTGGGAAAGATGGAGAGCACAAGGAGAAGGAGACAACAGAGGACAAGATGGTTGGACAGTGTTCTCGAAGCTACCAGCATGAGTTTGGCCAAACTGCGGGAGGCAGTGGAAGATAGGAGTGCCTGGCGTGCTCTGGTCCATGGGGTCACGAAGAGTCGGACATGACTAAACAACTAAACAACAAGCAATGCACTCTACACCAGGATGCCCTTGACAGTCTAAAAACTGCAGCTAGTGCTGAAGGCCACTTCAGTGTGTGGTCATATAACCTGTAGCAGAATGTTTGGTGGGGCAGAGCTACCTTCCCAACACCAACATTGCAGCTACTTACTTGGGTCAATATGGGGCAGGAAGGTGGGTGGCTGTTCTGGTAAAAAGCAGCAGGGCCAGTGTGGTGGGACTGGCTTTGCCCCCATCCCATGCACTAGTTAAGGTAAAGGGACCCCTGACCATTAGGTCCAGTCGTGACCGACTCTGGGGTTGCGGCGCTCATCTCGCTTTATTGGCCGAGGGAGCCGGCGTACAGCTTCCGGGTCATGTGGCCAGCATGACTAAGCCGCTTCTGGAGAACCAGAGCAGCGCACGGAAATGCCATTTACCTTCCCACCGGAGTGGTACCTATTTATCTACTTGAACTTTGACGTGCTTTCAAACTGCTAGGTTGGCAGGAGCAGGGACCGAGCAACGGGAGCTCACCCCGTCGCGGGGATTCGAACCGCCGACCTTCTGATTGGCAAGTCCTAAGTTCTGTGGTTTAACCCACAGAGCCACACTACTGCTGCATAAAACAGCTACCTTGCAGAATCTGCACTGGCTGCTTATATGGGACCAGTTCAAGGTGCCAACTTTAAAATATAAAGCCCTTAATGATTTGGGACCTAGGTGTCTCATAAGAGCGTCTCTCCCCATATCAACGACCAGGGCCTTGAGATTTGGGGTAGAAGTGGGGAAGGCTGTTTCTGATTCCACTGATGGGTGTAGCTCATCACATGGGGAGCCAAAGCAGTGCCTTCTCTGTAGTGGTACCTCACCTGTGGAACTCTGTCCTCTTAAAGGCGTGGATGGATTCAACAGTTTTGGGAGGCCATGTTTAGATTATTTTCTGCCCTAGTCGCTTTCTGCATTGGTTTCGTTGCTGTCTGACTGTGTTCTATTCATTTTCTTGACATTGTCTTGCTTCTTATATGTGCACTACTCTGGAATAACTTGTAACAGAAAGTGGTGTGCAGAAGTCTTATATAAATAAACCTCTATATAAATAGACCTCTACAATGCTGCATATTGTATTCCGTGTCCCCAGTCATGGCCAGTGCCAGGGGGACAGGAAATCCCTCCCATCCCCCAGAACTACTTCCTTTCTGTTTTCATAGCTAAGTTTCTTCACAGCAAAACTACTGTAAGCTTCTACAGAGAAGTATATTTGTTCAACGGTGGGAAATCATCTCTTCGAATAAAGGTAAAGGTACCCCTGCCCGTATGGGCCAGTCTTGCCAGACTCTAGGGTTGTGCGCTCATCTCACTCTATAGGCCAGGAGCCAGCGCTCTCCGCAGACACTTCCGGGTCACGTGGCCAGCGTGACAAGCTGCATCTGGCAAGCCAGCGCAGCACACGGAACGCCGTTTACCTTCCCGCGGTCCCTATTTATCTATTTGCACCCGGGGGTGCTTTCGAACTGCTAGGTTGGCAGGCGCTGGGACCGAACGACGGGAGCGCACCCCGCCGCGGGGATTCGAACCGCCGACCATGCGATCGGCAAATCCTAGGCGCTGAGGTTTTACCCACAGCGCCACCCGCGTCCCACTAGGTATACATAGGATTGCACATTTTTAATATATCCAAAGAGCTGACCTAACTATATCTTGGCATCACTTTCCCAAATCAGAAATGGCATCCCTGCAGTCTATCATAGACCCCAGTGGACGACCAGGATACTCTCATTCGAAGACCATCATATCCATAATGTACATATTGTAATACAAACTTTAAAGGGGAGAGTTTGTTTCCATTTGACAGAAGGTGGGTAGGGGGATAAATATCATCTGGGAAGTTAAGTACCCCAGCCCAGTACTTAAAACTGCAGTCCTATGCACACATACCTGATAACAAACCCTGTTAAACATAGTAGAATTTGCTTCTGGGAATTTAAAAACTCGTATGCTGCATGTGTGCAATCCAACTCATGCTCAACTGAGAGTAAGATCCACTGAAGGCTTATTTCTGATTACCCTAAGTGTCCTTAGGACTGACCCAAAACGAATGTATTATGAGAGGTAGAAATCATGACTAGGCGAATGAAGTCTGAAGAAACCACTATATGCCAGCAGTTTCTAACTGTTCTGAAACAAGCTTTCCATTGGCCACATCCAATGCAGAATAGATGTCACCTGGATTTAGGCAACTTCTATTTTTAAAACTGTAGCACTGATAAAACTGGTTGGCAACAGTGGCTGAAATACTCCGAAAAAAACTCCTCAACCCGTTCTTTAAAGCCAGGCTTTAAAATACGTTGATTATTTTGGGAATGGTCCCTAGTTCAGATGTATTTTTGGTCTGGCAACTTAAGATGTTTTATTCCTTCCTTTCCCTCCAGCCTTTGGTACTATCTTTAAAATACTCTTGCACAAACATGATCGGATCCTGTATACAGAAAGAATATGCAGCCAGGGGGAGGGAGGACAAAGGAAGGCCTAGTGCTTGCATTCTGCAATTTGGGAAACCCAGTCACGGGCAGCAGAAATGCTTCTCAAATCAAATTACTCTGCTCTCTCTTCATATATAGACTTGCAGACAACTGCTTGCCTGTGCCGAGTTTCCAGGCAGAGTGCTTGTTGTTTGTCAAATAGTTTGGAATTCGCCTTGTTTGTTTGAAACAAATGCTCTGGCCTGAGATTCTAGAGTTGTAATGTTTGTCACAGACACTTCACGACGCCATATGAGAAAGGACTGGGACTACCTGCCTCTACAGGTAACCTTATGGCTTCAAGACTAACCAGGAAGTTGAGGTTGAATAACAATAATAGATCTATTGGGAGCTGGATTCCATGCCCAAGAAGGTAGATTGAAATCGGCTGCACTGGAAGGAATACAGACTTTTATCTGATTGAGCTGTATGACTTAATTAGATTTCTTTTCAACTCGATACAACCATCCTAGACTTCTACGCTCAGCAGTAATTAGGAACCGGTTTTTGCATTAAAGGCTCTTGGAAGTACCACGTCGCTTGGACGAGAAAGAGGAGTCTAGCCCAGCTAATATTTCTTTAAATATAGCTATGGTTATACTTACAAGCCCATTTATGATGCGCAAGTGTGACATGCAATACACGCAACCCAGGCTTCTAGAGAATATTGTGCTTGCAGAGTACAGTAATATATTCAAATATCGCAATCAGGTATGGCTTTCTCCCCTAAAGTTTTGGCAAAGGGCAGAAGCAGTCTAAATATATCCGACTTAAGGATCTGCCAGCGATATCTACTTTCTTGTAGGAGATAACCATTTGCCTTTAGGCAGTGGCGTTACACTCATTTCCCCAGAATTTAGTTCAAGATGGCCTTTGAGTGTTGTTCCCACGTGAACATTCACCACCGTATAAAGATAAAGGGACCCCTGACCGTTAGATCCAGTCGTGGCCGACTCTGGGGTTGTGGCGCTCATCTTGCTTTATTAGCCAAGGGAGCCGGCATACAGCTTCCGGGTCATGTGGCCAGCATAACTAAGCCGCTTCTGGCAAACCAGAGCAGCGCACGGAAACGCCGTTTACCTTCCCGCCGGAGCGGTACCTATTTATCTACTTGCACTTTGACGTGCTTTCGAACTGCTAGGTTGGCAGGAGCAGGGACCGAGCAACGGGAGCTCACCCCGTCATGGGGATTCGATCCGCCGACCTTCTGATCAGCAAGTCCTAGGTTCTGTGGTTTAGCCCACAGTGCCACCCACGTCCCATTCACCACCGTATAATGACACATAAATAACCGTTGTGACTGAATGAGCCATTGTAGCTATAGAGTCCCACTTGGCTTTCTCTGTGCTCTGAAACATCTACATGAAGCTACCGGGTTGAGGTCATTGGGTGATCTGGGCTGGGATGACATCAGTTTGCACAACAGCTTCCATGGATGCCAATTTGTTTCTGGTGCCAGGTTTCACTGCCACCTATATAGATTGGCCCAATAACTTTGCTCTTCTTCTGAGATCCTTCTCTCTATTCTCCCATGATACACAAGACAGAGCCTTTTTGGTTGTGTTGCCCAGAATGTAGAAAACAAACCCCCCTCCCTAGCCTGGTATTACCTGCGTTTAAGTGTGCTTTGAAAATTCTTTAAGTGGGGTATTTTTAAAAGATGGGATTTGCTGCAAAACATAGCAAATACAAATACATATGAAACTTAAATTGCAAGTTCAGACTTTGGGTCACTCTACAATGGAAAACAGTACCCCCACCAACATTCTGTCTGTCACCATGAAGGCTAGAAACATATTTCCCCCAAAATGACTAAAATAATAAAAATCTGAGAAGTAGCAACAGGATGTACAAAAATACCTTGAGACCTATATGTGGTGTATCATATGCCGAATGTTGCTCAATACTTAAGCGGGGAGGGAATCTCTAGATGGTGCCGTGTTGTCCCTGTCGCTGAACACTTCCAGTTTCTTCCCCCAGCCCACTCCCAGTTATTAATAGGCTCAGCCATACTAAGATACCATCAAGCAATCGAAGTAGCTATATCCTCAATTATCCAGTCATCCTTCTGCGGTTTATTATCCTAAAGGAAAATTCTGTGTCAACAACCAAGCCAGGACAAAACTGGAAAAGCATCTCCAATAGTTTCAGCAGTTGCCATCAGTGCCAACTTTTAAATACCTGCTGAATATTTTTTTTTCTGCCAGGCCTATTTTTTTTCCCCTGCCAGGCCCATTAAGTATACAACAGAGATAGCTGATCTCTGATTTTTTAAATAAATAAATGGCTTTCCATTGTTTGGCTTTATTTATGACTGTTGTAAGCGGCTCTGACATTTTTAATGAAAAGCTGTATGCAAATACTGTTATTAATGAATCAGTAAATGGTGCATAAACCCTAGAGGTGTACATTTCACATTTTCCCTGTCAATAGCCTGTTACCCCAAAATCTGATCTACACTGCAGGGTAATGATTATTTAGACCAGGCACGTCCAACTTCCAAGAGCCAAAATTGTTGAGCTTTTTGGGGGGAGGGAGCCAGGATTGGCCAGGATCAACCAAGGACACCCCGAGATCAACCAGTCGATTGTGATCAATCAGCTGGACATACCTGATTTAGACCATACATAGGCAGCCCCTGGCCTCTGGTAGCCTTTGACCAAGAGCCAAAGGCCCCTGCCGCCACTTAATTCTGAGTATTCCAAATTATGGTGTTGGTGTGTGATACGTATGTGGAATGAAGATGTTGGCAATGTCCATTGACGTGCAACCCTAACCATGAGTCAAAATTGAGCAAAGACACACACACACACACAAAAAAAAGGTTACCCCCAACTCATATGTGGATGTATTTTACAGCACTTTAAAGCACTATACAAATGCCAAATATTATTAGCTCATGCAAACTCCTTAACCAAAGTTAACCTTGGGATTTTTTTAAAAAAGGATGGGAGTATCAGAATGACAGATCAATTGAGGAGGACTATTCAATCTCCTCTGTAAGAAAAAAGTGCACACCAGGCCTGAGACAATAACTACACAAGTAAAATAGATTTTATATTTTTTAAAAATAACCAAGGCACTGTCTATAAGGAGGTAATGATGGTCGTCTGTGTGAATGGACAACAAGTGAAGGATGAAATGGATATTAACGAAGAGATGATGTGGCTACAGGAGGAAAATATGGACATACTGTATTATTTCCGTGTATAACACGCCCCCGTGCATAAGATGCCCCCTATTTTGGGGGACTCCAAATTAGGAAAATGGGGGGAGAGTACAGTGGTACCTCTGGTTAAGAATTTAATTTGTTCTGGAGGTCCGTTCTTAACCTGAAACTGTTCTTAACCTGAGGTACCACTTTAGCTAATGGGGCCTCCCGCTGCGCGATTTCTGTTCTCATCCTGAAGCAAAGTTTTTAACCCGAGGTACTATTTCTGGGTTAGCGGAGTCTGTAACCTGCAGCATCTGTAACCTGAAGCGTCTGTAACCTGAGGTACCACTGTAGTTGAGCTTTTTAGGGGAAGGATTGCCCATAGTTGTTTAGCGTTTGGGGGGGGGGCGTTGCCAAAAATCGCTCACCCACCTGACCTACACTGCCACTCACGTGCGCATCCCAAAAATCAAACTTGTGCCTTCCTCCTCGCTGGCAGAAGCCGCCAATAACCCGCCAAATTGCCACAGCAACAGCCAATCAACACCAGCCCTTGCCACAGCCACCAATAGCATGCCCAATAGCTGCTGACAATCTCCAGGTCGCGACAACAACCAATCAATCCCACGTCCCCCCAATACACTATCCATGTATAAGACGACCCCCCCCCCTTTTTGACATAATTTTCAAAGAAAAAAGCCTTGTCTTATACACCATAAAGTACGGTATGTTTGCAACAGGAGCAGGAAACCTGATTTTTAAAAAGAAATGGTATTAAATTAAGTAATTTGGTATAATTTGTAAAAAGAAATTGGAAAACTAATAGAAATAATTTGAAAAATAGCTTAAAGCTTTGACCAAAATGGCATCACATAGAAGGGTGGGAGGAAAGAACTGTCATATTCTGGCTTCATTTTTAAGATTATAGCTGTTGTTGTTGTTGTTTACAACGGTGTACAACTTCTCTCTGGCACGCATGAGAATAGGAATAAGCTCACTTTCGCCTGATCTATTTGGAATGTGGAATGCTACAGCAGGCAGCCTTGGCTAATTACAGTCCGTGTTAAATAGTTAAGATAAATGCAATTCTAAAGTAGTAATCCTATGCAAACTTTCGTCTGAACTCAGTGGCAGTAAGCCTACACAGGATCAGGCTTCAAACGAGTCTAGGTCTAAAGTGTAAAAAAGGGATGTGCTTGTTTGAGCCGTTTGATTCAATTAGGTTTTTTTAATCATTTAAAGTCGTACTGCGCTATGTATTTTTCATAGCCCGTCAACTGCTCAGTAATAAGGGTGGTATACAAATGTTAACAAATAAACACAATATTCCCTAATAATAATGTTTGTTGCCTTCATGTATTAAACCCAAACCTGCTGGGGAGCCAAATTATTACAACCGAAACTGAAGCCTTTAGCAAAGGGGTGGGGGAAGTAAATATGCAGTTGGATACCTTGCGCTTGAAAATTTCCAATCCACAGCTGTGCTTAATAGCAAATTAGAATAGCAGATGCTAATAAATTTCCAAACAGCTCATTAATTATTGTAGCCACCTTGGGCCATCACCAGATCCACAATTTGGCCATATGTTTTGCAGGGGGTGCGGGCTTTACACAGCGCAAACAGAAGAAGAAATCAAAGGAAAGGAAATCTAAGAGAATATGGTCTTTTCAGTGCGCCGTGTGGATGATAATATAACAGCGTGGAGGTTGGGATAAACCGCTTGTGTATACAAACTGGTAGGAGATGGAAAGACACTTGCGAGTGAGCAAGTCAGCTGAGGAACAGAGTTTTCCGTTTTCCTTTTGAAAAAAGGAATGCACACAGGGATGTATCTAGAATGTATTTTTGGAATGTTTATACACATATATACAACACACACAGGCACATAACGCTTCACGATCGGTTACCCTGAGAGTGGGAAATGCCAGAAGAAACCATCTGAAGACCAAATACAGAAAGAGAATGTGTATGATAAACTGCATGAATCAGTCGTTTCAAGCAGCCCAGGAAGCAAAGCCCACGGAAGAAAAAGTGGTGCTACATCAAAAACACAAACGAAAACCATTCAAAGAGTTGCTTTTATGGAACAGTTAAAAAGTTAACTGCTGGGACAATACTTTTTGCTCAATGGAAAGCTGCTTCCTGCACTTCTTGGAACTTTGGCTTTCACTGAACACAATGGGGTACCCTGTTTTCCCTTACAATGACCTCGTGAAGTGGGTTAGACTGGGGTCTTCAACTGGTGGGTCATGGTGCGATCAGGTGGGTCACACCAGAAGCAAAACCACCACTCAGATACATGGTAAAAGGTTAAGAAATGGGTCCCCAAATGCATGTTGGGGTTAAAAGTGGGTTGTGGGTCTGAAAAGGTTGAATATATTCGGGTTAGACATTGATAGCGATTACTCAGTAGAGCTGGTTTTCAACATCGTGATACATCACCAGTTAAACATAACAATATACTGATATATCACAGTGTCTGAAATAAGGATGGAGCCATGTAGAGGCATTGGCCCGGCTTCACGGTTTTCCCCACAACATAATTTTTGCCAGCGTCTGCTCTTGTGATTCGCTGCTCCCTGAGACAGACAGCTGAGATGACAGAGTTAACAGAGGTGGCAGGAATCGAGAGAAGCACTGGCTGGCTTCACAGTTTTACCTTGATTGTGATTTTTGCATAGTATGCATGCATGAAGACACATCATGATTCGCACTACACTACCAGGTCAAAAATTATGAAACCGATGTCACAATATGGACTTCAGACTGGTTTTGGACGATACAACGATATATTGCCAAGCCCTGTTACTCAGTGAGCTTCCAGACAAAGAGACAAGCCTGAATACTGGCTTGCTTCTACAGCAGCAGGACCTCTGGTTGTGTGTGCAGTTCTCTCTTGCACTTACAAGATATAGTGTTTCCTGAACAATAATCATTAAGGGGAGGGGTGAAGATGAGTGTGACCAAGGCATACTAAGCCAATAGGCAAGGTTCAGGGAATACCTTGGTGAAAAGAGATGGGAATGTGTGTGTCAGAAGGGTATCTTCTGTCCACACCTGTCAAATGTGAGGTTCGGCAATGCCAAAGAGCAGCAGGTTATTCCATCATCAACTATGGAAATCTGGGCAGTTATATGATGTTGGTTCACTTCATTTTCATATGGCTGGGGTGGGAGGAAAACTGCAATTGTCATAACTGTTATGGCTGATGAAACTTCCTTAAGCAATGAAGGATCTCAGCTGTCAAAATCATTAGTTACCTACTTTGTCCAGCCACAACCAAGATATAATTCTCTTCTCGCTGTGCCCATGTTAACACCCATGTGTTGCCAGTGGGAAAGTCAGTATCCCTTTCTCTCATAATCACATTCTACCCCCCCTCCATACTCTGCCTCCCCCCAAACTTGGTGTAGAATGCTGTCTCACATACACACAAATTGTGTTCCAAGATTAATTCACCCTGACGTTCCTCTTGCCAACATATTTTTCATTTGTAGTTGCATCTCCTACACTTTAGACGCTGAGTGCTTGGGGGGACGGGGATTCACCTCGTCTATGCGTATAATTGCTACAACCCATTCTGACACCTCTTGGGATAATGCAGAGCATCAATTAAAACTACTTATATCTCCGATGCTTCATCCTGTTGAAGGCATTTGTTCCTTTGAGATGTTTCCACACTGAGATTTTTGCTGATGGCAGGAAATCAGTCAGAAGCCCATCTCTGGTGAGTTTGATTATACTGAACCTGGAAGCAAACTTTACACGAGACCCTACAGCAGCCTTCGTCAACCTGGTGCCCTCCGGATGTTTGGAGCTACAACTCCCACCAGTCACAGCCAGCAAACATCTGGAGGGTTGGCGAAGGCTGCCCTAGAGAACTCTCTTCAGCCAGTCAGCAAAACCCATGGCTGAAGTCCAGAAACATCTAGAATGGATCATTAATCAGAGTTTATAGCAAGCCAGATTCTGACAACCCAAGGTTGTGTGTTCTCTATACTATAATTAAAGTTCTGTGGCCAGGTATTCCAAAAGAAGATGTTGTTTCGGCATGCCGTATACATTATGCAAATGAAGCAGATTTACATAATTGTCTTATTTTTGCACAACTGCCTTTTTCCAATTTTTACTATTTTGGGTAATTAATTGGGAGGGGCAAAAAGGAACCGGAGCCCCACTCTCAGCACCTAGAAATCAGCAACCTCTTTAGCTTCAGAGATTCCAGCAGGCATCGCACACAATGTTTTCAAGCATATCTTTGCAGTAATTAAAAACTTGCTGGGGGGGAAATATGAAACCTGAGATTCTTAGGAATCTGGATGCATCTGAACCATTGCAGATGCACTGCTCTGCTTGTATCACTCCTTTTCCATAAATATGCGGTTGCTTCTTTGAAAGAGGATATTGATTGAGGACCCGAATCTGGTCACAAGCTGGCTTCATTTCCTTGAATACTGTAACTCCATAAGTGCTAACATAGAAAAGGCCGGCAGCAAAACTGCCCAACAATTATTATTATTTATTATATACTGCTGTCCATCTGAAGATCTCAGGGCAGTTCACAAGATTAAACATCAATTGCTCATTGGCAGTCTTCATATACATGAACTGATAAAAGTCAGTGCTTTCCACTTTGCAGTCAGAAAGGATAGATACAGGAAAGCACAGGGAAAGTCATGCAAAACCCAAAGATGCTCAATTTAAAATGCCAACCAGCTCAGTGTAACTGCTCAGCAGGCTACTAAAGCAAAGCAAAGTATATCACTGCAAACACACACACACGCATATGCAAACCCCAAAGGCATATTTCAAGCATCACATTGCAGCAGAGCATCTTGTTCAATGCTATTGGGAACTCCTTGTTCTAAACCACCAAGGGGAAAAACCAACTGCCAAATTTCACCAGGGCAATGATGAAGAAATGTTGCAGCAGCTAAAGTCAACTCAGACACGACAAATGTGTATACATAGAGCAGAGCTTTCCAAACTGTGTGTTGCGCGACACGTCAGTGTCTTGGTGTGTCGTGTGAATGCTCTTTTAAGAGGTCAGCTTGCTGGGAAATTACTGCGTCACGAAATGACGCCTGTCTAAAAAGCGTGTCGCCAACATTAAAAGTACACACACACACGTGTGTGTTTCTGTCTCAGTAGATTTTGCCCCATAGTAGCAGGTGCTGGTTTCACTGAAATAAATCGAAGTGCTACTGTACTCTGGCTGTTTGGCAGCTCTCATACACTTCAGCAGAGCTGAGGATAACTTTCTGATGGATTGTGCCCAAAGTAAGCAAAAACTAAAAAAAGGAATGGGAGAAAAACCCAGGTCAAAAGACATCTGCATCAACATTAGCCCAACTCTTTTCAGCCGACGTTGCTGTCAATTACAAAAAAGGGGACAGGGGAAAGATGCTCTGTGAAATGGGGGGGGGGGGTTGTTTAACCCTGAACACCTTGTACTTCTTTTCCTTTTTAATTTTCCTGAGAGCTACACAAAGAAGGAGGAGGCCCCAAGACAAAATGGAGTACAGGAATTTAAAATAAAGAAATATGATTGGGGCCTCCGTTTGGACTTAGACTTGGAAGAGATAGACTTTGTGGAAATACTTCAGCAGCTACCTTTGAATCTTCTTGTCGAAAGAGGACATACTTTGATGGTGAAAGAACTTTTCCCAGATCTGACGACTGCTATAAAGGACTACCAACAGGACAGGCGGAGAGGAACGGAAATAGATTTGAAAGCCTCGGACGTGAGGAACCCAGGCTGAGAACTTCGAATTTGGATTTTTATTGGGAAGGGACAAAAACCGGGGATGGGAGGGAGGGAAGAAGAGACTCTTAAAAACTCTCAAGACTTTTAGGTTTGGTTAAGATGACTCTTAATTAAGATAAAATGAAAATCGATGGAAGAGAACTTAAGTCCAACTTATGAAAATTAATTTTTATTATAAAAAAGGAAACAAGATGAATAAGATTGTTAAGAGGAGAAATATCAACTTGCTGACATAATCTTGAAACTGGGATGCATGAGGGGGGGTGGGGGGAAGTCAGGGAACAAGGTTATGAAATGGGGATTTGCTGATTTTATACATGTTTTTGTCTTTTGTTTTTTGTGTGTATGTTTTGTCTTTATAAAAGCAGAAAACCAAATAAAAATTATATAATAAAAGAGAGCTACACAATGCATCACACCCTTGGCAGGTTTAGAGTGCTTCCAAGGCACTGTGGGATGCTCTCAGCCCCCAAACTGGCCAGCGGCGAAGGTGCGCTATAATGCAATCGCAGCTGCGATATACCCCACATCAGTGTATTATGAATGCGTCCTCCTGGGAATTTGTTCAAGTCGGGTTTGCATTACCACAAGCCTCGGTGCAGAAGAATGTGGGCAAAAGACCTAAGGAATCAAGGATGCCTACCTAACATGGGCCAAACAGTCCCAGATGGTGCTACCATGAGCTTTGCTGGGGCTATAATGAACTGCAGGGTTGAGTCACATGTCTGCAAAAGAGCAAGGAGGAAAAAGGAGGAATGGGTGATCCCATATGCAGCTACAATAGAGCTCTCTGTGTTGTTATCAAGGGCATCTCCTTCAATCCATTCTTAACTGATCTTACGGCCAGCGAGACAAGCACTATTTTCTACTGAAGGAAGAACTGTGGATAGTCTTTCATTGCAGAGGTTGCTCTGCAAACGATCCAGGTCCCAAAGTTAGATAGCATCATACAGGACATGGTGTGTGTGTGTGATGAACAATAAACAAAAAAAACAGGACCACCCATTACAACCAGAAGTGTTCTGAAGTACACTCCTATACACGTCTACTCAAAGTACAGTTCAACGGGGCTTACTCTGTAAGTAACTGTGCATCACATTGCAGCCTAACTCAGCCCATCAAATTTTGCTGATACTTTCTAATTTGGCAAGTGGAAAGTAGAAAGTAAGCCATGCAACCACTGGTTATTGGGTTGTTCTTATTTTTGTTTTGATGGTGTATCTTGCGGTTTTATACAGAATATCACTCAAGAAATCACTCAAGATATCCCTCAAGTAATTAAGGAACAAAAGAAGAAAAGGCACACTAACCTGGGAACTTCCTCTCTGCCCAGAACGTTGGAGGCTATACACCACACCCCCTCAACAGTATTTATAGGAACTCAAACACTGAGATCCTGCTCTGTTCCAGTAACAAGAAGCCGAAAGCACCAGCCTGAAGATGACGAGTGAGACCTCGTCGAAACGTCGCCTAGACACCCCAACTCTTACACGGGAAGACACCCGAAGACACCAAAACCTGCATATATATATATATATATATATGGAGAAGGATGTGCTATAATATGATTAGTGAACCAGCCACCCAGAGTGGATTCAGGCATTAATTTCATTAGTATGGTTCCTTGATGTGTCAGAGTATAGACGGGTCATTAGGTTTGTATGTTTTTCAAACAACCTTAGCCCTCCATATATTTTTAGTTCTTGCCAGTTTTACTGACCTGCTGATAACTGCAAATTAAAAAGTGTCTCCCCGATGTAATACCTGCAATGGTACCTTGAAAATAAACCCTGAAACATGTGCATTCGCCTGCTTGCTTATACATATCTGTCATTTGCTTGACAAAAAGGTGGGGTCGTTTTGTCTTTTATGCCACAAATATCTCTGCCAGATCACCTCAAGATTTATTTATTTTTTACTTACTATGGTGACCAGGCAAGTTATGATATCTGTATATTCAGATTGTTGTTGTAGTTGTTTAGTCATGTCCGACTCTTCGTGACCCCATCGACCAGAGCACGCCAGGCACTCGTGTCTTCAAAAATCCCTGTAGAAACCACCCTCCCCATTTTTGCATGGTTAGTCTGCCATGAGTAAAATTGGCACGGAAATGTGGGCATAATGCAGAGCTAACGTGAGATATCTAAATTGGCAAGGGGCATTGTTTTCACCTGAAACACATTTCATGAGGTAGTTTCATTGACTTGAAAGCAGAAAACGCATGTTGCCTTCTAGGGTAGGTGCAGACTATAATATTGCATAAGTGACCGAACCAATCAGGCTTCGGAAAAACCTCAGGGATTAAGACTGTGTGTTGCTTAAGTAAGATTCTATTAATCAGAAATCTAATAGGAGTCTTTTAATTAAGGCACACTTGCAAAATGTTCTAGTAGTTAGCTCCTTGTTGTTTTGGACTTTTACACACACACATACACACACACACACACACACACACACACAAAATAAATAAATCTATTTTAAATTTTATCTGCTGCTTGCTTCCAATGATCACCTCCAAGTTTTTACATCATGAACAAGTCCTTCTACATTTCTATATAGATCTGTTTACATCTGGTTCACAGTGCTAAATACCTCCTTCTTACAGCAACCCAGTAGGGTTGCCATATTTCAAAAAGTGAAAATCAGGACACAAACATTGTTGAGGGGGAGGAGGCAAAGTTGTGGAGCTTTCTTTGTTTTTAGTTTTTTGTTTAGTTTTTGAGTAATTTCAGGAAATTTGCCAAAATCTACATTTCCAACATGGGTTGCCATTTCCTGGACATTCCAGCGATTTCCACCCAGACGCAATTTGTGACGGCAAAGTCCAGGAAATTCTGGATGTATAACAACCCTACAGCCCAGTAAACACAAGTCTGTATTATCCCAATATAAGACGTATTTAGACTCACTGAAAGCATTAGTATGGCAATACTTTCATACAGTGGTGCCCCGCAAGACGAATGCCTCGCAAGACAGAAAACTCGCTAGACGAAAGAGTTTTCCGTTTTGGAGGTGCTTCGCAAAACGAATCTCCTATGGGCTTGCTTCGCAAGACGAAAATGTCTTGCGAGTTCCTGCTGGTTTCCCCCCCCCCTTTTTCTAAGCTGCTAAGCCGCTTATCAGCTGATCCGATAAGCCGCTAAAAGCCGCTAATAGCGCTAATCCGTCAATGGGCTTCCTTCACAAGATGAAAAAACCGCTAGACGAAGAGAATCACAGAACGGATTCTTTTCGTCTTGCGAGGCACCACTGTATGCGCCTTTCCCAATAAGGTCGTCTGTGGGGACCTCCAGAATTCATTCGTTTCCATAGAATCATAGAGTTGGAAGGTACCCCAAGGGTCATCTAGTCCAACCCTCTGCAATGCTGGAATCTCAACTCAAACATCCAAGGCAGATGGCCATCCAGCTGAGCCCCAGAGCACCTTCATGGGTTGGGCCCGGCTTTGGGGCTAAAACTAAAGAGAGGCTTCTGGACCGGGCCCCCTGCCCCCCCCCCCGGCAGAATTCCATCCATTATATTTTATCTACACAATCAAAATGAATTTCAGGAACCAAAAAGTCCTATTGAAAAAAATGGCTTTTGAGACGTCTGGGCCCCAAAATGGCAACTAGGCATTCCGTTTTGGCCACCGCAACCCTAGTTTAATATTTTCCTTTGGATTATAACCCAGATTTTCTCCAGAGCTTATAAAGCTGATAACTTGCTTCTGTTCTATATAAAACAGCTACTGATAAAAAGAGCCACATTTTCCCTTCTAAGAACAACAAACTTCTGCTTACGCCGCCTCCATCACTGCAAAACCTTGTTCCATATTTGCAACTATTTATACCACACCTCTCATCATCAGAAACTCCAGAGCCTTGACACTTTGGGTTAGGTTGGAAAAGAAATCTGATAATAAATGAGGGCAGAGTAAAATAGTCTTTGAAAAGAGCACAAAAGAAGATCTGAGAGATGTAAAAGTTAAAAAGTATAGAGAATAGAGAGCAATGCAGAGCTGCTGATTTGTAGGAAAATGCAAATCCTAGGAGACCATCACCGGAATCTACAGACTGTAAATTTGAAACCAAACACATGCATACTTTTTCACACAATTCACAAGACAATTAACCTGTGCAATATAATTGCAATGGGAAACTGTGAATGTGAACAGAAGAGATGGTAAAGAGGTTCCTAAGGTGACTATCAGCCAGAATGCTCAGGGACCACCATCTCATTATTTAGGTGTTCCCAGACATGTATTATCAACTAAATGAAGAAGAAGAAGAAGAAGAAGAAGAAGAAGAAGAAGAAGAAGAAGAAGAAGAAGACACTTCCATAATTGTCACCCATTTTTCTCAGATCATGATCAAGTTGCAAGAAGGGAGATACCAACCAAAGGTCAGGAAGAGCTTTCAGACAGTTAAGAGCCGGTTCAACAGTGGAAAGGTCTCCCTCGGGATGTGATGGGCTCTCCTTCAGTGGAGGTTTTTAAGTAGAGGTTAAATCCATGTCCATCTGTCATGGATACTTTAAGTTGAAATTCCTGGACTCAACCCTCAGGGTCCCTTCCAACTCTATAATTCTATGATAATGAGCAGGGGTCAGCAAACTTTTTCAGCAGGGGGCCAGTCCACTGTCCCTCAGACCTTGTGGGGGGGGCGGACTATATTTTTTGGGGGGGAAGAATTTCTATGCCCCACCAATAACCC
Source organism: Podarcis liolepis (assembly GCF_965112155.1). Lineage (NCBI taxonomy): Eukaryota > Metazoa > Chordata > Lepidosauria > Squamata > Lacertidae > Podarcis > Podarcis liolepis. Next base: position 31,107,703 of record NC_139571.1, read on the forward strand.
AGAAATGCATTTTAAATAAAAACACGCATTCTACTCATGTAAAAACACCAGGCGGGCCCACCAATAACCCAGAGATGCATTTAAAATAAAAGGACACATTCTACTCATGTAAAAACACGCCGATTCCCGGACCATCCACGGGCTGGATTGAGAAGGCTATTGGGCCGGATCCGGCCCTCAGGCCTTAGTTTGCCTACCCATGATAATGAGGAATAGGATCACAGGCCAGATATCAGAGGGGAAGTTCCTCACCACCAAGCCCAGAACTGACAGTTACCACTCATGACCCATCAAATTAATGGGAGATCCTCCAATTGTGTTTTATGGTCTGTCCGATGATTGACAACACACCCACACCCACACACACACACACACACACACACCAGGCATTTCCTGGTTTCTTGAGCTTCTTTTGGGTCTCCATTTATGGTTGACAGGCTCTACTCAGCTTGGAAGATGCAAATTCTTCCTTGTAGGGGGGAAAAAACCCCTGCTGTCTGACACTATGAAGGAAAATACATCAACAGTGGTTAGGGCAATGGCTTCTCAGAACAGGACGAGTTGTTCTCGCTCTCGCACACACAGAGCAGCCAACAAGTCAGAAAAGCCTAAATTCTGTCCAGGCAAATGAAGCTATTAAGTATCTGAAACTTGACTTCCTATATAGTCAAACTTTTTTTTCCCTCCTGCTGAAGGCAGCAAACATACCATCTGGCCAAGACAGCAGACAAAAGGGCCAGCTATTATGCCTTGTTGCATGCTTCTCCTCTTCGTTTCAAACAAAGCATTTCCTGGACCCCCCCTCCCCCCCATCTCTAAAAGCCAAATCATTTGGGCCAGGAGCCAGATATTGCACTTTATAGTGTGTTAGTACTACTGAACTTTGTTCGCATGCCCTTTCCTCTTTGGGGAAAGCCTTCCAATTTGCTTTTCTGAAACTGAGCAGCTGTCCGTATGGGCGAGTATGGGGGGGGGGATTAAAGTGGAGATCGCCTTTCTAGAAGCACAAAGCAGGAACCCTGAAGGCCTGCAGTAATTCAAACCAGAAACCCACACCTCTGAGGCATTCTTAAATAATATTCGTGTAATCATTTTCACTTCATACTTTGGAGGTACAACGTGATGAACAGAGAGGTCTTCTTCAACAATCCCTTAAAGAAAATCCACCAAAAAAAACCCCAATTCTAGTTCCAAATGTAAGTAACTATAAAACCTTTAAAAGACATTTGAAGGCAGCCCTGTATAGGGAAGGTTTTAAAAATGTGTGATGTTTTATTATGTTTCTATATATGTTGGAAATCACCCAGAATGGCTGGGGCAACTCAGTCAGATAGATAGATAGATAGATAGATAGATAGATAGATAGATAGATAACAAATGATAATCGGAGAAATACTGGAGGGTATGTGAAAACAAATTCCTGCACAGAAAATGTGCTCAGAGTTCCCTAAATTCTATGAGCATGTCCCTCTGCCACCTCACTTGAGACACTATTCCACACCCCTTTCTGACTAGCAGATCTCGGGGTCATAGCAGAAAACGAAAGCAGGTCCCACAACACTGACGGCCATTCGCCTTCAAAAGCTGAAACCAGAAATGTCGCGAGTAAAATATCTTATAATAATTTCAAAACAGCCTCCAAGAATAATAATAAAAGAACCCTATTTTCTCTCCAGCAAGACTGACAACAATAAAGGAGAGTGCAGAGCTTCCCTTGCGAGCTTGATCCATAACAGAGGGGCCAGCACCAAGAGTACCCTGCCCTGTGCACTCACTACTCTAATTGAGGGCACACGGGTCAAGCTATCATCCCCCAGTCAGAGTGCTCAGGGAAGATTATGATGTTCTCCACCTCCTCTCAGCATAATGGATACTTCATATGAAAGCAATTGCTCTCACTTATGTGTAACCTCATGGCGGCCAGGATTAATCCCCTTATAAATCAAAGTTACTAGATTTGGTACAGGCTGAAGGATCTGTGGAAGACACATTCCCCAAGAGAATGAGGATGTTAGCATTGAGGGTGGGGTGGGTAGATGTGACTTGAAAATATCCAAAGTAAAAAGGTACACTTCCCAATTTGAATAACGTGAGAGCTCACGCATATAAAGGAAAGACTTGCCCTCCGCCATGCACACCTTAATTAAAAGCCAAATTAGATCAGTGCGATGTGCTGTACATGGATCCATCTTGGAAGTCTTGTCTGGAAACTCCAGTTGTCTCAAAATGCAGCAGTGAGGCTGCTGATTGGTACCAGAGAGCACAACTTGCCAACCTGCCAATTTGTTTCTGGGCACAATTCTAGGTGCTGGTTTGGATCCACAAAATCGTAAATGAGTTGGGTTGCCTGCTCCCATACAAACCTGTCTTAACTATCAAGATCTCTTCTGAGATTGCACTAGAGATCAGCCACAGCATCTCACCTCTGGAAACGCAACAGGAAAACGTTGTTTATTATTATTATCGTCATCATCATAACCGCTGGTTTTTAATGCACCTTGATTTGAATGACAAATTATTTTTATCTACTGTTTTAAAATTTGTTTTACATTGTAAATTTATTACTAGCCCACTAACCGTCCCCCCAACACACTTGTATTAGTCATTTGAGACCACATTTCTAAAAAAAATAAAAAAATGTTTAGGGTACTCTCATTTTGACTCAATAAAATCACCATTTTATAGTTCAAATTGGGGGGGAGGATATAGTAAATGGACAAAAGTACAGATTCATAAAATGTTTAGGGGTATGCATACCCCTGCACCCCCCCCCAAAAGCACTGTGGGTGTGTGGGTGGATATATATATATATATATGCGCGCTTATTTGACTGTGTGGGTAGGATTCTAACTTGCTATTCACTCACCTAACTGCGGAGTCCAAAGAGAATTTCAGCTTTGGGAGATAAAAGCTATCACCCAGAGAAACACTGGTACAAAACATTTTGTTGGATGGAAAGGAACCATGAATGCCTCTATATGGACTTACTGTAATAGTTTTCTTCCAAATAAAGCAACCCTGGTGTATAAAGTTCTTATCATTTCCAAAAAAAAACCTACAGTATCTTTCAAAATATTCCAGCAATGATGACTTCAGATCTATGACAGATTTGACTTTCCTTGTTGTTATCTCAATCGTGTTTAGAGCATACTCTATATTAGAGTGCATTCCAGGAAACGTAACAGCAGAAATAGGTCAACCATTAACCAAATGAAACGGGTTGCTGCTCTACAGATGATGCCCTTCGAAAAGTTGCTTCACAGGCTAGCTCTTTAGAATGCATCCCTCATCATGGCTGAAGTTCATGGCTTCCATGGATTTTCTTTAATGCTGCTTGGGTTCATCTGAAGTTACAAGACTTCCAGGACATCCCAGCTTAAAACAGCAAGGTCAGAAGATAGGAGAGACAAGACTCCTCCACATCAGAGCAATACAAAAGAACAGCCAGTTCATCAATCTCATCCCCACGGTTCCCTGTGGTTTAATATGCATGGGGAGATGGTGAACATGGTTTTCCCAATTTCATCTTTAAAATATTCAGTCGATTCTTTTTTTGTTATTTTTCAGACATCATTTGTGGGATGAAGCTTGTTAGTTTCCATTATCACCTCTCAAAAGTGTGGGGGACGGGACCCAAACTCCAATAATTATCTTTATCTTTGATAGGTTCCTATATTCAGGGTCTGGAGTGGGGAAAGTTGCCATCAAAAGCTCTACATTTATACCACACCTGGGTGTCTTTGGAATAATTTGTTATCCCTTCTCCTTCCCTTTGCATTCCAGGGATCACTGGTAAACTGTCTTATAATAAGAGGTGTTTATTTCTTACTCCTGTTTTACCACAAAGAATACATCTCAAGACTTCATTGCTCATTCTGAAACCAAACTTAACCCCCACCAGATTCCAAAATTTAATTTTAAACTGTCAGAAGAATTAAATATTTTTTAAAAGAGTGGGAAGACATTGGTCTACAAAGTTCAGAGCTGGCATGGCCTCTGAATGCCAGTCAGTGGAGAATAACATTTAGGGAACAACGCACAACATTGTTATTTTTTATTTGCACTTTTTTCCATCTCTCTTTTTCTACTTGATTTCCTATAACTGAAATTCTTTCAATGAAATATTATTCATAATAATATAACATCCAGGGAGATCCATTCTTCTGCTTTCAGACTTCTCTGAAGTATCTTGGTTGGCCACTTTGGGGAACAAGATAATGGACTAGATAGGCCTTTGGTCTTCTCCTGCAACAGGGCTCTTCTTTAGGGTATTAATATTTTCTATTTCAGGCTGAGTGTCCTGGGTCAGAACTGAAATGTATCTCAGGTGATACATTAGTCTCCTACTAAATAACTATTAAGCACGAACGCAGAAGTTATAGAACCACTGCCCAGACCAATGGGCAAAACACATGCATACCACGTCTAATATAAATCAAATATGAAAGACAGAAAGAGAGCTAGACTTGATGAAGAGAAGAGTGTAAAGGCTGAGAGCAAAAATCTATTGCTGAAGCTAAGCAAGTTTAGGTTTTTATGACTTATAATGTCAATGGTGCCCAGCAGAGAGGTGCTGGAACTGGGTTCCAGCGAGTTCCAGCTGGGGGGGAAGCCCTGGGGATAATAATATTTGTCTATTTTATAGTGTGAATGCATTGATTACTGAGATTTAGAAAATTTGTGTTATTTTTTGGTGCGATATAAATGTATATACCGAACAAACACAAGCAGAAAAACACAAACACAACTGGTAAAATGTCATGGGGGGGGGGGGGACACGACCCTAATATTAGCATAAAGAACAAGTAGGACTAGTAAAATATAGTCAAGAGTACTAAAAACCACCATATGCCTGGGAAAACATAAATAAATGGCTTAACTTGACGACCCCCCCAAAAAAAAAAATTGCAGTGCAGCCATCTCTGGGGAGGGGATTTCACAAACATGGCACCCCCTAGAAAAGCCCCTTTCCCCTGTTACCATCCACATCACCTCACCCAGCAGGGGAAACTGTAGCCATGACCCTTAATGGTCAGTTTGACTTTATCAACAGGTTGGCTACCACCTCCTTGGTCAGTTAAACCACCCATTCACAGCAGCTCCATCTATTCTTATCTGAGCTTCAGTTTATTAGCTCTCATCCAACCCATTGTTGACTCCACATACCCATTCACCACCACCATTGCAACATCCATATCAGTTAAAATTAAGAAATCAAGTTGGTGTCATCGGCACTATCAATGGCACCGCACTCCAAATGGCTCGCCCAAACATCCCCAGTGGTTTCATGTAGATGTTAAGTAACAAGTGGGAGCAGAACAGGATTCTGTGGCTCCAACAGCATGGGGTCCAGCGGTAGCAGAAGTCCCCGCGACCCATTTTCAGCATTCAGTCTGTCATGAAATGAAACCACAGCTGACTCCCACCTGAGAGATAGGGTCCAAGAGGTTATTAAAAGCTGCTGAAAGGTCCAAGGTGATCATTAGGGTCACATTCCCCTTGTCTCCTTTCCTCCAAGTCTATCATGGTTTCAGCACTAAACTCAGTTCATATCATCCACGTAATCCAAAAGTGTCTGGAGCTGATCCGCAACCACCCACTCAAGTACCGTGTTCAAAAAGGGAATGTTTACAAATGGCTGGTGCCTGAGACAATTCTCAAGTCCAACGAAGACATTTTAGGAGCAGCCTAACATTCCTCCAGATGGTTTGGGTCACACACTCTCTCAGTAACACATCTCCTGGATTCAACCAGTACAAGCCAAGAAAGGCAAGAATTGAACAATCAGATGGTCAATATCCAAGCAACAGCCAAAATAAGGTCTTCTGGTCCCATTTGTGCTGCATCTAAACACTTGTGACTCATTTTGAATACCCTAAAAGGTATAACTATGATGATATTTGTTTTTATTATGCTATTAATTATATATTGTTCTCCCTCTGTTGCTTCATATTTTGGGGGGGGTTGAAACAGGGCGACTAATAACATTATTAAGGAGACTGGTGACCTTAGAAAGATTTCCTAGCCTACCTCCCTCTTTATGCTGTTCATTAGCTCTCGAAAAAGAAGTGGCCATTCATCTGCTACATAAGGGGAGTTAATACAGAATAGAGTTGAAAGTCATAAGGGACCCATTAGTAGTATCACTTTGCTTAGGGACTGTGGGTATATTAGTCCTCAGCAAGAGGAAGGAGGAAAAGACCCAGAGAAGTTGTTATCTTCCTGAAAAACGGGAAAGCACAACGTTTTACTACATTTGTCCCTACTGGCATGATGCGCCCATAAATAGCTCAAGGTACAGAAGCTTCGGCAAGTGGAGAGAGAGAGAAACACGGTGATAATGTCTGCTGTTGTGCTGCCCTAAAGCCAAAGTGACTCGCAAGGCATGTGACTAAAATGGAATGTATGAGGATATTAATCTTAAGTCTTATGATGACTGCAAAACAATGGACACTGGGTCCTTATGTGAAGATTGTTACTTCCTTTTGGCCAACATGTCCTATTAGCTAATTGATATCTTCCCCAGCCACCCTTAGTCATTAATAATTAGCTAATTAGCTAAATTTACAAGCTCTTTGCAGTCATGGGAAGCATATCCACAGTAAAGCCACAACTCTTTATGTGTCTTCCCTCCATGAAGGGATGCACACATGGGACTTCTCTCATTCTGTCCTCCAGTAACCCTGTAAGGTACATTAGGCAGACAAAGTGAACGGCTATATGATGACCCAGTGAATTTCATGGCCAAGTAAGTGGCCAATGGGACCCATGTTCTTTATCTCTAAAACCCAACACTTGATCCACACCACATGTCAGTAGTTGAGCCTGCAGAAGATTCTGATCCTGGAACCTGAAGTATGCTAGGCAGCCTATATTACCACTACCCTTTAAGCTCAGCCCAGAGGAAACTACTTAGAAAACCAGTCAGACTTTTAAATAAGTCTCTTGAAAAACAATAGACCAGAACAGTTCACATGGCAAGGCCCAACACCTACAAAACTTTTCAAATCAAAACTTGCTATCTAGGCGAAATCAAAACTTGCTATCTATCTGGCGAAGGGGACAACTCAATTGCTATTGCTCCTTGTTCTTGCCCAGGATCTACCACACCACACCCAGCTTGGGTTCATTCCTAGTCAGTGTTCGAAATGAGCAAAGCACATTTTGCACCTAGCTATCGGCCAAGATGGTGCCTGACATCTCCTCCATCTGGAGAGACATGCCTGGGGATCATTAGATCTGGACTCTGTTTTTACACATTAATACCACGTCCTGTAGAATTCTATCCCATACACACACACACACACACACACACACACACACACACACTGTACTATCAGAATGAATTTCTGGAACCAAAATGCTTTTTCGGTGCAGCCTGAGCAGGAGCAGTCAACTTTAAGAAAAAGTGGTAGGAATAGACCACTATAGATATGGACTCTCCCTGGATCAAGTGACTTTTCTTCTTTAAGTTCCCAAAGCTCTTAACCTGGCTCAAGGGTATCATCTGAACTAGCCAGATGTTTAACTGAGAATCAATCACAGTCAGTTCACCATTTGAAAAATATGACTTCAGAGCCATCTTACCCAAAAATGGCAATTAGACATTCTGTTTGGCACCATTTGGCACCTTGCTTATATATCTGAGTTTCTAACACTGTTCCTACTCCCAGACATGTGCCAGGAACCATATTTACTAGCACTATGGTCAATGGGAAATCAAAGTGTTACTCAATTGGTCTTTGTCAAAGAAACTCTGCTTTGCATATTGCCATCATGGATAGAAAGATGAAACAACAGTCACATAAAGTGGACTGTCTTTCAATATTATCCTTTCAATTCCCCAGCAACCTGTTTCAGCCAGTTTCCAGCAGTTCTCCAGAATATCTGCAAGGCAAGAGTTGAGCCCCATCCATCAGAAGTTGGCCTCTACTACTAACTTCTCCTGCCAAGCCCTGCATCGATGAATGGAAGTAACCCAACTGGCCTTGAGCTACTCATTTCAATGGTTCCAGTTACAGATAGGTAGCCATGTTGGTCTGCCATAGTCAAAATAAAAAAATTCCTTCCAGTAGCACCTTAAAGACCAACTAAGTTAGTTCTTGGTATAAGCTTTCGTGTGCATGCACACTTGATATCTGAAGAAGTGTGCATGCACACGAAAGCTCATACCAAGAACTAACTTAGTTGGTCTTTAAGGTGCTACTGGAAGGAATTTTTTATTTTCATTTCAATGGGTCTCTGCACAGAAGATCCTGGTGATCTGCGCCCACAGACTGCAATTCCCAATCAGCCAATAACACAGAGAAGGGTAAACATGAGCAATGTATTTAGAAGCCTATCTGAATGGAGAATTAAAAGAAATCAACACTTATTAAAAGCATTTCTATGGTATAAAGAACTGGAGAGGAATGCAGGTAGAAAAAAAGAGGGACTGTGTTAGCTCTTCACTATGCAGTGAAGCTACCTTTTAATGAGAAAGCCTGAAACACAAGATTAGTGAGTTGCACCCATCCCCAACGGCTAACTTCAGCTTCATTCAGTGTGAGAATCTGGACGTGAATGTAAACGAAGGTGCCCACTCTTGCAATGTCATTGGCACCAATGTAGGAAGAGTTTGTGTGAGGTGACCAGCCACCAATCTCACTGTAACTAAATGTAAACCTTGAACAGTCAAGCATAGATTAGATAAAAGCGCACGTCCTAACTCACTTTAAAAAAAAACACCTTCTTGCAGAAACTAGTGGAAAGTGAACAAGATAAGGTTCCAGCTACACAACTCTTGTTTCATGTGTACCTTCCCATCGCATGTGCTTCAGGGAAATGCAGATTACACCTCACGACTAAGGCCTCATTTGAATCGAGTCACGCCATTAAAATAACATCTAAGAAAGGTTTCTATTTGCAGGCTACAAATCCTGCTGATTAGGCAACAGAAAATCAAGAAGGATGTTCTGTACTCATAACTGAGTAAAACACTGGAATGCTTCAAGCTGTAGCTGTATTTATTATTATTATTATTAGCCAATTTTCAAATGCACTTGACAGAGAAACCAACAGCCATACAGGTCACTAAATTCTGACCTTGCAGATCTCCCCATGAGCATTTGGGAATTTCCTTTATGAGAGGTCCTCTAACATGTGCCGCTTGTTGTTTTTTCTTCCAGGGTTTCTCTTAATTGCCAACACAAAACCTACCGGTGGCACTGCTAATTAAACGGCATGGTTTTATATAGAAGGAAGAAAAAGGCCACCTAATCTATAGGACCTTCCTGTTTAAGAGACAACCATGATAGCGTTCTACTGTTACGTAGCAATTACATAATTGCATGGTCTATCCCGTATCATTTGCAGTATTCTGTACCCTTCTCCACTTAACAGCTACAGCACAATGTTCTCAGATGATTGCGGCTACTGAACAAAACAGCCTCTGCGCTGGAGACAAAGGGATCTCTGCATGTGACAATGGAGCTTCATCAGAAGCTTAGGACTTTTCACATGACTGAATGCTTCCTTTTCTCCAGATCTGTGAAACCCTCCCCTTCCCAGCCCTCGTTATACAATGCTTTTGGAATATCCTTCAATCGCTTCAGGAGAAATTAAAAGGCAGGTTTGTGGGGGGAGAGGGGAGGGGGGGTTGAAGCCAAGAAATCCTGCTGGGTTGAACTTTTCAGATGACAACACACAAAGGTGCTGCTTTATTGCAGAATGGGAAGGCTGCAGTATAAAGGACAAGATGTGGAGCGTTGAGGGGCGGTGGGGGAGAGAGAGGGAAATCTATTTAGACTTCCTGCACTGGCATGAAATGGCTGCTTCTCTTCTTAGTGCCAGCTCCAATGCTTCATGTTGACATTACACATCCTGTGCTGTAGATCCACCCCCATGCTGCTGCTTGCCCAACAGAATTATCTCCTGCGTCACAGCAGTGGCAACAGATCTGCTGGCTCTGCAGATCCGAGAGGCACCATTTCAAAGCTCTCTTAATGCAAGCAGCAACTGGACACACATTTACCAGATACTCTAGTCTGGGTGAGTCTGTGGGCCACTCTTAGCAAAACATTACTCGGCCTAACCTTCTGCTATCCAGATGGTCTCGCTTCCCTCTTGGGATCAGACCCATTAAACTTTATTTCATTACAGCCAAAAAATAAAACTACACACCCAGCCACAACCTCTGGTCCTAACACAGGAGTCGTGTGCAGCAGTGCGCCTGGTGTGTCTCCAACAGGGCTGCTGAGATGACCATGATCTGAAGAATAATTGGAAACCATAATTCACACACACCAACAGAGAACAGAAATCTTCTGGAGAGAGGGAGGGGAACTGAAATGATCTGCCGGTTTAGGTACTCTGAAAACATAAACAGCATAGATGCCTACTTGTATTCTGAACAATCACATAGTTCTCCCTTCATAAGGTCCCGGTTGCATTTCCCCCTTCATTGATTCATTCAGTTATTTTAATTGCCGACTGCAGCAATAGTCCTTAAATTCAAAACGACGTGTTTACAAAGGACCTTTGTGGTATTCCCTTGCTAGTAGACTCATCAATATAAACAAGGGTGATGAAAGAAGAGAAGCTGGTTGAGTATGGATGAAGGAAGGAGAGAAAATGAGCCATCTTATGGTACCCTCACTGCTGTAATGAGCATCAACTCCCATCAGCTACATTAAGTTCAACCAAAAACTCATGCTCTCCAACCAATCACCTACATTAAAATGAAATCACCAAGCATAGTCCTCCATCCTCCCCCACTCAAAAAATTACAGTATCTGGATATACTTCTGCACAAAGATCAGAACATGAAACTCTAGGCGTTCATCTGTACTACATACTTATTTCAGGTTTATTTTTATTCCACAGCTTCCCCAATGAGTAGGGGATCGAAGATTTGAAGTTTGAATTATTTATTTATATTAGATGACTGGTATAAGTCAATGAAAGTACCATACCTGGAGGAGTTAGGCAAAAATCCAGAACTAAACTCATGTTCCATTAGATTCCAGTGATCTCCATACAGGCTCCCTCAAGATCTAGTCATTATTTTCTTCCTACTGCCACTATGCTAAGATAGCTGGACTTAACAAAAGTTTCGTAAATCTAGATTTATGCTCTTCCACGCTGATGCCAAAAGGAAACAGGAAGTAAATTACCAAATAAAACAAAGCGCTAAGCCACTGGAAACTGCAACCCACGCTAGCAACCGTAGATCCCATGTTTAATTTGAGGCGGGGCTTCTGTTGGGAATGGGAATTCACACTACTTCCAGTACAGGCCAGTTCACTAAGGAGACTCCATAACGCCTCTCTTTTGTCTCCCTTACTGTTGAAAAACGTGCTTCACAAGCTTCCTCGCGTCTGGGACTTTTCTTTCTCCCGCTTTTAATTTTGTTACTCTGCAAAGCACTATGCCCATTGGTGGAGCTACACAAATGACGAGGATGCCAAAATATGCAAACTGCCTTTCCCCATCATCAAATTACTTCACTGGAGACAATAAGCAGCCTGTTGCGCATTTTTTAAAACTGCCGTAAGGCATTGTAGACTTTACCTTTGTCTGTCTTTCTTTCCTGAAGAGTTGGAATTTGCCTTTACAAACCCTTGATCAAGATGTTATATCTCATCTTCAAAACCTGAAGCGTGTGCACACACATACACACACGCACACACCACACAGAGGCAACCCATGTCTGTATATGGTAACAGAACCTCCAAAGTACCATTGCATGATCTGAAACATCATCCACCATGCTAAAAATAGTCAACCCACCCCTTGAAGTCTCAAGAGACCATCTGATATTGCAGTATAGCATTAGCAAAGCTAAGTAGACATGAACGCTTAAAATAAACATCTCCACGGTGAAGACCAGAAGGCTGTCACACCCTTATTTTGCCCTCTGTGAAGTGGCTTGAGAGCTATACCTGAAGGAACATCCAGAAAGCTATTTTAGCTCGAGAACAGCAACGGCCCAACTTCTTTTTTTATAATATGCGGTAGAGATTAAGAACAACTAGGGTAGGGTTGTCATATTTTTCTTAAGACATGGGCTACTGGCTTCTGAGAGTTAAATGAGAGAAGGTTTACAGCCACTGTTGAAATGAGATACCACGGATGTTCCTACTGAGATTCCATTTGCTCAAGGGAATTTTTTTCTCCCGTTCTCAGAGTTACTATTAACACAGGGTCAACTTGACGAAGCTGGTTGGGCAGCCATATCCAGGGAAGAAGATATTTCTTTTTTAAAAAAAAATCAAAAGCTTCTTTTAAGTTTTGGAATTCAATTGTGAAGATGATGGGTGACTTTAGGGTGACTTTAAGGAGGGGTAGAAACATTCATGGAGGACAAGGTATCAGTGGCTAGTAAGCTATGACTGCTATATAGAATTTCCATATGCAGAGGAAGTATCTCTTTACATAGCTGATGGGACAAGCAGAGGCAGATGTAGTCCATCACCTCCATGCTCAGCTTATTAAGCTTCCCGAGGAATCTAGCTGTCTATGAGTATCATCCCTACTATTCTTATTAATTCTGCTCAAACTGTGCAGCTGTCTCTCTGTGTGTAGAATAAAGCCAGCTTCAAGCCATGGTTCAATATCCTGGCTTGTTCCGCCGCTGGCAAGTATAGTGTCCTTGCTTGGACTACATGGAAAACTATGCTTAATTAGGGACTTTTGGTTTGATTGCTCACACCACAAACAAAGGAGAAAAGGGACTGACTGTAAGAGTTGGAAAATGGTTCATTTTTGTCTTGGCTTAATAAACCTAGATGGGATCATCCAAAACCACGCCTCTGGTTAAGGAAAACAAACCGTGGTTAAAGGTTATGTCTGCACAAGGTCACTGAGTTAAAACATGTTTTTCTATTTAGGAGCAAAAAAAATCAGTTGGGGCGGGAGGAAATCACGCTTTTGAGATAAAACAATAAGTCATGTCATGTATTATTGCACAAAGCTACAAATATTATGACTGTCAACCGAACAGCATAGGCAACTAGCTACGGCAATTTTAAGTCTCGCTGGCTTCAAAGGGAGCAGTGCTGCACTTTATTCTCCCACAGAAATCAATGTGACTTAAAGACTATGAGACTATTGCTTTTCCCATCTCACTGAGAAGCAATGCCCTGCTTTTTCACTGCTGGGCTCTGCTTCTGAAAAAGTTCAGAGACACAAGTCGTCAAGTCAAGGATCTCTTCCTCGTCGTCATTCCCAAGTGTAAATAAGGACCCAAATAAAAAGTCATTAAATTGCTCAGCAATTTAAGATCCAGGGTTGATTCTAGCCAAGTCATCATCATAGCATGATGACTGACATTAACAGACGTACGTTGGCCATGTACACTGATGTCAGTGTGACTACTCCAAGTATTACTTAGTTGGGTGGCTACAATCCATTATTTGGTAGTACGCTGTATGTTCAAATGTTTTAGATCATGCTCTTAGATAGTATAAAGGCTCTATTTAGTTGCAAAGCAGTATGTTTTAATTCTTCAGAAGAGACTGGGATTATAAAATGAGTGGGAACTCTTTAGGAGTTTGTATACTGCTTGTTCATTAAAAACCTTTAAGTGGTTTCCAGAGAATAAAATGATAAGTTCCAGAGTTAATGATAAGTTAACCTAATAAATTTCAAAATCTAAATCAAATCAGTTGTTAAAATATACATTAAAATATAAAATTACGTATTAAAATACATATCAACTTTACATATCTGGGTAGGCTCCCTTAAAAAAAAAAAAAAAACCTTTTAGCAAGCACCGAATACAACCCAGTGAAGATAGACCAAACACTATGCAATACTTATAAAACTTAAATCGGTTATTTGACATTGACTTTAATCAATGTCTCCCCAAATCAACCTGCTACTCTAGTGTTCAAGCTCTGAATGGCATTCTTTACAAAATCCAAGCTTATTATTTCAGATATGGTCCCATTCTATACAAAAGTGTAAGAGGCAATAAAATCCTATTCATGTTTCGTCCTACTGTCCTCAGTGGGGTTGACTCCCCTGTCGGCATGCCTAGGATTTCTGCCTAAGAGATCTTAAAAACTCTCTTTCTAAACCATGGAGTCAATAAGCATCATCAAAATAAACAGCAAGTGGGAGAAAACCATTTTCAATAGTGGCTTTAAAAAGGAGGAAACCAGCAGCATGCTTTGCCATTAATCAAAATCGTGAAAATCTTGTTTGTCTGAATCCATTATGGCCCAATCCAATGGAACTGTGGAATATTTGGTTCAAATCAGTGTTCAGCGATGAATTCTGACCTAGTACCCCTGAATTAGGTATTACTTTCTGAACCTTGTTTTCCCTCCTATTAAATACAGAAATAACCAACACGAATGATTTTGCAAGAAAGATAGCATTTTCATTGCTGTAGAAACAAAACCTATCTTGCTCTGAACAGCCTGCCCACTGAGGAAGTCAACTGAGCACTCTTCCCTATACAGTGGTGCCTCGCAAAACGAAATTAATTCGTTCCGTGAGCTTTTTCGTCTAGCGAATTTCTTGTCTTGCAAAGCACGGTGTCGGAGAAGTTTTGGAAAAGCTTCAAAAATCACCAAAAACCTCAAAAAAGGCTACCACACCGCGTTCTATGAGTTGCTCCTCGAAGTCAAGTCGCAACTGTATTAACGGTGTTAATAAAAAGGAAACAAACTTGCAAAAAACGCAAGACGTTTTCGTCTTGCGAATCAAGCCCATAGGGAAATTCGTCTTGCGAAGCAGCTCAAAAACCGCAAAACCCTTTCGTCTAGCGAGTTTTTCGCCTTGTGAGGCATTCGTCTTGCGGGGCACCACTGTACTGAGCAAGCCCTCTTCCCTATACTGTACCTCCAAAAGAATACACAGCAATACAAGGAAAGAGAAATAAAAATCTGGAATGCCAATCTCTTGGGCATGTTAGTAGGCAGGTATATATTATTCCTGAAGTAACAAATCCATTATCTCCACAACCAAGAATATGTAACCACAAGACTACATGTTCTTCCAAGAAGAGGCACAAGACATTATTTCACAAATTACCACACAGTGGGAAAAGATAACCTGATTGATTGCACCAATTTTCACCAAACTGGTTATGAGTTTCTGTATTTAAAACACTTGGGATGGAAATCTCGATGGGAGGAGATCGAAGTATGGAGTGCTTTGTCTGCATGTCTACATTGGTTTTATGCATAGAGAAAAGACATTTAACCTACTGAGAGCAGCTATATGCTAAAGTACCAGGCTTGGATCCAGACTTGCTCTTCCACAAACAGAAGGGTTCCTTCTCTTCACAGAATCATAGAGTTGGAAGGGACCGTAAGGGTCACCCAATCCAACCCCCTCCAATGCAGGAATATGCAGCCGTCCCATACGGAGATTGAAACTGCCACCATGGCATTATCAACACCACGCTCTAACCAACTGAGCTATCCAGAAGAGTCAGAGATCCTGAGCATCATCATCATCACTGGAGGAAGTTGGTGGGGAGGCAAAATTCACCAATCCACCAGTGTAGATATTGCTGGGCCAGATGGACCAATGGTCTGACTCAAGAATAAGGCTGCTTCCTATTTTCCTATGTCCTCTGATCCTCCAGAGTAGCTCTTTGGGGACCACAGGGGCTGTAGGGAGGAGGGATGCAGAGCGAGTCAGCAAAAATCACCTCTCCCCTTCCTCCAATGGTACATCCTGTGGGTGGCATCTCATTCTATCATTGCAACTGAAACCTTTAGATCCGTGTGTGTGTGTGTGTGTGTGTGTGTGTGTGTGTGTGTGTGTGAATGCACACACTCCTCAGGGTCACTAGACAGAACCAGCCTTCTGAATGGCGGCCCCTCCAATGCCAAACTCAGAGGCAAATAGCTATAAATGAACAGCACCCATAGCCATGGAACTGAGCAGAAGGCCATTTTGCACTCTCCAGATCCTTGCAAAAGAGGTCCTCTGGAGGGGGGAGGGGGAGTTGCTAACCAGGGATCAATTGCATTAAAAGTTGAAAATCCTCTTTACCAACTAGTGTTTCCATTTTTGCCAACGCTTCTAGATAAGAGGGAATAGTAGTAGGAAGTTTTATTTTCAATTGAAAACATAACTAGTTATGACACAGTATAACAACGTGAGGCTTAAATTCACATTTTAGCTTCTCCCATAACCTTCAGCCCTCAGTTATAGTTTGAATCTCCCCCCTGCCCTTGCTGGTGGGGCTGTTTTTCTCTTCTTCAGCCACCTGTCCAAAATATCATGGAACCAGACAGTGTTCACAAATGACATCGCTTTCCATTTTTAGTACCTGTTGACCAAAAGAAAGCCAAAGCAGGAACCACAGCCCTTCCCTCACGCTTTGTCATCTGAAGTCTACTGAATGGTGTAGAAGGTGGGTGTTTCTTCTGAAGTCTACTGCCTTTGGGGCTGCGTGCGTCTTTCTACAGAAGAAAAGCTTCGTAAAAGACGGTCCTCTTTTTAGTGTGCCCCATCATTACCTACTCTGCTTCTCCTTCCTCAGCGCAGATACTTCTGTTAGCAGAGAATTTCCACTACACATTGCTTGTGGAATGTCTTAACCTACTTCTGTGCTTGCTCAACAGCTCTGCCTGCTTTCCGCTCCTGTGTGTCTCCTGTTTCCTTTTCCTGACAGTGATCCTTGCATCCTTTGAAAGCCAACCCTGCTGTGGTGACATCAGCTGAGCTTCCACTTTTTAGGCTCTTTCCAACGCATTCCATTAATATGAGCCAAGGGGTGGTTTTAACATCACATATCTTAATTTCCTAGACAGCTTTAGATGCTTCGGGTGTCAGAAGGCTTTACGAGATGTCAGATGGTTTCACAAGAATGTTGTGCCACAGGTCATTCCTTTCCCTTGATAATTACTAAGTAATTAACTGCAATGTAAAGTAGTAAGGAGAGAGGAATAGACAAAAGGCTCAACAGGGTGGAGTATATAGCAACCATCCCCCAAATATTCAAGTCAGGAGTCCTACAGGCCAGTGTAAACCATATTTAAAAAACAACGAAGCCCTCATAATCTGCAAAGAATGATTTGAAGCACATATAGGTTCATAGAATTTTAGAGTTTGAAGGAACCTTGAGGATCATCTAGTCCAGTGGTTTTCAACCAGTGTGCAAAAGGAAACAGTCCAAATTCCCTGACTTTGCCCTGACTATGTAGTGGACTGGTTTTCAACCAGTGTGCTGTGGCACCCTGGGGTGCCTTGAATGAAGGTCAACACTGGCCTCTTTCCCTCTTTCCTTCTCTCCCTCCTCTGATGCCCTCTGGCATCTCTGCCTCCCAAAGGCTTCCACAGCTGTTTATTGCAGCAGCCCTGGCTATAAGCTCTGCAGGTGAATTGTGCCTCTGAGAGGCACCTCTCTTTGGGGCAGGGGCAGCTCAGAGACCAGAGGTGGCAGCAGCGGCTGCCCAGAGGACTCCAAGAAGAGGAGAGGAGGCTGACAGAACACTCCACAAGTGAGGGTGTTCGAAAAAGGGTGAGAGGCTGCCAGCTCTGCAGGCAAGGGGTGACATAACTGGGCTCCTGAGCCCCACAGGGGTGCCAGAGAAAGAATGCAGTTGGTCAAGGGAGCCATGGACTCAACAAGGTTGAAAACCACTGATCTAGGCCAACCCCTCACAATGCTGGAATACACAGCTGTCCCATACGGGGATTGAGCCTGCAACCTTGACGTTATGATGCTCTAACCAACCGAGCTATCTAAAGGGACTTAGCATTATTTAAGGAAACAAGTCTTCTTTGGCCAGCCATGTCCAAAGTCCCTTTTGGGGGCCTAATCCGGTGTAATCCGGCCCTGTGGCAGTTTATTTCCTGGGGTAAAATCCTTAAAAAAAAGCTCAACTCCAATGCTTAGAAAAGCTCAAAAACTTCAGTCCTAAAAAAAGCTCACCAGCTTCAACCTAAAAAAAGGTCAACAACTTCAGCCCTTTACTTCATCAAATCTGGCCCTCTTTGAAAAAAGTTTGGACACCACTGTCTTTGGCTAATGCTGTCCATTTCACCTCCATACCTTGTGATGGCTGGTTCATGGGAGCTGTGAATTAGGAAATCTCTGGTTCAAATCTCATCTCAGCCATTAACTTAAATGGCAACTTGCCTCTCAGCCTGCCTTCCAAGCCCCATTACAATGTGGAGGTAATAATACTAAGGTACATTACAAGGCTGCTGTAGGAATTGTTGAGCTGGTGTATGTGAATCACTCTGAGTAACAGGGCAAAATACAAATGCAAACATCTTTATGATAGCTGTCAAGATATGCCAATGCTTCCAGTGCCTCCACAGTCATTACTCTCAGGAGGCAATTCTACCGAACACTCACTGGTGAAGCTGCATAGAATTAACTGAATGCTTAAAACAATTCACTGTTTACCCAGTCTGCACAAGTTTAACTCCCAGTAAAAATAAATAAATTACCTCACCATACCTTGTCAGTGAATATTGTATCAGCAGCAATGCATTTGACTTCCCCCTAATCAAAAACAATAGCTTTGTTCCTTTGCTAATCACTTGTACATGCCAGCACAAAACAATGTCGCTTTTCAGAACATTTATGACTTCCTCCAGAGGTTTTTCTGTTCTTTCCACCGATGACCAACTTGGGACATCAGAACTCACCAGATCATTTAATAAAAACTTTTCCTGCAACACAATCTGTGCTTTCAACTATTTCTTCAGTCACGTACCCACACACATCTCAAAGCAAGGTTGGGTTGGTTAACCAGAGGAAAAGCAAAGTCAGTAGAAGCAGAATGGTTCCTTTAAATACCAGATAAAAATTTGGCAGCACCTGGCAAAATGCAACTGCTGAAACTAAGGTGAAGTGATTTTGAGTAGTCCCTGGAAGGAAGACCACCTGGAGCCATATATACAGCATGTAGGCTTTAAACAGATAAGCCAGACATTTTTTGAAGACTATTTTTAGGATAGTTATAATACTGGCAATATACTAACACCTTTGGCATGTACATACACCCAGCCAAGCAACTCCAAAGTTACTGATAGTTGCTGTGATTACTGCAGTGAATGGAATTGCTGGAGGGAAAATTGAGAAGGTCTACAAGACCACTGAATGCAACTTGCTCTCAAAACCTCACCTCTCAGGTTGAGTGTCTATGCAATCCTACCCAAGCAGAGAGAAACCAAACCCTTTCACTATTTACTCTACTTAAGCAGGACTCATGCTAGCAAGGGCCAACTGTGTCCTTTCAAGAAAATCAGCATTCCCAACCAGCTCATTTCATGGTTGGCACCACATAGTCCTAAGCCAAGTGCTTGAGTTAATTCAACATTACTCTGGCCATGCAGAAGGAGTTCTTCATGGAAAAGTAGCTCCCTTATGGCTAAGCCAGCACTGAAAGGACCCAAAAATCATGCCAGCCACTCACTTTATGGGAAAGGCAATACTACACAACTGAAAGCAAAGCTGCTCACATCACCAGTGTGAAGGGGTACACACCCAATTTATCACTGGTATTACACCATGTATTTCCTGAGGTCATGCAATTCTTCCTCACCTGAATACCTTTTGTTACTGAGCAGCATTCCAACTGATTTTCTCCTCAAGAACAGTAGGTGGCTAATGAAAGAAAAAGATGAGTGCTGTTTTTGTATTTGGTCCTACATTCAGGCCACGATCAGGCTAAAATTAATTATTACTTTAAGTCCCATTAAGTATAGTAAGACTTGCTGGCCACTTTTGACTTGATTGTGTTGTAGATTCCAACAGGACTTGGTCACAAGTCACTTTCACCCGACTAGGGTCATGCAGTTCAGTTTTACTATCCAGTGATCATGATCTGGGGAGGGGAGTAAAGTATACACTTAATGCAACCTAAATAATCCTCAGGGCTAGCCAGGCTGAGATGAGAGGACTAACAAGTCAGAATTAACCACTGTTACCTATTATCTGTAGAATATTCTAGTGTTAAGAACTTCCTTGCGTAAGCGGTAACTGCATCATGGAGTCATCTGATAGCAATGGCAAGAATGAAAAGCCCCCTTGATTCCAAAGTGTTGCAGGACTCTTGACTATCTCTCTCTCTGCACTCAATGCAACTGTCCAACTACAACCCACCACCACCCACAAGAATGTTCTGCTCTCTCTTAAACTGGCTACACCATGTGGTCTACTTCTTCTTAAAGATAAAGGTAAAGGTAAAGGACCCCTGACAGTTAAGTCCAGTTGAGAACAACTCTGGGGTTGCGGTGCTCATCTCACTTTCCTGGCCAAGGGAGCCAGCATTTGTCCGCAGACAGTTTTTCCGGGTCATGTGGCCAGCATGACTAAGCCGCTTCTGGTGAAACCAGAGCAGCGCACGGAAATGCCGTTTACCTTCCTGCCAGAGCGGTACCTATTTATCTACTTGCACTTTGTGCTTTCAGACTGCTATGTTGGCAGGAGCAGGGACCGAGCAACGGGAGCTCACCCCGTCGCGGGGATTCAAACTGCCAACCTTCCGATCAACAAGCCCTAGGCTCAGTAGTTTAGACCACAGCGCCACCCGCATCCCTCTACTTCTTCTTAATGAGATAGCAAAAAGTGCTGAGCATGGTGGCTAATGACGACAAAGTTGCAAGTTTGATTCCCGTATGGGACAGCTGCATATTCCTGCCTTGCAGGGGGTTGGACTAGATGATCCTCAGGGTCCCTTCCAACTCTAAAATTCTATGATTCTAATTAAAAGAGGAACAACGAACAAGTGACCAAGAGTCACGTCTACCAGCCAGTCTACTCCGCTTGCTGTGGACTGGAGAGCCCTTGATGTGAACAGGCACGGTGCTCTATAAAACTACTAGTTTTTCAGTAGGGAGCCGTTATGTAATTAGCCAAATCCTGTCCTTTGCTATTATTTTAAAAAATAACAATGCTCTAACCACTTGACTAGCCTTTGACATAATGACTGGTCTACCAATCTATCAAGTTTATTACCAGCTCATCCTGCATAGATCCAACTGAAACTGTAAACATCCAGGCGCCTTGGCCCACCATTTTTCCATTTTCAGATTAGAGCACGCAATGCAATTTTTAAAGTCTATTTGTCATAGTGCTACATCAATTGTCACAAAGTTCTCTCATTTCCTAATTCCGTACTCTCTTGAAGGAAAAAAAGGAAGCAGAAGAATGCCACAAAGATGACACCAACAGATGAAGTCAAGAAATAATTCAGATGCATCTCTGAAATTCTGTTCCCTTCAACCAAGATAGTTTAACTTAAGATAATTATCTTCTCTGTGCCTTCCCCCTCCTCTTTCTTCTCTCAGCACTGGCATACAAACCATGCTATTTTAGCTTCTTTCCTGTTCTCCCAGTTCTTCTGGAACATTTTATTTTCAACAGTCAACTCATCTGGAATACTGCCATAGTGAAGTTCATCTATTACAATGTTAACTGTATCTCTCCCAGCAGCATCTATCACCTTTACATTCAAGAATTTATTATCACTGCTCTAAATTTTTATATATATATTTTTTTAAAAAGAAAAACATGGACAGAAAAGACATAAGCCTGCTCTACAGACACTTTCACCCCAACATCTTCACCCAGAATTGCATATTCTTTTCCTGGTTATAAAAAGAAGAGAGATGCTTAACACTTTTAAGATTTCCTAAACTTCAAAAGAAACATCAAATGGTTAGGGGAAGGCATATACAGAGATGATGATGATAGATGGAAGGACATATTTTAAAAAAACCAAAACGGTAGCATTGTGAACTCTTGTTATCAGAAAAGTGCAAGTCTGAAAGGAGGAAAGATCAAAAGTGTTAATGCAACAAACAAACAAAACCTAAGATTTGCCTTCCTCGATCAGATCATAGGCTCAAGGAGCACATCTGTCTGTTCCCAGTAGTATCCAGGCAGATACTGTACAATGGGAACCCATGGAGAAACTTTCTTCCCCATATCTTACCCTGCACCTGATAATCAGAGATGTCTCCCCTTCTGCTATGGATAAGGTTAACTTAGTTAATTAATTTCTTATCCACACTTTACTACAAGGTCCCAAGGCGGGTCACAACAATAAAATATGCCATTATGAAAATAGCCATTCATGGGTCTACGGTCTATAAACTTGCCTAAATCTTCAGTCACCTATGCTTGTGGCTCCTGTATTTCTCGTAGCCAAAGACTTCATGAGTGCTATCATGAGCTTCAACATTCAATGTAGCATTCTGTATTCCGCTTTACTGTATTTCTTAGGGAAGTGGGGATTATACATTTATAAATAAGTAATATCCAACCATGGTTCGGATATTTAAGTACTGGCTGTGCCGAATATTTTGGGGTTCAGTAAGTGACAAATACTTTTTTTTAAGTACCTGTTGCAACACTGGTGTGCCGCGTGAACTTTCTTTTACTCGTATTAAAAAATAGCCTCCATAAACTAGTCTATTCATCAACTAGTACACTGTTGCGATGACTCCATAATTACTCATTGCAAGAATAAAAGGGTTTCTTTAGTTCGCCTAAGCCAGTGGTGGCCAAACTTGGCCCTCCAGCTGTTTTTGGACTACAACTCCCAACACTGCTAGCTAACAGGACCAGTGGTCAGGGATGATGGGAACTGTAGTCCCAAAACAGCTGGAGGGCCAAGTTTGGCCACCACTGGTCTAAGCAATGCCCCAACTTAATGCAACCAGAGGGGCTGCCATGGGTGTTGAAACATTAAGCCACCCTGTTGCACGCATGCACTAACCTGTGCCTCTAGCAAGGCCCTTAAAAGCATTGATTCTCATGCACACAACATTCTGCCAATATAATGGCAGTGACATTTTTCCAGGGATGGAATAAGGATGCGCTGGGAAGCAACAGAAGACCTCCCCCAAAATACCATTCCCTAGAAAATATGGTAGCTGTGCTACCAAATGCCTACCCCTTGGTTAAGATGACATAGGTGTC
Source organism: Podarcis liolepis (assembly GCF_965112155.1). Taxonomy (NCBI): domain Eukaryota; kingdom Metazoa; phylum Chordata; class Lepidosauria; order Squamata; family Lacertidae; genus Podarcis; species Podarcis liolepis. The sequence goes on from NC_139571.1 coordinate 31,130,591, forward strand.
TATTTTAGTACAAGAGTGAAACATGCCTCGAAGTTAAATACAAAAATACAACAACCCTCTTGGAATCATACAATTGTAGAGTTGTAAGGGACACTAACGGTCATCTAGTCCAGGCATCCCCAACCTTCGGCCCTCCAGATGTTTTGGACTACAATTCCCATCACCCCTGACCACTGGTCCTGTTAGCTAGGGATCATGGGAGTTGTAGGCCAAAACATCTGGAGGGCCACAGGTTGGGGATGCCTAATCTAGTCCAACCCCCTTTCAATGAAGGAATGAATGAACTCTGCTCCTAGTATCAAAAATCTGGCAAACATTTGGCCTGACCCAACCTTTTTTCCTTGTAGAAATCACCACCATAGGAGTTATCTAGTGCAATTCACTTCTGATACTTGAAATATGACACATCCCTATTAAAATAAAAGACAGCCATCCAATTTGGGGAAAGTGCTGCAAGCATCCAAATATAGCTTTCTAGCCATGGTCAAAACAAAAAAATTCCTTCCAGTAGCACCTTAAAGACCAACTAAGTTAGTTCTTGGTATGAGCTTTCGTGTGCGTGCACACTTCTTCAGATACCTTGTAGATCTGAAGAAGTGTGCATGCACACGAAAGCTCATACCAAGAACTAACTTAGTTGGTCTTTAAGGTGCTACTGGAAGGAATTTTTTTGTTTTGACTATGGCAGACCAACACGGCTACCTATCTGTTTCTAGCCATGGTTATTGTTATAATACTCACTGAGAAAGAAGCAGGCGGTCAAAAGACAAATTAGTGCTTCCTCAAGAACCTGATACAATCAGTACCTATTAAGCATGGTTTTCTTGATTTGTCAGCAGAAGATAAGGATCCTCTATTCCTTCAAGATTGCTCTTTGCAACGCCTTAAAGCCTGGTGAACTCTTGGTTACAGCTTAGCTAACTAGAGATAGACTTGTCCACCTACTTCCTCCCAGCCTCAACAATGAGTGTTAACCAGCATTGTGCTTGAACTTCTGTCTTTACATAGACATTCATCAATACCCACAAATTTCATTCGCTTTGTGTTTTCTCTCAGTTTTAATGACAGACCTATGTTCTTCAGCTTCATTGGAGAAATTAGCTACATTACAGGGAAGATTAGTAGAGTCTTAAATCTGGTGCAATTCTAAGTGTGTAATATTGAATATAATCCATAGAAACACTGCAGAAGTTGCTTTTAGCTTACCTCCACTATTCCCACACCCAAGAATATATATTTCAAGAATATTCTCTTTGACTAGCCTTTCTCAAAACTTAGATTTGGATTATTATAAGACTTCAGTACTTCCTTTCTAGCAATAAAATTATTTTCATGAAACGTGTATTTCTTTCTACCATTAATTGTCACCATAAAATTCCATCTGGCCAACTGATACTGGAACACAACTTGTCTCCATATATAATTGTGATAGTCATTTCATTTTCAACCCTCCTAAGTTCCTAAAAACCACCCCACTAATATATCAGGGTCACATACCCCATTAATATATCGGGGTCACATACACCACCATTTAGGGTATTTAATAAATAAATAAATGGTATTTGGCAATATAAAATATAAATATGAAATCATATTAAGGATTATGGATTACAGTACAGATAAAATGCAGGAAGCACAAAGAAGTATACATTTCCTACAAGAGATGGAAGATTCCTATCAAGGATGACATCTAGATTCAGCAGCGATAGTTCCTTTGAACTCTAATTGACACTCAAATATTTTTCCTGCAATTCAAAATCCACCCAAGGATCTGATCAAACAACAACAAATGTTTAACACCTCCTTAACAGCTACATCAACACCAAATTAGTGGGGGGTTTTGTATTTTTTTAAAATCACTTTAAGGGTCATTTAGACATCCCTTACCTTGAACTCACTTTTACTGACCTCCCATTTTAATGAAATGCTTAAATTACAAACAATCTCAGCTACAAGCCAGGTTTTGAGAAAACGTTGAGTGATACACCTGGTATTGTAGGAGAATACATGAAGTGTGAAATATCACAGGTTGTAGGAGAAAGTTCTCCATTTTTTACATCCCTTTGGGTCACCGAGGACCCCCAAAGCATAGAGAATTAAAAAGAAAAGCAAATCTGAGGAGCTTTTGACTACTGTTGACGTTGATCATTGAATATCAAGCTAAATCTTCAAAAGACCTACATTTTCTTCCACTAGTTTCTGTGTTCATCATCTCATTATGAACATGGCAAATTCTTCACCTTGTGGAACATTCATGCATAGGATAACAACTGAATGATATCTCCGATTTCCACGGGAAAGGGCGATAAACTTCTTCCCTCCCCCTCATCTCCTCAAGACAAACTCAACTACAAGCCCAAAAGAGAAAGGAATCCGAAAATAAAATTAACTCACTGAAGAAACAAGTAGATAAGCAGCCAGTATGTTATGGGTGCATCAGTAATTTTCTCAAAGAGTCTCAAAGCAAGCTCCAACACCAGATCAGCTGACACCATCTCAAGCACAATGGATTGCAGTTCACATATTCCATGCAAGTCAAGAGGGACCATCAAGTATCTGAAGAAGTGTGCATGCACACGAAAGCTCATACCAGTAACAAACTTAGTTGGTCTCTAAGGTGCTACTGGATTTTTTTTTATTTTGTTTCACCAAGTACTGAGACACACATGTGCAAAATAGCTCTTAAAAACTTTTTTCTATTATCTGAGCAAGAAGTATGATTGCGGTGTCAATGCAAAGTGAATACCACAGCTTTTGATGGTAGTTGTCCTAGTCAAAGTGGTTTTTATTAGCAAGAAGAGTCTTGGGCCTTTGTTTGTTTGTTTGTTTTGCAACACCCGTCACCAACCACTGATGATGAAACCATCTTCAAGCTGAGTTTAAAACAGGTCTCTTGCAAAAGACCATTTACCCTAACTCTACCAATTGCCCTGTATATTTAATTCTGCCTGTGCTATCTTTACCTTCATATATCAGAGAGAAACCATCCATAACTCTCAATCAGGTAAACCAAGTTCTTATGAACAGATATTGTGCATATGAACAGATTCATCACGGGAAGAAAACAATAGCCGTGTCTACTAAAACAAATGAAAAATGGAACTCGTTGGCATCAGCGAGCAATGGAATGGGCCTACCACAACATCATTAAAGAGTATGCAATGAATGTCTCGCACTGAAACATTGTGCTTTGTTCACCAGCTAGAAAGAACTCAGAAGTTTGAGGAAAGAAATGTACAACCACAATCAAAAGTTAAGTAGTAAAATCAAATATTCCCCATGATTATTTTTTTAATAGGGCTAGTGTTTTATCAGTAACGTAGATAACATAGATAAAACCACCAAGGTCTATCATCTAAAATTTAACATTTTCAGAAATTACAATTTTGTTGATTGCATATAATTCAAGGTGGGAGTTTCCTTATCTTATGGTGACTTGTAAGCTATCTGTGACTTACATACATATATCTACATTTCTATCACTTAAGTTTGCTTTTGCAGTTTTACTATGGAAACCCAAACTCCTCTCAGCATTTCAAACATTTTGGCTACCTCACTTTCATTATTTCACCCTCTGCTTACCAACTTCTCAAACAGAGAATTAATTACACTCTTAATATTCATGGTCATTGTTTTGAGGCACAGTAAAGTGTTAGGCTGGAGCTACTGTTGATGACTCTGCAGATTTAATTTTTCATCAACTTTAGATGACCCTAGAGTATTCCTAATTAGAAGCTGGAAACAAAGGTGAGAAGAAGAAAAATACCATCTTTTTCTGAATTGCCATCATATTGTTGAAATATTAGCATTCCATAATTACATCTAAAAATAGAATTCATGTTCCAGACAAATGTCAGCATTTAAAAATCTCGCTGATTTCAATGGAAAAGAGTCAAGTGCATGCTGGCTACAGTCCTACACACAACTTACCTGGGTGTAAGCTCCACTGAACTCAAGAGGGCTTACTTCTGTGTAGATATGTATAGGACCACACTGTAACTCTTCCATGGAAATCAATGGAACTTAAATGTACTTAGGTTTGGCTGAATCATGATGATAATTCTAATGAAACTCCAATATTTCTAAGCTCCATAATTGATGTTTAGGGTCAGGTTTAGGAAGGGGGGGCAATGAGAGAAATTCCTCCATGAATTACAGAGCCTTTAAGATGCCTTATGGAATTTCAGAGATACTCATAATTGCATGATTCATTTTTTTAAAATAAAAAATAAAAGTACATACGCAGCTCCAAATTATTTACCAAAATTGCAACACTTCCAGAAGATACCATCAATTGGAATGTCCACTGTGAGGCTAACACAAAATTTGCTTGATTGACATTGATTTCATGTCATTCTGCAGAAGAACACTGCCAGGCTCATCAGATATTTAGCTATTCCATTTTCTCCACACACAAAAAATAAAGCACGTCTTTGGTCAACTGAGGCAGCCTCTTGAAGGCCATGAAGTTCAACCCAAAAGTTACATCTAAAAGGGGTTGGTTTCAAAAATGAAACTATAAAAGAAGCAGGGGGGAAATATGTCCTTTTGAGCACAGGTCTCTCACTCTCTGTCTGTCTCTGGAGAATCTATGAAAAGAATCTATGAAACTTCCTCAAATCGTCCATTTCCTGGAGTCAGAAAGAGAAGAGACATCAAAAAACATTGCTCACTGGAGGGGAAAAAATGTCAAGCCAGGCTTTGCCAACAAAGCTTCAGAAAAAAATGGAGAAACATCCATAATTGCATGAGCACTTCCCATCTCAGCTTTGTCTACTGGAAAAGCCTGCCCTTGCTCTCCCTCTCCTCCATTTTCTGGTGGAGCTAGAGAACATGACATGGCTTACCTGACTCAGATCACAGCCCTCTGTCCAACTATTCACTTCCTCTTAGACATGCAAGTAGCTTCATGAGACAAGCAGGCATGCACACAAAAGCATCAGGAGAAAGCAACCCCGCATCTCGCCACCTTTCCCCCCTTCCTAGAAGGTCCTTCCCCAAAAACCAAGAGGAGCAAACTTTCTCTGGGTTGGAAAAAAGAAAGGCTGAGAATCTCATCACAACAGAGGATTGCAAGCTGAGATCTCTCCAGATCTCCAGAGCCAGGATCTCCCCTTTCCTTTCCACACACACACACCCTCATGCAGAAGTAGAAACTATAAAGCTCAGGGAAGAAAGAGGGTGACTCCAAGAGAGGAGAAGAGAAACGCCTGGAGATTGTGTGTGTGTGTCCCCGCGCGAAAGAGGAGTAGCTTTGTGTTTTGGAGTCTGGACTGGAACCAAAGCAGACAGCTTGCAAATGGAGGACAAGGAGATAAAGAAAGAGGGGGGAGGAGGGAAATGAAAGGGGGGAAAGCTCAGCTGCTTCTCATTCCCTGGAAAGCCATGGACACCAGGGAACCGAGCAAGAAGTGAGGCTCTCTGTTGAAACACCCCCCCCTCTCTTTTCTCTCTCTCTTTTCCCTTTCTTCCCTTCTCAAAGCAAAGAGCAAAAAACTGTGTTGTAATGGCTTCTCTCCAGCTTCCACCGCTGTCCTATTCCAAGGCAACCCTTTTCAGAAAGGACCCTCACCACTAAGCTCAACTTGAGGAAAGGCGGGAGAGAGAGACTTGGTTGTGTATGCCTGGGGTGTGTGTGTGTGTGTGTGTGTAATTGGGGGGGGGGGGGGGGGAGAGAAAGAAGAAGGTCCAGTCTACCTGCCTGAGAGAGAGGGACCAGATTTTGGAAGGAGGAGAGGAGAGGAGGCGCAGAAAGAGAGAGAGAAAGAGAAAGCAAAGAAAGAAAAAAGGAAGGAAGGAAGGAAAGAAAGAAAGAGGTCACCGGTCGAGGCAGCTCTACAGAGCTTTTTCCCTCTCCGCACCCCCCCCCGGCCGCCTCTCTCTCTCTCTTCTCCCAGCGCCTGGGAGATCCAGTCACTTCCCCCCACACAGCCAAACCCCCAAGTGCCCCCACAACACACTTCTCGGCGGCGCTCCTCGCACTTCTCTCTCTCGCCCCACAGCCGCCTCAAATGCAACAACAACACAAAATTAATTAACTGCCTTCCTTCCTCCTCCTCCTCCTCCTCCTCCTCCCACCAGCTCCACCACCACCACCACCTCCTCCCCCATTACAGGAGACACAGAGAGACCTCTCTCTCTCTCTCCTCGCTCAACAAAACCACCGGGTCCGCCGCCGCCGCCGCCACCACCTTGTGTTTTGTGTGCTCGAATTCCTCCAGCTCGCCCTGAATGAATGGATCTCCTCGCTTCTCCAAGCTTCCCCCCCAAGGTGGCTTTGGTGGGACAGCCAAAAAAGGAGAACCTCGCTTTGCTCTTTTCCCCTCCAAGACCCGAGATGGGCTTCAAAGGCCAGAACTTACAGGAAGGTCCCGGTTGCTGGTGGTGGCGGCGGCTGGGTCCTTTCCCCCTTCTGCTCCTGCCTCTGGCTCCTCTTCTTCTTCTTCTTGCAATTGTTGTGGAAGTTGCTCCTTTCTTTTTCTCTCTTTGCTGAGGTTCTCATGTGCTCCTTGCCAGGTCTCAGCAATGGAGGATCGCCATCTTTTTCCCTGCTTTTTTTCCCTCTCTCTCTCTCTCTCCTCTCCCTCCCCTCTCTCTCTCCCCCTCTCCCTCGCTCCTTCACTGGCTTGCTGCAGCTGCAGATGACCTGAGATATCCGTCTCTCTCTCTCTCTCTCTCTCTCTCACTCAACCCTTCTGTGTGTCTCTCTCTGAATAATGAGCAACCAAGAGGGAGCGAGAGAGGGAGAGAGAAGACAATCTCCTTGCCTACCACACACAAAACGCAAGAGCACCAGGGGGTGCAAGAAGGCTTTCTAACAACAACAACAAGAACGGGGGTGGTGGGGAGAGAGAGAAAGGGGGAAAGGCAGGAGGAGGAGAAGGGGCAGGAGAGGTGGGAAGATCTTCAGAGATGGAGGAGGAGGTGGTGAAGATGAAGGCAGCAGCAGCAGCAGAAGGTGGCTCCAAACTTAAAGTCCTCTTGGGAGATGATTTCTGAGGCGCTCCCAGGCTTCCTGAGCGGGGCGAGGAGAAAGGGAGACCTGGAAGAGTCCTTCCAACCTGGTTGGCTCCAGAAACCTCCAGCTCTCGCCAGCCTGGGGAGAAGCCCATCGCCCGCGGCTCTCCCTCTGCTGGGTCATCCTCGCCTTTTCCTACCAGCCATGGCAAGTCCTGCTAAATAAAAAGCCAAGCGCCACCCGGGTTTCCCCCCTGCACGCAAGATGCGCCTTCTTGTCACCTAAGCTGATCCCTGAGATACGTCCATCTAGGAGAGACTTAAAATCTTTCCCTCTTGGTGTTGTTGTTCTTTTTTTTTTTCTTCCCCTGAACAGGGTGAAGGAACATAAATGCAACTGGAGGTGGCAAAGTGTGGTGGGGTTTTTTGTATATATTTTTTAAAGGCATAGATCTACCACGTGGTTGATTTTAATTCTCTTTTTTTTCCCCCTCCTCTTTTAGCTTTGCATGTTGGAAGGGGGGCGGCGGAGAAAGAAAGGACTCAAATTGTCCATTTCTAGCACGTATTTTGAAGTCTTCTCCCGGAAATAAAGACTCTTTGTCGTTTGAGTTCTTCCCCAAGCATATATATATATATATATATAAATATATAAATACACACACAAAGAAAGGGAGCTTTGCAGCGCTGAAGAGCAAGCGCTCCTGCTACTTTAAAAAGCCTTGTGCAATGTTTGGGCTACCGCAGAACCCCACTTTAATTTTTAAAATAAAACTTTGGTGCCACCTTCTCCCCACCCCACCCCCTCCGTTGTCTGCCTCTTCTGTGGTTGCCTCTGTGCACAGCAGTCTATGGAAAGTAACAATCAAGATTCCCAAATGATAAGGTGTCATCATCACCTTGAAGGCAAGGAAGAAGGCAAATATGAAGTTATTATATCTCAGCATCTTCATTTCCCCAAGAAATCGTTCTGAACCTCTTCAGAGATTTTTTTTTTTAAGTGACTGGGGTGGGGGATGTCTCCCATTCCCAGCCTTATATTCCCCCTCCATGCCAAATCTAATACCTTCCAGACTTTAATCTGGTACTGAGAGGGAGGGAGATGAAGTTAGCATTGGAAAATCAATAAACACTGTAGTGGAGAGGAAAGCAATTTGAATGGGAATACGTGACAGTATTGAATCTTCTTGACTGTTTCTTTTAGACCTCAAACTGGATCAGAGAAGGAGGAGAACCTTAAAAGCTTCTTTTGAGCAGATTTTGGGATGGGGAACCCCTCTCCCTGGAATGAGAAACCAGAGAGAGAGAGCTGAGATCTTCTTTAAAGTGTTAGAATTTAATTAAGACATGGAAGGTGATTCAACTCAAGCTTTAGAAACCACTTGATGTCCAAAGTCAAGGAGTCAAAAACAAATGTGGAAATGGCAAAAGGATGAAGACTCTGATCAAATAAGTAACAAGGAGGCAGCAAATTTCACTGCATTTTTCCATAGCTATATCCCTGGTGTTATTCTCAATTTTTAAATTAACTGTGCACCCATTTAAAAGGTATTTATACAGAACACAGCTTCCCCCAAATAATCTGGGCAGCTGATGCTTGTTAAGGGAACTCTGTGATGGGTAAAAATGACAGTTCCATTTATTCTTTTAGAGAAGCCATATGCTAGTCTTGCTAGCTAGGGATGATGGGAGCTGTAGTTTAAAAACAGCTAGAGACATATGTTTGGGAAACACTGGATCAGGGTGGCCAGTGTGGTGCCTTCCAGTCATCCATGCACTCCGACTCCCATCAGCCCCAGCCAGCATAGCCAATAGTAAGGGATGATGGGAACTGGAGTTCAGCAATATCTGGAGAGGACCACGTTGACTACACATGGTGCAGATGATGGATAATAATGGGTGTGGCTCAAGTTGGTGTGGTATTTGTGTCATCTTAAAAGACAGTAAGGGTTATTACATTCTTCTCACATTCTATTATTTTGACTATTTACCTTTATTTCCTAGTGTAGATTGGATATTGCTCAGGCAGAGGTAGTATTTCTTAAAGCATTTCCCCCCTCCTGGTTTTGTTCTGGTCTGGAATTGCAGCTGGTACAGAATGGTGAGACCAGGTTATTGAGTGGAGCAACTGGACACAAGCATGTTACACCCGTAAGATGTTGAAGGAACTGCCAATCAGGTACCCAACAATGTTCAAGGTCCTCTTGTTAACATACTGAGCCCTAGATAACTTGGAACCAGGTTATCTGAAAGACCTTCTGCCCCTGTATAGACCTGTAAGATCACAGAGATTGTCTGGGGAAATTCTACTTCTGGCACTGCACTCCACAGAATATCATAGGGTGGGGAGTGGAAAATGGGCATTTTCTGGTGTTCCTATTCTGTGGATTGCCCTACATTGCTGTAGTTGCTTCAAACTTCTTATAAAAGGTTCATATTTTTGTCCAAGATTTCCCTGACCCATAAGAGTCTTGTGCATCAATCCCCTGAATTAGTTTTATTTGCTTTTATATTTTTTATCACTGTTTTATTGGTTTCAAGCTTTATATTTGTTTTAACAGACACTGTTTTTATATGGCACATAGTCTACACTGCTTATAGATTTAAAATATATTAAGGGGTTTATAAATGCTTTGAAATATTAATTAAATAGCTTTCTAATAAAGGTGCCATCTGTGCCACAAACGCCTTTTGCATTTAGGCAATATAATAATAATAACAATACAAAAGGAATACTGGGCACAATCCAACTAAAGTTAATAATAATGGATGGAATCCTGCAACTAATAATAATAATAATAATTTATTACTTATACCCCGGCCATCTGGCTGGGTTTCCCCAGCCACTCTGGGCGGCTCCCAACAGAACATTAGTAATAATAATAATAATAATAATAATAATAATAATAATAATGTGTTAAAACATCAAACATTAAAAACTTCCCTAAATAGGGCTGCCTTCAGACGTCTTCTAAAAGTCAGATAGTTGTTTATTTCCTTGACACCTGATGGGAGGTCATTCCACAGGGTGGGCACCACTACCGAAAAGGCCCTCTGCCTGGTTCCCTGTAGCTTCACTGCTTGGAGCTGGAGCTCAGTGTCCGGGCTGAACGATGGGGGTGGAGATGCTCCTTCAGGTACACAGGACCGAGGCCATTTAGGGCTTTAAGGGTCAGTGCCAACATTTTGAATTGTGCTCGGAAACGTACTGGGAGCCAATGTAGGTCTTTGAGGACCGGTGTTATATGGTCTCAGCAGCCACTCCCAGTCACCAAGTCTAGCTGCCACTTTACCTTCTGGATTAGTTGTAGTTTCCGGGTCACCTTCAAAGGTAGCCCCACGTAGAGCTCATTGCAGTAGTCCAAGCGGGAGATAACCAGAGCATGCACCACTCTGGCGAGGCAGTCTGCAGGCAGGTAGGATCTCAGCCTGCATACCAGATGGTGCTTTAAGACTCACTGGAGACCCCATGGAAAAGTTAGTCCGTGCTTAATTCTCTTCCACTGAAATAATCCATAAGCAAAAGTGCTTAAGATTGCAGTCCTACTCTGAATGATCTGGAGTAAGTATCATTGAATTTCCTGGGATATACTTCTGAACAGATATGAGTAGGATTGCGCAATTAGGCTGCAAACCTAAAGGTACATACTTAGCAGCAGATTCCAATAAATTCAGTGGGATGTTCTTCTCCGTAGACATTCTTCTTGTTGTTATTTATCTGATTTACTTGTTGTTGAATACAAAATGTCTCTAGGCAGCATACATATGCACCTTAAAAAAACCCAATCAAGTTTAACAATAAAATAACAACCCCCAAAAAAAAATCCCAATAGCAATAAGCATGACTATCATAATCCCTCAAAAGAATGGAATAAAAGGGATGACTTAGTGTGGTTCCGTAAGGATATTATTGTTGGCACCAGGTGGACGGCATCGGAGGCAGCATTCCACAAAGAGGGGGCCTTAACCCAAAAGCCCCCCCCCCTCCCCCTTGTCACTTCACTTACATCTGGAGAAGGCCCTCACACGATTAATGCTGAGTTTGGATATGTTCAATGTTATGATATGCTATAGGGTTTCCCAAGCTTGGGTCTCCAGTTTTTTTGGACTACAACTCCCATCATTCCTAGCTAGCAGGACCAGTGGTCAGGAATGATTGGAATTGTGGTCCAAAAACAACTGGAGACCCACGTTTGGGAAGCTCTGGTCTATTACATTCATGGGACAGTCTTGTAACTGCGATGGGACCTATATTATTCTTAGCATTATTCTTAGTATTATTAGCATCATCATCAACTGTTACGATATATTACATGCACAAAACTGTGGTTAGGATCTATATTGTTGTTGTTACACCTTGAGTGTGAAATTAAAATTCAAGCATTGTTGAAATGGGAAAAAGAAGACTTTTTGGGGAAAGCAATACTGCTGGGTTCAGAAAATAACTTTTGGGAGAGTGGTGGAGAATCCAGGAGAAATATCTATTGACTCTTGTGATTTCACACGGACAAATGATTTGGGCACCTCCTAAGATGCTGATAAAAGAGCCTTGGAGGTGGGAGGGAACTGCATTTTGCTGCTGCCAGAGCGTGCATGTGCTCTGGCAGCAATTTTCTATAAATCATCCCTTCTCGTGAAAGGAACGCCAGGACTTTACAAAAAGTCTGTGACGTACCTTCAGCACTCAAGCAGATAATGTGTCTCTTTGTCTTTTAATAATGAATCCTGGCTTTTCCTGTCAGCTACTGCTTCTTGGGAAACAAGAGCCGCAGCTCAGAAGAAGGAAGTCTGGAACGCCATGTCAGGCATGGAAAGCTTAAGCCTGATCAGTCCTGTAATCTTTAAAAAGGGTTGTGTGAGGTGGAACCACCCAAACTTCCTGGAGATGCTTTCTTAGCTGACCTCATTTCCATAGAAATGCCCACAGGGGTTTTGTCTTCCTGGTAACCCAGCTTGCATAATTACACACAGATTTTCTTAGGTAGCACAGTCATGACTGTTGTCCCTAAAAAATGCCACATAGCTGAAGGGCACTCCTTTATTTTAAAGTCTGATTAATCTCTCCAATACACCATAGCTCCACGCTCAGCATAATAATGGACGCATCTTAACTCCTCAGGCTGCCCAAGAACTCCATAGAATTTGGCAAGGGCACTCCATGGTGTGTCTTATTTGTGAAAAGTTGACCTGGCAACAATGCTATTACTGCTACTCGGCGTCAGGTGGTGAGAATGCCAGGGTAAATTCTTGGCACAGAGCTCTTTCTTTCAGCGTTGGTTGCAGAAACGCTGCACAGAAGGGACTTGCATTTAAGAACGAATGGAGTTTGCCTAGGTCAGTTAAGCAGGCAAGAACATCCCTTTCAATCCATCACAAACTTTTGTCTCAGTGCTCATTTTCCCATGCACCCCTTCCTTAGGAACTCAAGGACATCCAAGGCCCCTCTTGCAAGCCAGTGAGAGGGGAGATTGTGAATGCTGGCCATGCAACCTGCCCCTGACATACTCAGGGGTATGCCTCCCAGTGGCCATACTTCCCTTCACCAGTCTGGTGCCATCCAGATGTTTTGGACTACAACTCCTATTGGCTCCAGGCAAGTGCTGGCTGGAACTGATGGGAGCTGCAGTCGGAAACATCTGGAGGGCACCAGGTTGGTGAAGGCTGCCCTGTGCACAGATGGAAAACCAGGTGGCCCTCCAGATATTGCTGCACTACAAGCAGACCATGCCGTCTGGGGCTGAGTTGGGAGTCCAAAAGAACTGAGTGAGCCACAGGTTCCATATCAGCTAACACACAAACCACATGCATAGGTGTGTCTGTGCAGGGATGTTAAAACTGAGAGTATGGTCAGTGGGTGTGACCCTGCACCCAATAAACAAAACAGGACACCTTCACACAATTTGTCATTAACGTGGGATGAAGCAACACAAGGCTGCTGACAGCCATTAGATTTCACAGCTTCTTAAATGGATTAGGACAGACCAAAGGCATAGAGGTGGCTCCTCTAGGGTCTCCAGCACGGCCTGCGGTTGTCCTACCATACTCCACACACACTTCTGCACTGCCAGAGATGAAGCTGATGCCTTAGCAAGTGGAGGAAGCTGACTCAGCAACAGCTGATGCTGCATAAATCAGCACTAGGCTCTCCCAACATTATCCTTAAATCAGCAGCAGCACAAGTGTCAAGGAGCATGGAGAGTGCAGGAGAGCAGGCTGCAGCGTTCTAAGAGTGGAGCTGAATACGGAAGCTGCAATTTGCCCACGTTTTGGAGGGTGAAGTGGGAGGTGTAGGGGCTCCTGATGAAGAAATGATGAAAGGCAGAAGGCGAAGGGTTTTGTTAAAATTAACACCCCTTGAGGCAACCTAAGAAACACAACTGCAAACTGAATTTTATTTCTACAGCCCCATAGCATCTGCTGGGCAGGGAGTTTGGCTGCCTAATCCACTCGAGCTTCATGGCCATGGATTACACTGGTTCATGTAGGATAGGTCCATGAATGGCAATTAGGTGTGATAGCTGAATGCACCAAGGATAGAGAGAGCACCGGCCTCTGAAGACAAACTGTGAGGATCATAGGCGCCGACTCCATGGGGCTTGAGGGGGCCCGAGCCCCCTCAAAAATTCGTTTGGGGGGGCTCTGCCCCCCAATAATCTCCGGCGCCCCTCCAGCAGAGCGCCATCGCCGCCCCTCCCCCAGCCCAAAATGCACAGGGTCGGGCTGCATGCCTCCTGCCCTCCCTCCCGAGCAAAAGCTCCACCCAATTTCCTTCGGAGCTGATTAATAGGCGCAGCACGCTCTCCCCTATTCGCTCACGAGGAGGCGGCGCCACTTTATTTGCATATTCATGAGCTTATTTATTATTCATGAGCTTTCCCGGGGCCCCCCAATATTTTTTATAAGTCTGCGTCCCTGGTGAGGATCACCACACTTGCGTCCTGCTTGCGACCTTCCCAAAGCATCACAAAGAGAATGAGTGAGACCTGCAACAAAGGGCACTTCCAGGCAACCGGTTTGTTGAGCATTCATCCTGATTTGTTTGCCAGGAGATTAGATGATGTTGCCACCAAAGCAAGTCTCACTCCATACTTTCCAGTCCATTACCCCCCTTGGGCTGTGGGTTTATTGCAGAAGACCTCCCCATGTACTATAATGGTGCAACCCAAATTTTCCGCTATGTGATTGTACCCCACCTGAAAATAATGACGTTCTAAATGTTAGAGCTATTCATCCTTCCTTCCAGGGTTCCGGCCAGCCATTCCCTTCAAGGAGGTCATTCCACCCGTTTTCTTTTCCAGCTGGTAGTCAGCATTCTTTAGCATGTTGGGTTTTTCAAAAGATTTACTTGTGCTTCGGCAAACATGCTCATATTTTGTTTTTTTGTTTTTTATTAAATTTGTATAACGCCCTATACCGCAAGTCTCAGGGCGGTTCACAAGATAAATTCACAATATAAAAACATATAATATGTAATAATAATTTAAAAAAACCAAGAACAACCCAATAATTCCTCCCAACACATGTTAAAAGGTTTTTTTATTTGGGTGTCAATCAGCCAAAGGCCTGGTTAAAGAGGAATGTTTTTGCCTGGCACCTAAAGGTGTAAAATGAGGGTGCCAGCAGAACCACCCTGGGGAAAGCATTCAACAGACGGGGAGCCACTTCCTCTCACTTGTCAGTGATCCTCTTTCAGCTCTATTTCCGCCCATTATGGTCTTAAGACAAGAGCTTGTACATCTAGCATAGTAGCTATCCGATGGAATTATAATACTTGATTTGACTTTCTAAGGGGAAGAGCTGTAGCTCAGGAGCAGATTATCCCAGTTGAAATCCCTAGCATTTCTAGGAAGGAGTGGGAACGTCCCTTGTCTGAAACTCTGGAGGGCTGCTGCCAACCTTTGTAGATGAAGAATGAAGGACCTCGACAGTGGAATTTGCTGCCAAGGAGTGTGGTGGAGTCTCCTTCTTTGGAGGTCTTTAAGCAGAGGCTTGACAACCATATGTCAGGAGTGCCCTGATGGTGTTTCCTGCTTGGCAGGGGGTTGGACTCGATGGCCCTTGTGGTCTATTCCAACTCTATGATTCTATGATTCTATTCTATGATTCTATGACCTGTGTCCCTCCCAATGTGTTGAACTACAACTCCCATTGTTCCCAAGCAGGCCATGCTGGCCAGGGCTGATGGGAATTGGAGTCCAACAACATTGGAAGGGTGCTAGGTTCCCCATCCTTGGAGGAGACAATACTGATTCAGCAGAAGGTGGCTTCCTATGTTCCTGTGTCATAAACCTCACCAGGCACCTTAGGCAAGATACACCATTTCAGATTCAGCCCCCCACCTGCACTAGGAGGTTAGTAGTGTGTTATGGGGTTGTTGTAAGGATTGGAGCACTGTATTTCATATGAAGGGATTTTTAACATTTGAGCACCATGCAGATACTACTGGACATTACTCACAAAGTTTGATTATCCTGATGCATGCAGCACAGTAATTCCAATATGCTGGTTTTTTTCTACAAGTGGCTTGCAGGTGTGCTTTACAGCTTGGGTTACAGACGCTTCAGGTTACAGACTCTGCTAACCCAGAAATAGTGCTTCAGGATGAGAACAGAAATCGTGCTCCGGTGGTGCGGTGGCAGCAGGAGGCCCCATTAGCTAAAGTGGTGCTTCAGGTTAAGAACAGTTTCAGGTTAGGAACGGACCTCTGGAACGAATTAAGTTCTTAATCCGAGGTACCACTGTATATCGTTTAAAATACGGGAACGTCAGGCCTCAAGGGCAGAATATGACCTTCCAGGTATTCTATCAATTCGCCCAAGGTCACACACACTCCTCACCGGCCCTGCTTTGCAACCTACTTGACTGCTTTTGCCTGGATGGAATGTATCCTTGGGACTGTGATCATGTTCTGAACTTGCCTGGATGTAAGAGGGAAAGAGGGTTTGTATGTGTGTGAGTGAGTGTGTGAGAAACTGGGCTGGAATGTAGCCTATTGAACAAAGGTAAGAGTCATATCAGGGACACGGGTGGCACTGTGGGATAAACCACAGAACCTAGGACTTGCAGATCAGCAGGTCGGTGGTTCGAATTCCCGCGACGGGGTGAGCTCCCGTTGCTCGGTCCCTGCTCCTGCCAACCTAGCAGTTTGAAAGCACGTCAAAGTGCAAGTAGATAAATAGGTACCGCTCCGGCGGGAAGGTAAACAGTGTTTCCATGCGCTGCTCTGGTTCTCCAGAAGCGGCTTAGTCGTGCTGGCCATGTTATGTATTGAAGTTCTCACCCTGGCCAAAAGGAGCATCGTGTATGTAGTTTTCACTCAGGTCCACATCAGTTAATTCAGGCGGGAAACCCTGGGTTGTTGTTGCTACAATGTTGAAAGCCGGCTGCCTATAAAAGCAGGCTGGCTGAGCTATTTGCTGTTCAGTTCTGTTCCAGCTTACAAATAAAGAGCTGCTTTGGAGAAATCGCTGCGTTGTCTGCTATGTCTACCCACTATTTAACAGGCCACATGACCCGGAAGCTATACGCCGGCTCCCTCGGCCAATAAAGTGAGATGAGCGCCGCAACCCCAGAGTCGGTCATGACTGGACCTAATGGTCAGGGGTACCTTTACCTTTAAGAGCCATATCCACTGGCTCCTCCTATTTTTATCTCTGGCTCCACCCACCACTGGTAGGTTCCCTACAAGGCTATGGCAGCCCCTGATTTCCCCACTCCTCTGATTTTTTTTTACTGCTACATCATTCTATCACTATGTCTTTAACAGATGTTTTAAATTTTGTTTTATGGATATTTGTGGACTGATTCATTTTGTATGCTGAAAGTCGCCTTGATATACTTTATGAAATAACAATATCAACAACAACAACATCATCAACAACTATTATTATTATCAGTGCTTTTTTCCTAAAAAAATAATGTTTAGGGGTACTCTCATTTTGACTCCAAAAAAATTACAATTTTATAGTACAGATCGGGGAAAATAAATACAGTAAACGGACAAAAGTACAAAGATTCACAAGACGTTTAGGGGTATGCGTACCCCTGTGTCCTGTCCCCCCAGAAAAAAGCACTGGTGATGATGATGATCATCATCCTACCCCACCTTTTCCCCTAACAGGGGCTCAAGGTGATTTACAGATAAAAATCAGTACAGATAAAAAGGGTGGTTTATAAATATTTAAATAAATAAAGTGCTTTATAATCCAAAATAAAAAGAAAAGGTTAAAACCTCAATTTAATAAAACAATATAGGAACCCAGAAAAATAGAAAACATGCATTTTCTATGTGAAAGAGTCCAAAATCTATTCTTTCAGGGGACAGGGGGGTAGAAGGCAGGAAGGTCAGCTACAGAAGAAAAGGAAGCTGTCCTTGAATTTTTCTTTGGCATAATTTCATGATATTCATGCCATGAAGAGAAGAAATGAAACAGACCCGAAGCATGTACACTTGGAAGTACTGGAGATTACTCCCTCGTAAGGGTGTTTAGGATTACAGTCAAAGGTTGTCAAAACTTCTTGAGATGAAATTTTTGATCAAGATGCTTTAGGACAAGATAATCTCTCTAAAATGTCCATTATGTTTAGAGGCGGGAGATCTGGTGAGTAAAGCTTTTCCTACCATCCTAAAGGAAGCATTCTATATGTTCTGCCTAAACTGGCCAATTATGCAAACGAAAGAACGTTACACCTGTGGGCCATTGAAGTGATAGATTTATTTGGGAATGACTTTCTAATAGGGGGGGAAAGTACATTAAGGAATCTGTGAATGTGAAGGCAGTGTGCCTGCTTCCGTTAGTATTTATCAATTTATGCAGAAATCTCAGATAACATTAACTTCAGGGAGGCAGTATGTTCTTGACTATATACCCTGGGGAAACGATAACCCAAGTTGACCCCTTTTGAGTCACACTGATGTCACTGGAAGGCTGTGTACACACCAAACCATCTGTAGCACAATGTGGTTTTTCCCTCAGTCTTGAATCATTTCTGCTTCACCTAAACATGCTGCCTTCAGTCTAGATTGGTTCTAGATCCTGCTGTCTGCAAGCATGGGTGTGGTTACCTGCTGCACATGCAAAAATACTCCCTTAATTTGGCTATCCCTGCACATGCCCCAGGCGAATGAAGACTTAACGATTGCAAGCTTGATATATGCACACCCACATCTGTTTTCAAATGGACATACCAAGCTTTTATTTTTGGAACCAAACAAGTTTCTCAAGGAGCGCTTTTCAGGGGCAAAGAAACATGCATTGGATCTAGATGGGGTGCGGGCTATGTAGAAAAAAAGAACACTTGGTCTCCATTGAGACTAGAATAATATGTCATGTATACATAGCCAAAGGGCATGCTTGCATTTCCCCCCATTGAAATGAATGGCTGGACATTCTTAACTTTAGCTGCATTGCAGAATCCCTTAAGGAAATAATAGCTGACTGTTTTAAAGGGAGCTATTTCAGGATGATGATGTCAAGGGATGCCTTATTATTATTATTATTATTATTATTATTATTAAGCCTTCTACAGCCTTTTAAATGTGTATGTTTGAAGGAGGTGTTATTGTTTTGCTGTTTTTATCCAATTTTTTGCTTTTATCCTGTATTTTATTCTGTGAACTGCCCTGAGATCTCATGATGAAGGGTGGTATATAAATCTAAAATAAATCTAATAAATAATCAATAAACTTCCATGTTTAGGGAAGTTTTTAATGTTTGATGTTTCATTGCTTTTTTATTATTATATTCTGTTGGGAGCCACCCAGAGTGGCTGGGTATAAATATATTATTATTATTATTATTATTATTATTATTATTATTATTCCACCTTTTTCCTTGATAGGCATTCAAGGTGGTTTACAGATAAGCTTTGAAAAGCAAAATCTAATAATCCAAAAAGATAGCCTAGGGATTTCAGGTAAATAAGAGTATATATTAGAATGGAATGTTTTTATTGTGATCTGTGCTTTTCTGTGCAAATCCCTGGGTGGATGATGGGCAATGGGTGCAATGAAGCTGTTAATTGAAAAAGGCATTTTAAGAATGCAAGTTACACCCACCTGGCTGGGTGGGGACTTGGTTAAAAAAAATGAACCCTGGACGTTCTGGGTCTGAGGGAAGAAAACATGTACTAGGGGAGCTAAAGGTCTTAGAGATTGTTAAGAAAAAGAAAGTTGAATTGAACATTAAAGGGTAAAGATGCTGCTATTGATACTGAAATTGATGCTGCCTATTTGCTTCTACTGCTCCTCTACAAGATTGCTCAACCTGTCCATTGTAAATAAACACTGTATTAAAAAAAGGAAGGCTCTGGTCATCAGGAAGGGGGCTGCAGGATTAGTTTTAACTAAAAGTGACCGTCTAGGATGCGTTCTTCCTGAGCACTTACCTAGGGGACAATATGCAGGAAGTTTTCTAGCTATGTGCTCAGTAAGAACTAAGGCCATCACTCCCAGCTTTCATTGGGTCTGGTCATTGAGTGCAATAGCATGTTGTTGTTGTTTAGTCGTTTAGTCGTGTCCGACTCTTCGTGACCCCATGGACCAGAGCACGCCAGGCACTTCTGTCTTCCACTGCCTCCCGCAGTTTGGTCAAACTCATGCTGGTAGCTTCGAGAACACTGTCCAACTATCTCGTCCTCTGTCGTCCGCTTCTCCTTGTGCCCTCAATCTTTCCCAACATCAGGGTCTTTTCCAGGGAGTCTTCTCTTCTTATGAGGTGGCCAAAGTATTGGAGCCTCAGATTCAGGATCTGTCCTTCCAGTGAGCACTCAGGGCTGATTTCCTTAAGAATGGATAGGTTTGATCTTCTTGCAGTCCATGGGACTCTTAAGAGTCTCCTCCAGCACCGTAATTCAAAAGCATCAATTCTTCGGCGATCAGCCTTCTTTATGGTCCAGCTCTCACTTCCATACATCACTACTGGGATATGCATTAGCATAGGGATGACTAACAATGACATAGCGAACACGTTTCAGGTTTTAATAAATTTTAAACATATTTTAATACTTGTATTCAGGTTTTCGTTGTTTCCTGCCGGCTTACAAACCCACTTCCCAGTATAAAGGAAAGAACAACAGGTTGCATAAATCTCATATATATGGAGAAACGTGACTCAAAGAAGTAGGAGGCCCAGGGTTCACTCTGATTTGATCAAATTTGCAGATGACACCAAACTGGGAGGGGTGGCTAATACCCCAGAGGATAGGATCACACTTCAAAACGACCTTGACAGGGCCAAAACAAACAAGATGAACTTTAACAGGGAGAAATGTAAAGTATTGCACTTGGGCAAAAAAAATGAGAGGCACAAATACAAGATGGGGGACACCTGGCTTGAGAGCAGTACATGTGAAAAGGATCTAGGAGTCTTGGTTGACCACAAACTTGACATGAGCCAACAGTGTGACGCGGCAGCTAAAAAAGCCAATGCAATTCTGGGCTGCATCAATAGGAGTATAGCATCTAGATCAAGGGAAGTAATAGTGCCACTGTATTCTGCTCTGGTCAGACCTCACCTGGAGTACTGTGTCCAGTTCTGGGCACCACAGTTCAAGAAGGACACTGACAAATTGGAACGTGTCCAGAGGAGGGCAACCAAAATGGTCAAAGGCCTGGAAACGATGCCTTATGAGGAACGGCTAAGGGAGCTGGGCATGTTTAGCCTGGAGAAGAGGAGGTTAAGGGGTGATATGATAGCTATGTTCAAATATATAAAAGGATGTCATATAGAGGAGGGAGAAAGGTTGTTTTCTGCTGCTCCAGAGAAGCGGACACGGAGTAATGGATCCAAACTACAAGAAAGAAGATTCCACCTAAACATTTGGAAGAACTTCCTGACAGTAAGAGCTGTTCGACAGTGGAATTTGCTGCCAAGGAGTGTGGTGGAGTCTCCTTTTTTGGAGGTCTTTAAGCAGAGGCTTGACAACCATATGTCAGGAGTGCTCTGATGGTGCTTCCTGCTTGGCAGGGGGTTGGACTCGATGGCCCTTGTGGTCTATTCCAACTCTATGATTCTATGATTCTATGATTCAGTGCTTGTCTGTTTCTAACCCCTCCCCCCCCTACAAAAGGTATGAAACAAAAAGTTAAGCCCTTCTATGTCCCACGGATTTCAAGAGGAGGCTTAAAAAAAGTGTTTAAACTCCCTCTGTTGAAATTAATGGGACTCAAACAGCCCAACATTAGCTTGTTATGTGCATTGTTTTGTAATCACAATAGAATAGGCAAATCTAGCCATGCACATTAGAGGGTCATATTACTTCTTGTTTCCGCTAAGGCCAGTTGACACCCAAGCGTTTTTAATGAACATCTCCAATTAGCAGTCCATTAGGATGAATAAGCAAAGTTTGCACTTTGCTTAGTGGCACTTCAGCTTTCCTGGTGACATGACTCACTGAGCTAACTGAATTTGTTGACATTCTGGAGGTTAATATGAAGCCCTGGAACCTAGTTTGACAACATGGAGACATCAAATCTACAGGATCCTGGTGGTTGTGGGAGAGACAACCTTTCTATCCCTATATTAATTAATTACAATGTATTATTTTGAATTGTTGTTGCTGTTATTCATTTCATTTCCGTATTGCTATATATATATGTGTGTGTGTGTGTGTGTGTGTGTGTGTGTGTGTATACAATGGTACCTCGGGTTAAGTACTTAATCCGTTCCGGAGGTCCGTACTTAACCTGAAACTGTTCTTAACCTGAAGCACCACTTTAGCTAATGGGGCCTCCTGCTGCTGCCACGCTGCCGGAGCACAATTTCTGTTCTCATCCTGAAGCAAAGTTCTTAACCTGAAGCACTATTTCTGGGTTAGCGGAGTCTGTAACATGAAGCTTATGTAACCCGAGGTTCCACTGTATGTGTGTGTGTGTATATATATATATATATATATATATGTGTGTGTGTGTGTGTGTGTGTAGGGGGGGATCTCAAAGCGGTTTACAACCTACATTAAAAACTTCAAATAAAACAATCCAGAGCAAAACATTACAGAAGAAAGTCAAATGTAAAGTATACATTTGAAGCAACATAATTAACAGAAAGCTAAAATATTATCTTCTCCTGCCAACCTAGCAATTTGAAAGCACGTCAAAGTGCAAGTAGATAAATAGGTACCACTCCAGCGGGAAGGTAAACGGTGTTTCTGTGCGCTGCTCTGGTTTTGCCAGAAGCGGCTTAGTCATGCTGGCCACATGACCCGGAAAAATTGTCCGCAGACAAACACCGGCTCCCTCGGCCAGTAAAGCGAGATGAGCACCGCAACCCCAGAGTCATTCGTGACTGGACTTAACTGTCAGAGGTCTACCTTTAAAATATTATTTTAAAGATTTCAAAATAAAATATCACAAAGGAAGCCAACTGCAGAGTGCACACTTATGACAGCAAAGTTAACAAAAAATAGGCATCTCAAACAATTCAAAAGAAAACCTGACTAAAGGAATGTGTTTTCATGCTCTGTTTTTCTATGCAAGGGAACCATGAGGTCTGGGCAATATCTGATTTTCAACTTCATGATATATCACGAGCTAAACATCACAATATATTGATATATCATAATGTCTGAAATAAGGATGGAGCTATGTAGCTGCATTGGCTAGCTTCTTGGTTTTTCCCACATTGTGATTTTCGCAAAACACACGCACACACATAATGAATTGAAATATATTGCCAGGTCAAAAACTATGAAACCAGTACCACAATAGGGACCTCAAACTGGTTTTGTACGCTATATCGATATATTGCCATGCTCAAGGTGTGTAACTCTTTTCATATGATAAGTAGGATCATGGAGCTCTCACATCTCATTTACTTTAGCCCTGACTGTCGCTTCAGCATCAAAACTGTGAGGAGCTTGTGGAGATGTTTGTGGGAATTTCATTCTTAGTGCTCTAAGTTTGCCTTCAACCTCTCTCCTGTTTGCGCAACTGGCATATCCTAACGTCCCTGTGGCCAAGGGAAACATTTCAATAGTTTTATTAGTATAAATGATTGCTTTTATTTCAGTAATCACTCCCAACAACAAGTTTGCACAGTACCAAATAATAAGGGATTATGCACTTCCCGTAGTTTTTGAGCTATGTTTTCATCCAATAGATCAATACGTTTCTAAAAGAAGAGCAAATTCGACTATATGGGACTGGCAGAAATGACTGGCAGAATCCGAGACCAGGGAAAAGAGACGGTGGAAGAAGATGGAAGAAATTTAAGAACTATCTTAGGAAATATTGTAAAATTAATGAATGTTAGAATGATGTTGGTTTAGAAATTAAGTGGTTTTCAGCTGTAATGATTAAGTAAAAAGAAAAGAAAGGTTAAAAACTAACATGAAATTAAGGGAGAGGATTTGCTGAATTAATAATTTGAAATTGGAATACAGAAAGGGGAGGTATGAGGAGGTCGGGGAAGTAAGTTATAAGAAAATAAGGGATTGAAATTATACCTGTTTTTGTTTGTGTTCTGTTTGTATTACTGTGTTTTGTTTTGTTTTATATATAATTTTTGAAACTTTAATAAATATCTTTTTTAAAAAAAGAAAAAAGAAGAAGAAGAAGAGCAAATTCATAAATTAGGTAGGGAAAATTGGGGGCACGTGACTTGCTAATACAGGTATGTTAAAACTGAGAGCATGGTCAGTGGGTGCGACCCTGCACCCAATAAACAAAAGAGGGCACCTTCACACGATTTGTCATTAACGTGGGATGAAGCAACACAAGCTGCTGACAGCCATTAGATTTCACAGCTTCTTAAATGGATTAGGACAGACCAAAGGCATGGAGGTGGCTCCTCCAGGGTCTCCAGCACGGCCTGCGTTTGTCCTACCATACTCCAATTCAGCACCACAGAAAGCTTTTGTGTGCATGGAAGATATGGCCAAACCCCAAGCCAAGAACAATCAAAATATGTCAGTGCTTGGTAGAATATTTCAGACTGAGAATATATAGGACAATTGTCACAAGAGGATGGTCATCTTGTGCTTGACCTCTTACCCTTTGGAAGAAACAATATAAACACCTTGCATTGAAACACATGGGGCTGCAAGGACTGGCCCAGATCAGTGACTTAACACTCATATTCAATATTCCCATGAAGAATTATAGAATTGTAGAGTTGGAAGGGACCCTGAGGATCATCTAGTCCAATTCCCTGCAATACAGGAATATGCAGCTGTCCCGTATGGGGATTCAAACCTGTAACCTTGGTGTTATCAGCACCACACTTTAACCAACTGAGCCATGTCTCAATTGCAACCAAGGGATGAGTTTAGCTACATATTGAGGAAGGACACTATTGCCAGTATTATTTGGTGAGAGGATGTTGCACCCTCTCACGGCTTTCAGCAGATCACTTACGGAACTGAACTATAATGAATTATGCTGACTGCAGGATCATTCAATTACACGAAGTGTGGGCAACCCTTGGCCCACCAGATGCCGCTGAACTTTAACTCCCACCATCCCTGGCCATTGGCCATGCTTTCTGGGGCTGATGGGAGTTGTAGTTCAGCAACATTTGGAGGGGCAAAGGTTCTCCCCACCCCTCAGTTACATGGCCACCCCGCTACCTGCAGTTTGTGAGAATGAAGCATCGCAGAGGACTGCAGAAAGCCCTGCCTCTCCATTCACAACTTTTCACTGCTCGAAGATGGGATAAGCGAAAGCACCTTTCCAACACTCAACTGTGTTTTTCTTTAGTCAAAACTAGCTTGGTAAGAAGCTAAAAAACAGATCCTCCCAGTGTATACCACTTTCCATCCCCAAGGCCTGAAAGCACCCACCTCCAAAGGTCTCCTGCATATATGACCTGATTAATTCCATCCCAGGCACTCTACCCAATGCTTCCCCCATCTGCCTCTCTGCCAACCAATAGATTTTCTTTCCTAGCTGAAATATACTCGGAGTCGAGTGTGGATTTCATGCTCTTTATTCGGCTCATAGTAGTGAGGGTTGGAAGTTCCCCCGAAATGTCTGCTTTATATACATTATTTACACAATTGGCCCCACGTGATTGGCTAATTCCGGGATTCTCCTGTAGGCCAATCAGGTTGCGGTTTCACTTCCACCTGGAGTTGGATTGGGTGGCTCCTGCGGACCAATCAGACTACTGCATTCTGGATCCTATTGTTCTAGGACCAATCAGACTGCTGCATTCTGAATCCTATTGTTCTAGGACCAATCAGACTGCTGCAATTTGGATCCTATTCAACTCAGTACATAACACTAGCCCATACCTCCATCAGAACATCTTGAAGATCCATGCAAATACAGTCGTACTTTGCTTCTCGAATGCCTTGCGACTCGAACGTTTTGGCTCCCAAACGCCGCAAAGTGAGTGTTCTGGTTTGTGAACTTTTTTGGGAAGCCAAACATCTGACACGGCTTACACAGCTTCTGACTGAGTGCAGGAAGCTCCTGCAGCCAATCGGAAGCCACACCTTGGTTTTCAGAAGTCAAAACGACTTCCAGAATGGATTCCATTCAAGAACCAAGGTACAACTGTACTGGGCACATATGTTGAACCTTGGCGCTTGCTCGAAGCCTTAGGCTACCTAAATATTGAGTTCGTGATTTATTTGACCCTGTATTCTGCTTCTCTCTCTTTTCCTTCCTGAAACGTTATTTCAAAAAATACAAACCCTTTATCATTTGTGTACGCTTCAACATTTCTCGGATGAAAATAGGGATGTCATATTCCATCATCATCATCATCATCATCATACCCTGCCCATCTGACTGGGTTGCCCCAGCCATTCTGGGCAGCTGCCAACACATATAAAAACATAATAAAACATTAAACATTAAAAAATACCTTCCCTCTACAGGACGGTAGGTCACATAACTCCATACCCTCCAACATTTCTCCGATGAAAATAGGGACATCCTAAGGAAAAGCAGGACATTCTGGGATTAAATCAGAAACAGGAATGGCTTGTATAAATCTGGGACTGTCCCTGGAAAATAGGGACACTTGGAGGGTCTGCATTTGGAATACTGGAGGCTATCTAGCTGGTTTTGATCGCTATGGTTTTTCTCCCATGAGCCCAGAGGCACCAGGTCCCAAAGTTTCTGCAAACAGGGACTAAACAAGCAGGGGATAGGTGAATTCTTCCCTACTAGCTTAGCAGCACATAAACAGGGTGGTGGCAGTACCAGCTAAAGGTTAGAGTTTCAGGTGGTGCTGTATGCCCTCGCAGGGTGGATGTGGGACACAAGGACAATGAATATTTTGCGCACTGTTTGTGCAAGAAAGGAAGCAGCACCAAACAAACAAACTGCTGATATTTGCTGGAGGCTTGGGTGTTTTGTGCTTTCTGCAGAATGCTACAGAGGCCTTGTGAATGATTCATTGAGTCTTTCAAGGTCTGGAGGACCAAAAAGCTTATCTCTTGCCGAGGTGTCTTTCATGCCCTTGGATCTCTAAAACTTTCTGCATTTTCTAGCTCCCACACTATTTCACGTCGTGACAGACTCAGACATTTCTCTGGTAAATCCATCCTCTCATGCACCCAATTTACTATAATTTGCAATAGTCTCCGATATTTGACAAATGCAAAGGTCACAGTCTTTCAGGGTACATTAGCAGAAATGTGATTCTAATACATTTCTCACCACTGGTATGCAATAATTTCTTTTCTTTAACACAGTCTACGCTCTGTAGTATTCTTCTGGTGTATAATATAGAAATCCACTGAAATCCAAGAAGTTATGTCCTTACATGCCAGCAATGAATTAAGTCCATACCTTCAAAACTGAGGTACTGGATTGTTTATGATATCTTTATTTCTTTCCCACTAGACAATGGAAGTTCAGAAAAGCTTTGCACATTTCTATTAGTTAATAGTTATCGACAGACTGAGAAGTGTCACAATGGTAGCCTTTATATACCTAAAGGGGAGTCACTGTATATATTCTCATGAGGTGGCCAAAGTATTGGAGCCTCAGCTTCAGGATTTGTCCTTCTAGTGAGCACTCAGGGCTGATTTCCTTAAGAATGGATAGGTTTGATCTTCTTGCAGTCCATGGGACTCTCAAGAGTCTCCTCCAGCACCATAATTCAAAAGCATCAATTCTTTGGTGATAAGCCTTCCTTATGGTCCAGCTCTCGCTTCCATACATCACTACTGGGAAAACCATAGCTTTAACTATACGGACCTTTGTTGGTAAGGTGATGTCTCTGCTTTTTAAGATGCTGTCTAGGTCTGTCATCCCCTTTCTCCCAAGAAGAAGGTGTCTTAATCTCTCACTGCCCCCATTTCTTCCCCTTCTATTTGCCAGGAAGTAATGGGCCCAGTGGCTATGATCTTAGCTTTTTTGATATTGAGCTTCAGACCGTATTTTGTGCTCTCCTCTTTCACCTTCATTAAAAGGTTCTTTAATTCCTCCTCACTTTCTGCCATTAAAGTTGTGTCATCTGCATATCTGAGGTTGTTGATATTTCTTCCGGCAATCTTAATTCCGTCTTGGGTTTCATCCAGTCCAGCCTTTCGCATGATGAATTCTGCATGTAAGTTAAATAAGCAGGGAGACAATATACAGCCTTGTCATATTCCTTTCCCAATTTTGAACCAATCAGTTGTTCCATTTCCAATTCTAACTGTAGCTTCTTGTCCCACATAGAGATTTCTCAGGAGACAGATGAGGTACCTTCACAGACAGAGGAAAAAGCACCTGTGAAAAGCCACTTAACCAACCTGAATTGCTCTTGCTAATCAGTGCACCGCTCTGAGCAAGAGTCAGGCATGTCCTGGTTCCATTGCAATCAATGGGATAACACACAATTTACCTGGGAAAGCTACCTCCTTTCAGAGGCAGCATTTCAGATTCCCACCTTGGGAAGTTAGGCTCAGCAAGATGCAAAGGCAGAATGATAGCAGGAACCAAAATGTTCTGTGTGTTTGCATGGAGGGAAGCAGCTCCAGGGAACACTAGCAGAGAAATGAAACATTGCAGCTGATATTGTGAGATCAGTTGTAGTAAGAGTTCCACAGTGTGTAGAGTAATTCTTTTCCTACACTTCAAGTCTCCTGTGGCATCATTTTATAAAGTTTCCGGCAGGAAATCTTACATGGTGTCAGAAGAGAAACAGAAAGTAAAACAGTGAAACAAAAAAAGAAAAAGAAAATGAACCAGCTACCGCCTCCAGGAAAGTTGGTGTTTGAAGGAAATGCTGCAGAGCACTGGATAAAATGAAAACAAGGGTTGGAGTTGTATTATATTACATCTGGAGCAAGTAAGATTTCGGTTAGCAATTTTATTGAAGAGTTTTAAAGCCCATCATTCCACAAAAAAGGCAGGTTATAATAGATTCATAAAAGTAAAACAATAAACATACCAAAACAAGATTAAATCAGCAAGACAAAATAAAAGCAGAAAGACAGAAATGAGCATAATAGCTATATTGACATTTTCTTAATATTTTAATATTTGCTGGTTTTCTCTGTGTATTAATAATTGTTCTGTATTGTTTTATATACACTACTTAGTGGGTGGTGGTTATTATGTGGTTGATAAAATCTTCTAAATAAGTGAGTACAAACTCTGGGGGAAAGGATAATCTTGGGCGGTGAAAGAATGCAATACAGTGGTACCTTGGTTTACAACCATAATCCATTCTGGAGGTCCAGTTGTAATCCAAAGTGGTTGCAAACCAAGGTACCACTGTAATGATGAAGAATTCATTTAGGGAGGCTGTTCCAAATCTAGAATGTCCACACATAAAAGACCCTCTCTGGTAATTCAAGTGGAAAGGGAACTTGGAAAGGGGCCTCCATTGCTGTTCCTAACTGATGAGAACATGTCTCTCTGGTAGAAGAGGAAGATATATCTTGGTCCACACCATTTACTTCTCTAAAGGTAAGAACCCCTATATTGCATTGTGCCAGAAACAAATTCAGAGCCAACGAGACTATTCTGATACACCTGAAATATGATCACTATGGTGAGCTCACCATAAATTGGACCAGTTGCTTCTTCCAATCATGTTTCAGGGTCAATCCCACATACAACCCCCAACAGAAATCCAGGCTGGATGTTACTGAACACGGGACAATTATGACCAATCTCCTCTTTGCAACTGAACTTGATAACAGGTTCTTCGTGCTACAGAAGCTGTTTAATCTTTGAGATTCAAAGTTGAATCTAGAAGCACCCTCAAGCTGCAAGCTGTTTGGATCAAGCCACAAACTGGATGCTTGGGGAAGCTAAATAGGAGAAGCAGAGTTAGGTGTTGCCTTGATGAAACTTTACTCCAGATCCCTGTATGATCCAGCAATTTAATGTAGACATTAAATAGCATGCAGGAGCATGCGGAATTCAATTTTATGAAGCTCAGTAGTACGAAGACCACTGGGCAGAGCAACATTCCTCTCAAGCAGCGTCCTGAAAGTTAGCCACATCTATTCCATACATTTAACATGCATGACTTCCCCCCAAGGAATCCTGAGAACCATGGGCATAGCGGGGGACGGGGGGAGGCAGCTGCCCCCCTAAATCAAGTAAACACAGTCGTACCTTGGTTTTCAAACAGCTTAGTTCTCTAACGTTTTGGCTCCCGAACACCGCAAACCAAAAGCGAGCGTTCCGGTTTGCGAACTATTTTTGGAAGCCGAACATCCAACCGGGCTTCCGACTGGCTGCAGGAGCTTCCTGCAACCACTCGGAAACTGCGCTTTGGTTTCCGAACGTTTTGGAAGTCGAATGGACTTTCGGAACGGATTCCGTTCAACTTCCAAGGTACGTCTGTAAGTAAAAATATTTAACTAACTGACCAATTGTGTAGCAGATAGCTTGATTCTGTCATCCCCCCCCAATAAATCCTGGCTACGCCCATGCTGGGAACTGTAGTTTGTTAAGAGTGCTAGGAATTGTGAGGTCTGTGAGGGGTAAACTATAGCCCCCAGAGTCTTAGGGAGAAGCTATGCATTTTATTGGGACGCGGGTGGCGCTGTGGGTTAAACCACAGAGCCTAGGGCTTGCCGATCAGAAGGTCGGCGGTTCGAATCCCCGCGACGGGGTGAGCTCCCATTGCTCAGTCCCTGCTCCTGCCAACCTAGCAGCTTGAAAGCATGTCAAAGTGCAAGTAGATAAATAGGTACCGCTCTGGCGGGAAGGTAAACGGCGTTTCCGTGTGCTGCTCTGGTTTGCCAGAAGCGGCTTAGTCATGCTGGCCACATGACCCGGAAGCTGTACGCCTGATCCCTTGGCCAGTAAAGTGAGATGAGCGCCGCAACCCCAGAGTCGGCCACGACTGGACCTAATGGTCAGGGGTCCCCTTTACCCTTTCCCTTTACCCTTATGCATTTTATTGTATTTTAATATTCTGTTGGAAAGCCGCCCAGAGTGGTTGGGAAACCCAGCCAGATGGGCGGGGTATAAATAATAAATTATTATTATTATATGTACTAAATGTGCATTAAATGTATGATGATGTGATGGTGGTGGCTCCAGTTCTGTGCTCAACTGATCCAGAAGGGATCTCATGAAAGCCACTATGTGATCAGGCAGTCAGTCAGACTGAAATGGGTCTCAATAAACAGTGTCAGTACAAAATGTCTAGAACTGAGCAGCCACGCTTTTCTACAAAAGGCAGGCAAAGCACCATGTTTAATACAGTTTGATGACCATGCAGATAAGTGGCATTCAGATTTTGACTAATTGCATACTGTACTCTCCAGAAGAAACGTTGCAAAGGAAAGGCACAAATTCTTTCCTAGAACTCGGTGAAGATGAAAGCAGAGGCCCATAGGTGACTGAATTGGGGGAGATATATGAATCACTTATTAAATATCACATACTGTGGGGCATAAAGTCAGACGGATTCAAGGCCAGATTACCGAGCGAGACTATTTTAAGACTGGAATGTGCAGAGGAAGTGTCTACAAAGCAAGCGAGAGGCTCAGCAGAAAAACAAATGGATGTCCAACAGTGGGGGGGGGGGATATAAAAAAATGCTTAGACAACCGGTCTCAGAACATCTGAAGTTCTGGCATGAGCAAGAGCCCTAGACAGTAAGAAGTAGGACAGAGGTAGGCAGAAGTGACAAAGAGCCATTGCTTGATGGTAGAGCATCTGTTTTACATACGAAAG
Organism: Podarcis liolepis; assembly: GCF_965112155.1. Lineage (NCBI taxonomy): Eukaryota > Metazoa > Chordata > Lepidosauria > Squamata > Lacertidae > Podarcis > Podarcis liolepis. Next base: position 31,161,633 of record NC_139571.1, read on the forward strand.
ACTCCAAGTTCACCTCTGACATCTGGGCTGGGAAGATCTCCTTTCTGCAAAACATATTTCTGAAACCCTGCCAGTCAGTGCAGACCAGGGCTGGGGAAACTCTTTCATTCTGAGCACCTAGGCTCCGTTGATAATAAATAGGTAAGGTCTGTATAGTAAAAGCTATGGTTTTCCCAGTAGTGATGTATGGAAGTGAAAGCTGGACCATAAAGAAGGCTGATCACCGAAGAATTGATGCTTTTGAATTACGGTGCTGGAGGAGATTCTTGAGAGTCCCAGGGACTGCAAGAAGATCAAACCTATCCATTCTGAAGGAAATCAGCCCTGAGTGCTCACTGGAAGGACAGATCCTTAAGCTGAGGCTCCAATACTTTGGCCACCTCATGAGAAGAGAAGACTCCCTGGAAAAGACCCTGATGTTGGGAAAGATGGAGGGCACAAGGAGAAGCGGACGACAGAGGATGAGATGGTTGGATAGTGTTCTTGAAGCTACCAGCATGAGTTTGACCAAACTGCGGGAAGCAGTGGAAGACAGAAGTGCCTGGTGTGCTCTGGTCCATGGGGTCACGAAGAGTCGGACACGACTAAACAACAACAACAACAAGCCTGGTTCATCCATTAAAATATGTAGGTAGGTTAGGAGGGCCTTCTTGATAGTGGCGCACGCCCTGTGGAACGCCCTCCCATCAGATGTCAAGGAAATAAACAACTGTCTGACTTTTAGAAGACATCTGAAGGCAGCCCTGTATAGGGAAGTTGTTAATGTTTGATGCTTTATCACATTTTTAACATTCTGTTGGGAACCACCCAGAGTGTCTGGGGAAACACAGCCAGATGGGTGGAGTATAAATAATAAATTATTATATTGTTATTATTATTATATTATTATTATATATGATGGGTCTCTGGACCGAAATAAAGATTGATTTAGATTATATTACTATAGTAAATAAATCCAGTTACAGATAGGTAGCCGTGTTGGTCTGCCATAGTCATACACAGTATCTGAAGAAGTGTGCTTGCACACGAAAGCTCATACCAAGAACTAAATTAGTTGGTCTTTAAGGTGCTACTGGAAGGAATTTTTTTGTTTTGACTATAGTAAATAAAAAACAGAGGACCTGTGGCTTTCAGGTCTTCCGCACCAAGTCTTAAACCATGAACGCAGTACGCACAAAGTGACAATCGCCAACAACGCTTAATGCACTACAGTGCCCAGAATTCTTTGAGGGAAAGAATGCCTTTAAATGTGCTTTAAATGTGTGTACGCAGCCTGTCAAAACCAAAAGAGATATATATATTTTTATGTGGATAACTCTTCTCAGAATATATACAGAGATCCACTTACTTGTTCTGTTGCTTTAAATGTTTCTAGTTTTATTCTCATTTGAAATTCTATTGTTTTCCCCCTCCTGAATAGAGGCCACCCCCATGACTTATTCTTCTATATGGAAGTATTATATGAAAATATAATCTACATGACACTGAGCTCCTTGGCGTTACAAAGGGTTGACTTAGTGAACCGACCTTTCCATTAAAAAACACGCCACACAACAGCAGCAACAATAAACGACATCAATCTGAACTAGTAATAAATATAACATGGATATGAAGGCAACTGACTTTAGACTTCCCGAGCTTAAGGATTATGGTTTTAGATTAAGCAGACTTTCTGAATGGAAAGAAGGAAGGATTAAAGAGGGGGGAAACAAACTCAAGATCAACTGCTTCTCTTTATATGATAGTTGATAAGTAAATTGGAAAGCATTGTTAAAATAGTTCAGAGCTAGAACATCTGGCCAAATGGAAGGGACTGACTTAATGAGGCAGATCTCTTGCTTATTTTTTTTAATAAGGCTACAAACTGATGAGCTGCAAATCTTAAAATGTAAAAGTGGGGAAATTCTGCCTCACTTTCTCCTTCCTCTGCTTACTGAGTAAAAGGTTGTGTTGTTTTTTGAGGAGGGGTGGAGTGTAGAATTATAAAGATCTAACCAAAGAAATATGATTTGCAATAGCTTGATCATCTGCGCTGCCTTGTTCAAGTGCATCGTACATCAGGCCCATTTGCAAAAAAAACACGTTTAATTCCTGGGATCCGGAAGTTAAGGGCACTAAAAAAATAATAAGCTGCAGCACAGTCAAGCCATAGCTAAGCATATATTTCAATATGAGAGTTAAGAGCATGCTTACATCACTGCTATGAAAATAAATTTGAAGTGTTAGGCCCAACTAAATCATTGCAGGCACAGAACAATTTCCATGAGTGCAACGACTACCATGACCACAATGGAACCTCCCCCTTCCTCTCTTCCCCACTTTCCCAAATCTGCTCTGGAGGTTTGGGGGAACTCCCAGATGAGATGGGAAGGAGAGGAGAGGGAGGGGAAGTTCCTTTGTGCTCTCAGAAGTTGTTTCACACACACACAATGACTTAGCCGGACACAAACCAAAATGTTTATTAGATTGGAGTCACCTCTGACTTCCTGCATAATCTCAAAAAATGCATCTTTGTTGAATTCTGGCCAATGAAATGTCCAGCAGATGTTGAGGGCTTGAATCCCAGGTCAGCTTTGTAATCTGCGAAGGGGATTGTGTCAGAATATGGTACAATATATTATAAAATGGTCATTTTGCTCAGAAAAATAAAGGATTTTGCCACACATCAGGTGCAAACATTAGATAACATCTCTCTCTGTGTGAACACCCCCCCCCCCAACACCCCATGGTAAAATATGTGGTCTGTATTCTCCCAGGATCTTATATCAAAGGCAATTTATGGTCATTTTTCAGTTACATAAAGTCTCTAGAGTCAGGTGGAGGGACACTGACAACACGGCTTCCCATTTTCTTTCAGAACCATTTTCTTTCTATTTACAAAGTTTTAGACCTCCTCTTTCATCTTTCCCTTTGAGTTCCATAAAAAATAGACTCGTAATATCTATTATTGCTCCTTTGTTATTATGTTGATTACTTTGGTCTACCAAGATACTATCTGGCCTACTTCCATCAAATGTGATGAAAAGTCCATGTGATGACATTTTTTTTTATTTCAGCAAAGGACCCAAATTTTCCTTTTAAACTTGGATGGATTGTATGTGTTGTATGTGAGAATCTTCCACCAAAGACTAAATTGTGTTGTGGTTTAATTAAGCTACTGCCGCATAGTTCCTCTTTTCAGTTGGTTCAAAATACTTCCCATAAGGTCGCCTTTCTTCTGTTGCTCTTTGACCATATCGCAAAGGTCCTTAGCTCTGTGTTGTCTACCTGGTAAACACTGCGTTGATTTCAAACTTCTGATTGATTCTCCATGTCTGCCCTTGATTGTATTTCATTCTTTTTCTCTTCTTAGGTTGTGTCTGCCATTTAGAATCTTTTTGGAGCAAGTATAGACTACCCAAGGGGCAAGCAATGCTGTGGTCTGCAGATGTTGATGAGCTGCAAATCTCTCCAGCTAATGTTCAGGGGTGATGAAGGTCACTACGTTTAGCTATTTCTGGACTACCATTTACAGTATGACAGTCCACGCGTGCAAAGAGCAGATCTTGTGAATTGAAACTTCAGGACCTACTTCGCTGTGTGTAAATCTACTGGTAAGGAATACTCCATCCCGCCATAGTCCTTCTTTATGAGAAAAGTCCACTGACCTTCAATGGTAGGCTCTTTTGCTGCCTGACTACAGGACCTGCAGGGATCTGGCAGGGGGTCAGAGGTCGGCTGACCACCTGCCAGCAATTGGCCATGCTGGTGGGCTTTGGGGCGGGACTTCCCCAGGGAGTGCACTCGGCTGGCCAATCGTGGCCAGCAGGGGCATGCTCCTTGGGGGGATGAATCACAGTCTGGCCAGGCAGCCATCCTCTCTATCCAGGAGGGACACGGGTGGAGCTGTGGTCTAAACCACTGAGCCTCTTGGGCTTTCTAGTTGGAAGGTTGGTGGTTCGAATCCCTGCAACGGAGTGAGCTCGCGTTACTCTGTCCCAGCTCCTGCCAACCTAGCAGTTTGAAAGCATGCCAGTGCAAGTAGATACCGCAAATAGGTGGCATTTCCATGAGCTCCGGCACTTGTCACGGTCCTCCGTGCACCAGAAGCAGTTTAGTCATGCTGGCCACATGACCTGGAAAGCTGTCTGGACACAAACGCTGGCTCCCTCAGCCTGAAAGCGAGATGAGTGCCGCAACTCCATAGTCACCTTTGACTGGACTCAGCTGCCCAGGGGTCCTTTACCTTTTTACCTCTCTGTCCCCTTTTGAGGACCAAATCATCTTTGACTGTGCAACCTGAATTTGCAGGTACTTGAATGAATTCTACCCCAAAAGAGTGACAGTCTGGAAGCACCCTTACTCGTAAGGAAAGGGAACCAGCTTGTCACTTGATATGGTAGGCCTGAGTGCCCTTTTTTGTGTAGGAAATATTATGCATAATATTTAAGAGTTGCCTTTTTGTCTGAGGGTACCCGAGGGAACAAAAGTCATTATAAACACAATGCAACTAAATATTAAAACATATTTAAACCTACGTAAACCTAATAATATAATCAGAAAAACAGTGGCAGAACAAGCATAAAATAAATAGTTCAAATGATACAATGCTAAAGGCACTAGACTTTTCTTTTTCAATAGTATGAGGACCAGTTACCCAGGAAAGTAAAATTAGAATAAACATCAGCAGTAAAAATACTGCTTAGGGGTAAGTGTGCCAGCTTGAAACAGCAAGTTGAAATACTTACTCACATGTAAGTCTCCCCTCTACTTGCTTTTTAAAGTGGCATGTATTGGAGAAAACCTGCCTAATAGGATACCTAGTCAGGAATTGCAAGGAACATAGCAGGGGAAATTACAGAGGACTCATCGTTAAGATGTGACAGAGATTTTCCTCCACTCAGCTCTGCTGCCACCACCAAGGTTGCCACCCAAAATCGCAGGCAGCAGTTACCACCAATGGTAGCTAGCATAAACCCTGAAGTGGTGCATTTTGTGGACAATCCACAAAAGTGCAGCACAGACCAGAATCTGAAACCAAATCCTCGCCACTCCTGCTGCATCGTGATTTCCAAAAGCAGGAGCAGCATCTGGGTCCTAGATGTCAAACTTTCAACAAGCTGCTCAAGGCTGGGCCACGGGTAGCCATCAGGAGCAATCCTGGGAGGATTCAAGAGTCAGGAATCTGGAATGAGGATCAAAGAGCCTTCAGGATCAAAGGAGAAAGCAGGCTTGTAAAAGAAACCAGGAGCCAGGACAGAAGAGGCTCAGAAGGACAGACAGAAGGGAGGCCCATAGGGCAAGACCAACATAACAAGGCATGCCAGAGCTAAGGTAGAGCTTGTTACTCAAGCAAAATTCCACTAAAGCCCTTTTGTACTCTTTCCTGCCCAGGGCAGCTTGGGTGAAGTTAGTCTGGAAGGTACTTCACTGTGAAGTTGTAGTGACATTGCATAAAACATGGACCACTGATGGTTCCTGAGAGTACAGTGGAAGCTTGGGTTGCGAACGTGATCCATGCGGGAGGCACGTTCGCAACCTGCAGTGCCGTGTCTGCACACACGCGTAGAGCGGTTCGGCCCTTCTGCGCATGTGTGAGCGCCAAAACCCGGAATTAACCCATTCCGGTACTTCTGGGGTTTGGCGCATCCGTAACCTGAAAAGACGTAACCCAAAGCGTTTGTAACCCGAGGTACCACTGTACCTGATAGCTCTTCCCCATTATTCCTGACACACTGAGAGTTAGTTGTGCTTAGTCAGTGAAGGAAACGACACTCTGCTCTTTCCTTAGCAAATATCTTTTCTGAAGACTATTGTGTTTCATGACTTTGGAATTTCATCTCAAGGCATGTGGAAAGCTTGACGTCCAGCTTTTCCCTTCATTATTTTGGCTGGAGTTGGCCTCCTAAGTTTTGGACATCTTGCCACAGATAAAACGCTTACAGCTGTTATATAAATTCTTGAGTGCTTCTGAACTTATTTTATCAGCTGTTTCAGTTGGCCTTAGATTTCAGAGGATATTAACCTAAAATCAAGCATTCGCGATTTGGTTTCCAGACGGTAACAGATAGATGGTAATGGAAGAATGACAATCATCTCAATAGAGGTTGCAGCTCGGGGATTTCTAATCAACAATATTCTATCTCAGAATGCTGCATCCATTATGTTACAAAAAAAGGAACTAGTAATAGCAACATGGTAAAGGTGCCTAGCAGTAATCTAGAACACAAAATATCCTTACATCTCCGAAGCATTTGGAATCTGACAGGTTCTTCAAGGAATGTAGGACAACTCATTCCCTCTCTTCTCCCCAACTTTCTGAATGTTTTTCTAACAGCTGATTTAGGCTGCGTGGTTAGGTCATAGCTGTAAACTTTTCCCTTTTCTTGTGAGGAATCCTATTCGGAATAAGGGAATTTCCCTTTAAAAAAGGGAAATGTTGACAGCTGTGGGTTAGGTCAGCCACCAGGTACATTGCCAAACCGCTCCCCCCACCCCACAAGAAATGCCTCTCCAAACAAGAAGATCAAAGAGGACACAGATTTGCCTAACACTTGCAGATGCTCATATATAAGTATCACTATTGAGGAACAGTAACAAATATTTAAATGGAACCACAATACATCTCATCATAATGGTGGGTGGCTGTGACCAGGTGAGCTGTGTGTTTGCTTAGTCCGTTGTCTGATGGCCAAAAAGACTCTAGCCCTCTTTAACGTCCTTCAAATAGAGGAATGTCCTCTATAAAGTAGGGCACCTGGTGAACGGAAGCATGGTGGAGTGGTTAGATTGTTGAACTAGGATAGGGGAGACCAACATTCCAACCCCCCACATAGCTAAGAAATCTGTTGGGCCATGTGATGTCCCTGTCAGCCTCACCTACCCCACAGAAAATGAGGGGCAGGAGAGGGAGAACCACATCTGAGTTCCTTGGGGGTGAAGGGAAGGCAGGATAGAAATGTGACGAATAAGAAAAAGATTATGCCAAGGAAGACCCTGGGAGGCTCAAAATGCATTTGATGATATTTTGTGTTGAAGATTAATTTGAAGCACCTTCAGTCAAGCATGTTCCCTTTCGTTTTTCACATTCCATAGTGACATCCCACAAAGTTCTTTCTTATGTGACCAAAAATGGCCTATGAACTGTGGAACTCTGGGCCCAGTGTGTCCACCATGAAGCTGTTCCCTTGAAGCACTAGAAGCCTCATCTGTTGTGCCCTGCCCAGAGTACTTAAGCAGCTCCCTCCTCAAACATGTGAGTTGATCCTTCTGTAAGAATGTGTGGAATTTAAGCGCTTTGTGAGTGCCTGGAGACGGTTGGAGGATGGATGGCGGCTAACAGATTGAGGTTGAATCCTGACAAGACAGAAGTACTGTTTTTGGGAGACAGGGGGCGGGCGGGTGTGGGGGATTCCCTGGTCCTGAATGGGGTAACTGTGCCCCTGAAGGACCAGTTATGCAGCCTGGGAGTCATTTTGGATTCACAGCTGTCCATGGAGGCGCAGGTTAATTCTGTATCCAGGGCAGCTGTCTACCAACTCCACCTGGTACGCAGGCTGAGACCCTACCTGCCCGCAGACTGTCTCGCCAGAGTGGTGCATGCTCTAGTTATCTCCCGCTTGGACTACTGCAATGCGCTCTACATGCTCTAGTTATCTCCCGCTTGGACTACTGCAATGCGCTCTACATGGGACTACCTTTGAAGGTGACCCAGAAACTGCAATTAATCCAGAATGCGGCAGCTAGACTGATGACTGGGACTGGCCGCCGGGACCACATAACACCAGTCCTGAGAGATCTGCATTGGCTCCCAGTATGTTTCCGAGCACAATTCAAAGTGTTGGTGCTGACCTTTAAAGCCTTAAATGGCCTCGGTCCTGTATACCTGAAGGAGCGTCTCCACCCCCATCGTTCAGCCCGGACACTGAGATCCAGCGCCGAGGGCCTTCTGGCGGTTCCCTCATTGCGAGAAGTGAGGTTACAGGGAACTAGGCAGAGGGCCTTCTCGGTAGTGGCGCCCACCCTGTGGAACACCCTCCCTTCAGATGTGAAGGAAATAAGCAGCTATCCTATCTTTAAAAGACATCTGAAGGCAGCCCTGTTCACGGAAGTTTTTAATATTTAATGCTGTACTGTTTTTAACATTTGATTGGGAGCTGCCCAGAGTGGCTGGGGAAACTCAGCCAGATGGGTGGGGTATAAATAAATTATTATTATTATTATTATTATTATTACCCTTACAAAGTCACCACGGTGCAGTGTTTCCCAAATGTTTTTGGACTGCAACTCCCATCATCCCTAACTAGTGGGACCAGCGACCAGGGATGATGGGAACAGCCGGAGAGCCAAGCTTTAGTGTTTTGTGCCAGCCATGTGTGCGATCAGAAAGGTGCCTGCCTCCTTTTGCCTCAAATTGGGGCCCCTGGTGAGCTCTGTGGTGCCACCAAACGGTGAGTCTAACCAAGATGGAGAGTGGTTTCCCAGCCCTTACATCTGCTGTTCTCAGACGATCTAAGCAGCTGTTTCTGCTTTGAGGAACCAGCCATTTCCTTTCTTCCAGGAGCACAAGCCAGCACACAGCCAATATCTTGGGAGCCCGCTGTTGCACAGTAGGCCCAGAGTCTAAAACTGGTACTTTACTAGAAAATGGTAATAAAGCTGTTTGAATTGCTTTTCATCCTTCGTACTCTTAATGGCTTTCAGGTTCATAGGAGACCAATCAATTAATCCTACTTCAGACCTACAGGAGTACGATAGATGCTTCCTTCCTTCCTGGGCTGCTGAGGAGCCCAGAAAGGTCTCCCCAAACCCATTGCTGAGGTAGCTACAGCATTCCTTAAACTGCTTATTAAGCCGTATGTCAAATACTGCTGTGTGACAGAGCCTCCGGCTAAGGTTGAGACCGCATATTTTGCAATTTGGTATAGCCTTAATGCTGACTAACCCCTCTCTGCTAATTAATTGCCAAGTCACAAAAGGCACATGGTAATTACTGTTTTAAGAGTTAACAGTTCCCCTCTAACCCAATTGCACACTTGCTGTTTTAAGGGTTAAGGATTATCATTTACTCGAAAGGTAAATTGACTTCCCTCTATGACAACCTGTGTTCTCCCGTCTTTTGTTCTACCTTCAGGGAGCTCCTTATTACTTTAATCGCAGCGAGACGCCACCCTTATTCACAACAAGTACCCATTGAAATCACAAGAACTACTCATGGAGTCCGTAAGGCCGCTGTGGCTAGATGGGAGATTGAATACTACTATTTAGCATTTAAACGGAACTTCAGAGTTATATTATATTGGCGACTCTCACAAGAGCCACACAAGGTAGGCTTGTGTTACACATTTCAAACAATCAGATGACCCACATATGGCTTTTGAAGTTGCAGGTAGCCCATGAGACTTCAGTGAAACTAGGAGGGAAGTGATGAAAAGCCAGACACTTCGTGGAGTCCCTCCCTCAATGATATACAGCATTTCTTGGAGTTTCCTGTGAAGAGGGATTGTTAGTTAAATCACTCCAGGAACTGCAGCTCTGTGGGTGGAATAGTGGCCTCCTAACAATTCTCAGCACCTTTAACAAACCACAGTTCCCAGGATTCCTTGGGGGAAGCCATCGCTTTTGAAGTGGTATGATGCTGCGTTAAGTGTAGGTAGGGCTACGGTCAGAGGTCCTATGCTGAAAGCTTGAAGGAAAACGGAGGTGAGCCTATGAAAGAATAAGCATTCTCCAACCTGAAGGGCTATTGTAGAGAAGAGGGCAAAGACTTGCTCTCTTGCATTCCAGAGTGCAGGATTAGATCTGAGGGGCTTGAATTGCAGGAAGGCATATTTTGATTGAACATAGTTCTTGATGGTAAGAAGAACAGTTTGACAAACCAGGTGAGAGGGTGGCACATTCTCACTCTCACTAGAGGCCTGCAGATAGAAACTACCAATGGTTTTGATGCATTGGGCAGCCGGCTGGGAAGAAGTAGTCTACAAGGCCCCCTCCAACTCTATCTCACAGGCTTGTTCTGAGGAGAAATGGGTTTGGGGGATATGTCTATTTTCAGTGCCATAAGCTCTTTGAAGGAGGAGCGGGGTACATCTCAAATGCAAGAAAGAAATAATGGGATGCCATTGTCAAAGCAAATGACCAAGTGGAACGACTTCTGTTCACACAGGGGAACTTCCTCTCTCCCCCTCCACCCAATTCTGAGGGTTCCCCCAACCGTCTAGAGCAGGGTTTCCCAAACTTGGGTCTCTAGCTGTTTTTGGACTACAACTCCCATCATCCCTAGCTAGCAAGACCAGTGGTCAGGGATGATGGGAACTGTAGTCCAAAAACAGCTGGAGACTGAAGTTTGGGAAACACTGATCTAGAGCATATTATGGAGAGTGTGTGGGTAGTTTCGTTGCACAAGCGGAAGTCATTATGTTCATGCAGTGACTTTCTGGATTCAACCCAATACTGATCTGAAGAAGTGATCCTCTGGATTGAACTGGAGAAACTTTGAGATGTGAACATTTTATTTTATTTTTTAATGCAGTTTTTGGTCAGGACTGGTGTTGAATGAGTTTATCGAGACAACTGCAGCCAAGCGAAATGGCTCTTTACGGGTGCTTCATGGGTATTCATTTCTTAACACAGGGAATGAGCAGACGTTTACAGTTTTATCAGGGTGTCGAACGCTGGAGGAATGTTCTAGCAGCTCAAATAGCTCCTGCAAGCTAAGACATACTTGCTTTTCATTTCCTCCAGCCCTCCCCTTTAGCATTCTGTAACTCTAGCCCGCCTGTGAATTAACAGAGAAGACTTTCAGACTAGCTCAGTGCCACTAGACTCCAACCAAGCCTTTTTGCCAGATTTTTAGCACACCTGCTAAACAAATTCCTTTAATCCAGATTTCAGCTAGCTTTCAGTCATAGCCAGTGAGACATCTGGTGTACAGCCTCTCCAAAGCTGCTTAGATATGTACACTGCTTGCCTGTCATCCTCTTATGGGTTGGTCAAGCAAGTAGGGAGAATAGAAGCCTTCTGATGCACATCAACTTGTGAAGGGTCTTGTATAGACAAGGGAAGGGCCATAACTCAGAGGTCGAACATCTGCTTTGCATGAAGAAGGCTCCAGATCCAACTTCTGGCTTTTCCAAGTAGGACTAGGGGAGGACTTCTGTCTGAAATCCTGAAGAACCATTGCTAGCCAGTGTGGACAATATTGAGCTTGATGGCCCAATGGCCTGATTTGGTACACGACAGCTTCCTATGCATTAGGCAGGTATCACCACCATTTCAAAGGAAAACTGCCTATATATATGGAGGTTCTTGCCACCAACTCGTCTAACCTGCTTTTAAAAGCGAGTGGCCAACCCGTTGCTACATATTGTGCTCCTTAACTGCCTAACACATTCCAGCCAAATGCTCCACCTTTTGCCAGTCCTAAAGAAGACGCACACATGTCATCTCTCTCTGGTCTACACATCTACAGATTCAGCCGTCATGGCATGCTTCCTTCTCCCATCTCCCTACGTAAGACAGTGTAAAAAAAAAAAAAAATCTGTTTTCCATTTTAACAAATTATCCCAGTTTACCATCCTAAGGAATTAAAAGCATGCAACTTTAGACATGGGAATCTCCCTACTGCAGGATGGCTTGATAATAAATGGCAACATTTGCATGTCACAGTTTTTATCATGATCTTACTGCTGGTTTCTGCTCTGTTCCTTCCCTGGCAGAAGAAACAAACCATAATTCCTGGCCTGGGATTACCTCTGAATTGTGGGCTCGAAATCTGCTATGATGTGAAGCCAGGGTTTGTCACTGGCTTACTATTATTTCACCAGGCCTTCAGCTGATTGACATCCAATGCCCTTTTGTAAAATAAAATCCTAAACCAAGTCCTTCTCTTTTATAGTTTCACAAAAGTAAGTGACTTCTTGATGACTGAGAAAATCCTTAAGACTGGCTACTAAGAGCTGGTTCTGATTTACTTTGGCCCTTTTTTCTTATGTTTGCTATAGTAGTAGTAGTAGTAGTAGTAGTAGTAGTAGTAGTAGTAATAATAATAATAATAATAATAATTGTGCCCTGCCCATCTGACTGGGTTGCCTCGGCCACTCTAGGCGGCTTCCAACATACTGTATATAAAAACATAAAGAAATACAGATTAAAAGGCTTCCCTATACAAGGTTGTCCTCAGAGGTCTTCTAAAGATCATATAGTTACTCATCTCCTTGACATCTGATGGGAGGGCATTCCACAGAGTGGGTGCCACTCCCAGTAAGGCCCTCTGCCCCGTTCCCGAAAAGCAAAACACCCCACCTCTTCAAGGTCTGCTTCTCAGCCTGTGAAATATAACATTATTTTAGCAAATCAATATTTTTGTTATCACCTTGCATCCATGCATGCATGATGTTCTTTGATGACTCTTTGATCTCATATTTACCTCTCCCTAACTTAAATATTTCATATTCTTTTTGCTTTTTTACAGTTGTATTACTAGTGCTGTTAAAGTCATATCTTTTTTATTTAAAAAGTATAACTTTCATTCAAAAACTTACAAATAAAGGAAAAATGGCTCTAATTCTGATCTCTAAAGCACTTTGGCGCATCTGGAGACAGCATGATGTCAACCACATAAAAATATTGAGGAAGGTGCTAAAGACAGTATTATTTAATAGAAGTTTTTTTGTGGAAGCTTAAGGCTGCTGTGATTGCTGCAAATGATGTTTCTGATGGAGCTTCAGTTTTTGTCCATTTTAAAGGTTTTATCAGCATCGTTTTTCTGCACGCCACCTTTCCATAAGAAAACAATATTTTATGCCAGGGGTGGGAACTGTTCATATACTGATTCTTCCCTCTCCCCAGGTAGGTGGGGACATTCACCTGTCAATCACCATTATGATGTCGTGTGACAACCTGAAAGGGGCTTGGCTTTTAAGCCTGCTGGTTTCAACTGCTTGTAAATAGACTTAGGAGTTAATGTCTAAGTGCTGCTGGCTGCTGAGGGATACCTCCTTTGAAGTCCATTCCATTCTGTGCAAACCACTTGCAAAGGGACTTCAAAATGATGGCAGCTATTGCCTTTACCTGCCTCACATCTGATGTGGGATGTGGTAATATGGTAGCTATAGTTTGGGGGAAATGAGTCAGACTGGTACCCCTGCCAGGTCTATTCACACACATTGGCTAGAGGTTTTAGGCTACAAATTTTAAAAATAAGTAATAGCCCTAACACAGCCCCATTTCCAGTAGTTTCTATAGAAAATATAAATCACACGCAGTTGAGAAGAGAATATTTATACATAATTATAAATATATTTTCTGGAGTACAAGCAAATAAGTTTCTGGGTTGTTTTTATATAGAGCTATTTATACCTTCTGGTGGGATGTGGGTGGTGCTGTGGGTTAAACCACTGAGCCTAGGACTTGCTGATCAGAAGGTCAGTGGTTTGAATCCCCACAACGGGGTGAGCTCCCGTTGCTCGGTCCCTGCTCCTGCCCACCTAGCAGTTTGAAAGCACGTCAAAGTGCAAGTAGATAAATAGATACTGCTCTGGTGGGAAGGTAAATGGCATTTCCGTGTGCTGCTCTGGTTCGCCAGAAGCGGCTTAGTCATGCTGGCCACATGACCTGGAAGCTGTACGCCGGCTCCCTTGGCCAATAAAGCAAGATGAGCGCCGCAACCCCAGAGTCATCCGTGACTGGACCTAAGAGTCAGGGGTCCCTTTACCTTTACCTTTTTATTTATATTTTCGAAGATGGCTGCTCTGTTTTTGGTAACTGTTCTTTTTATACATAAATCACTAATATAATGAAACTCCTAATGATTGTGAAAACTATTTAAGCTTGATTCTGTGTACTATACCTGAAGGCAATAAATCACACTCTTGAAAAGACCTAAATCTGAAGGAAGTTGTCTCATGACGGAAGTCAGGGCCTTTTCAGGTGTGGCACCCTGTGTTTGGAGCTCTCCTCCCAGAGAGGTTTATTGGGGGCCATCTTTATTTTCTCTTTGGTGTCAGGTGGAAAGCTTTGCCCAGGCTTTCCAATTTGTGTGTTTTTCATTCTGGATTTTTACTACCTTTTCTCATTTTTGTTACTGCTCTCGGATGTTTCTTTTCATTTCCGTATTTTTACTTGCAAAGCACTCTATGATAGCCGTGGCTGAAGGGCTTCAAACAAATGATTTAAATCAATCAGTGGCCCTGAGACCCTTGGGAAGACTCCCCGAGAAAGGTCTGTTTTTGCAAATGTCCAATAAGGCTGGTGGAAAAAGAGCTGCATTACTCCAGCAAAGGTTGGATTAGCTCATAAAATACCCAGCTCGAATGCTGTTCCTGCATTCAAAGACCTTTAGTCTTTGAATGCCTCTGGCTACTGCTCACAATTGGTTAATAGCCTAACTTGGAATTTAGAGACATCCGTGGGCAAGGTGTGGGGGGAGAGGAGAGACAGCTCATAAGGGTTTCCATGTTGCTTAACAGAGGATTGATTCCTTTAGCAAAGCTTCGTATAAGATATTCACTCTTAGCATTGCTCAAGGGTGCCAGTAATTTAGTTTTATAACAATCTCTTTTAGACACATACGTTGGTAAGAGATGTAATTTATTCATGGGACCGTGAAGTTTTTTACATACCATGTCACATTGGCCTGCAGCAACAACTGGAAGCAGCTATTTCCCTAGCAAAGTGAGAAGAAAAAGCAGTAACACACAGCGATGGGTCAGAACAGCTTTATGTTATGAACAAGCTAAGAGGCCTAACCATTAGGAACTATGCTGGGATTTTTAAGAATTCCCCTTTTTGTTGACGACTTGTTCTCTCTCAGAGAACGAAACAAGATTAGACAGAAATACAGTGGTACCTCTGGTTGTGAACGGGATCCGTTCCGGAGGCCCGTTCGCAACATGGAAAGCCCGCAACCTGAAGTGCCGTATCTGCGCAGGTGCACGGCACAATTTGGCGCTTGTGCGCATGCGCGAAGCATGATTTAGCACATCTGTGCATGCACAAGCGGTGAAACCCAGAAATAACCATTTCTGGTACTTCCGGGTCGCCGCGGGACACAACCTGAAAGAGCGTAACATGAGGTATGACTGTATTGATTGGGGAACATTTCCCTCATGTAAGTGTACTAGAGCAAGTAGGTTGCCAACATGGTACCCGTGGGTTCAATGACACCCTTGAGATCTTCCCGTGGTGCCCACATGCCCACTTGGTCATGAAGTGTTGAGGGTGGTTGCCTTTTTCTCCCCTGAAAAGTACACAGAACTGGATCAGGAAGCTGGACAGAAGACACTCTTCCCTACTTCCTCTTTCAGCTCCATGTGCTTTTAAGGCTCCTACCATCTTTGTTATCAGTTAAATAACAGCCCAAGACATTTATGTTTACCAAGGCTTCTACCAGCGCAATCCTAAAACTAGGAAGCTGGCGGAATTTATGCTGCCTAAAGTTAAGCCGCTCCGTTTGTGCGCAGGGCTACTTCCCTATACAGGGATGCCTTCAG
This sequence comes from Podarcis liolepis, assembly GCF_965112155.1. Taxonomy (NCBI): domain Eukaryota; kingdom Metazoa; phylum Chordata; class Lepidosauria; order Squamata; family Lacertidae; genus Podarcis; species Podarcis liolepis. Next base: position 31,177,103 of record NC_139571.1, read on the forward strand.
ATGCCTTCTAAAGGTTGCATAGGCACTTATCTCCTTGGGTTTGCATAACTACATACCCTCTAACATTTCTCTGATGAAAATAGGGACGTCCTAAGAAAAGGCAGGACGTTCTGGTATCAAATCTGAAACTGGGACGGTTTCTTTAAAACTAGGACTGTCCCTGGAACATAGGGAGACTTGGAGGGTCTAGAATTTGACACTCAACATCCTTTATGTCAGTGCAGGTTGCACTGGGTTGCCAGGTCACATGACTGAGCTGACTTTGGAGTTAGAATCCAAAGTAAGTCCACCCTGCTTGCCGCTACCCCAAAACAGCCATTTTTCGAGACTGACGCTGACATAAGATCCATTAGTCTGGGCTCACCCACCTGCTGTATCTGTGGTTGAGCTGTGATGAGGTGCTTATGCTGGGATGCCCCAGTTGGACTGGGAATTGGCCCAGTGAACCAGACATCTGCTGGATCCTAACCTTAGTTTGGGTTGTCCCCTAAGAATCGCTAATATTCGTGTGTGTGTGTGTGTGTGTGTTTAAAAACATTAGAATGGTTTTTTATTTAGTGTATGTTTGAATGGGCTGTTATTGCTTTAGTTTTGTTGTGTTTGTTGGTGTGGTGTAGTGGTTAAGAGCGGTAGACTTGTAATGTGGTGAACCGGGTTCGCGTCTCTGCTCCTCCACATGCAGCTGCTGGGTGACCTTGGGCTAGTCACACTTCTTTGAAGTCTCTCAGCCCCACTCACCTCACAGAGTGTTTGTTGTGGGGGAGGAAGGGAAAGAAGATTGATAGCCGCTTTGAGACTCTTTCAGGTAGTGATAAAGCGGGATATCAAATCCAAACTCCTCCTCCTCCTCCTCCTCCTCCTCCTCCTCCTCCTCCTCTTCTTATTCTTTCTTCTTTCTTACTACTTTGTTAGCCATGGTAGGAACATAAATTTATTTTGAAGGTTTGGGATATAAATTATGCAAATAGATCCATTATTCTTTCTTGAGTCAATACGCCTAGTTCTACTGTTTGCTACTCTGTTTGGTGGGCCATTGTGATCACCATAGAATCATAGAATCATAGAGTTGGAAGAGACCACAAGGGCCATCGAGTCCAACCCCCTGCCAAGCAGTTTCCATGCATGTAGCCTCTTCTGAAGAAAGACTGCCAGAGAAATGTACTCTCTTCCCACCCACCTCTGTTCTTCTCAGGATGGGCAGGGTTTTGTTTTTTTTAAAAAAAGATGCTGATGATTCCCAAGCACTCTCAACCCCCAGAACATTGCCACAACAAATGAGTTTGAAATTTCTAGAAATATTGGAGCATCAATACATAACTCAAGAGATTATACCAATATGAAAGCTATTTATAGCCACTTTCAGCTTCCTGTCTGTCGGGAAGGGGAAAAACAGGGTATAATTATGAAATGAAATGAAATGTGCGGAAGACAAAGCTGAGGGGTGTGTGAGGCCATCTCGGGTCATTCTTCACATGCTTATAAAACTACCTGCACAGTGGGAGACTGCAGAATTGAATAAGGCTACTTTCAGAATATACCTTTAAAGCACATTCGAAGCACATTCCTCCCCTCAAAGACTTCTGGACAGTGGAGTTTGCTCAGGGTTGCTGAGAAGTGTAACTCCACGAGGGGGTAAACTACAGCGCCCAGAATTATTTGAGGGAAAGAAAGTCCTTCAAAGGTGCTTTAGAAGTACAGTGTGAACGCAGTTTAGGAGTCAAGAGTGGAAGATAGGAAAAGGCCACAGGGCCTTTTATATCTATTTGGCATATTTATCATAGAATCATAGAGTTGGAATAGACCACAAGGGCCATCGAGTCCAACCCCCTGCCAAGCAGGAAACACCATCAGAGCACTCCTGACATATGGTTGTCAAGCCTCTGCTTAAAGACCTCCAAAGAAGGAGACTCCACCACACTCCTTGGCAGCAAGTTCCACTGTCGAACAGCTCTTACTGTCAGGAAGTTCTTCCTAATGTTTAGGTGGAATCTTCTTTCTTGTAGTTTGGATCCATTGCTCCGTGTCCGCTTCTCTGGAGCAGAAGTACACCACTTCTGGAGTACATGCACTTCTCTTCCATCCTGGATGTACATAGTGGCCTACACAGACCTCCCTAGCACTCTCGCAACCAGGCACAGATCACAACCAGACCTGCTGAGCTTTAGATGAGTAGCTGCATCACATGCCTGACGCAGACCCTCCAAGTGTCTACTTTTCCTTAGGAAGTCCGCAATTTCAACAGAGAAATGTTGGAGGATATGGAATAGGACAGGCTTCCTCAACCTTGGCTCTGCAGATGTTTTTGGCCTACAACTCCCATATTCCCTAGCTAGCAGGACCAGTGGTCAGGGATGATGGGAATTGTAGTCTCAAAACATCTGGAGGGCCGAGGTTGAGGAAGCCTGGAATAGGACGTCCCTGGGCTTTTTTCAGCCTGAACCCATGGAAACCTAGTTCCGGCACCTCTTAGTGGGGTGCCATTGTCATTGTAAGAGAACAAGGGAGGCATTCATGGTGAGTTCCAGTACCTCTTTTTCTAGCAAAATTACACCTGATATCCTTATTTCCATCAGAGAAAAGTTGGAGAGTATCCTGGGGCATGCTCATGTTTTCTGTCGGCCCTTGAATACACATTATTGATTGGTTGGTTTTTGCCAGTTCAGCCCCATTTTAATTTGTACAAATGTATACGCTGACAAAAGTTTTAATGTTATGTCACTGCTACTTTAAAACCCCAGAAACTAATTAAGCTGAAAGGCCCCAAACTCTCCCTGACTAAACTTGGGAGAGAACCAGGCAGGAGGGCCTCTCTAAAGAAGACACCCCCCCCCAGATAATCTTTATTGGTTTTTTCGTTACATACTATACACACATATATTTCATTACATTTTACATTTATACTTGCTCCTAAGAGCTGGCTTCCCTCCTTCCTTCTTCTGGCTTCTTTACATCATCTCTAAATTTTCACATTTTCCCTATCCCATTTGTATATTGTTTTTCTTTTTCCACATTTGTCCATAAAATATCTATAAACAAATAAAACTTTCTTTACATGCCAATCTTATTGTCTGTCTATATTCATTTACAACTACTGTTTATTACATGGGTCACATTGTATATTTCACTTCTTATTGTTATTATTGTCCAGTAATTTTCTTAAAGAAGACATTCTATCATCATGAGGACACAACAGAGGTGTCCCTGGAATATACAGTTGACAATGACAGCTAGGAAGGTACATGGAGGACCTTCTTTGCGGTAGGCAAATGTTGAGCCAGCATGGTAAACGTAACCTCTGGTTGCCTGCATTTGCCTACAGGGACAGAGGTGGGAGGCAGCAGCAGGGTAGGTTGGTGTGGAAGCACTGGATTGGCTCTGCTGGTGTTTGGCACCACATATGGGATAAGGTGTTTTCTTCCAGCATGCATGTGGCAAACTAGTTATCAGAGCCTTTTTTCTACAAATCAAGTCACTACTGAGTATGCAGCATGCCATTCAAATACAGTGGATGCTTGGGTTGTGAACGTGATCCGTGCGGGATGCACATTCGCAACCCGCAGCATTCGCAACTCGTGTCTGCGTGTCTTTGCATGCACGGGTTGCAATCCGGCACATCTGCGCATGCGCAAAGCACGATTTAGTGCTTCTGTGCGACCACCGAAACCCGGAAGTAACCTGTTCCGGTACTTCCAGGTTTCGGTGGTCTGCAACCCAATAAAACGCAACCTGAAGCAGCTGTAACTCGAGGTATGACTGTACAGTGGTACCTCGGGTTACAAACACCTCGGGTTACAGACTCCACTAACCCGGAAGTAGTACCTCGGGTTAAGAACTTTACCTCAGGATGAGAACAGAAATCGCGGCGCGGTGGCAGCAGGAGGCCCCATTAGCTAAAGTGGTACCTCAGGTTAAGAACGGACCTCCGGAACGAATTAAGTTCTTAACCCGAGGTACCACTGTAACTGGTAGAATCTGTGGAGATTTGGTCCAGATAGATGGGATAAGAGCACAATCCTATATGTCTGCTCAGAACTAAGCCCCAGTCAGTTCATTGAAATTTACTCCCAGGTGTGTATGCATAGGATTGCAGCATTAGCGCGAAAGCATTCAACAAAATGGTTATGTGCACTGGGCTTTAAGAGTCAGATTTCAAAAGGGTAGGCTGTGTTAATCCAGATTTGGAGAAGAGGCTATTAAAAGCAAGGAGCTTCATTAAAAACAATCCCTTATTGTCGAAAATGGGCTTATTAAAACTGGCACTCAGGGTTGTTTCAGCTCCAGCATGAGTAAAGATCAAAAAGAATTAGCGTCTTGTGTCAACGATCGCACATGAAGAACAATTAAACTTACCCAAGAGATGAGGATGCCCTGAGCTGGAGAGGAGATGCAGGAATGCAAGAAGAGGTTGATCTATCATTTCCTCTCTTGTCAACAAAACGTAGGCAAAGAGCTGTTGTCAGCATGACCCCTGGTCTCTGTATATTCAGTGGACATGGGCCTAACTGCCAGCAAGAGAGGGAGGAAAAACAAGAGTCCATTAATGCCAAGTCAGAGTTCCCCGCTCGAGTTGCAGTTCACCCATGTGTGAAAATTCTCTCCTGGAGCTGACTCCAAGCAGGAGATGAAACTATCTGCTTTTGATGCTAATAAACAAAACCCTGTTAGCTGAAGGGCGGCCAGAAGGTGAGAAGAACTTATTTTTTCCACTCTGGTTATGTTCTAACATGATTCTCACATAGCAGCGGTAGAGGTGACAAGGGGTTGCCTTGGAGAGCAGCACTTTGAGTCGGAACTGTAAAAATCTAGACAGACTTTTTAATGATTAGGTTTGTCATCTTTCTGGAATTAGGCAAAAGGCACTGAAAGCAAAACAGCTCCCCCACTTTTCAGATAAAAGTCTTCCTGCAGTCTCTTACTTCAGAGAGCCTGTTCTCAAATAGTGAACTGATGTAGAGCTTGGAGACTGAGCTGCAAAAGGAAGACCCCAGTTTGAATCTTGCTGCTGCCACTAGGCTGCTTATGACAAGCTGTACGGACTCCACTCCAGCCTGCAGTGGCAATATGGAGATGATAATACAACAAAACTGGGTTGGCGTAAGGATTACATCGAAGCAATGGGTTTGAAGAGCTTTGAACTTTCTAAAGCTCCTCTTTTCTTACTGTTTCTAGCCCCTGATGCATTTCGTGTATATAACTGGATAATTGGTCCTACTCTGTTTTGAAATTAAATCTTAAAGTACCAAAGAAACTGCTTTGGGGGAGGTTAGTGATGACACCACTTTTAGCCAATCAGTACTGCGCACAGCTGCCTTTGGCTGTGAAGACACAGAACCAGTTTCCCCAGAGCTCAATCCAAGAAGGAGATTGCATAAACAAGCAAGATGTGGCAAATGTACTTCCACAGCAGCTCACAGCTCAAATTATGTCTGTCTGTACATACCCTCTATTTGTTCTAACAAAGGACTTGCCATTTCCCACCCAGAAGCCATTGATTTCCCACAAGGAAAAGTGTTATCTGCGTGTCTGCAAAAAGGGATAATTTCCTGGGCAACCTACGCTCCAACTCAGTGCATCCAGTGCCAGTTATACCTTAGAACAAGTGGATCAATCCAGAGTCCTACGAAACTCCCCTTTGATCATAACTGCCAATGGAGCAAGTTTAATCAGTAGATAATCAACTACAACTTTCAGTGGCATTTTTCATCAGCGTTAAGTGGATATTTTTGAGGTGGCTTTGGCTTTGATGTATGACTGTAACAGGGGCAGAAACTTTAGAGATAACCTCTCCATCTAAAAATGAATGGCAGCTCAAATTGGAAGTAATCTTACCCTTCCCTTCGAATCTAAAAATGAAGGCACTATGTTGTTGTTTTTTTTGAAAAATAAGTGGATTTAATTAATTGGCTAATCCATTAAAAATATGTGCTCTGATGATAGGCCTGCTAACAAGGTATATATAAAAAGAATGATGAATAAGTTTCCCCCTTTTGCTGCTCAGTACCTGACAACTGTCTAGTTATCAACTTGATAATACTGCATTGGGAACCATTTTCTGTCTAGCACAATAGTCTTCAAGGTTTTCATATCTGGAACCCCCTTTCATTTGAAGACTTGCTTCTTAATTTTTAAATATATATTTGTATGTGGTAGTGCTGCTGGAGCAACTACCTTAGGTCAGGCTGAGACTTAGTTGTGGGTCCAATTCTAACAGTTGCCCAATGGTCTACCACAGGGAGGGGGAACCTGCGGCTCTAGATGCTGATGAACTCCAGATGTTGGATGGTGTAAACTGTAGTTCAGCAACATCTGTAGGGCCACACAAGCTTCCTGTCCCTGGTCTAGCAGAATGGTAAGGTATTCAAGAGATCTATTTAATTAATATAGAGAATGAGCAAGTATGCTTGCTACAAGGAGAGGAAAGATGGGAAGAAGCAGAGCGTTCATTGGACAGTTCACGAAAACTTAAGATCCTAGCTTTGGGTGAAGATGAATGATGCTCTCCATTCTGTGGCTTACAGGCAAAGACAAGATGCAAGTTGTGGAGAATCAAATCATCTGAACAGACAAGAGTGGAGAGAGTTCATATTATGAGGACTACCCTGCACAAACATTATCTGTGGATACAGAGAAGTAAAATAATGTGTGAACTAGTTGGACATGAATATTCAGAGTTGGCAAAAAGACGGCAAAAATTTTGGAGACAGAGGGTTGTATCCAACAGTAGTCATACTCAGAGTAGACCCAATGAAAGAATGGGCATGAGTAACTTATGCTCTTCATTTTAATGGATCAACTCTTAGTAGAACTTAGTTGGCTACAGTTCATAATCAATATCCAGTTTTGGTGTCTCTCACCTTCACTGATATGTACAAATGTATCGGACTGTATACCATGAGTGGATCTATTATATGTTCAGCACCCACCAATTTAAGGCTATGTGAGCAAGGATACAGCGCTATCCTATCCAGACATAATCACAACCCAGCTGAGCCAAAGTTCTTACGGTATTAAGCTAGTACCATGCCAGTCTTAAGCATGGGCTAGAAGGAGGTAGGGATGCTTTATGGAATGCTTTAAAAAATATTAAATATGAACTAAATGTTTACAAAAAATATACATATAGAATGTGTTAAGTCTAATCACACCCCCCTACCCAATGCTCACTTTCTTACAGCTATAGAAAGACAATCAAATAAGTAAATCTTACTATGCTTCCAGAAGCCAGAAGCCAGGGTTGCAGTCCTGCATATCACTGGACCCATTAAATCCAACTGGAATCTGTGTTCAGCCTTTTGTCAAGCATGGCTAGGTGTTGGTTGGTGGTTCAATAGGCCTTAATTGAACAGAAGACTGTGGTTTGTCTTTCTTTGTTTCTGTCCCATACAATCACCAGCACTACTATTGCTGGCTTTCAGATACTAGACTTATGGGCATCCCAATCTCTGTGCAGTGACAGACTTCACTGGCACCAGCACATATCTCAAGCTTGGTTTCTATGGAAGGTCATTGGAGACAAGGGACACTTCCAGACAACCCGTTTATTGAGCATCTTGGTTTATTTGCAGGGAGACCAGCCAGCATTAGCTATGCAAGAAGCATTTGTTTGTGGGAAGGCTAGTTGATGTTGCATCAAAGCAAGTGTAACCTCATTGTTTCCACTGTAGTTCCCACTCATTTTCCTTATTGCAAAAGGCCTGGTGTTTGGGAGAAGCAGGTTTGTTAGACAAGAGCAACAAATCAGCTTTAACGGGCAAAACCAGGATTTGCCGGTATGGGATTGAATCCCACCTGAAAATAGAGATAGCTTGGAAGCGCCCAGTAGCATCTTTGTGACACGTGGATTTCTTTATGCAATTCTGGCCATGGGGGTGAGGGTGGGAGACCTGCCCGTGTCTTCTGGAAGAGTCACCAGCTAATTGTTGATATTGCAACACTCCTGTGCTTGGCCAACTCTTTTTAGTCATGCCAAAAGATGCTTTGCAGACTTGGCGAAGGCCATTTGCGACTGGTTCAACCGCTTCAGCAGTTCCTGGATTCCCTCTTACAGATATAAAACCACAGACTTGGAGGGGACCCAGATATGACAGCCGTACCAACCACCCCTCAATTCTGTACCAATATTATGTAGTGTAGCTGAGTTTTTCCACCCCCATGCTGCAGGCATGACGAACAGTGGCTGAGAGATAGCAACTGGCCCACGGCCATCTTACAGAGCACAGGGATTTTAAGCGAGGAACTCTGGTCTCCAAACTCGTAAGGTATCTTATCTGCTGGGGTCATGCGAGCCCTCACACTAAGCCACAGACAACGCCAATCTCTCTTCCCCCATCTAAGTCAGCCCAGAAACTCTCACAATGCTGAATCTGTCAGCTGGAGAACACATGCTGAAGCGTCCATTAAGGTTCAGTGGTGGCTTAATGTATGGTTGCTAGGTAATAATCTTTAGCATCCACACACTAAGCCTTATGGGGTGCTATTCACTCTGCTCACAGCCCAACAGCGTCTGCCACAGAAGCTGAAATGAAATTCCTGCTGCTATTGTGTGATGGGACACAACCCTGGATTTCAGCCAGGATATTTTTTTTGGTGGTGATTGGGAGAGAGTCTGCTCTTCTCTCCCCACGCACAAATACCTGACCTCATTGTACCTAAAGAGTAAACAACTGAAGCACTTTCATTTGGCACAAAATTAAATTAGTCCCCTTCAAAATGTTTGCAGATGACATGGCTGTGCTTATGTAAAAATTAGCCTTCAAAGCTGGTTCCCTCCACCCCTTTCCTCCACAGGAAAGAGAGAAATGAAATGAAATGAAAGGGAATTATTTTCACCTCAATCCAATTTTCTTTCATCTGCCAAAAAGAAACACTGAAGTCTTCAAAGGCTATGGAAGTTCTACCTCTTCCCCCCCCCTTTTCTGTTTCTTTTGAGGTAGTGTGTTTAACTGACCCCCTCCCTGTTTTCCTTCAAGATGAGGTTTCATAGCGTAAACCTCCCCGCCTCTCTAGATGGGAGTCATCATCCGTACCCACCAGATATCAGGAGAAAGAACCCAGTGCAGTCTCAAAAATGTTTGTGTCAAGTGGAATCTCATCAAGGACTGCTTCAAAGATTAGCTCCTCATGTTCATATTATCTCTTGTGGTGTTGCTGTTAGCAGTTGAATTTCTCTCTCTCTCTCTCTCTTTTTTACATTATGCATGATTTGGGTTTTCTCACACAGTGTTAATCAGACTACAGAGAGTGTTTCATTAATAATTCCCATTGGCAAAGATTTCAAGTTTGTTGGTATTATTTACAACAGAGTAGGTTAATGCTAAATTTATTCGATTGCATCATACAGTGTCATAGCAATATGCCAGATCTGAGGAACGATTTGAGGATTGCTTCAGGAGCTGTCGTGGAAAGCTCACTGAAGCCTATGGAAAAGGCCATCAAGAGTGGGCACTGCATCAGGTCTATACAGTGGTACCTCGGGTTACAGATGCTTCAGGTTACAGACGCTTCAGGTTACAGACTCCGCTAACCCAGAAATAGTACCTTGGGTTAAGAACTTTGCTTCAGAATGAGAACACAAATCAGGCGGTGGCAGCATGGCGGCAGCAGGAAGCCCCATTAGCTAAAGTGGTACCTCAGGTTAAAAACAGTTTCAGGTTAAGACCTCCAGAACAAATTAAGCTCTTAACCCAAGGTATTACTGTACTGAGGCTTCAAAAAGATCCATGTTTTACATTCTGGTAGAGAAAAACAGAACCTTTAAAAAAAAAGTTCATTTTATGAAACCAATCCTCCCAGAATCCCTATAATAACTTTGATGGACTTCAGTAGTCCTTCTTCTGGGCCTTTCCATTGCCCTTTGTAGGTGTAAAGGATCCCCATTCAACTATCAATTAAAATAAACAGCATGTGCTCTTTTATAAGCCCAACTACATTACACACAAAGTTGATGTAGACAGTGCATGTTGAAGTAACGGTAGCGAAAACACAACTAAGAAGCTCAAATCAGATATATGACTGGCACTCTTCCTTGGAAACTAAACCAATGTCCAGACTTTAACATTCAAAAACTTTACTTGCAGAAACTTATACAGTGGTACCTTGGTTCTCAAATTTAATCCATTCTGGGAGTCCATTCGACTCCCAAAATGGTTCGAAAACCAAGGCACAGCTTCTGATTGGCTGCGGGAGCTTCCCACACTCAATTGGAAGCCGCGTCGGACGTTCGGCTTCCGAAAAACATTCACAAACCGGAACACTCACTTCCAGGCTTGCGGTGTTCATGAGCCAATTTGTTCCACTGTAGATGAATTAAAAACCTAATGTTTACAGTCACACGCTTGTCCGAGCATGGGCTTACAGTCACTTCTTCTAACTTCCAAACAACTGTATTTTCCTCCCTTTCCAGAACTCAGCATTTCTGTATCTCAATTAGGCCATGCCTTGTAGCTCCTGGGAGATATTTCCACTTTCACCTTCCCTTGCCCCTTTGCCCTCTTTCTTTCAAGCTGAGAAGAAGCACTTCAACACTCCATCCAACTTAGCAGTGTTCACAGTGGATTCAAAAACACAGCCATCTTGCTTCACATAAAACGGAGTCTCTCCTTCACAAGATAACAATGCTGGCCAATCAGATGAAAACTAGAATTCCAGAATAACCAACCAATCAAATTTAAACACGTATTAATGCAAGCATTTGCAATCTCAGTGAATTAAATTACTATACTTTGCAGCGCAGTGAAGCCACACTGCAAGCTTTGGCTTGTATCAAAGTCAGTGCTGCTTAGATCCATTGGAAATAATGGACTTAGGTCAATCATATCCATGAATTTCAGCAGGTCTGCTCCAAGTACAGCTAGCATGGGAATGCAACCCTTTTTATCCGGCAGGGTTTGGGGCTCAAGTGTCAACGAAGAAAGCAAGGGCCCTCCCAGGAAGCAGCGCCTTATTTCATTTAAAATGACAAGTGAATCAAAATGCAGTTGCTATCCAACCACAGAGGCGGGCTTGTGTCTTTTAATATCCCTTGCTTTGGTTCTCAGCTTTGCAGTCTGCTTGCTTGGTCTCCCAGACACAAGAGCATTCATACATTATCTCCCTAGATTTCTTGCAGCTCTGAGTCACATATCTGTGCTGGCAACACCATGTAACTAATAATTATGATCCGTTTATAATTTTCCATCATTGTGGATTTGTAGCTGTTAACGTTTCTATTGAGATAATGTAACAAACAGCCCCTCTTCTTCCACAAGCTTCATCTGCTTGCATTCTGCGTCATGTTTATGTCGCTTGCTGGACGTGGCGAAATAAAATTTAGGCACCTGAGACAAGTAATTCGAAGCTACCAAGTAGGGCTCTGAATTCATCAATCTGTGTCATTTGAGGACATGCAAATCATCTCGGGCAAAGCAAGAAATTCTCACTTGTCAAGGTGTTTTGAGCAAAGGGAGGCTGTTCTTACACAAATGAATTATCTGCAACCCACAGAGTCAGCTTCTTTCCTTTCTTCCATGTCACATTGTTTAGGTATATAGAACATTATCCTTACTCCAGAGCAAAAGGCACAAAACGATACGTACATTGTTGTATTTATGCATCCCCTGTCAGGATGCAGCTGCATAAAAAGACGAAAGGGACCCCCGTTCAGTTATTTCTTTGAATATCTACACTATACATTTAAAGAGCATGGATTTCCCCAAAGAATCCTGGGAAATGGTATTTGTTAAGGGTGCTGGGAATTGTAGTTCTGTGAGGGGTAAACTGCAGTTTCCAGGATTCTTTCAGGGAGTGTGCTTTAAAAATATGGTATACAATGTCAGACATTAAAAATGTCCTGATACAGGGCTGCCTTCAGATGTCTTCTTCAAGTTGTGCAGTTCCTTATCCCCTTGACATCTGATGGGAGGATGTTCCATAGGGAGGGAGCCACTACTGAGAAGGCCCTCTGCCTGTTTCCCTGTAGCTTCACTTCTCACAGTGAGGAAACCGCCAGAAGTCCCTCAGAGTTGGATATCTGAGCTATTGTATTTTAATATTTTGTTGGAAGCCGCCCAGAGTGGCTGGGGAAACCCAGCCAGATGGGCAGGGTATAAATAATAAATCATCATCATCATCATTATCATCTCAGTGTCCGGGCTGAACGATGGGGGTGGAGATGCTCCTTCTGGTATACTGGGTCAAGGCTGTTTTGCTATATACACAACCCATACCTTCCAACATTTCTCTGGAGAAAAATGTCCCCTCTAACATTTCTCCGATGAACATAGGGGCATCCTAAGGAACAGTGGGACATTCCGGGATCAAATCATAAACTGGGCAGGGGCTTAGGAAGGGGTGTGTGCAGGGGGTGTGGACTGCCCTGGGTGTCATCCCTAAGGGGGTGACATAATGGCACACTGTGGGGGGCGTCACTTACTGCAGGACCTGGCCTGCAGTGCGCCCAAGCCACGCGTCTCTCCTGGGAGTGATGCAGTGGCTCGGGGCCTCACGCTGCCCAAAATGGCAGCGTGGGGCTCGCGTCTGCCAGGCGGACTCCGTGGGCAGCTTGCCGCGGCGCCCTGCCCCCCCCGGGCAGATCGCCTCGCCCCCGCCACTCTGGGTGCCGGAGCAGCTAGCTACACCCCTGAAACCGGGACGGCTTCTATAAATCCAGGAGTGTCCTTGGAAAATATGGGCACTTGGAGGGTCTCCAACCTTGGTTACATCACACATATTAAGCATTCGATAAGCACAATCCCAGACCCAGCAATATCTACTAGGAAATCTCTTTTGTCACCTTAGCAGGCAAGGCAAGAACAAGGGCGAGATCTTTCCATTTCAGAATCAAGGCTGGATTGGAATGAAAGCCAGTTTTTCAGGCAGTGAAGAAAACATCTTGTAGCCACACTCTGTGAGCGGTAATGAATAATATGGCCCTTCTCCTTGCCTTCCCATGTTGTCTATTACTTCAAGCAATACAGACACCCACAGACACACAAGGGACATTGCTGGCAATATGTGGAAGACACTGTTCCATTGGCAGCAAATTGACAAGGCTGGAATGTGTCTGTTTTCACTGTCTCCTCCATAAAAATATTGTTGCTCTAAGTGTGAAGTCGAAGTTTTGCAACAGAAGACTGGCAAATGCATACATCGATGCATGAGATGCAAAGCAGTTCGGAGGTGCCTTGTTACTCAGCTCTTATGGGAAAGGGAGATTGCGTGGAGATGATCTGGAAATGCATGCAATTTAAGATTTCATGTCAGCGAAATTATTGGGTGGTAGCCTCCCTTGCACATCTCTTCTTGATATGCTCTAAAGTCAGTCTATCCACTAGGCTGGGAATCAGCTTGCTAGCCTAGGCTTAGATTTAAATTATATTTGTATTTTTAACTCCCCTTTATGAGGCAGGATGGGAAACCCATAGCCAGATATTGTGAAGGAACCTATGGATCCTGCAAGAGCTGCTCCCTGCTTTGCTGGCTTATTTCCACTGGGCCTTGGAGAACATGTCCCTGACTCATTCTAGCTAAAATTGTTGCTGCTACCATGGAAAGGACCAGGGACCATAAAGTTGTTAGTCCAGAAAGACTGGCTGCCCAGGATGCCTAGAAACTATCAGCGTGGGATGTTGTTTGGGAGTTATTCTTGGAAGTGAAGATTTAATTTTGGGGTTATGTGTTTGTGTTTTCTTTGTTAGACTTTATTATGAACCATGTGGGGATTGCTTAATTTTATGGTACATGATGATGATGATGCCATCCATCTGACTGGGTTGCCCCAGCCACTCTGGGCAGCTCCCAACAAAATATTAAAAACATAATAAAATGTCAGACATTAAAAACATCCTGATGCAGGGCTGTCTTCAGATGTCGTCTTAAACATCTTGACATCTGATGGGAGGGCATTCCACAGGGAGGGAGCCACTGCCGAGAAAGTCCTCTGTCTGGTTCCCTGTAGCTTCACTTCTCACAGTGAGGGAACTGTCAGAAGACCCTCAAAGTTGGATATCTGAAGGACTATTGTATTTTAATATTTTGTTGGAAGCCACCCAGTGTGGTTGGGGAAACCCAGTCAGATGGGCGGGATATAAATAAATCATCATCATCATCATCATCATCATCATCATCTCATTGTCCGGGCTGAATGATGGGAGTGGAGATGCTCCTTCGGGTATACTGGGCCAAGGCCATTTAGAGCTTTAAAGGTCAACACCAACACTTTGAATTGTGCTCGGAAACATACTGGGAGCCAGTGTAGGTCCTTTAGAACCAGTGTTATAGTCCTGGCAGCTGCTCCCAGTTTTCATTAGTTTATGTTTTCATTAGTTGATTGCTTATGATTATTTTACTTTTGTTGCATTTTTATAACTGTTAAACTGAATTATGTCAATTTATTGATGCTGTAAGCTGTCTTGAGCATGGTTTAGCTATGGAAAGACAACATACAAATAAATTATAGAATTATAGAATTGCAGAGTTGGAAGGGACCACAGGGGTCATCTAGTCCAACCCCCTGCAATGCATGGGTTTGAACCCACAACCCTGAGATTAAGAGTCTCCTGCTCTACCGACTGACCTATCTCCCAGTTCTCATGAACCCCAGCTGGCATGGCCAATGGTCAGAGTTGATGGGAGCTGTAGCCTGGAGACATCTGGATGACTACAGACTCCACATGCCTGATGTATATGGATACTATATATACACAAAACCACCAGTTAAAATAAACTATAAAGAATTCTAAAAGCCCACTCTCACAAATCTCACTCAACCGAAAAGATCTGATATCTGAAAAGTCTTCTGGCAATACAACAGAGGGAGGCAGCTGCACCCAAGGAATGTTCCTGTCTTTCCCATGTCACCCTGCTTAGGTGCTCCACTATAACTGTGCCCATTATTTTTCCCCCTCTGCACTTTTTTGTGGTTGATACAAAGTGAACTGAAATATATAAAGCAAAATGGTTTTAGAAGAAAAGTCTCTTCTTCTTCTTCTTCTTCTTCTTCTTCTTCTTCTTCTTCTTCTTCTTCTTCTAGACCTCTTTGCTTGCCTCTTCTCACCCATAAGTCCTTGGTAGCAATGTTCATGCATTGGCTCAGTGCCTGAATCAAATTCGCATGGGCGGCAGATACACTGACATTTGGGATGGGGCCTGCATGCACCATGTCTGGGGCAAGGTTAATTAGCATGGCCTTGCCTCCCAATTTAATTTAATTTAATTTTCAATTTAGATCCTGCTTTTCTTCCAATGTAGGAGAAAGTGAATGAAAGTAACCTCATTGAGAATACAACCAAGGAACAGTCCTTTTTAGTGGTGGCTCCTTCTTGTGTGGAACTCTTCCCCTAATAAGATCACACACACACACACATGCATTTAGAACAGTGGTGGGACTACAACTCCCATCAGCCCTGTGTGCCAGGGTCACTGGCCAGTTGTCCACTGTGTTGTTGTCGTGCAGCAACATGTGGAGAGTCACAGCTTCCCCACATCTAATTTAGTAAAGGTAAAGGGACCCCTGACCATTAGGTTCAGTCGTGACCTGTGGTGCTCATCTCGCTCTATGGGCCGAGGAATCTGGTGTTTGTCTGCAGGCAGCTTCCGGGTCATGTGGCCAGCATGACTAAACCGCTTCTGGCGAACCAGAGCAGCGCACAGAAGTGCCGTTTACCTTTCCGCCGGAGCGGTACCTATTTATCTACTTGCACTTTGACGTGCTTTCGAACTGCTAGGTTGGCAGGAGCTGGGACCGAGCAACGGGAGCTCACCCCGTCGCGGGGATTCGAACCACCGACCTTCTGATCAGCAAGTCCTAGGCTCTGTGGTTTAACCCACAGCGCCATCCGCGTCCCTCTACATCTAATTTAGAAGGTTACAAAAGATCTCATTTTCTCATAGATTCTCAGGCCTTCAGCTCAGCTCCCTGCCTCTCACTGAGTGGCAGTGATTTTAATTGTATTCATTGATTTGTTCAGGTTTTTATATAGTATTCTGCTTTGTTATTATTGTACGCTACCCTAAGAGGTCGCTTCTTCAGAGGATGGGATATAAATAGACGGATGTGCTCTCTCTGCATACAGGAATGTTGTATATGTTGCCCAAAATGGGACATGT